>NC_087357.1:21129645-21748812 GCF_030014295.1 Loxodonta africana
CTTATTCTACATTAGAGCCCTCAGAAGTAATCAACATAGCTGACATCCTGATCTCAGACGTCTAGCCTCCAGAACTGTGAGCCAATAAATTTCTGTTTTATTAAGCCATCCATTTTGTGGTACTTTGTTATGGCAGCTGTACTCCCAAAGAGGAAATAATCCAAATGTCCATTTATAGTTTTGCTGTTGTTAGGTGCCGTCAAGTTGGTTCTGACTCAAAGTGATCCTGTGTACAACAGAACGAAACACTGCCCAGTCCTGTGCCATCCTCACAACCATTGTTATGCTTGAGCCCATTGTTGTAGCCATTGTGTGAATCCATCACGTTGAGGGTCTTCCTCTTTTTCACCCTCTCTCTACTTTACTAAGCATGATGTCCCTCTCCAGGGACTGATCCCTCCTGAAAACATGTCCAAAGAACGTGAGAGGAAGTCTCACCATCCTTGCTTCGAAGGAGCATTCTGGCTGTATTTCTTCCAAGATAGATTTGTTTGTTCTTTTGGCGGTCCATGGTGTATTCAATATTCTTTGCCAACACAATTCCAAAGCATCAGTCTTTCTTTGGTCTTCCTCATTCATTGTCCAGCTTTCACATGCATATGAGGCGAATGAAAACACCATGGCTTGGGTCAGGCATCCCTTAGTCTTCAAGGTGACATCTTTGGTTTTTAACACTTCAAATGTCTTCTGCAGCAGATCTGCCCAATGTAATGGGTCCTTTGATTTCCTGACTGCTGCTTCCGTGGATGTTGACTGTGGATCCAGGTAAAATGAAATCCTTGACAACTTCAATCTTTTTTCTGTTTATCATGATATTGCTTACCATTTACAGTAGAATGGATAAATTGTTGCATAGCCATATAATGCTGAGTGAAGGGGCCCATATACAAAAGGGTACATATTGTATGATTCCATTTTTATAAAGTTCAAAAATATAATCCCTGGTATTAGAAGTCATGAGAGTGTTTTTCCCTATGCTGAGTGACTTAGGGACTGGAAGGGGACAAAGACTTTCTCAGGTGCTGGTCATATTCTGTTTCGGATCTGGGTGCTGGCTACACAGGTGAATCAGTTGATGAAAACTCTTGGGTACGTGTACTTTTCTATATGGATGTTATGATTCAATACCATTTGCATTAAAAAGAAAAAAATGAATACGGCAATGAAAAAAATAAGGAGGCTCCTTCTACCCCCAACACTCTCCAGTTTACCAAAAGTTTGGCCTATAGACACTGTAGCTGGAGCATCAGACTTCATTGAGAGGGGAGAGAAAAAGATGCTGAATGACAGAGTTAGAAGCAGTCTTACTAGTCATTCACTCAAATGTAAGCTCCATGAGTGAAGAGATTATCAGTTCCGAAAATTGTTGAATCCCCAATTACAAGAACAATGCCTGGTACATAATAGCTGCTCCATAAATATGAATGAATGAATTGCGTTTTGTCCCCTTGTTTTATGGATAGGTAACCTGCAATCCAGAGAAAGGCAGGGGTTTTCCAAGGTCTCATACCTGGTCTGCAGACTTCCGTGTCAGAGTCCCAAAACTCCGTGGTTTGAATACTTGTTAGGGTGCTTCACCGGACAGTCTACCAACACTCTTGTCCAAAGTGGGGAAAAGCAAAGTAAAAGTAAAAACTAAGCTTATGTCACCTGACAAATGTGGGTCTAAAGGTGTTTTACTCTGAGTTTTGCTTTAAATGAATCTTTCCTGTTAGAGTTTCTCAGGATCCCTGAAGGACATGGCCTTTCACTTTGGTCCAGATTACAGATCAGCTATAACCTTCACGTTCCTTATTGCCACTCCTTACTGCCACTTTTATACTGCAACGTGACTTTATCCTCCACTTTCATGGGGGTCAAATTTCTTCCACGGTATCACATGACACCATTTTTCTTTTTAAAAGAGAAATACCCTGAATCTGTTTTGCAATCTTTTCTAGGCTCTTCCCTCCCGTTGCTTTCTGTCTGGTCTACAGGAGTGATGCCACTTTTTTGTTTTTAACATCTTTTCCTGTGTTTATTTGCCATCCATATATCCTCTCTGGTGTAGTGTCTCTGTATGTCTACTTTTTTTTTTTTTTTTAATTAACTTTTATTAAGCTTCAAGTGAACGTTTACAAATCCAATCAGTCTGTCACATATAAGTTTACATACATCTTACTCCGTACTCCCACCTGCTCTTCCCCTATTGAGTCAGCCCTTTCAGTCTCTCCTTTCGTGACAATTTTGCCAGCTTCCCTCTCTCTCTATCCTCCCATCCCCCCTCCAGACAAGAGCTGCCAACACACTCTCAAGTGTCCACCTGATATAATTAGCTCACTCTTCATCAGCATCTCTCTCCCACCCGCTGACCAGTCCCCTTCATGTCTGATGAGTTGTCTTCGGGGATGGTTCCTGTCCTGTGCCGACAGAAGGTCTGGGGAGCATGGCCGCCGGGATTCCTCTAGTCTCGGTCAGACCATTAAGTATGGTCTTTTTATAAGAATTTGGGGTCTGCATCCCACTGATCTCCTGTTCCCTCAGGAGTTCTCTGTTGTGCTCCCTGTCAGGGCAGTCATCGATTGTGGCCGGGCACCAACTAGTTCTTCTGGTCTCAGGATGATGTAGGTCTCTGGTTCATGTGGCCCTTTCTGTCTCTTGGGCTCCTAGTTGTCGTGTGACCTTGGTGTTCTTCATTTTCCTTTGCTCCAGGTGGGTTGAGACCAATTGATGCATCTTAGATGGCCGCTTGTTAGCATTTAAGACCCCAGACGCCACATTTCAAAGTGGGATGCAGAATGTTTTCATAATAGAATTATTTTGCCAATTGACTTAGAAGTCCCCTCAAACCATGTTCCCCAGACCCCAGCCCCTGCTCCGCTGACCTTAGAAGCATTCATTTTATCCCGGAAACTTCTTTGCTTTTGGTCCAGTCCAATTGAGCTGACCTTCCATGTATTGAGTGTTGTCCTTTCCTTCACCCAAAGCAGTTCTTATCTACTGATTAATCGATAAAAAACCCTCTCCCTCCCTCCCTCCCTCCCCCCTTCGTAACCACAAAAGTATGTGTTCTTCTCAGTTTTTACTGTTTCTCAAGATCTTATACTAGTGGTCTTATACAATATTTGTCCTTTTGCCTCTGACTAATTTCGCTCAGCATCATGCCTTCCAGGTTCCTCCATGTTATGAAATGTTTCACAGATTCGTCACTGTTCTTTATCGATGCGTACTTTTCCATTGTGTGAATATACCACAATTTATTTACCCATTCATCCGCTGATGGACACCTTGGTTGCTTCCAGCTTTTTGCTACTGTAAACAGAGCTGCAATAAACATGGGTGTGCATATATCTGTTTGTGTGAAGGCTCTTGTATCTCTAGGGTATATTCCGAGGAGTGGGATTTCTGGGTTGTATGGTAGTTCTATTTCTAACTGTTTAAGATGATGCCAGATAGATTTCCAAAGTGGTTGTACCATTTTACATTCCCACCAGCAGTGTATAAGACTTCCAATCTCTCCGCAGCCTCTCCAACATTTATTGTGTTTTTTGGATTAATGCCAGCCTTGTTGGTGTGAGATGGAATCTCATCGTAGTTTTAATTCGCATTTCTCTAATGGCTAATGATCGAGAGCATTTTCTCGTGTATCTGTTGGCTGCCTGAATATCTTCTTTAGTGAAATGTGTGTTCATATCCTTTGCCCACTTCTTGATTGGGTTGTTTGTCTTTTTGTGGTTGAGTTTTGACAGAATCATGTAGATTTTAGAGATCAGGCGCTGGTCTGAGATGTCATAGCTGAAAATTCTTTCCCAGTCTGTAGGTGGTCTTTTCACTCTTTTGGCGAAGTCTTTAGATGAGCATAGATGTTTGATTTTTAGGAGCTCCCAGTTATCGGGTTTCTCTTCATCATTTTTGGTAATGTTTTGTATTCTGTTTATGCCTTGTACTAGGGCTCCTAGGGTTGTCCCTATTTTTTCTTCCATGATCTTTATCGTTTTAGTCTTTATGTTTAGGTCTTTGATCCACTTGGAGTTAGTTTTTGTGCATGGCGTGAGGTATGGGTCCTGTTTGATTCTTTTGCAAATGGATATCCAGTTATGCCAGCACCATTTGTGAAAAAGACTATCTTTTCCCCAATTAACTGACACTGGGCCTTTGTCAAATATCAGCTGCTCATACGTGGATGGATTTATATCTGGGTTCTCAATTCTGTTCCATTGGTCTATGTGCCTGTTGTTGTACCAGTACCAGGCTGTTTTGACTACTGTGGCTGTATAATAGCTTCTGAAATCAGGTAGAGTGAGGCCTCCCACTTTCTTCTTCTTTTTCAGTAATGCTTTGCTTATCCGGGGCTTCTTTCCCTTCCATATGAAATTGGTGATTTGTTTCTCTAACCCCTTAAAATATGACATTGGAATTTGGATCGGAAGTGCGTTATATGTATAGATGGCTTTTGGTAGAATAGACATTTTTACTATGTTAAGTCTTCCTATCCATAAGCAAGGTATGTTTTTCCACTTAAGTATGTCCTTTTGAATTTCTTGTAGTAGAGCTTTGTAGTTGTCTTTGTATAGGTCTTTTACATCCTTGGTAAGATTTATTCCTAAGTATTTTATCTTCTTGGGGGCTACTGTGAATGGTATTGATTTGGTTATTTCCTCTTCGGTGTTCTTTTTGTTGATGTAGAGGAATCCAAGTGATTTTTGTATGTTTATTTTATAACCTGAGACTCTTCCAAACTCTTCTATTAGTTTCAGTGGTTTTCTGGAGGATTCCTTAGGGTTTTCTGTGTATAAGATCATGTCATCTTCAAATAGTGATAACTTTACTTCCTCCTTGCCAATCCAGATACCCTTTATTTCTTTGTCTAGCCTAATTGCCCTGGCTAGGACTTCAAGTACGATGTTGAATAAGAGCGGTGATAAAGGGCATCCTTGTCTGGTTCCCGTTCTCAAGGGAAATGCTTTCAGGTTCTCTCCATTTAGAGTGATACTGGCTGTTGGCTTTGCATAGATGCCCTTTATTATGTTGAGGAATTTTCCTTCAAATCCTATTTTGCTGAGAGTTTTTATCTTGAATGGATGTTGGACTTTGTCAAATGCCTTTTCTGCATCAATTGATAAGATCATGTGGTTTTTGTCTTTTGTTTTATTTATGTGATGGATTACATTAATGTTTTTTCTGATATTAAACCAGCCTTGCATACCTGGTATAAATCCCACTTGATCAGGGTGAATTATTTTTTTGATGTGTTGTTGGATTCTATTGGCTAGAATTTTGTTGAGGATTTTTGCATCTATGTTCATGAGGGATATAGGTCTATAATTTTCTTTTTTTGTAATGTCTTTACCTGGTTTTGGTATCAGGGAGATGGTGGCTTCATAGAATGAGTTGGGTAGTATTCCGTCATTTTGTATGCTTTGAAATACCTTCAGTAGTAGAGGTGTTAACTCTTCTCTGAAAGTTTGGTAGAACTCTGCAGTGAAGCCGTCCGGGCCAGGGTTTTTTTTTGTTGGAAGTTTTTTGATTACCGTTTCAATCTCTCTTTTTGTTATGGGTCTATTTAGTTGTTCTACTTCTGAATGTGTTAGTTTAGGTAGGTAGTGTTTTTCCAAGAATTCATCCATTTCTTCTAGGTTTGCAAATTTGTTGGAGTACAATTTTTCGTAGTAATCTGAAATGATTCTTTTAATTTCATTTGGTTCTGTTGTGATGTGGTCCTTCTCGTTTCTTATTCGGGTTATTTGTTTCCTTTCCTGTATTTCTGTAGTCAGTCTAGCCAATGGTTTATCAATTTTGTTAATTTTTTCGAAGAACCAGCTTGTGGCTTTGTTAATTCTTTCAATTGTTTTTCTGTTCTCTAATTCATTTAGTTCAGCTCTAATTTTTAGTATTTGTTTTCTTCTGCTGCCTGATGGATTCTTTTGTTGCTCACTTTCTATTTGTTCAAGTTGTCGGGACAGTTCTCTGATTTTGGCTCTTTCTTCTTTTTGTATGTGTGCATTTATTGATATAAATTGGCCTCTGAGCACTGCTTTTGCTGTGTCCCAGAGGTTTTGATAGGAAGTATTTTCATTCTCGTTGCCTTCTATGAATTTTCTTATTCCCTCCTTGATGTCTTCTATAACCCAGTCTTTTTTCAGGAGGGTATTGTTCATTTTCCAAGTATTTGATTTCTTTTCCCTAGTTTTTCTGTTATTGATTTCTACTTTTATTGCCTTGTGGTCTGAGAAGATGCTTTGTAATATTTCGATGTTTTGGACTCTGCAAAGGTTTGTTTTATGACCTAATATGTGGTCTACTCTAGAGAATGTTCCATGTGCGCTAGAAAAAAAAGTATACTTTGCAGCAGTTGGGTGGAGAGTTCTGTATAAGTCAATGAGGTCAAGTTGGTTGATTGTTGTAAGTAGGTCTTCCGTGTCTCTATTGAGCTTCTTACTGGATGTCCTGTCCTTCTCCGAAAGTGGTGTGTTGAAGTCTCCTACTATAATTGTGGAGGTGTCTATCTCACTTTTCAATTGTGTTAAAATTTGATTTATGTATCTTGCAGCCCTGTCATTGGGTGCATAAATATTTAAAACGGTTATGTCTTCCTGATCACTTTTCCCTTTTATCATTATATAGTGTCCTTCTTTATCCTTTGTGGTGGATTTAAGTCTAAAGTCTATTTTGTCAGAAATTAATATTGCTACTCCTTTTTTGCTTATTGTTTGCTTGATATATTTTTTTCCATCCTTTGAGTTTTAGTTTGTTTGTGTCTCTAAGTCTAAGGTGTGTCTCTTGTAGGCAGCATATAGATGGATCGTGTTTCTTTATCCAGTCTGTGACTCTCTGTCTCTTTATTGGTGCATTTAGTCCATTTACATTCAGCGTAATTATAGATAAATAAGTTTTTAGTGTTGTCATTTAGATGCCTTTTCATGTGTGTTGTTGGCCATTTCATTTTTCCAAGTACTTTTTTGTGCTGAGACGTTTTTCTTAGTAAATTGTGAGATCCTCGTTTTCATAGTGTTTGACTTTATGTTAGTTGAGTCATTACGTTTTTCTTGGCTTTTATCTTGAGTTATGGAGTTGTTATACCTTTTTGTGGTTACCTTATTATTTACCCCTATTTTTCTAAGTAAAAACCTAACTTGTATTGTTCTATATCGCCTTGTATCACTCTCCATCTGGCCGTTCAATGCCTCCTGTATTTAGTCCCTCTTTTTGATTATTGTGATCTTTTACCTATTGACTTCCATGATTCCCTGTTATGTGTATTATTATTATTATTATTATTATTTTTTTAATTAATCTTAATTTGTTTGTTTTTGTGATTTCCCTATTTGAGTTGATATCAGGACATTCTGTTTTGTGACCTTGTATTGTGCTGGTACCTGATATTATTGGTTTTCTGACCAAACAATATCCTTTAGTATTTCTTGTAGCTTTGGTTTGGTTTTTGCAAATTCTCTAAAATTGTGTTTATCTGTAAATATCTTAATTTCGCCTTCATATTTCAGAGAGAGTTTTGCTGGATATATGATCCTTGGCTGGCAGTTTTTCTCCTTCAGTGCTCTGTATATGTCGTCCCATTCCCTTCTTGCCTGCATGGTTTCTGCTGAGTAGTCTGAACTTATTCTTATTGATTCTCCCTTGAAGGAAACCTTTCTTTTCTCCCTGGCTGCTTTTAAAATTTTCTGTTTATCTTTGGTTTTGGGGAGTTTGATGATAATGTGTCTTGGTGTTTTTCTTTTTGGATCAATCTTAAATGGGGTTCGATGAGCATCTTGGATAGATATCCTTTCGTCTTTCATGATGTCAGGGAAGTTTTGTGTCAGGAGTTCTTCAACTATTTTCTCTGTGTTTTCTGTCCCCCCTCCCAGTTCTGGGACTCCAATCACCCGCAAGTTATCCTTCTTGATAGAGTCCCACATGATTCTTAGGGTTTCTTAATTTTTTTAAATTCTTTTATCTGATTTTTTTTCAGCTATGTTGGTGTTGATTCCCTGGTCCTCCAGATGTCCCAGTCTGCATTCTAATTGATCGAGTCTGCTCCTCTGACTTCCTATTGCGTCGTCTAATTCTGTAATTTTATTGTTAATCTTTTAGATTTCTACATGCTGTCTCTCTATGGATTCTTGCAACTTATTAATTTTTCCACTATGATCTTGAATAATCTTTTTGAGTTCTTCAACAGTTTTATCGGTGTGTTCCTTGGCTTTTTCTGCAGTTTGCCTTATTTCATTTGTGATGTCTTGAAGCATTCTGTAAATTAGTTTTTTATATTCTGTATCTGATAATTCCAGGATTGTATCTTCATTTGGGAAAGATTTTGATTCTTTTGTTTGGGGGGTTGGAGAAGCTGTCATGGTCTGCTTCTTTATGTGGTTTGATATGGACTGCTGTCTCCGAGCCATCACTGGGAAACTAGTTTTTCTAGAAAATCCGCTAAAAAAAAAATGCAGTCAGATCCCTATCAGAGTTCTCCCTCTGGCTCAGGCTATTCGGATGTTAATGAAGCCGCCTGGGGAGGGTGGGGAAGGGATCAGAGAGATAGGAGAGTAGCAACTCAGAATATAGCCAGAGTCGCTTGTCTTGCTTGGAATGACTATTATATCTGAGATTTCCGTGGGGCACGTCGCCTATGTGTGCTGGCTGTGTGGAGATTGCCCCCGGGGGGTCTGGCCCGCTGGAGTCACGGTCAGATCCTCCGCTGCCAGCCTGGGATGGTGCACTCCCGACTCCAAAATCAGTCGCTGCCTCCCGGGGACTCCCCGTCCCGCCTGCCGCGTCGCCGCGCCACCTCCGCGAACCGGCTGGGGCCCCTCCCGGGGTCAGCTCAGGAGAGCGGAGCTGCTCCCTGCGCCTGTGCCGCGACCGCGCGTCCCACCTGGGACGCCACTCTCCCCGCTCCAAGACCCTTCATTGTTTCCTGGGGCCTTCTCCCACCGGCTGCGTCGCCACGCCACCTGCGCGAACCGGCTGGGCCCCCTCCTGGGGTTAGTTCAGGGGGGTGGAGCAGCTCCCCGCGCCCATGCCCCGCCAAAATCCCGGTGCGACGGCTCCCCAGCTGGGACGCCGCTCTCCCCGCTCCAAGACCCGTCACTGTCTCCCGAGGACTTCTCCCACTGGCTGCGTCGCCAGGCCGCCCGCGCGAACTGGATGGGCCCCCCCCCGGGGTCAGTTCAGGGGGGTGGAACTGCTCCCTGCGCTTATACCGTGCCCGCGGTCCGCCAAAATCCCGGCGGGACGGCTCCCCGTCTGGGACGCTGCTCTCCCCGCTTGAAGACCAGTCACTGCCTCCCGGGGACTTCTCCCACCGGCTGCGTCGCCACGCCGCCCGCGCGAACCGGACGGGCCCCCTCCCGGAATGAGTTTGGGGACAAGGGCTAGGCCCCTTGTTTGTGCCGTCTGCCCCCCTGGGCTCTGCCCCAAATCGGGGGCTGAAGGTCACCTGACTGGTACGCTGGCTCCAGGCTCTGAAAACAATCGCTGCCTCCCTGTATTTGTTCGTTCTCCGTCTCTAAATCTGTGTTTGTTGTTCAGGGTTCGTAGATTGTTATGTATGTGATCGATTCACTTGTTTTTCCGAGTCTTTGTTGCAAGAGGGATCCGCGGTAGCGTCCACCTAGTCCGCCATCTTGGCCCCACCTCTGTATGTCTACTTTTTAAAAATTTTTTATTCATTTTGTTGTTGAGAATATACACGGCAAAACATACACCAATTCAACTGTTCCTACACGTACAATTCAGTAACATTGATTGCATTCTTTGAGTTGTACAACCATTCTCACCCTCCTTCTCTGAGTTGTTCCTCCCCCATTAACATAAACTCCCTGCCCCCTAAGGTTCCTATCTAATCTTTCAAGTTGCTGTTGTCACTTTGATCCCATACAGATGGTTCTTAAAAGAGCATAATGCTCAAGGCAGATCTTTTTCTACCAGTAGCTAAACTACTATTTGGTTTTAAGAAGACTTTGGGGGATATTTTGGTTTAAGGTTTAAATATTACCTCAGGGCAATCATTCTGGAAGTTCATTCAGCCTCCACAGTTCCAGAAAGTCTGGAATTTGAAATTTTAAATTCTGTTCTGCATATCCCCCCTGCCTTTTGATCAGGATTCTTCTAGGGAATCTTTGATCAAAATGTTCTGTAATGGGGCAAAGCCAACATAGCTCTACAGACAGAAGCACCATGCTGTCCCTTTGCAGCAAAGACCCAAAAAACTAAGTAAAGCAGATACAAATATCAATCCTGGAACCCTAAGCATCAAATGAAGGAATAAAGAACTTGATCAAGCACTGAATAGGGTAAGAAACTGACAGAGAACAGAGAATGAAGAGAGCTACGGAGTGGAGGTCCCCTAACAGCTAATGCAGCACAGATTCACCATCTTGGACTATAGCCACCAAGGAACACAGACAGGGAATACGGGAAGGCAACTGCACAGAACTCCCAACAGGAGAGAGCACACCTGCTCCAGGGATACATGCTTTCCCACCACCCACCCTTCTTCCCTGTACGAGGCCTCTGCCACTTTCCAATGGTCCGTGGTCACTCAGCCAGAGAGATACCAGCTCACTGCCGCCCAGATCTGCCATCTTCGACCTCAGTTACCAAGAGCCGCAGACGAGATTTTGCTTGTGATCAGAGTTCCACAACGGGGACAGAAACAGAAAACAGAGAGAGGATTGGTGAAGACTTTTCCGACAGAAAACTTCCCTAATATCATGAAAGATGAAAAGCCAACCTTCTAAGAAGCTCAACAAACCCCATACTGGATAGACCCCAAAAGAAAATCACCAAGATGTATCATAATCACACTCCCTAAAAACAAAGACAAAGAAAGAATCCTGACAGCAGCTCAAGAAAAAACAAAAAGTCACATACAAAGGGGAAACAATAAGACTAAGCTCTGATTACTCAGCAGAAACCATGCAGCCAAGAAGGCAATGAGATGGCATATATATAAAATCTTGAAAGAAAAAGCTGCCAACCAAGAATAATATATCCTGCAAAACTATCGCTCAAATATGATGGTAAAATTAGGACACTTTCAGATAAATGGAAATCATGGGAATACATAAAAGCCAAACCAAACTTACAAGAATTATTAAAGTGAGTCCTTCAGTTAGAGAACCAACACCATCAGACAACAGCCTGAATCTAGGATGTAGGACAGAATCAACCAGATACCAACCTAGGTAACAAACTCTCAATGATAAAACAAACCTAAAAAATTTATATCAGGGAACCACAGAGGTCAGTCTGTAAATGACAACGTCAGAACAATAAAAGAGGAAATAAACAGTGTAGGTATAGAACTTTCAAATGGAGAGGAAGTCAAGGCTTTATCAAGTAATAATAGCCTTGTTTAAACTTAGGAAGACGGAGTTAAACTTCAAGGTAACTACAAAGAAAGTTAACAAACTTACTCATCAAAATAAGAAAAACATAAAGTCTCAGTAAACACAAAATCCACAAAAACGAAATAAAAAAAAAGAAATTCAGCACAGAAAAGAAGAACAAAGAAAACATCAGCAAGACAAAAAAAAGCACTACAAAATGACTGCAATAAATTCACACTTATCTATAATCACACTGAATGTAAATGGCTTAAATACACCCATAAAAAGACAGAGTGTGCCAGAATGGATAAAAAAACAGGATCCATCAATACGTTGTCTACAAAAGACACATCTTAGAAACAAAGACATAAATATATTAAAAATCAAAGACTGGAAAAACAATTATCAAGTAAACAGTAACTAAAAAAGAGCAGGAGTGACAATACTAATCTCAGATAAAATATACTTTAAAACAAAATCCACTACAAAAGACAAGGAAGGACATCATATAATGACTAAAGTGACCATCCACCATGAGGACATAACTATGATAAATGTTTATGCACCCAGTGACGGGGCTCCAAAATACATAAAACAAACTCTACCAGCAATGAAAAGAGAAACTGACAGTTTCACAATAGTAGGAGACTTCAACACACCACTCTCGGCAAAGGACAGAACATTTAGAAAGAACCACAACAAACATACAGAAGATCTAAAGGCCACGACCAACCAGCTTGACCTTATAGACATATACAGAGCAATCCGCCCAACGGCAGCAAAGTACACATTCTTTTTCAAAGCGCATGGAATGTTCTCCAGAACAGACCACATCTTAGGCCGCAAGCAACCCTCAAAAAAATCCAAAACACTGAGATAATACAAAGCATCATCTCTGATCACACCACCATAAAGGTAGAAATTAATAAAAGGAAGAGCAAGGAAAAAAATTGAATACATAGAAACCAAATAACACCTTGCTTAAAAACCACTGGGTAACAGAAGAAATCAAGGTGGAATAAAAAAATTCCTATAATCAAATGGGAATGAAAACACATACCAAAACCTCTGGGACACACCAAAGGCAGTGCTCAGAGGACAGTTTATAGCAATAGACTCACATGTCAAAAAAGAAGAAAGGGGCAAAATCAAAACATTAACTATACAACTCAAACAAATACAAAGAGAACAGCAAGAGATACCCACAGCCACCAGAAGAAAGGAAATAATAAAGATAAGAGCAGAAATAAATGAAATAGAGACTAGAAAAACGATAGAAAGAATCAACAAAACCAAAAGTTGGGTCTTTCAAAGGATCAACAAAGTTGACAAACCACTGGCCAAAATGACCTATGAAAAACAAGATAGGATGCAAATAACCTAAAGAAGAAACGAAATGAGGGACAGTACAACAGATCCAACTGAAATAAAAAGGATCATAACAGAGTACTAAGAAAAACTAAGAAAAACTATACTCCAACAAATCTGAAAACTCAGAGGAAACAGACAAATTTCTAGAAATGCCCTACCTACCTAAACTTAGACAAACTGAGGTAAAAAATCTGAACAGACCCACAACGAGGTGAGATTGGAAAGGCAATAAAAAAAAACTCCCCAAAACAACAAAGAAAGCCCTGGCCCAGATATTTTCACTTGAGAATTCCACCAAACATTCAGAGACCTTGCACAAGTACTACTCAAACTATTTCAGAACACAGAAAAGGAAGGGATACTTCTAAATTCATTCTATGAAGCCAGCATAACCCTGATACCAAAACCAGGCAAACACACCACAAAAAAAGAACATTATAGACCAATATCTCTCATGAATATAGATGCAAAAATTCTCAACAAAATTCAAGCCAAAAAAGAATTCAGTATCAAAAAAATAATACACCAAGACCAAGTGGGATTCATACCAGGTATGCAAGGATGGTTCAACATTAGAAAATTCATCAGTGTAATCCACCACATACATAAAGCAAAGAATCACATGATCATCTCAATTGATGCCGAAAAGGCATTTGATAAAGTCCAACACCCATTCCTGATAAAAACTCTCAATAAAATAGGTATTAGAAGGGAAATTCTAATGCCATAATAAATGTCATAATAAAGGGCATCTATATAAAACCAATAGCCAACATCATTCTTAATGGAGAGGCTGAAAACATTCCCCCTGGGAACAGGAACAAGACAAGGATGCCCTTTATCACCACTCCTATTTAACATTGGGCTGGAAGTCCTACCTAGAGCAATAAGACAAGAAAAAGAAACAAAGGACACACAAATTGGTAAGGAAGAAGTAAAACTATCCTTGTTTGCAGATGATAT
The DNA here is from genome assembly GCF_030014295.1 of Loxodonta africana. NCBI lineage: Eukaryota > Metazoa > Chordata > Mammalia > Proboscidea > Elephantidae > Loxodonta > Loxodonta africana. The sequence continues at coordinate 21,143,289 of NC_087357.1, forward strand.
ATAATTTACATACAGAACCCAAAGGACTCCACAAGAAAACTACTGGAACTAATAGAAAGATTCAGCAGAATAGCAGGATACAAGACGAACATATAAAAATCGGTTGGATTCCTATACATCAATAAAGAGAACTATGAAAAGAAAATCAGGAAAGCAATACCATTTGTAATAGCCCCTGAAAAAACAAACAAACTTAGGAATAAGTCTAACCAGGGACATAGAAGACCTATACAAGAAAAACCCTACAAAACACTACTGCAAGAAACCAAATGAGACCTACATAAATGGAAAAACATATCATGCTCATGGATAGGTAGACTCAACATTGTGGAAATGTCAATTCTACCCAAAGCAATCTACAAATACAATGCAATCCCAATCCAAATACCAACAGCATTCTTTAATGAGATGGAAAAACTAATCACTAACTTTATATAGAAAGGAAAGAAGCCCCAGATAAGTAAAGCACTACTGATAAAAAAGAATAAAGTAGGAGGACTTGCACTACCTGACCTCAGAACCTACTATACAGTTAGGGTAGTCAAAACAGCCTGAACATCTAGCTCAATTAGCATAATATCGTTTATAAAGAAAATGTTCTACATTCTACTTTGGTGAGTAGCATCTGGGGTCTGAAAAGCCTGTGAGTGCCCACTAAGATACTCCACTGGTCTCACCCCTTTGGGAGCAAAGAAGAATGAAGAAAACTAAACGTACAAGGGAAAGACTGGTCCAAAGGACTAATGGACCACATCTACCACTGCCTCCACCAGACTGAGTTCAGTATAGCTAGATGGTGTTTGGCTACCACCACTGACTGCTTTAACAGGGATCACAATAGAGGGTCCTGGACAGAGCTGGAGAAAAACGTAAAACAAAACTCTAATTCATAAAAAAAGACCAGACTTACTGGCCTGACAGAGACTGAAGAAACCCTGAGAGTATGGCCCCCAGACAACCTTTTAGCTCAGTAATGAAGTCACTCTCGAGGTTCATCCCTCAGCCAAAGATTAGACAGGCCCATAAAACAAAACGAGACTAAAGGGGCACAACAGTCCAGGGGCAAGGATTAGAAGGGAGGAGGGGATAGGAGAGGTAGAGTGTTGACATGTCATGGAGTTGTTAACCAATGTCATAAAACAAAGTGTAATAACTGTTTAATGAGAAACTAGTTTGCTCTGTAAACCTTCATCTAAAGTACCATTAAAAAAAAAAGTAAAAAAAAAAAAAAAACCCAACGTGATATTGGTACAACAACAGACACATTGACTGATGGAACAGAATTGAGAACTCAGATGTAAATCCATCCACCTACAGTCACCTGACCTTCAACAAAGGCCCAAAGTCCACTAAATGGAGAAAATAGTCTTTTTTTTAGCAAATGTTGCTGGCAAACTGGATGTCCTTTTGCAAAAAGATGAAACATGGGCCCATACCTCACACCATACACAAAACTAATTCAAAATGGATCAAAGGCCTAAATACAAAAATCTATAAAGATCATAGAAGAAAAAATAGGGCCAACTCTAGAGGCCGTAATACATGGCATAAATATGAAACAAACCATAACTAACAATACACAAACACCAGAAGGTAACCTAGATAACTGGGATCTTCTAAAAATTAAATACTTATGCTCATCAAAGGGCTTCACCAAAACAGTAACAAGAGAACCCACAGACTGGGAAAAAAATTTTGGCTATGACGAATCTGACAAAGGTCTAATCTCTAAACTACAGGAATATTCAATACCTCTACAACAAAAAGATAAATAATCCAATTAAAAAATGGGCAAAGGAAATGAACAGACACTTCACCAAAGAAGACATTCAGGCAGCTAACAGACATGAGGAAATGCTTGAGATCACTAACCATTAGAGCAATGCAAATCAAAACTACAGTGAGATACCATCTTGTGCCCGACATTACTGGCAAGGATCAAAAAAACCCAGAAAATAACAAATGTTGGAGGGGCTGTGGGGAACTTGGTATTCTTATGCACTGCTGGTGGGAATGTACAATGGTACAAAAATTTTGGAAAACGACATGGCGCTTCCTTAAAAAACTAGAAATAGAAATCAAATACCATCCAGCAATCCCACTCCTAGGAATATATCCTAGACATATAGGAACCGTCACACAAATAGACATATGCATATTCACGTTCACTGCAGCATTATTCACAATAGCAAAAAGATGGAAACAACCTAAGTGCCCATGAACAGATGAAGGGATAAACAATGGTACATACACACAATGGGATACTACACAACAATAAGGACAATGATGCATCTGCAAAACATCTCTCAACATGGATGAATCTGGGGGGCATTATGCTGAGTGAAATAAGTCAATCACAAAAGGACAAAGACTGTATGAGACCACTATTACAAAAGCTTATGAAAAGATTACACACAAAAAGAAACAATCTTTGATGGTTACTAGGGAGGGGAGGGGTGGCAATGGAAAAACACCAACTAGACAGTAGATAAGTGGTAACTTTGGTGACAAGTAAGGCAGTACACAATACTGGGGAAGTCAGTATAACTTGACCAAGGCACGGTCACGAAAGCTTCATAGATATAACCAAGCTCCCTGAGGGACCGAATTATTGGGCTGAGGGCTGGCGACCATGGTCTCGGGGGACATCTAGCTCAAATGGCACAGCATAACATAACATAACATAAACGTTTTAAATCCTACTTTGGTGAACAGTGTCTGGAGTCTTAAAAGTTTGTGAGCGGCCATCTAAGAGACTCCACTGGTTCCACCCCATCTGGAGCAAGGAAGAATGAAGAAAACTAAAGACCCAAGGGAAAGACTAGTCCAAAGGGCTAATGGACCACATGTACCACAGCCTCCACCAGACTGAGTCCAGCACAAATAGATGGTGCCTGGCTATCATGACTGACTGCTCTGACAGGGATCACAATACAGGGTCCTGGACAGAGCTGGAGAAAAATGTAGAACAAAATTCTAACTCACAAAAAAAGACCAGACTTACTGGTCTGACAGAGACTGGAGAAACCCCAAGAGTATCGCCCCTGGACATTCTTTTAACTCAGTACTGAAGTCACTCCTGAGGTTCACCTTTGAGCCAAAGATTAGACAGGCCCATAAAACAAAAAGAGACTAAAGGGGCACACCAGCTCTGGAGCAAGGATGAGAAGGCAGGAGGGGACAGGAAAGATGGTAACGGGGAACCCAAGGTCGAGAAGAGGAGAGTGTTGACATGTCGTGAAGTTGGCAACCAATGTCACTAAACAATTATGTAAATTGTTTAATGAAAAACTAACTTGCTCTGTAAACCTTCATCTAAAGGATAGTCTAAAAAAACGTTCAGTAATGGTAGCTGGGCACCATCCCGTTCTTCCGGTCTCATGGCAAAGGAGGTGGTAGTTCATGAAGGCAATTAGCCACACATTCCATATCCTTCTCCTCTTTCTGAATCCTTATTCTGGAAACCCTGGTGGCATAGTGGTTAAGAGCTACAGCTGCTAACCAAAAGGCCAGCAGTTCAAATTCACAACACGCTCCTTGGAAACCCTATAGGGCAGTTCTACTCTGTCTTATAGGGTCGCTATGAGTTGGAATTGACTCAACGGCAATGGGTTTGGTTTTGGTTTATTCCACTGTTGCTCCAGGCAAATAGAGACCAATTGTTGTGCCCTGGCAGTTACATGGTGTAACGGTGAGCACTCTGGCCTCTGAATCCAGCAATCTGAGTTCAAATCTCAGTGGGACCTTAGTGTTTGGAAATCCTGGTAGCATACTGGTTAAGAGCTATGGCTACTAACCAAAAGGTCAGCAGTTCGAATTCACCAGGTGCTCCTTGGAAACCCTATGGGGCAGTTCTACGCTGTCCTTCAGGGTTGCTATGAGTTGGAGTCAACTCAATGGCAACGGGTTTTTTTTTTGTGTGCCTTGGATAGCCACTTGCAAGCTTTTAAGACCCCAGGCCATATGCAACAAGCACTAAACATGTTATTAGCTGGGATGTCTCATGAAACCATGGCCTTAAACCTCCAAACCACGGAACCAAATTCCATGAGGTGTTTGGTTGTACATCAGCAGCCTCAGGAGCTATGTGACACCAGTTTTTCTTCACACTCCTTCCCTAGAGGGCCAGCACAAAAGCTCGCTGGACTTGGGGTCAGACAGAGCTCCATGTTCATCTGCCCATGTGACCTGGGCCAGTGAGGCCCTGCCCTTCGCAGAGTGCCAACTTCCTTATCTGAAAGCAGAGCTAGTCGCACGCAGTAGGTGAAGCATTTTGGAATCATCCCAAAATGGGATTGGAGATTTGGTGGCAGCAGGTACTTCCTGTACCATAAAGTTGTCTTCTCCCCCTCCCAGTCCACCTTAAAAGCTAACAGGAGATGAATATCAGCAAAGTGACTTTCTGCACTGTTCAGGGGCACGTTACTCAGGGAGAATTAGGATTTGTTTCCTCATTGCTGTCCTGTCAATGACCTTTATTTATGGACAGTGTCCTTTGCGCATGGTCTTTCATATATACACACAAAATCTGTGGTTATATATACACAGGAAATCTTTGGTTTCCAGGGGACACCTCTGAGGTGATTAGAGATGGCACAATCATGCCCATTTTACAGGTGATAATAACAATAAACATTATTATCAAATGGCAATTAACAACCACCACCACCACCACTATGGGTTTCAGATCTTGTTAAACCTTTCACATTGGATCCTGACCACCCAAAGAGGGAGGTAGACACTATCATTAGCCCCTTTATGGATGAGTAGTTAAGTACCTGGTTCAAGGTCACAGTAGTGGTGGGTTGGGTTGGGGGAATGGGCACAGGAGGCCCAAATCCAGGCAGTTGGACCTCAGAAGCCATCCTCCTACCTGCTGGGTGATGGGGAGCCTCCACGTAGAAAGAGCCAGGTGACGAGCTTCCAGACAAAGCCAAATAGGTCGTCTGTCTCCAGAGAGATCATCCTGTGTTCCTGGCACCAGGACTGACAGGACAGCGGCCAGGTGATCCTCCAGAGGAAGTCCACTTAGCAATGCATCCTGGGAACCGTCTCTCCACAGGAACCTACCCGAATATGCCTGGTTGGTTCTAACTACAGTGCAGTGGGGAAGCCAACCTTTAACCTCTCAGAGCCTCAATTTTCTCATCTGCAAAAATGAGTCTAGTAATCACTGTCAGGCTCAAATGGGATAATGTGAGAGCACTCTGAAACCCACATGTACCTGCTGTGTACGGGCCAGGAGTATTATAAAACCATCACCCTTCCTCACTGCCACACGGCAATTCTGCAGACAAACAAGTTCAGCTGAAATATGACCCCTGTGATCTGGCACTGTGGTGTGTGCTTTCTCTACTCTTCTGCATTGTCTTGGTTCTTTGAACAAACACTATCTTCGACATTAAAATTCAGAGACAAGATTTATTCCTCTTCTAGCTTACTTCCGGGGAAGCTGGAGTTTAACCTGTGGCCTTTCTTAATCTGGTCCTGCTCTCTGTGGAGCTAGCCCTCAACAAAGGCAGCTTCAGGATGCGCTTAATCCAGCATCCTCTGCAACCCTTCAGAAAATACCAGAATTGGATAAAAGGAGAGGAAACTGAACAGATAAAGAAGGGCTTTTAAATACATCACCTGTGTAGGATTCCCCAGACAAATAAAAGAAGAAAATAAAGTCCAGAAAGTATCACGGGGAAAACACCAGGAAAAAAAAAAAAAAAGACTGAAGCCCACTTCGTATATATTCTGCCAAAATGACAGCCCAGGAGATTACAGTCTGCTGCCGAATAGCTTAAAGCTTTGGGCACCTTCTGTCTCCTAGGGATCATCTCCCTTTCACCCCACTCTCCCTTTGTAGCTGTCATGAGGGCCACCATATTGGCTGAAAGTGATTTCCCATCCTGTCCCTTGACCTGTGGCTGTCACTGATTGGTTCAGGGGCACGTGAGCCCCAGGCTGTGCCACTCAGCCCTCTTCCTGGGAATTTGGGAACTAGAGTGGAGAAGGAGGGTCAGTTCTTCCCAAAGGTGGCTAAAATGGGAGTTGTTGGTGGCCATGCCTTACCATATGGCCTGAGGGGCAGAGACAACAGGTCAGCAATGAGGATGCAGAACAAGCTAAAGGACAGGGGAGACCTGGGAGCCTCAGGGGACAGACAGTAATGTTCCTGAAGTTTGAGTGATCCTTAACATACGTACATCAGATCCCAACTCTCCTGCTTCAGACCCCCAGGGCTCCCCACAGGACTCCTTTCCAAGGTCCCCAAAAGCCCTGCCTGATCCTCCCAGCCTCTCTGACCCCACCCTGTTGCAGCTCCCCTAAGCAGGCTCAGATCTACTGTGACTGTTCATGAAGACTGAGGGGACGTGCCAAGACTCAGAACACCCATGGTGAGCTCACGCCCTACTCAGCTGGGGCTTGTCCCTAGGTCCTCGAGTCTCTGGACACAACAATCCTAGTTCACTGAGCACCTGGCTCCGATGAGGACCCTGGAGGGCCAAGCCACATCATCTCTTGACCCGACAGCTACTGTCGCCACCTAGCGGCCTCCACGCTTTCAGTCTTGTTCTTGAACAGTCTGCTCCCCAAAGTGAGCTTTTTAAATAAATAAAAGCGATGAATCAGATGCCCTCAGTTCACTGCTCAGAGCCTTCCAGTGGTCTCCAAGCGTGCTGAGAAGGAATTTGGAGTCCTGACCACAGCCCGTGGGGCCTACCGGAGCAGCTCCCATTACCCCTCTGGCCTCACTGAGCTCTCTTGCCACTATTTCTTTGTGCTGACCTAACGGCCTTTGCTCTTACTCCTTCTCCTTCTATCTGGGCTTCTCATCCTTCAGTCACATGTCCCCCTCCTTCACGTCACTCAGCTCTCTGCTCACACTTCTATCTGTCTACTCCACGCCCCCCAACACCAGCATTCTCTATGCCCTTATACTGCCTTATGGTTTAAAACAGCACCTCATCCCCTGACTTCAGATTACAGAGCTATCGCCTGTCTCCCACTAGCGTGTAAACTCTAAGAAGGCAGGACTTTAATTAGTGACTGCTGTTTTCCCAGCTTCTAGAAGTGTCTGGTGCATAGTAAGTGCTACCTTAAAAGAGATCTGTAAATGAGTTAATATTCGCAAAGCACTTAGAAGAGTACATGGCATGTAATAAGTAATAAATAAATGTTATTATTGTTACTAATGTTATCATAGGATATCATTAAGTGGTTACCTATGTTGTAGGGAATGAGCCCTGACAGCGCAATGGTTAAGCACTTGGCTGCTAACTCAAAGGTTGGTGGTTCCAACCCACCCAGCGGCTCCACGAGAGAAAGACCTGGTGACCTGCTCCAGTAAATATTACAGCCTACAGCACCCTAGGGGTATTTTATTCTGTCACATGGGGTTGCTATGAGTAGAAAATTGACTTGACGGCACCTAACAACAACAACATGTTACAGTGGGTGGGGGCTGGGAGCAAGGCAGTAGGCAAGAGTGGGAGGAAGAATTATTATTATACACGATTTTTTATTATATGTGAATGCATTTCTTATTCAAAACATTGGTGAAGGAAATGAAGAGGGTTTCATGCCGAAGAAATTTCATGGGCAAAGTCCCTGGACAACGGCTGGTTTAAACAAGGTGCAGATCAGCCGGAACCTAGCTGCTGGTACAACCTGTGGACCACCAGGCACTCCAGAGGTGGATGAGGGAAGGGGGACTTTGGGATCATTCCTTCCATTTTGCCAATTAATGCTACAAGGCTACTGCAGAGATATCAATTAAGTACAGCCTCAGCTCAAAGCCCACGTTTAGGGAGAGAACTCATTTCTCAGAGGGAACTATTTTAGGGTAGTTTCCAGTTGCAGAAACACAGGGCAATTGTTTTACTTTAGCATTTCTTTTGTGTGAGACCTGACGCTATTTGGAAACATTTTGAGGCTGACAAATTTTCTTCCCTTTTTCCCCTGCCTCCCTCAATTCCAATTTTCATTTGTTCTTCTGATCCTTAATAGCATACCTCAGTTAAAGAGCCAAAAGGCAGTCAGTTGATTCAACTGGCCAGTCCCTCCTGTAACAACCAGCAGGGCTGGGATCAAAATCACATGCTATTGTAAAAAAGAATGAGGAAGCTTTCTGTGTTCTGATGCAGGACCATCTCTAAAAAGTAGTATTAAGTGTAGAACAAAACAAAGGTGCAGAACAGTGAACATGCTACCTTTGGAGGAAAGCTAAGAGGAAATAAGACATTTTTTATTTGCTTGTACTTGCACACAGAGACTGTGGAAAGACAGAGTAGTGGGTAAACCCATGGATTCCCAGGCTGGACTGCCTGGATTTGAATCCCGCTCCACCATGTAGCTGAGTGATCACTGGCAAGTTCCCTAACCTCCCTGTGCTTCAGTTTCCCATTGCAAGTGAGTTAATACTCACACAGCACTTAGAACAAATAGTCTGTGGCACATAAAAGCAGCTGCATTGAGTCAATCCCAATTCATGGAGACCCCAGGTGTGTCAGAGTAGACCTGTGCTCCATGGGGATTTCAAGGGCTGATTTTTTCAGAAGTAGATTGCCAGGCCTGAGAGTAAGGGATAAATAAATGTTATGATTACTAATGTTATTATTGTCTACTAGTAAAAGTGTCTATCTGTGTTATGGGGAGTCCAGGCCTGGGAACAGGACAGACAGCAGACAAGAGTGGGAGGGATGTTATCACAAAAGAGTGGCAGAAAGACTTTTTACTGTACACCTTTGTATTATGTATGAATGTGTTATTCAAAACTTTGAATTAAAAAATTATTATTTAATAGTTAAAAATCACTTACTGCAAATGGATTTCAAGAACAGGCCTAATTTAAAGATTACTGAGTTCATTTTTGTGTGTGTGCTAACTGTTGACAGGGCTTCCTCGCCGTCCGTCCTTCTGTTTTCTACGGTGTTTTTGCCTCTCTCGAGCCTTTTAACCCCCCTCCCTCTATGCTTCAGTAACAATAATAGGAAGTATCATTTTTTTTGATCACTTACTGCCTTACATATACCACCTCACTGACGTCTTGCAACTCTGTGAAGCATTAACCCCCTTTTATAGAGAGAGATTAAATTAGCTTGTCCAAGATCATAAAGCTAGGAAAGGGCAGCAAAAAACCCCATTGCCGTCGAGTTGATTCCGACTCATAGCAACCATATACAACAGAGTAGAACCTCCCCACAGCGTTTCCAAGGAGCGGCTGGTGGATTTGAGCTGTTGACCTTTTGGTTAAGAGCTGAGCTCATAACCACTACTTCACCAGTACTCTGGAAAAAGGCAGAGCCAGGATTTATTCTGAGGTCTAAAACCAATTCCCTTATGTCAAGGTTTCTCACCTATGGCAAAATCACCTGGAGCAATTGTTAAAATCCAGATTCCCAGCCCTCACCTGCTGAGCCAGTCTCAGGCCAGGCCTGGGCATCTTCCTGGAGATGTTCACAGGCTTTCCAGTTTGTGCAGGGCTGACCCTGTCTGCACACTGGGGGTGACCTCTTGGCCCTGACCTTCCTCTGCTGTCTCTATCCTTGATTTAAGCCCCCTGGCTATTTCCAGAGCCCATGAGAAGCAGAGACGATGGTGGCCTCAAATTTCAGCTGGGTATTCACACGCCCGTGGTGGGGGGTGAGGAGTATGGGCCTGTTTTACTGTGTCAGACACCACCCTCCGGGGCCACAGCCTTTTGGCCCGCTGGTTCTTGGGCAGAAGGCTGAACAAGATGTGCCCTCGGAAGCAGGCCTTCGAAAGGGCACTGCTCAGCAGCAGCACTGTGTATCCAGGAGACATGTGAAATTTACGGTTCTGTGAAATCTGCAAGATGGCCTCCCAGTAGTAATAGTGAACCTGAACATTAAACCGAAATTACTTTTACAACACAACCCAAATGCTTCCAGGAAATGCCATTCTGTGTGAAATGTCATCATTATTCTGCCTTGTTTGTAACAAACCGCTGGAGAGTTTCCGAACAGCCCTGGGTAAGTGGCCATGCTTGGTGTGAGCAGTATTCACTGTCAACACGTCAGGAGCAGGGGAGGTAAGTATACTTCATGTCCTATCAGCTACTAAATAGTTACTATCTGTTTGTAAATCAATTGCTGGAGCCAAGTAGATCATCAAACAACTGCTATTGCGCACACACGCGCACACACACACACACACACACACACACACAAAGGGCCTCAAGGGCTCCAGAGAGATTTTGCTAATTAATCAGCCAACTGCAGAAAAATGGCAACGTTCCACAGCTCAGCACCGCAGGTTCTCCCAGCAGTGGGGGGCGGGGAGAGAATAAGAAGGGAAATAAGCAGCTTTCAAAGAGCCAGATTAGAAACTTCTTCAGCCAGCGATCATCCCCAGGGATAAGATTTTCTAAAAACCCCAGGTCCATATGACCTTTCTAAAGAAGATTCTGGAATATGTGAGAATTGTGGTTGCACAGACCCCAACAGGGTGGGCAGAAAGAAAAGCACGCCAAGCTTCTTTCAGGTACAGATCAAGGAAAACAAGCCTTTCTGATGAACCTGACGAGTGGTGGAGGAATAAGTCATCATGAACAAGCATCGTTACTTTCTATCGCCGTAAATACATACATGTAACAAGACATTTGCCATTTCAGTGATCTTCCCATGTACAGTTCAGTGGCAGTAATTATGCCCACCATGTTGTTCAACCATCACCCTTATCCATGCCCAGGTTTTTCTATCATCAGTAATTTTATAGTGCTCCATGCTTTACGGCAGTAAGAGTCAGGATCCCATTAACCTGCAATGCGCAGATGACGGGCAGGGAAAGGCAGCAAATAAAATTCGGCCAAGGCATTTTTTTAGAGCCAGACTCTACCACTTCTCATTCTACCTCTTTTTTTTTTTTTTTTTCTGCCTTTGCTAATTTTACACTGTTAAACCTAGCCTTTATCTCGAACTTTTTTAACGTCTGAAGACTTTTGCCAAGATCACCATGCTAAGAAACACTGAATTCTTGCTTTGGAACCTGCTGTTTTTAAGGGCAAATTTCACCATAAACCAGACTAGTGAATTCAAAGTTCTAACTCCTCTGAAAAACTTTTGTGTCCCACAACTGGCTGCAGATTTAAAAAATAACAACAAAAAACCTGACCACTAAATCACTGTACTTATGGTCAGTCAGGCAAAATCACAACAGCTCTGACCTCCTGGTAGAATGATGTAGAAAGCACAGTGAAACGTGTGCTACAGGAAATGAGAAGTTAGTTTACAGAAGCAGGTTGAATAGGTGCTTCCTAACCACCCTCACTGTTTTGTGGTATTGTATTTCCTCATCTGGTTGCACAAATACCATTATCCTTATTCCCCAGATGCATTCAGACAAGCTCAAATATCTGCTGGGAGTAGAGAGAATTCTAGCCTTGACTCAGGAAAGCCAGATCGTCCTAACGCCTTTGGAACCTCACGTTTCACAGTGTGGGGCCAACTCCGTCATTTCCACTACAACCAAGTCAACACACAAAAATTACAACCAAGCTCAGCTGGTTATTTATAGAAAAAAAGCTTCCTTGAAGAGCCTACAGCAATTCATACCAGAAAACATTATAGGATAAAAATACTCTGCCTACTTTACAAAACAAATGAAAAAAGGCCAGAAAGTGCGCGAGGAACTTTTACATCTACCCTGGAAGCACGTCTCCATGAATGGAGTCTCAGTAGCTCTGTTTGCAGACATTCCTCAGACAGAAAATAAACACACCACCAGGCACACATTTCCCCAAGGCTTCTTCATTCAGAACAAGAGTTCTGGTTTTCATAGCTTTGTCTAAATGTTTTTGGGATGATTCATTCATGGTTTCAACATTTCAACAGAGGGCATCCCCACAGTCCTCAGGCATGGAGCAAGGCAGAGAGGTAAAGACAGCGTGAAGGCAGTACCTAGAGTCTCCATCCGAAAGCACCCCCCTCGGCATCAGAACTAGGCTTCCCCATGCCATGATGGGGAGTGAGCTTCCTTCTTCTCTGAAATAGTAAAAACTCAGCATGCTCGGGGTCCAGCAGGGGACAGAAGACTGGCACCGCCCGCCGGCCCTGAAGGCCTGTGACTGAATCAGCAGTGAGCCGTGCACTGGAGCTTTCCATAGGGCCAAATGAGGGCTGGGAAGGTCACATGGGCCTCACCCACCTCTGCTGACTGGCAGAAATGTCCAGGCCCCACATGGCTGCATCCCCCCAACCTAGCCCGGCTCCCAGCTCTACAAGGATGGGGTCCAAAGGGGGAAAAAAATTCCACAAAGATGGAGCCAGCAGCACAAACTTCAAGGGTAAAAAACTGGAAATATCCTCACTTTGTAAGAAGAGGGCAACGGCTAAGTAAGAGACCACATATCAACAGAGTAAAATACTGCACAGCTATTTAAAATGCCGGAAACGCCAAATCTACAAAGCAGGCTGCAAAACAGCACACAAGTGAATTGCAAATTATGTAAAATTACATGTGAATAAATGGACAAAAATAGGGAGGGAGTTTGCAATAAAACAGGCACTCCAGAACTGAGAAGAGTTAACATTATATTGAGTTCATTATGTTATTTTTTACCTTATAAGATGCTTAATTAAGCTAGTAGTACAAATTATCAAATAAGGACTACAAAGGCACTTCCTTTTTGAATCAGATTATAAACATTTCCAGTGATCTTGAATAAAGTGAACGATCCAGGAGTTATTGCACTTTGACACCTCAACCCTCTAATGCAATGAAAAAAATATGAACAAATAAAGCCAAAACACTGCTCAGCAATGTGTTTCTCAGTTTCCTGGTTCAGAGTCACAGTCAAGAAAAGGTGTGAAGCTGATGAAGTGAGGCGACAACACCCACTATGCTGGGGAAACCCCCTAGTCACTTGCTATCCTCGGGTCAATGAACAAGATCGAAAATTGGCTCTACATGTTTTTCTCTGAAACTCAGCTTGCAGAAACGCACCTATACTGGGAAACAAATTCAATTTAAAATGGGCCAAGGAGAAGAATTGAGTCCCTTCCCCAAAGTCTGTCAACCTCCAAATTTCCTCTTCCCCCTAAAGAAAGGCAGAGAGACCCCTGACAATAAAAATTAACAAAGGACTTAAAAAAAAAAAATCCAGGGGAAATAAAGGACTGAATTATTTCTAAATAGCCTAAGAAATTTAGTAAGGAGCTCTGGTGGCGAGACGGTTAAGTACGTGGCTGTTAACCGAAAGGCTGGCAGTTCGAATCCCCCCAGTCGATACACAGAAGAAATCTGTTTCCTCAAAGATTACAGCCAAGAAAACACTACGGAGTATTTCTACTCTGTCGCATGGGATCCCTATGAGTAGGAATCGACTCAATGACACCCAACAATAGATTAAGTGAAAGATATAATAGTATGTCTGTATTATGACTGCAGGGTACAGAATTTGGAAGGGTTAAAATATTTCAGTCCTCATTCTTGCGTACCCACTTCATCCATGTGTTTCACTTTCAGCAGAAGAGTACACAAACTCGCCATCACATGTGCTTGCCAGACAGCATAAGTCCCTGCAAGGTCAGGGTGAACATGCAATGCCACACCCTACATTTCTTACTTCTGAGCCTATCTTCACTCAGGGAGCAACCAATCAGGTTTTCATGGTACTTTTCTACTGTGAGTTGGCTTCCACTCATGCAACCCCACGCACAATTGAATGTCGTCTCCCCTTGATTGCTTGTGGATTGGATCATTGTGGTTCATAGGGTTTTCATTGGATGATTTCTGGAAATAGATCACCAGGCCTTTCTTCCACTTTTCTATTACTAGACTGAATTTTTATAATCTTAATGTTGTTGTTATGTGCCATGGAGTCGGTTCTGACTCATAGCGACCCTATAGGACACAGCAGAACTGCTCCCATAGGGTTTCTAAGGAGTGGCTGGTGGATTCGAACCGCAGGCCTTTTGGTTAGCAGCCGAATACTTAACCACTGTGCCACCAGAGCTCCATTCTATTAATAGGCTTAATTTTTATAATATTATCTTTAAGTTTCTACTACTATAAAAATCTGATTATTTACATCCCTTCTTTACTTTTCCTTTTAACTTCAGGGTTGATTTTTTTCTCCCCTTCTAGAACATGGAGGAACTACGGCTTCCACGTTTCCAAAGCCGGGGGGTGTGTTTTGCAGTGTGTGGCTCACAGCTCCTGAAACATACACTTGGACCTCCTTGTTGGAAAGTCCATCCCCAGCCCTGTTGGGAACAGCTGTCCCTACGTCATCCCTCAGCTGAAGTAAAGCAGAAAGGAAGCAGTTTTAATGAAGAATTAAATTTGCTAACCCACTTTAAAAAAACCCACTTAGGTGGAAGAAAATGCTCTGCTGGTGAGTAAATGTCATTGAGCAGCCTGCTGACACCACAGTTGTGGATGGCACTTGCTGTAAGGGGAGTGAGTGTTGGACCCCAAGTCAGCCTAGGTCTTGGCCCCGGCCCTGCTGGGTGACTATGGGTAATGCATTTCACCTCTCTGGTCTTGTTTTCCTTGAGTATACCAGAATGGAATTAGATAAATTACCTTTTAAGGAGTCTTCCAGTTTTAACATTATGATTCTGTGGTCTCTTCTGCATCAGATACATTCAGGCTGACAGTGACTTCATTTAATTCTCACAACTCAGTGGACAATTACAGATGAGGAAACTGAGGCTCAGAAAGGTTAAGTGACTTGGCTATTGTCTGCCCTCAGCTAGTGGATGGGATGCAGGATCAGGATCTAATCTGTCTGTCTGATTTCTGGAAACAGATCACCAGGCCTTCCACTCTGCCACTGCTGGGCTGTGACTTTCCGTGGCATCACCACTGCATCAAAGGCAGCTTTAAATCTTTATTACTCTTTATATAAAAACTTTCGAGACAGGGGTCTATTGTTCTGAAGTCTGAATTTCAACGCCCTGAGTATGCTTTAATCTTCATATTTTTAAAGAAGGAGCCCTGGTGGCACAGTGGTTAAGTGCTAGGTGCTGACCAAAAGGTCTGTGGTTCAAACCCACCAGCAGCTCCACAGAAGAAAGATGTGGCAGCCTGCGTCCATAATGGTTGGAAACCTTTGGAAGCCTTGGAAAGCCTCTGGGGCAGTTCTTCTCTGTCCTATAGGGTCGCCATGAATTGGAATTGACTCAACAGCAACGGTTTTTTTTTTTTTAATTCTTTTAATGGGCACGGATCTGGCCTCTTGCAATCAATAAATCTGACCAAACTGCTTTCACTCAATCTGCAACATTTTTAGAGTAAGTTAAGGCCTGTCTTCTTTGTTCTTTTTTCTAATCCCAAAGTATTGCTTTTTCTGAAACACTCTCCCCCTCTCTCCAAATGATAAGGCAGGTCACCTGGGTTTTTCTTATAATTACACAAATAACACATTTTTCATAGGGACCTGTTTACACATAACACTGGTGAAGAAACCCAAGCTGGAGTCCAGGGGAAGGAATTATAATCCAGTGGCATTTATTAAACACTCTCCAGGGGGACAAAAGATGGAAAACAAAGATGATACAGAAGATAAAGCCCACATGACCTCAACCAGTACTCCTGCAACAGGGAGGTCATCAAATTTCAAACACAAGCCTTCTCTGTGCCCTCTTCCCTCTGGGGGACTGGGAGGATAAACGGGCCCCTCTGCAGGAACACTCAGGCTCCAAGAAGGCCCTGGAGAAATGGGAGAATGTGTGAAATCTGTTTGCCACTTTGTTTTATTGTTTTGTTTAATTCTGACCTTGAGCAGAGCTCAGGAAGAAGCCTCAGTTTTAGCAAATGATGCATTCCTGGGAGAGGACACCATCCAGGCTGCAGCCAGGACTGGGTCCTGTACCTACAATGGCTCTCTGTGGCCGGAGCCATCAGGATCACACTCACCTGTCCAAGGGCCTCTGCCCACTTTCCAAGACCCTGTGCTACACGGCCTAGCCTGACCGTCATCCCCACCCTGTCCCCGGAAAGCAGGCTCTTCCAGTCCCAATGACCCCACTGCCTTTTCTCTGACAATTCAAGTTCTGCTCATCCTCCAGTGTCCTCCATCCTGCCTCTCCCAGCCCTCCCACAGCTCAGTCTGTATCCTACGAAAAATGCAGAACAGAATTTCAAATTTTTATGGAGTCCAGACTTTCTGGAGCCACTGAGTCTGAATGAACCCCTGAAACTATTACCCTGAGATAATCTTTAAATCTTAAATCAAAAATATCCACCGAAGTCTTCTTAAAACCAAATAGTTTAACTAGTAAAAAAGGTCTGCCTCGAGCATTACACTCTTTTAAAAACTATCTAAATGGGATGGCATTGACAACAGCAACTTGAAAGACTAGCTAGGAGCCTTAGGGGGCAGTGAGTTTATGTTAAAGAGGGAGGAACAACACAGAAAGGGAGGGTGAGAATCGTTGCACAATTCAAAGAATGTAAGCAGTGTCACTAAACTGTATGTGTAGAAACTGTTGAGCTGTTGTACATTTCATTGTGTATATTCTCAACAACAACAAAATAAAATTCAGAAAAGAAAAGAGAGAGAGAGAGATCCCTTGTAAGCGGCCATCCAAGGCACAACAATTGGTCTCTACTCACCTGGAGCAACAGAGGAAGAAGGAAAGTCAGGAATAGGAGGAGGATACGGACTGTGTGGCCAATTGCCTCCATGAACAGCTGCCTCCTTTACCATGAGACCAGAACTGGACGGTGTCCCGCTATTAATGAAAATTTTGATCAAAGATTCCATAGAAGAATCCTGATCAAAAGGTTAAAAATACAATACAGAATTTCACATTCTCAAGGACTCCAGACATCCTGGAGCCATGGAGCGTGGACGAACCCCTGAAACCTTTGCCCTGAGATAATCTTGAAACCTTAAACCAAAAATATCCCCTGAAGTTTTCTTAAAGCCAAACAGTAATTTAGCTTAACTAGTAAAGAAGTTTTTTAGTAAAGAAGGCCTACCTCGAGCATTATGCTCTTTTAAAAACTATCTAAACAGGATCACATCGACAACAGCACCTGGAAAGACTGGATAGGAGCCTTAGGGGGCAGAGAGTTAATGAGGCAGGGACAACTCGAAAAGGAGGGTGAGAATCGTCGCACAAGTCGAAGAATGCAATCAGTCACTGAACTGTACATGCAGAAACTGTTGAATTGGTGCATGTTTTGTTGTGTATATTCTCAACAACAAAATAAATAAAAATCAGGAAAAAAAAAGATTTCAAGTGTCCACAGGTGACAGTAGGCCTTAGTTATAAACTGTGACTCATAATTGATGTAGATATATCCATACTTATTTCCTTTAAAAGCCCAATGCTTTCCTAATTTAAAAATATCACAAATATTTTTCCTTTATATTTTCCTGCATTTCTCAAATGCTCTTCAGTAATTAGAAAATTACAAAAATGGTTTAATTAAAAAAAAAAAAAAAAAACACTAAATTGAAGAATAGTCTGGATTACTCAAGCCCTTGAAAATGGAAATAAAATGATGCTGTCCTGCCATCTAGTGGCACTGAGACAAAAAAGCCAAGAAAGTCTGACCCATACTCCTTGCCACGGAGTCAATTCCAGTTCACGAGGACTTGGAATTATTTGCAGCCATTAAGTCCTGGAGTCCCTCATGGTACAAATGGCTAATGTACTCAGCTGCTAACTGAAAGGTGACTGGAGGTTTGAGTCCACTCAGAGGTGCCTCAGAAGAAAGGCCTGGAAATCAGCCACTGAAAACCATGTGGAGCCTAGTTCTACACACACACAACACACACACACACACCCAGCCGGAAAGGAGGCTACTTTCCATTTCCCAGAATCCTTGAGGTCTTGGTGTTTGGGGGCGGTGGGGTGGAGGGAACACGTGGACAGCTGGTCCTCAAGCTGAGATGCTGCCTCCATTCCCCTACCTGACAGGGATCCTGACCACTGCAGAGAAAGGAACTCGGGTGGGATGGGAGGGGGAAGGTGCTGTCATCAGCTGCAAAGAGCACACAGAGTTGTCAGCGTACCGTATATGTGGGGTGCACAGTGCCCCCGACCCCAAAGGCAGAGAGGGCCCAGGAGGCTCTGCAGCACTTCCGGGTTTGCGGGAATAACCAACCACCTAGTGGCAAGTTCAGGTCTTCCACATCACTTAAATTCCAACAGAATAAACAATCCCAGCTAGGATTTTGCTTAAGGCACAGAGGTGAAAGTTTAGGGTGTCAATGGGCCAAGAGTGATAATGGACACTCATCCTCTGCTTCAAATTGCACTGTCTGAACCACACCTTACAGTCTCACCCTGTTACGATAAAGTCTGACACCACCCACATTACTTATGAGGGCTCAGTCAACAGAACCCAGGCGGCGGAAACATTTGGGGGAACCAGGAAAGGCAGCAGTCTGTCGTTATGAATATAAATTTCACTGCTCCTTTCTCCAGCAAGAGTGCTCAGTGGTCGCTAGATGATGTCAACTACCCCCGCTTCCCCGCCCTGGGGTCCCAGCTGCCATTCTTCTCATCGTCTCCCTCTTCTTCAGCCTCCTTCTGCCGGGTCACAAAGTCCTGTTACTTCTACCTCCCAGACACCTCTGGGGTCCATGCTCCCCTCCACTGACCCTGGTCCCCCTCCAGTCTAAACCATCCGCAGCAGCCTCCTACCCGGCTTCCCTTGCCCACCACGGCCCTCTTAAGATCATTCTCCTCCTCACTGAAGCTCACGTGGTTTGTTTTTTTTTTTAATGTGCTTAAGTCACTCTACTGCTTAACCCCTTTAAGGACTTCCACTATCCTTCGGATTAATTCCAAATCCTTAACATGACCTGTACCCAAAACAAATCTCAACCAGTTGCCGTAGAGTTGTTTCCGACTCCTGGCAACCCCATGCGTGTCTGAGCAGGACTTTACTCTATACGGTTTTCAATGGCTGATTTTTCGGAAGTAGATGGCTAGGCCTTTCTTCTAAGGTGCCTCTGGGTAGGCTCTAACCTCCACCCCTTTGGTTAGTAGCCAAGCGTGTTAACCACTGACACCACCCAGGGACTCCTTTCTAAAATCTGGGCCCTGTTCATTCTCCCAAATTTCTCTCCTGCCCCCTTCAACTTCAGATTGCTATCAGTTAGAATGACCCTGGACTCTTGCCCCAGGCCTTCATGCACCCCCCCCACCCCTCCTCATCCTCATGTCGCAGCACAAACATCACACCTCCAGGAGGCTTTACTGAAGCCCCAAGACCAGGGTGGGTGCTCTTGTTTTATACCTCAGCACCCTCTCCTGCCCTTCTTCTAGCCCCCTCACAGCTCCATCATCTGTTCTCTGTCAGCCTTCCCTACAGGAATGAAGTGTCTGAGGCAGGCACCATGCTTATCTAACTTATGACTGTATCCCCAGGGGCCCCAAACAGGGCCTGGCTCATAAAGGCAGCAACAGAGAATACAGGTTGAGAGGCAGGTAAATCTAGGTTCAAATCCTGGCTCAGCCATGTACCAAGTATGTGACTTGGTACAAGGACTTAACTTCTCTGTTGCTCCATAAATATTTAACAAAAGAATGAAAGAATGAAATGGTGAAGAAGAACAGCACCTGAAGTGGTTAATTTTAAATCTGGTGATGCTGGTAAAAAAATGGAAGGGAAAATCTAAATGTTAAGGTGTGTCACAAATCCTAATGGAATTCCATTCAATGGGCTGCATACCTGAGAAGTGGCGAGTAGGTCATTTGACACACGAATAGAGTCAGACACCTAGAAAAAGTAGAGAAAATAGGCATCTGACATTTCACAACCTAGAAGACTAAGACATTAAATTGCCATTTATTTTAGTTCAATATTGTTAATAATTCAACAATCATGCCTTACAATTCACACAGCTAAAGTAAGCATTTCAGAAAATGGAATTTAAATATTTTGCAGAGACATGTTCTGTTTATTTTGATAACGTGAAGCTTCGTGTCAACTTTAGTCACGGTCTAAAAAAGGTACAGTGAACCCAAGTGTAGGAAGTAATCCAGGCTTATTTAACCTTTCAAGAGGGAGGGAAAAACCATACGACAAGGCCACATACATTTTTTTGCAACAATGGGTCTTTAAGGCAGAGGTCCTCAAACAGGGATGCACAAAGCCTTAACAAGGGCTGCAGACACAGAGAGTTCAGTTTTAAGGGAATCAATTACCAGATCCTCAACTTACATTTGTATTTTTTCCTGCAACTGGTCTGGAGACCCTTTCCCCGTTCTCCCTTCTCCCGGTTCTCCTCACCCAGCCGAAACCCTACATGGTGTGGAAACCTCCAGGGCCTCTAACGAAAAAAAAAAAAAAAAAACCACTGTGGTGCATGGTTCTACTGTGACACACATGGGGTCACTATGAGTTGGAAGTGACTTGAGAGCAACTGGTCAGGGTCTCTAGCTCAAGAGTGATATAGTCTTTGAGAATAACCAGGGTATGAAAGAGGCAAGGTCATTAAACAAGATCTGTCATCATTTCCGTCCCATTCTGCCATATGATTGGGTCTGGAACATCCCACGCCGGCCCACATACCCCATTTGTAATACCATGCTGCAGCCGTAGGAGAGTCATGTATAAGCAGGAAGCCCCACTGCAGTGACTCTAAGAGTCACGGCTGCAGCATGGTATTACAAATGGGGTACGTGGGCCGGCGTGGGATGTTCCAGACCCAATCATATGGCAGAATGGGACGGAAATGATGACAGATCTTGTTTAATGACCTTGCCTCTTTCATACCCTGGTTATTCTCAAAGACTATATCACTCTTGAGCTAGAGACCCTGACCAGTTGCTCTCAAGTCACTTCCAACTCATAGTGACCCCATGTGTGTCACAGTAGAACCACGCATCACAGTGTTTTCAATGGGTAATTTTTTGAAAGTAGAATGACAGGCCTTTCTTTCGAGGTACCTCTGGGTGCACTCAAACCGCCAGTCTTTCACTTAGCAGCCAAGCACATTAACCATCTGCACCACGCAGGGACGCAAATACTGATTCCAGGAGGTAAACGCAGGGCTAGGCTTTGTGCCCCTACCTCCCTTTTTCTCTTCCTTCCTTTCCATCCATCCAACCATCCATCCTAAGATTTAGAAACAAGATGACTGTCATTGCTGTCGAGTTGATTCCAAGTCACAGCGACCCTATAGGACAGAGTACTACTGCCCCATAGGGTTTCCAAGGCTGTAATCTTTATGGAAACAGGCTGCCACATCTTCCTTCTGCAGAGCGGCTGGTGGGTTTGAACTGACAACCTTCAGGTTAGCAGGTGAGTGCCTTAACCACTGAGCTCCCAGGGCTCGTTCTGATGATTGTCACAGGGATGCCTTATCACACATTTGTTGAATGAAAAAGGTATCAGAGTTTCACTGAGAGAAAACAAGTTTGGCTTGACTGACAAGTTTGATAGTTTGACAAGGAAGCTCGGCATTACCAATGAGTTTTGACAGCAGACATTTTTCATGTATGAAAGAGCTTCATATCAAAAGTGATATTCACAAATGTGCATTATACTGTTTTAATCATCTTATCTCTTTTTTGAGTATTTTGTGTTAAACAAGTTGCTTGTAAGTAAAAGAGAAACAGGTTTAATTAACAGCTGTTTGAGAGGTTTTAGTAAAGTCTTTTTGGTGTGCTTCCCAGAAACTGAGAAAATAAAGGTCTTCAAGGGCTGAATAACAGTTTCTTTTGTAAGTAAGGGAATTTCCAATTCTTTCTCTTCAACACAATGGAGGAAGAACTTAAGTGAGTTGTCATTTTTGGCACATAACTCCGAAGGAATTAAAAAAATTAAATGACACTGACTCCTTGGAACATATCCCAGAGAAATAAGAGCCATCACATGAATAGACATACACACAAGAGCAAAAAGATGGCAACAACCTAAGTGCCCATCAACAGATGAACAGATAAACTATGGTACATACACACAATGGAATACTATGCACCGATAAAGAACAAGGATGACTCTGCAAAGCATCTCACAACATGGATGAATCTGGAGGACATTATGCTGAGTGAAAAAAGTCAATCACAAAAGGACAAATATTGTATGAGACCACTACTCTAAAAACTCATGAATAGGTTTACACACAGGAAGAAACAATCTTTGATGGTGACTAGGGAGGGCAAGGGTGGGGATGGAAAAACACTATCTAGACAATAAGTAAGTGATAGCTTTGGTGAAGGGTAAGACAGTACACAACACTGGGGAAGTCAGCACAGCTTGACCAAGGCAAGGTCGTGGAAGCTTCATAGACACATTCAAACTCCCTGAGGAACCAAATTACTAGGCTGAGGGCTGGGGATCATGGTCTGAAGGGACATCTAGCTCAAATGGCACAACAAAGTTTATAAAGAAAATATTCTACATTCTTCTTTGGTGAGTAGTGTCTGCGGTCTTAAAAGCTTGTGAGTGACTATCTAAGATATTCCACTGGTTCCATGCCATCTGGAGCAAGGACAATGAAGAAAATCAAAGACAAGAGAAAGATTAGTCCAAAGCTACCACAGCCTCCACCAGACTGAGCCCAGCATGACTAGACGGTATCCGGCTACCACTACTGACAGCTCTAACAGGGATCACAATAGAGGGTCCCAGAGAGAGCTGGTGAAAAATGTAGAATAAAATTCAAACTCACAAAAAAAGACCAGACTTACTGGTCTGATAGAGACTGAAGAAACTCCAAGAGTATGGCCCCCCAGACGCCCTTTTAACTCAGTACTTAAGTCATTCCTGAGGTTCACCCTTCAGCCAAAGATTTGACAGCCCCATAAAACAAACAATAACACACGTAGCTCAACCATGTATACGAGACTAAACAGGCACACTAGCCCAAGCACAAGGACCAGAAGGCAGGAGGGGACAGGAAAGCTGGACGAATGGAAATGGGGAACCTAAGGCTGAGAAAGAGAGGGTGTTAACATATTGCGGGGTTGGCAACCAATGTCACAAAACAATATGTGTATTAATTGTTTAATGAGAAACTAATTTACTCTGTAAACCTTCGTCTAAAGCACAATAAATAAAATAATCTCAATTCAAAAAAATTAAAAGACACTATTGTAACAAAACTCCTGCCACCCCTATGTATTTATTAATGGTTTCCAAACACTTATATATATATAAATGAAAAACAGGAAAAAATGATACTAAATTCTTTCTTATTTTAACAGTAAGTATTATTCGTCCATAGATCCATAAACTAACTTTTTTAAAAGTCCCATCTATCCCATTAAAGGAGTCCCTGGGTGGTAAAAATGATTAATGCAGCTGGCTGCTAACTGAAAGGTTGGCAGCTTGATACTACCTAGAGGCATCTCAGAAGAAAGGCCGGGTGACCTACTTCTGAAAAAGTCAGCCATTGAGAACCCTGTGGAGCACAGTTCTACTCTGACACACACTGGGTCACCGTGAGTTGGAATCATGGTAGTGGTGGTGGATCCCATTAAAAGCGGCAATTTCAATTTAATAATTATTTTGATTAATAATTGCTATTTAATAATACTAATGATTTATCAAAATGTATTTGTTTAGATCACATAGCATGAGCCTCCATACTTGGATTTTCCCTTCTCCATGGTGGATGGGGATGGCAGAGGCTTGGCAGGCCTAAGTGGCCCAACGCCACTGTTTAGCCCAGCAGGGAAGGTGACTTACTTGAAGAGTCTCTGGACAATCGAGGACCGGTCTGGCTTGGCATCGATCACATCTTTATCTGCTGAATCCCCGGCTCCCTGCTCCACCATACAGCTCTGATCATCTGCCATCTGGGAGGACAAAAAAGAAAATCAGTATCAGGGGACATCACCAATCTATGACATTTTTAAATAAAACTCATTACGTGACACAGGTTTTAGTTAAGCCTAGCAGTAAGTAGTTCAGCATATTTAGGCCCCTGGGTTACTGTACCATCAGTTCATCCAAGTGTCTGAGTGCCAACTATATTCTAAGCATTGCTCCAGAGACGGTATATAGCAAGGAAAGAAACGAAGTCCTTGAACTTAGGGAGCTTCTAATGTAGCATCCACTGTTTTGTTCAATACTCATTTGGGACAAGACACTGTGGACCGCCTGTCAAGGGTCGTAAACGAGTAACGGCTTTTGGAGATGGGAAGGAGAAGGCATTCAGCTTTGGGAGAGGTGCCCAAGTAGGCAAAGTGATGACCTCAGCCTCGAGTTCTGGGTGGCATTACCATGTCACTCTCCAGCTTACCTGAGGTTGAGCTGGGCAGTGGGGAGAGGACCAAGAGGGTAAAGTCCTACAGCCAGATCTTTACAATGACCATTGGCAGTCAAATGGCCATCTTGCTTCCTAACACGTCCTTAATCTCACCATCACCACCATGTGTTTCCATTTGGGAAGTAGATTTCTCAGATTAGGACCCAAAATGTTTCTCAACAGAGGTAACCCCATCTCCAGAGGAGCCACATGCAAGGCCAGGCACACAGAAAACACATGGTAATTTTTATTCTGTCCCGTTTATATAGACTCTGTTACCTTTCAGTGTTGGTTGCTATTAACAAAGTACTCAGATAGTCTCAAAACTAACAAGTTAAAGTTAGACAAAATCCACCAGAAAGAGACACTAACTTTGACACGTAGTGTTTCAGCCTGAGCCTTCCGCTGAAGCTCATCTTAAAGGCTGAACCTAGGATGTATGAGCATAAAGCAACGTGACCACTTAAAAAAAGAAAACCCTGAGCACAATATCTCCTGATAAGCTAAGCATTTTTTTTTTAAATACTGTTGGGGCTGTGCAGAGTTTTGGAAACCCCCTCCCTCACTCTCTTCCATAAACATTTACTGGAAGTCTAACGTACCAGGCCCAGTGCTCAGAGCCAGGGATTACCCATGAGCAAAACTGACGTGGTCCTGCCTTGTTGGGGACAGACATTGATAAAAGGACCATGTAAATATCTGTGATGGAGGTGAGTGCCACGAGAGCAGAACTAACTGTAACCATACCAGGAGACCTGACCGAGCTAAGCCTCCGAGCCTTTTCAGCCTTGAGCCTCTTTGAGAAGTCAGGGAAGGGTTGCAGGAGAGGAAATGTCCGCCTTGAGAACTGAACCACAAGTAGGGGTCAACTAGGTAAATGGGAAGCAGATGGAACATGGAGAGGACCGTTCAAGTCAGAAGGAACTCTATATGGCCAGGTTTAAACACCCTGTTTAATCTCATCCTTCCCAGACACTTGAACTTGGCTAGAGACATTAAGTTCAGGTGGATTTCTATGGCTCAAATGGCAGGAGGCTTTCCAGAACTTTCCCTCCAAACATTAGGCCATAAGAGTCTTCTTTTTGAAACCTATAGCCTCTCTGCGGGTTGATGCTGAATAACACCTGCGGGGCAGGTAGCTTTCCTTCCACCCACCTGCCAGAGTGAATTTTTGCAAGTCCGGTGGTACCTAACCTTTTTAAATCCATAAGGCTAAACGTTCAGGCTGAGTTTGATTTCTGGAGCCAGCCAAAGGGCATTCATACTCCAGGGGGGTGATCGAGTGGGGTGCCTGATCCCAGGCACACCATTTCAATCAAGAAAGAAGCTGCCTCAAGAACCAAGACTTGGTATAAATGGGCCCCTCATTTCCATTCATCCTCATGGCACAGCAAGAAACTCCAGGCCTATCTCAGTCTGCCACACCACCTGGAAACAGCTTGCTGGCACCATTTCCTTGTATTTGTCCCCTTCTGGGGGCCCACGGTGCAAAGAGCAGTCATCCAAGGGATACTCCTTACTGGATTGTTAAACATGTCTACCTTCTCTTTAAAAGTCAATACGATAGACAAAGCACTAACAGTGACACTCTGTTAGTCATTCCTATTACTATTAATGCTAACGTCAGCTAGAACTCTTGACTACTGGCAGACTAAGAGTGTATCTTAATCATCTTTCTTTTATCAGTGTCTTAGTTATCTAGTGCTGCTGTAACAGAAATACCACAAGTGGATGGCTTTAAGAAAGAGAAATTTATTCCTCACAGTCTAGTAGGCTACAAGGCCAAATTGAGGGCATCACCTCCAGGGGCAGGCTTTCTCTGTCGGCTCTGGAGGAAGGTCCCTGTCATCAATCTTCCCTGGTCAAGGAGCTTCTCAGCACAGGGGCGCCGGGTCCAAAGAATGCACTTTGCTCCTAGCTCTAGCTTCTTGGTGGTATGAAGTCCCCATGTCTCTCTGCTCGCTCCTCTCTATTCTATCTCAAAAGAGACTGGTTTAAGATACAATCTAATCTCGTAGATGGAGTCCTGCCTCATTAAAATAACTGCCGCTAATCCCATCTCATCAACATTGTAGGGATAGGATTTACCCCACATAGGAAAATCACATCAGATGACAATATGGTGGACAAT
The DNA here is from genome assembly GCF_030014295.1 of Loxodonta africana. NCBI lineage: Eukaryota > Metazoa > Chordata > Mammalia > Proboscidea > Elephantidae > Loxodonta > Loxodonta africana. Next base: position 21,169,598 of record NC_087357.1, read on the forward strand.
CACACAATACTGGGAATCATGGCCTAGTCAAATTGATATTTTTGGGGGACACAGTTCAATCCATGACAATCAGGCACAGAAAAGTGCCCCACACACGGCAGGCACTCAAGAAATATTTCTTTATGAATGTTATAACTGAAATGCATTTTTAAATCCTTTAGTGCCAGAATAAACTGCTGACACAGGACAGACAACGGAACCAAAGGGACCCAGGAGGACAGTTGAGAGTCCAGGCACGGCAATCAGCTGATCTGGGGTCAAATCAGCTCCTCCACACTCCGCCATGAAACCTCAAAGTACTCAACGTCTCTGAGTCTCAGTCTCCTTATCCGGAAAATGGGCAAACCCTGGCACCTAAGTCACAGGTGGCTGTGAACACTGTGACACGTTCTGAATGTTCAATAAGTAGCCCTATTATCATCACTGTCCACAGAACTCAAGACTAAGGAGACATTGGACCATCTACTTGCACTGGTATTTTAAAACCACGTCCATGCTTTAAACAGCTTTTGTGAAGACAGAAACAAAATTCCTCTAGTGACTCTTTCAAAACACACTTAATTACTGCCCCCATATTAGGGCAACTGGTACATATCTGGGTAAGAAATCACTTCCCAGCATTGTCTGAACTTGGATTTTTTTTTTCATGAGGGAGAAAATGGACTCATTGCAGCTGTTTCTCCTGAAAAGCAACATGATGCAATTTGTGCTGCACTTCTTGACCAAATAAAGGCAATCTTTCTACAGGGCTCAAAGAGAAGCAGCCCTGGTGACCTTCACCTGTCACCTCTGCACCTGGGGGCAGCTCTCCTGGGCATTCAAGTGCTCCACTGTATCACCTGCTCCCCACAACACTGCCAGGAGACTTGAACCTTGCCCTCTGTTTTGCTGAGGTAACCTAGGTTTCTTCAGAGAGGCTAAGTAACCTGCCCAACACCACACAGTAAAGAGGTGCAGAAGATGGGTTCTGAATCCAGGTGTTGGAACCTGGGTTGTGATACTGAGGACGAAGGTCAGGCTGGTTGCCTAGAAGATCCTAAAGGAGGAAATAGCCCTTAAGTAAACATCACCCAGTCCAAGTGTTTCCGAGAAAAGGGTGGCGCATGACTCATCCACAGTCATGCGCAAGCAACTTGAAAACAAAACCGAAACCGAAGCCCGTTGCCATCAAGTGGATTCTGACAGACCGTATAGGCCAGAAGAGAACTACCCCACAGGTTTCCAAAGAGCGTTGGATTTGCACTGCTGACCTTTTGATTAGCAGCCCCGTGGTTAACCACTGTGCCACCATGGCTCTTGCAAGCAACTTTACTGCCCCATAAACCACAAAGCTGGGTACACTGGTGAAGGGTTGCAAGGTCGCCTGTAGCCTGGGAGTCCACAGGCCTTTTTCACCTCCTCGAGACCACTCCATGAGCCCCTGCAGCAAGGCTAGTCCGACAATGAGGGTACTAGCTTACAGGTATTGAGCCTGGACTGAGGCTCTTTTGTGCACCATCAACTCCATCCATGCCTGCAGCCACCCTCAGCCCGGGATCCCATCATTCCCATTTAACAGGCAGGCACAGACAAGGTCAAGGTCCTACAGCCGGCAAGCAGAAGTGAGGGGACTGGTTCCACCAGGCCTCTCTGACCTGGAGTCCTTGGTGTTAACTGCGGTGCCAGACATCGCACCCCTCCTTTCTAGCAGCGCAGTCGTTAAGAGCGCGGCTGCAAACTAAAGGGTCCGGCAGTTCGAATCCACCAGCCGCACCTTGGAAACCTAGGGTCGCTATGATTCGCAATCGACTCGACCGCAAAAGATTTTGCGGCCAGGGGGGCAGAAGCGGGGAGGCGGGATTCTAGCAAAATCCGTATAGTATGGGGTGTCCTAAGCCCCCTGGCAAGGAGGGAAGGGAGGACAAGCTGAGCAAAGCAAGCGGGGCTAGGGGCGGGGTAAACCGTTCCCCCAAAGTTTCAACGCCTGTCGTCCGGGCCGCCCTCCCCGCTCCTACCACCACACCACCCCGCTCCTAGCTGTCTCCAAACTGCGCTCGCAACGGCGGAAACCACGCATGGAACGAGCGAGGGAGAGGGAGAGGGCAGGCGGAGGGGAGGCCGCAGTTACCATTCCCAAGGCCGTCGGGCAGCCAGAGCTAGCCGCTCCGTCGGTCACTCCGGTCCGGGGGTCTGAGGTGCCGCTGTAGCGAAAGCGAAAGTAAAAGCCCGCGTGCTTCAGGGGGAGGAGCCGCCGGGGCAGGGCGCGGAGCCGAGCGAGACTGCGGGTACCGCCCCTGATTCGGGACCCGGCGCTCCCCAAAATTGACGGCGCGCAAGATGACCTGTGTCACTGTCGAGGGGAGCGCGCACCGCCGGGGAGAGCGCGCACCATCCCCGAAGAGGGCACTCTTCGCACCCGAGAGCGTGCCTCACGAAGTCTGCGGAGTTAAATCCCGCCGTTGCGCGCACAGTTCCGGGAAGCGCTTATTCTTCAAAAGTGCCGCTTTTACAGTGACCCAGTCGCGATGACCACCCACCCTCGGTCCCCAACTTCGCCCCCGCGGCTGCCCCTAGAGTACGACCTCGATCTTGGCCTTCGCATCACCGCGGATACCGAGTTCCCAGAGCCAGAGGGCTCGTCCCCAGCCTGACCCTTGACCCCAGTCTGTGCTGCTCCTGTCCCTCGGGCCGCTCCGCGCCTATATCTGTAACAGTTACCTTCGCCCCCTCCGGCCAGCCGTGGGATCTGCTGAGGTCTTCCCGGCTCCCAGACGTTGCTTCCACTTGGAAATTTGCCCTCGTGGGCGCGAGGATGCCAGCTTAGCCTTCTCAGGTTCCAACCTTGCCACACAGCCAGTTTTGGGCGAAGCAGCTTCAGAATCTTTCAGGAAATATTTTTTGAGCGCCCCCATGCGTCAGGCACTGAGCGTGTGGCCGGGAATAAATCAAGGATAGGAGAGAGTTCGCACCCAGTGGTTCTACCTCACCCTTACCGCCTCTACCAGCCTCTCCTCCAGTCTGTCTTCACCCCTCGGCTTCCAACACCTTTCTCTCAAGACCCCTCAGGAGAGCAACTAATTAACCCAGGCACACTGACGTTGTAAATATCTGTAAAGAAATTATGGTTTTATTCATACCAAAGATATTCGCTTTAAAAAAGAACTCTCGAAGCCTTGAGACAAAGGCATGAAACCTTTATGATATGTCAGATAAGAACTGTATCTTTTTGTTTGCTTGCTTGCTTTTCCCTGGGCCTAAGACTTCACTGTTGTCTCTAAAATCTCACCACGTAAAGGGCATTTTCTTGATTTGAAGAAAGACTGGGCTTGGACAAGCGTAAGGGGATAATTTATTATGATTGATTAACTTACGTAAAAATCCTGAATTCCTGAACATTTGTAACCGGCAGCTACACTAGTTACAATTATGGTTGCACTGTTGTTGCTGGGTGCCATCCAGTTGCCTCCGACTCGTAGCGACCCTATGTACGACAGAACAAAACGCTGCCCAGTCCTGTGCCATCCTCACAATCATGTTTGAGCCCATGGTTGAAGCTACTGTGTCAGTCAACCTAGTTGAAGGTCTACCTCTTTTTCGTTGACTGTCTACTAAGCATGATGTCCTTCTCCAGGGACTGGTCTCTCCTGATAACATATCCAAAGCATGTGAGACAAGCCTCATAGTCCTTGCTTCTAGGGAGCATTCTGGCTGTACTTCTTCCAAGACATATTTGTTCGTTCTTCTGGCAGTCCATGGTATATTCAGTATTCTTCCGCAACACTGTAATTCAAATGCATCAATTATTCTTCACTCTTCCTTATTCATTGTACAGCTTTTGCATGCTTATGAGGTGGTTGAAAACACCATGGCTTGGGTTAGGTGCACCTTAGTGCTCATAGTGACATCTTTGCTTTTTAACACTTTAAAGGGGTCTTTTGCAGCAGATTTACCCGATGTAATACTTCATTTGATTTCTTGACCGCTGCTTCCATTGGCATTGACTATGGTTCCAAGTAAAATGAAATCCTTGACAACTTCAATATTTTCTCCTTTTATCATGATGTTGCTTATTGATCCAGTCGGGAGGATTTTTCTTTCTGTAGAGGTGTTTTTTTTTTTTTTTTTTTTTTTTTGAGGTGTAATCCATACTGAAGGCTGTAGTCTTTGACCTTCATCAGTAAGTGCTTCAAGTCCTCTTCACTTCCAGCAGGCAAGGGTGTGTCATCTGCATATTGCAGGTTGGTAATGAGTGTTTCTCCAATGTTGATGCCCCATTCTTTTACATAATAGTCCCAGCTTCTTGGATTATTTGCTCAGCATACAGATTTAATAAGTATGGTGAAAAGATACAACCCTTACGCACAGCTTTCCTGATTTTAAACTACACGGTATTCCCTTGTTCTGTTTGAACAACTGTCTGTTGGTCTGTGTACACAAATGAGCACAATTGTTATGGACTTCTTATTCTTCACAGTGGTATCCATAATTTGTTATGATCCACATAGTCGAATGCCTTTGCACTAGTAAAACACAGGTAAACATCTTTCTGGTGTTTTCTGTTTTCAGCCAAGATCCCTCTGATAATCAGCAATGATATCCCTCATTCCATGGCCCTTCTGAACTTGACTTGAATTTCTGTCAGTTCCCTGTGGCTACATGGCTGCAACTGCTTTTGAATTATCTTCAGCAAAATTTTACTTGCCTGTGATATTAATGATATTGTTTGATAATTTCCGCATTCTGTTGGATCACCTTTCTTTGAAATAGGCACAAGTATGGATCTCTTTCAGTCAGTTGGCCAGGTAGCTGTCTCCCAAATTTGTTGGCATAGATGAGCGAGACCCTTCAGCACTGCATCTGTTTGTTGAAACATCTCAGTTGATATTCTGTCAATTCCTGGAGCCATGTTTTTTGGCAATGTCTTCAGTGCAGCTTCCTTCAATACCAAAGGTTCTTGATCATATGCTCCCTCCTGAAATGGCTGATTGTCAACTGCTTCTTTTTGGTACAATGAGTCCGTGTATCCCTTCCATCTGCTTCTGATGCTTCCTGCATTGTTCAATTTTTTGGCCATAGACTCCTTCAGTATGGCAACGCGAGGCTTGAATTTTTTTTTCAGTTCTTTCAGCTTGAGAAATGCTGAGCATGTTCTTCCCTTTTGGCTTTCTGACTCCAGGTCTTTGAGCGTGTCATTATAATACTTTACTTTGTCTTCCTGAGCCACCCTTTGAAATCTTCTATTCACCTCTTTTGCTTCATCGTTTCTTCCATTCACTTTAACTACTCTGTGTTCAAGAGCAAGTTTCAGAGTCTCTTCTGACATCCATTTTGGTCTTTTCTTTCTTTCCTGCCTTTTTAATGACCTTTTGCTTCCTTTGTGTGTGCTATTCTTGATGTTACTAGTGTTCAATGCATCAGATCTATTCTTGAGATGGTTTCAAATTCAGGTGGGATATGCTCAGGGTTGTACTTTGGCTCTTGTGGACTTGTTCTAATTTTCTTCAGCTTCAACTTGAACTTGCATATGAGGAATTAATGGTCTGTTCCGCAGTTGGCCCCTGGCCTCATTCTGATTGATGATACGGAGTTTTTTCATCGTCTCTTTCCACAAATGTAGTCAATTTGATTCCTGTGTATTCCATCCAGTGAGGTCCATGTGTACAGTCACTATTTAATGTGGTAGAATGGCAGCATTACTGTTTAATACCGTATTCCTGAAAAATGCTCTTGAAAAGACACTGAGTAAATTTTTTAAAAGAAATTCGGTTGTGAATCATTTGAGAAATAAAGAATCCTGTTAGTAAAGCAAATAAATTGCTCTCTAGTTTATCTAATTTGTAAATCTAAGTTTTGCGGGTTATTCCTGATGAGTGGAATTGACTTGATGGCAACAGGTTTTATAGTGAAACACACTGTTAGAGCTAGAAGTGGTCTTAGCAACTAATCTCTCCATTCACTTGATAGATAAAGAAACTGAGGCTCAGAGAAGTTGTCTGCATCCCCAACTTGCTAGTGTCAGAATCAGGTTACCTAGAAAAATGATGAACTTACCATTTGCAAGAAGACTGTACAATAAATTATATCATGGGAGTGTTAAAATATGTTAGCACACAGGAATTCATTGCTGGCCCAAATGGAAAGGTGGTTGGAAGGGAAACTTTCTTTTCTCAGTTCTTTATTGTGGGCTGGAGTGGGGAACTCCAAAATGGTTGCTCTGAGTCAGGATTATCCCCATATCATGTAAAATCATGGAAATACAGAAGGAAATAAACAATTTTAAACTTTGCCCTCAATAGTAATTGTACTGACTCTTTGGATCTAAATGTTATTCTCTTCTAAGTGTATCTCCTGTGTCTCCATAGCCTTGGACCATGTCATTATTTTATGTTTGCCTTTGATATTCACATGACTATAACATCAGCCTTCCCCCCCATTTCAGAAAAATCCCCCCAAGTCCCCACTATTTGGATGGATTCCTAAGGGTTGACCTGGGAGTTGGGGCAGGCGGGAGCTCCTGGGCCAATCCCTCTAGACCTTTCCTCCACCTCTGTCCTCTGGTCGCCAGGCTGCTGTAGCTAACTCTGTTTAGTCAGCCCCTAACCCTTGATCTGCTGGTCACAGCACCCCCAAATGGTGTCACCAGTGGTTACTCCTCCAATTCTTCACAGGACAACTCAGCCCAGGCTATGGCTCCACAGAAGGATATCCCAGGATTAACAGAAATGCCACTCTTAATGACTTCAGGCCCAAACTCAAATTCTGGCTACTGCTGAGTCAGTGAGGCAGGTTGGGTAGGAAAACTCAAGCCCCACCAATGAGGCATCTTCCTCAGTCAAGGTCCAGGCAGAATCCTCTCTCCTGGAATGAGGAATTCCTTGTACCTGTTATTGATTGCCTCTCAGCTCCAAATTCACCCTTTTTGCCTGTGCTGTGAAAATAAGACTGCACCCGTAAGTATTTTACTTTTGCCAACTTGAAAGCAAACCTGTTGCTGTCAAGTTGATTCCAACTCATAGCTACCCTATAGGACAGGATAGAACTGCCCCTTAGGGTTTCCAAGGCTGTAACCTTTATGGAAGCAGACTGCCACACCGTTCTTCCACAGAGTGGCTGATGGATTTGAACTGCTGACCTTTCAGTTAGCAGCTGAGTGCTTAAACGCTATGCCACCTGGGCTCCTTTTCTTTTGCCAGTAGAGGGCACTGGAGAGACTGTGAAATGAAGGGATTTTGTTTCCTGGTTCTGGTGTGTTCCTGTAGCCCCAAATTCCTGCAGCACGATGGCTTCCCAGTGCCCAGTTCCTGCTGTGCCCAGTGGCCAGTAACTTCTTCTGGCACCCCCTTCACCTGGCAGCAGTGAGACAACTCCCCATGAACAGCTTCTCTTTGGCACACTAGAGGAAAGTTTCCAGAAAGTTCTAAAGGGAAGATTTCTAGAATGTTCTACTGGCACTGCACCATAGTAATTTCTCTGCTATGCCCAGGAGTTCTCAGACCTGGGGCAGAGGGGGAGCAGGGGAGGGGAGAATCTTCCTTGAGTCTTCTATCTCAGCTCTAGAGGTAGTACGTAGTGCTGTCCAGTCGATTCTGACTCATAGTGACCCTATAGGACAAAGTGGAACTTCCCCATAGAGTTTCCAAGGAGCGCTTGGAGGATTTGAACTGCCGACCCTTTGGTTAGCAGCTGTAGCACTTAACCACTATGCCACAAGGGTTTCCAAGGGGTAGTACTCATATATTTTTAAAGTTCTCTTTACTTCTTGGAGCCTTGGTGGTGCGGCCGTTAAGAGCTACAGCTGCTCACCAAAAGGCTGGCAGTTCAGATTCACCAGCTGCTCCTTGAAAACCCTATGGGACAGTTTTACTCTGTTCCGAAGCATCCCTATGAGTCAGTATTGACTTGATGGCAACGAATTTTGGTTTGTGTTCTTTACTTCTTACTGGCCAATCTGTTGATACTTCAGTACCCTGTTATAGTAATAATAGTAATAGTTCTTTATATTAATCTTTCCATGTTCAGATTACTGTGTCGTTTCTCTTTCGTGACTGGACATGTCTTTGTGCTCCCAATCGAAGGGCTGCCTCTTTTCTGATGCAGCAACGACTATAATTTCTTGACTCAGAGGAAACCTCCTCCCCACTCACAGGCTGTGTCGTGATCCCCTGGCACAAAAAAAGGCAATCACAGCCGCTCTAACGCGGCTCCTGAGGCCTGACTCATTGAGATATAAATAAATCCATTGTGGCTGGTCGAAGTCCAGCCCAGATCGAGCTGAACAGATTCCTTTTCATTTTGCCTTCTTCCTTTTCCTTCTCCTCTCCCACCCCAAGGGACTCGTCTGGATATTCTGCTGGCTCCTGATGTCCCGGGAGCAACCTCTTAGACCAGGACTTGGAAAACTATGGCCTGCGAACCACTGTGTCCTTTTTTTGTATGGCACACAATCTAAGAATGGTTTTTACATTTTTAAAGGATTATGAAATAGAAGAACATGCAGTAGAGACCATACACGGCCTATGATGCCTAAAATATTTACAGTTCTGATCCTTTACAGAAAAAGTTGGCCAACTCCTGTCTTAGACCAAAAGACACAATCACGCCTCCAAAGGAAACGGTATTTTTCAACTAAAGAGGGTCTCAAACCAGATTGAGGTTTGAAGGAAGGCAAAATATTTCTATAACTTTCCTGGGCCATAGTCTTTTTTATGGACCCAATTTATGTTACTGGACAGGGCACTTAACATCCTGGGCTGAAGCATGGATATGAGGTAACGTCACCAATGTTCAGAGCTTCCCAGAGCAGTGGATGATACTTGCTTAACTACCATCGCCAGCATCTTGTACCCAGGCCTTGTACTCTGCTGCATAGAAGAACTTCTCTCTGAAGCCACCCCCTCCCCCCACCGTCTTAGGGTACCATAGAACTTCACTCTGTCCCTGTCTAACCCAATGTGAACACACCGCAGGACATATAAGCTCCAAGGAGTCGAGGTGAGGGAGAAGGGGGACGGTCTGACCCAGGAAGTGTGAGATCTAGAGGCAAGACACTGCTTCATGAATTCTCCATCTGAAGTTATGAAAGCAGCGTTGGACAGTGCAAGGTAGTGGAAGGGGCCTCTTAGGATTGGGAGGATTGATACCATCAACCTGGAAGAGTGGGTGGTGGGAGTTCATGGTACACCTCATATCAACAGTTTCCTTAACCCTGCCCTACAGCCTGTTTCTTTGAGTGGCCTACACTTGGAATACCCTTGCTACTTCATCTTGGTTCACTGATTTTAGCTCCTTGCATGTTGCCAGTCTTTCATTCAGCTCTCACAGCAGCGTCTCTCTGCTTCCCTGACTCTGGACTTTCTCTGAAGCTACAGGAGCTATTTACCCCGTGCTGGCAGGTGCATCCTTCAGGTGCAGGGGAGTTAATACCCCTGACGGTAATCCTCAACCAATGACAGATGGGAGTTGAGTAGATAAGTGCCCCAGCCTCCTGTCCTTCAGTGGGACAATTCTGAGGCACATTCTACACAATTCCTCAGGGTCTTCAGCAGGTCTGAGCCCCAGTTGCTCGTGGCAGTAAGTGGCTCAGAATATATCCTTTATTGACTCTTCTTTCCCTAACTCACTCACCTCAAACCCTTATGCCTTCATCGTGGGAACACCTCTGAAATAAACTACCTACACCCAAGTTCTTGTCTCAAGCTCTGCTTTTGAGGGAACCTTAACAAAGGCAGGCATAATCCCCTAACATGGAAGGAACATCCCAAAACCAACCAGAGCAATGGTGACAGAGTGAAGTGTTAGTAGCTTTTCCCTCATTTCGAATTTGTCATCGCTGTTATTTCAAAACCATTTCACATCCACAGCCCTGGAGGGCACTGGAAATGATTCAGCGATAGAAAGAATTAGCTCATACCCTGGATGACAGAACCAAGGTACAAAAATATCTTGACCGTCAATTGGCATAACAGTTCATAATGATAATGTTCTACATCCCAGTTTGCTGAGTAGCATCTAGGGTCTAAGATACAACTGTTGGTCTCTACTTGTCTGGAACAAAAGAGAATGAAGGAAACCAAAGAGTCAAAGAAGAAACTAGTCCACAGGATTAATAGTCTACGTGAACCATAGCCAAATCTAGCCTGAGACCAGAAGAACTATATGGTGCCTGGCTCCCACTGCCTACTGCTCTGACCAGGGACGCAGTAGAAGGTCCTGAATAAAAAGGAGAAAAATGTAAAACAAAACTCAAATTCCTAAAAAAGGCCAGACTTACTGCACTGATAGAGATTAGAGGAACTCCCAAGACTATTGCTCTGAGATACCCTTTGAACTTGGAACTGAAGCTCCTCCTGGTGGTCACTGTTCAGCCAAGTAATAGATCGGCTTATAAAATAAACAGTATCACCCATGAATACTGTGCTGCCTTAAATAATCAACTATATGAGACCAAACGGTCAGCAATTACCCTAAAACAAAGATGAGAAGCTAAGGGGGGCCAGAGAAGGTAGATTAATGGAAACAAAACAAACAGAATGGAAATAACGTGAATGTTGACACATTGTGAAAGAAGTAACCAATGTCGTGAAGCAGTTTGTATAAAAACTGTTAAATGGGAACCCAGTTTGCTATGTAAACTTTCACCTAATATACAATAAAATATTTTAAAAAAACTTAACCAGTTGAAGCATTGGGGCCACCATCAACAAATACATTTAAAAGAGATAAATAAGGAGTGCTATGTTTATTTCCAAAAGGACGTTTTTAAAGTTATTATTTAATTTATTTAAGTTCCAAAAGGAACACAGTAAGTTCCAAAGGGAACACAGTAAGTTCCAAAAGGAACTCATGTACAGTATGTAGGCTTTTCCACATTCCGTACATAATAGTCATTTATATGAGGCAAAAGGCTGTGGGTATTTCACTGATAACAAGCTCCTTATGAATCAAGACTTTAAAAAAGGCCAAAGCAACAGAGGGTGGTATCGGCAGAAACATCCAGATGAAAGATGGACGAAATTCTACATGATCTGGCTCTAACTCAATGCCACCAAACCCAAGTTCTGGACTCTCCTCTAATTGGACAGTGTATATGACCCCTCAGGTGCCACTGTAGATCCACTCAGCTTCACTTAGGGCCTTTGCCTACTTGTTCCAGCCCAGCCTCTGCAGTGACAACTAGCTCTGTGTGGGGCCTGGCCAACTTTACATGGGCACAACTCATAACGACAATTGGCTGGGGCTAAGAGGTGGTTGCCCACTTCAGATGGGCTTGTGTTTCCTGTTTGGTGCTTAGTACATAACACTATTACTTCACACCTGGCCCCTGTAGACACTATGGTTGGCCCTGTGTTGGAGCTTCCATTTTGATGAGGGAGACAGATATTTAAAAGAAAATAGATGCCTTCATATTTAGTATATCAGGTAGTGATAACTGCTATGAAGTACATGAAACAGGGTGTGGGTAATAGGTGGGTGATGAGTGAGGGGCGGAGATAGGTGAGGTATCATTTCGTATTGGGTACAAACTGTTTGCTCTCAACTGCTAACCTAAAGTTTGGCAGTTTGAACCTGCTCAGTGGTACCATGGAAGAAAAGGCCTGGAGATCTGCTTCTGTTAAAATTACAGCCAAGAAAACCCTATGGAGCAATTCTTCTCTGTAACATATGGGGTCACTATGAGTTGGAATTAATTCAGCGGCAACCAATAGCAACAACAAGGTGACATTGAAGGAGAAACCAAAGGCAAGAAGAGAGGTTTTGTCTTCAGGTAACCTCTGCTTCAAGCCTTTGAGGCAAGGCTTCTTGGAAAATGGCCTAGGACAAAACACAGAGACCAAATCAGAGTGCTCTCATTTGTTCTGATTCTCCCATTCTAGCAAAAGCCAACATAAATTAGTATCTTGAAAAATAAAAATTTCAGTCTCACTGTGGTAAACATTTTTAATAGATAAAGCTAAGATTCAAATATGGTATTTACCCTTCTGATGGAGTGGATCAATCCGACTTTATTTCCTGTATTTTGGGGAGCTGTTCTTTTTCTTAGTCATAGGACTCACAGAGGGCCTTTTTCTAATTTGATCCTTGGATGAGGGTGTAGCGTCTTCCTTTAGATCCTTTTCTTGGATTATGATCGTAGCTAGTGTTAAACTACTGCATGCTGCCTGGTCATCACCAGGATTTGGTCATCCACATAAACACGATGCTGTTGTGAGTTCACATTTCTATTTAGGGAAACGTGTCAGCTAGAAATACCTCCACCTTACTTCCTGGGCGCATGCGTACTGAGCCAGTTGCCAAAATAGTGCCTTGAGTAAGTGACAGCTTTAAAAACCATCCAACTGCTAACTTCAAACCAGAAGGTCAGCAAAGGAAAGTGGAAGTTGGATTCTGAGCGATCAAGGTGGCCACAGGGATTTAACAGTGGTTGGCATTTTGGAGACTTCATCAACTAGCCTGGGGGTTCTTCTTGGATTTCTTGACTGTTGCCTGTCTTTGTCTTCTCTCTTCTGACTTCAAGATGAATGTGCAAGCTTGCTCTAGGTGTGGATATGGGGTTTATCCCGCTGAGAAGATCAGCTGTATAGATCAGGTCAGTGCACACTTCTTGACCTCTGGAAATTTACCTTCTCACTTATGGACATGCTGTGTTTTTTGAACCACGAGGAAAAGATGTCTTTTCCTTACCTTTCTTGAATTCCATTTCTATGTCTTCTCTATGTTATCTTCAAAAAAAAAAGGTATCTACTTATTTAACATTCTTTAGCCAGTATTTAAATTGCCATTTTGTCTCTGAAGCACAATTTCTTACCCTGAAATACGTAACAATCCTGAGTCTGAAAGGAAGGGTAATTTTGCTAAATCTTTTCTATGTGATTTCTAGATATGGCATAAAGCATGTTTTCACTGTGAAGTCTGCAAGATGATGCTATCGGTTAATAACTTCGTGAGTCACCAGAAAAAGCCATATTGTCATGCGTAAGTGTTGGACACCTCTCCCCGACACCTCTTAAGGTTTGGTTGTTTTATAACAAGTAGTGAACTAGGTTCAAATCGTAAACTCCACTGTTAAATCCAAGAAATGTCTTCCCAGAAGTTTTCACTTACATATATTCCTTGAAGAGACCTAGGTGGCGTTTTATGCCATAGACAGAAAGGACTGGAAATTTCCAATTTCTGTAAAGTGAAAGTTCAAATCTAGCCAACGATCGTTTTGTATGTCAAGTTATTACTATTGGGCAGAACGATGTATGTGTCACGGATATGTATATCAAATTTCAAATATTTTTTCTTTTAGATAATTTCAGAATCCTCTTTTTTTTTTTAAGAAAGTTTTTAAATGATGATCATTTTCAGTTAAATTTGGTCTGTAATTTGTATATGTGGAAATTCTTTCATTTGCTGGTTTTCCCCTTTAAAACTCGTTGCCTAGGAGATCATTGACTCAATTATTAAGTTTTATATTTATTCATTGAAAACTGTGCCTTTAAAAATAATCTCACAATCAATTGTCTTAGATAAAGTACATTTATATTTTGATTCATATATATATATACTTTTTTTTCTAGCCATAACCCCAAGAACAACACTTTCACAAGTGTCTATCACACTCCCTTAAATCTAAATATGAAGAAGGCTCCAGAGGCCATCAGTGGGGTAAGTTACTTAATAGTGCTGTTCAAAATAACCTTTATGGAAAATGCCCCTGCTCGGGCACCTGCTATATTTTTGCAGGGTCTCTGCCCAAATATGTCCAATTTTTTCCATATACACATGCAAAGTGCATTTAAATAACAAGTATTGCTGTTTTTCCTCCCACAATGTAGGGGCCGATACACAGAATAATGTAGTGTAAATATTTAGAGCCCTTGTATCCAGGCTAATCTCTGTGCCTGGCCAGCTCTGGACACCAGTGACAATTTATGCAATAGACCCTGTTTACACTGTAACAGGAAGTTAGGAAATATCACAAGGGCCTTTCCTTTCTTTCCAGTGTGATAGTTTGGTAAGGAAAATTAAACGCTGCAAATTCCAGGCTCTGAAATCTCTGAGTTCAGTATTGCTTAAGTTCAGTATTGCTTAAGTTCAGTATTAAGTTCAGCATTGCTTAAGGTTGTTTGTAGCTTCCCTTTCCCCTTCGAGTAAAGGCAAGTGGAAGATTTCTTCTATTTGAAAGTAATGTTTCATTTAGGGGTGGGAGGGATGGAGAGGGAGAAGAGTAGGCCACCTTGATAAACCTAACTTTGTTTGAAAATCCAACAGAAGAGTTTTGTCAAATAGCCAGCAATTGACTGAACGCTTGCATCTATTAAAATGATGAATCACTGGCGTTTGACTTCCCTCCCCGTGGCCCACGAGAAGTTGCCCGGTGGGAAGCAGCTTTAGCAACTTTCTAAAATTAGAAAATTGCACATGAGGCAGAAAGCTCTCTAATAATCACCTCGCCCAAGCCCTGGTCCCGAACGTTAGCCGACCTCATGGGGCCTCTCCGGCCTGCCCAGTCCAGCCCCTTCCTCAACAAAATGTGTCCTTGGTCAAGCTCGTGTCCTACCTGTGGCTCTCTGCACATACTGCTGAGATACCTTATTTTGCTAACTGCTTTGCAGTCATTGTTAGTTTACTAATTTTTTTTTAAAACAAATTTATATAGCATTTACCATAACCCAAAAAACCCAGTGCCGTATCATTTACATAAAAAAAAAAAGTGTTTAATTCATTTAATCCGCATTCCAACCCAATGAAGTAGATACTATAATTATCCCCATTTTATTAGTGAGGACACTGAGGCTCAGAGAATTGCTCATAGCTCACTGATTTTCGAGAATTCACCAACATTAAGAATTCACGAGCAGTCCTAGGTTGCTGAGAAGGCCAATTCTTATAGGCCTTTGTTGTCATCTGTTGGTGTCTGAGAGCAGCTACCTGAGATTACAATAAATCCTGGATTTAGCTCTTTAGCAGAGTGTCAGGCACACCACTAAGGTTTTTTTTAATCTATGTTATCTCATTTATTCTTCACAATACCCTCTGTAATATTATCGGTTTATTATCAGCTGGGGAAGCTGAGGCTCAGAGAGGTTAAGTAACTCACCCAGGTTCACCCAGCTGGTGGAGTGGGCACCAATCCAGGCCTACTTGACTTTAGAAGCCATACCCTAAACTGCTTCACTGGCCCACTTCCATAAATTCCTAAAGCGTGGTAAACTCTAGAGAAGGAAAAAAAGCAGTTATCTATATTCTCAAATATCCAGATGTTTCTACAGCTGCGTAGCCAGAGTTGGACAGATTAAACACAAGGAAATGTACTTATACATCAGAGTGCTGTTTGCGTGGCCTACATTCTCTACAAAAAGGTCCATATGTCTGTATTTCCCCACCCACTCTGGGCCTCAGCTGGCCTGACTCCACCTTACAGGTATGTGACAGGTCACATGGTATTTATCTGCTTTGTGGTAGTAGTGGGCTCACCTTCTTTTAACTGTGTATGACAGGCCCAGACTGGAGTGAGGCTGGGATTGTCACTGCTTCTATTTCCAGCCACAGATGATGATGTGAGCTTCCCAGGAGGCCTATGTATATGCATTTGTTTGCATATATGTACATATGTGTGTATATGTATGTGTGTGCACATGGGAAGTATATGTATGTGTGTGTGTATGCACGAATGTATTGTGTGGTATATTTGTACATATATGTGTGTGTGCATATCCAGATGTACATGCATGTGGTGTGTATATGAATATATGCATATGTGGGCATATGCGTCTGTGTGTACTCCTGTGTATTTGTATGTGCATATGTTTGTGGTGTATACATGTGTGTATATGAATTTACCTATATGTATCATGTATACATGTATGGTTTTATTCATGTGTGTGTATATTTGTATAAGTGTGTGTATGTGCAGTGTGCATGCATGTATGTATGTGGTGTGTGCATGTGTGTATGTGCTGTGTGTAAGTGTGTATATGTATGTATATGTATATGTGCATGTGTATGTGAGGTATGTGGTGTGTATGTGTGTGATTATATATGCATACGTGTGTGTATACTTGTGTGTGTGTATGTGGTATGTGCACATGTGTATGTGGTATATGTAAGTGTGTATGTGTATATAGTGTGTATATGTCTATACACGCATGTGTGTGTGTGGTGTGTTTGTATGTGTGCGTATGTGTATATGGTGTGTGTATGTGCGTGCCTGCATACGTGTGTGTACCGAATAGCTGCCTGCTGAGATCACTTTCTCCTCTTTTCCCACCAGAAAAGAATTCAAATGGACAACCATGTCCTTTCTAAGCGTCAGATCTTGTAACCACCCTAGGGAGTGTGGTGGATTACTTTCTTACCCCCTTCTGTCCCTGGGAGACTTGCCACCTGAATAGAAAACACATTCATTATGCATGTGCTAAAATAAAAAAGGGAAAGAAAGTGATACTTCAGTGATGATGATGAAGGAGAGAAGTCAAGATTTTGAGCTGGCATTTGAAGCAGATTTATATTTTTCTGTTTGCTAAATGTCGCTCTTTAAAAAAAATATGAATTTTTACTACGACAGAATTTCCTGTTTTGTAGGTGTGAACTGAGTTTTCAGAAGAATAAAACATCTAGGTTTTCTTCTATTCAGAGAATGAACTCTAGCCTTAATGCTCCCTTACCCTGCTGAGAACATTTATAGCTTTCCCCCCTTCCTAATTCCCCGGGGTAATCAAGAGTCTCATGAAAAGTCTCTGGGAACTCGGAGTGGTAGATTTGTACTGTGGGAGGAGGCAGAAAATATTTTGGCCATGTGTTTCTTTCAGTCAGTAGTTCCCAATAGTGAACAATTTTATCCCCACGGGACGTTTGGCAATATCTGGAGATATATGTGATTGTCACAACTCAGGGTATGGGGGTTGCTACCGGCATCTAGTGGGAAGTGGCCAGGGATGCTGCTGAACATCTTGCAAGGCACAGGACAGCCCCCACAACAAAGAAATAACTGGCTCAAAATGTCCATGGTGCTCTGCTGAGAAACTCTGCCTTAAATCTGTGTAATGTTCATGAAGTTTCTCAAAGTACAAGGAAGAAAGCATGCAAAGATCTCTCAATTTATATATTTGTTTTATGTATATATGAAAGACATTAACCAGAAGCAAGACCAGAAAGTCAATATCAGACAGTGCCCTCAATAGGGAACTAGAATCCCTAGATTTTAAACCTGGCTCTGGTAACCTGATATGTGATTTTAACAAATTTCCTTCTTTTCTTTGACCTTGTTTTGTCATCTGGAAAATCAAGGGTTTAAATTATAACAAATTCTAACACAATGAAATAAGAGTCACCTTGTCAGCTTGTTAAAACTGCAAATTTCTAGGCCCCATCTCAGTCCTTATAAATTATGATCTCTGGGTCTGGGATCTAGAATTTTTTTTTCTTTTATGGTTAGTCTTTTTTGTGTTCTTTTTAAGAAACCTTTGCCTATCCCAAGGTCATGAAGATATTGTTGAGATGTCATTTCTCCCCAAATTGGTCTATACATTCAATGCAATCCCACTCAGAGTCTTGGTGTTTTTGACAAGCCGATTCTAAAACTGATATGCAAATACAAAGTTTCTAAAATAGCCAAGAAATCTTGTAGAAAAACAAAACTAGAAGACTTAGGCTACCAGACTTCAAGACTTACTCTAAAAGCAATAGCAATGAACACAGTGTCATAGTGGCACATAGTGACAGACAAATAGACCAACGAAACAGAACACAAGGTCCCAACACAGAGCTGCACATATATGGCCCCTTGAATTATGACAAAGACACGACTTGACCTTAAAGTAGCATGAATGATCTTTCAGTAAATGGTACTAGGGTGATAGGATATTCTTATGGAAAAAATGAACCTTGATCTGTACCTCACGCCATATACAATGATTAATTGGAGGTGTATTATATGTAGATCAAGATGTTAAAGATAAAACAATAGCACAGGAGAATACGTCCGTGAATTTGGGGGACAGCATTTTTAACACGCTCCCTGGGTATTCTTACTCAACTGAAGTTAAGAATTACTGTTCTAGTGTCTGGAGTGTTTTCTGAAGCTACTATAATACTTTGTGTAGTGTGATAAGCTCACGGAGACACTACCAAAGTGTTTTTAACCGCCCTGCTGAATAGAGCTTTGCACACAGCAGGTGCTGTATACATGCTGCCACGGGGTACAGATGAAGCCACAGTGAGGTTGACAGCACAGTTTGCATTGTAGTGCAGTTAAGATGCTTTGAGTTTAAGGCTAAGAAAAATTCCAAGGTTTATCTCTGTATTATTGATTTTCTTTCTCTTCTCTGATGGCATCTTCATTGTGCAGATGGATGAGCAAGATGGTGAACGCTTTAAATCATTTTTTCACTGGGACATGAAATCCAAGGATGGAGCAGCTGCACCTAACAGGCAGCCACTGGTGAACGAGGTGAGAGAAGAATTATAAGTGATTTTGGGCAAAGAGAATGGAAATACAAGTGAAACGCATTATCACTATTACTTCTAGAAAAAAATCAGTTAGGCTTTCTTTTATTCAGTTTGTAATTCTAGCTGTCTGCAGAAGACCTATCAACATGCCCGAGATCAGCTTCGCTCTATCTCCTCCAGTCCAAGTTCATTGACGTCTCCCTCCCAATCACTGTATTTTGGTTTCTGGTAACGGTCACCCAGGCTTGAGACCAAGGCTTCCTTTCTTGCCCTGACATTCTACTCAATTCCACCCCTTCCTTTCCATTTTCACTATCCCAATTCCGAGCTACATATTCTCCTGCCTGGTCCTTCTTGAGGGGTCCGAAGTGGCTTTCCCGCTTCCAGATTTGCCTCTCTCTACTGTGTCCTGTTCATAGTGGTCAGACACAGCTTCCTGGGCATCTCTGTCTTGCTCTTCCCACCGCCTGAGAATCTAGGGTCACCCTCTGTTTGACAACCTCATCATTTCAAAATTCCTCAGCTGTTTATTTTTAATTATATACACAATACTTGAATTTTTCTTATTGTAAAAAATCCAAACAATACAAAACTCGTACACATTTTCCAGCCCAGCTCCCTCTATAGAGGTACCCACTGCTATCAATCTTACGGATATCCTTCCGGACTTTGTTGTTCATTTACAAATATATATATATATTCATATTTATATTTGTAACTGACATTTGGACATCAGTCCAAAGTGGCCAACTACCACTTATTGAGAGACCTTGAACAAGTTACTTAATCATTTTTTGCCTCAGTTTTCTCATGAGTAAAGTGAATTTCAAACAGTTCCTAATTCACAGAGCTATTGTGAAGATTAAAAGAGGAGCTGTGTGTAAAGTTCTTAGAACAGTGGTAGGCACAATAAACATCAGCTATTCTTATTCTTATTATTTTGTTACGCTTGATAAAGTAGAGGGTCAGCAAAAAAGAGGAAGACCCTCAACGAGGTGGATTGATGCAGTGGCTGAAATAATGGGCTCACATAGCAACAACTGGGAGTATGGCGCAGGACTGGGCAGTGTTTTATTCTGTTGTACACAGGATCACTGTGTTGGAACCAACTCAACAGCACCTAACAATAAAATTATTTTTTATTGAAAATTATATATATTCATATTGAAATATATAATTTAAAAAAAAGAAACAAGATTCGTTGTTTTGAACCTTGCAGTTTTCGCTCAACAGATATCTTGGAGATATTCCCATGTTGGCATCTTTTTAAACGATCATGAAGTGTACCATGCTGTCCTATTGATGGGTAGGGTTGTTTCCAGTTATTTTTCCTATTACAAGATTGCACTGAACATCCTTGCTATGATCCCTCTAAAAGTCGTGGAGTTGATTCTGACTTAAGGTGACCCCTTGTGTTTCTCTAGCTAATGAGAAACGAGGTTGTTAGGTCAAAGGGTGTGTACCTTTTAAATTGTAATGACCACTGTCAAATTTTTCTCCAAAAAAGCTGAGTGTTTTATACTTCCACACAGGCAGAGTATGAGAATACCTATTTCATCATACTTGGTTTTGCCAAATAAATGTTTTGACAATTTGTATCTTATTGTTGTAACTTAAATTACCCTGATTACTAGTGTGGCTGAGTATGTTTCCATGTGTTAGTTGTCTGTCTTCCACATCTCCAAAGGCTGGGTCTCTCCAACCTGTCCAACTTGCCCACCTCCAACGCCACCGTTGTCCCCAATTGTTCCCCTCAATTCCCATCAAAGCAGCTTCTCACAGTCTTTTATGAGAAGCCAGTCACTGCCTTCATGCTTTTGTTCATGGCATTCTCACCCATAGAATTTATTCGGCAAATGTTTTTTTAATCTACTGTGTCAGGCAGTGCGCCAGGCTTCTGGGATACATTATATTAGTGAACAAAACAGATGAAAATTCCTGCCTGTAAGAAGCTGACCTTCTAGAGTAGATGCCTTTTGTCCCTTTGCCTCTGGTAACTGACTCAGACCTAGAGGCCCAGCTCGAATTCAGTCTTCCTGCTAATAACATGGCCCATCTCATACAGATTGCTTTTTAGAGCCTCCCGTTATATCAGTACAGTACATTTAAGCACACAAATGCTTCTAATTGCTAATTGTTTCACATGTCAGTTTTGTCTCCCCAGGTAGAGGATAAGTATCCTAAAAGAAGAACTTTGTCTTTCAGTTTTTGTTTTTCTTTTCCCAATAATGTGTGTTTAACCCAATGTTAAGCACATAAGTTCCTGAAGCTTGTTTGAATAATACTGATTAGTCTTAGATATTCTGTCCTGGCCTTCTCTCCCAGTCGCTGTTCAATGATGAAGAAAGAAATGTTAAGTTACATTTGGAGGTCTTTGATATAAGTGAATCTCAGAAAGTTCAGTTATTCAGAATATTAGGTTATCTTCTAGTCTGGATAACTGAACATCTGATTAGCTGAGACCCTCCATATACTAATAGGAGTTTTACAGTTTTTAGAGAATTTCTATTTTATGTGAACAATGTATATAAGCATTGCTGGGAGCATGGGTTAGGTACGAGGATCTTACCAACCAAATGTGTAGGATGTGTGTTTGTATGAGTTTGTGTGCTTCGTTTATAGAGACCTTATTGGACTGGATATGGGGAAGTGAATACTTGGTGCCCTGGAGCTCTGCCAGACCCTGAAATTGTAAGGATTGTTGAGGCACGGAAGTCTCTTGGTGAGGTAAGGACTCCGGAAATTACTTTAGCAATTAGTTTAACATTAGTTTTGAATGTTCTTTTATTTTGGAGACCCCTGTACATTTTGGAGCCCTAGTGGTGCAGTAGTTAAGAGCTCAGCTGCTAACCAAAAGGTTGGCAGTTCGAATCCACCAGCCACTCCTTGGAAACCCCGTGGGGAAATTCTACTCTGTCCTGTAAGGTCACTAGGAGTCATGATCGACTCGATGGGAACGAGTTTGATTGCAGGTTTTCATGCAGGAAAGGTAATTTTAGCCTGGATTTCGGAAATCCTTAACAATTTGCACGCAGTACCCCTCTCATGCTCTCTGCACACCCACTGCACTGACCTTTGAAGCATCTACTTTGAAAAAGATTGTTACTCTTGAGTGACTTTTCCTTTAGAACATGTGAAGCAAACAGTAGAAACACAAATATTAAAGTGAGGTATCTTATTCGGAAAACAAACACTGAGTGAGATATTCAGCAAGTAAGGCAGACAATTTGGCAGACATTTTTCCCTCAACGCCCTAGAGGGTTACAGAAAAGCCTCTTGCATATCAATTGCTATGTTATCATACAAACCTTTGAGTCCAAACACACCCCTTAGATTGTGCCAGGTTCCACATAATTTGCTGTTAGCGTTGGAGGAGAAATTCCTTTGGCTTGGTAATGTGACATAGGCGGTGTTGATGGTGGTATTCAAATTGCCAGTTGAATAACATTTTCAAATTTATTCCAGGCGGTTGAAATATTTTCCAAGTACCATAGAAATCCAGTTTCATTGGTTCTGATAAGTCTTGTTATTACAGTTTTATTAGGTCTCAGCCAATATCTTATTAGTTCTCATTCTGACATTGGTTCTGACCAGCAGGAATATACAGAAGACTATGAGCAGCAGAGGGGCAAGGGGAGCTTTCCAGCCATGATCACTCCTGCTTATCAAAGGGCCAAGAAAGCCAACCAGCTGGCCAGCCAAGTGAGTGTCTCAGTGCTGATTCACCGTCAACTGGGTTTTTTTTTTTTTGACATTAATAAACAGAAAAAAAACAAACCAGTAGATTTGCTTTTGGGCAATAGGTACTGCTACTGTAGTATTAAGGAGAAAACTGTTCTTATCCTCTTCCCATCAATTATCCTTTATACCTTGCTTGGGCCACATCTGTAATGTAGAGAGAAGACCATGTAGCTCCCCCAAAGACTAGAGCAATGATTACTTGAGGTTGTTTCAGCATTAAGGACACTGATTTTTATTAACTGAGTGGCAGACCTACATGAAAGAATAGCGTAGCTTGGTAGTTACGACCTCAAATTCTGGAGCCAGAGAGCTAGGTTTTAAATCCTGACTCTACCACTTACTAGCTGTATGACATTGGTCAAGTTACTTAACCTCTCTGTTCTTCAGCTTCTCATTTGTATAATAGTCCTGCTTCATACAATTGTTACGGAAATTAAGTGAGTTAATATTTGTTAATGTTTAGCAGTGTCCGGCAGTTTCATGGGCCTAACACATTAGGATCAATATATTTTGAGGGCAATCCATAAAGCAAGCCATGGAAGGCTTGCCACAGGTGTTGAATATGACCTGATGGTGGTGCCTTCCCATTCAAGAGGGCTGAAAGGAGAGGTCCTCACAGAGGCTGTGAGGTGGGTGCAACCTTGACTTTGTGCTGTCTCTTCACCAGGTGGAATACAAGAGAGGGCATGATGAGCGCATCTCCAGGTTCGCCACGGTGGCAGATACCCCTGAGCTGCTACGGGCCAAGGCAGGGACACAGCTTCAGAGTGACGTAAGAAATGATAGAAACCAAGACTCAGTGGTTTTTATTTAAGATTCTTTATTCTTTCTTTACCTGGAGGTACAGAGAAGAAGAATGCAGAAGGCATTCTACTACTGTGCAGATGCTTCCTTTTTTTTTCATCACCCCATAAAAACTCTTTCATCACTCCATAAAAACACCCTGTACCCACTAAGTAATCACTCCCCATTCTCATTATGTTTTCTTTTCCAATTTGGGTGCTCTTAATTTCTTTTTCTTGCCTAGTTGTGTATATGTTTATAATTGACCCTTTTATCACTGTAAAATGTTCTTTGTTGTCTATTGTAACAGTTTTTTGACGTAAAGTCTGTTTTATCTGATATTAGGATAGCTGCCCCAGCTCTTTTTTGGTTACTATTTTCTTGGAATATCTTTTTCTATTATTTTACTTCTAAACTATTTGCATCTTTGGATCTAAAACGAACCTCTTATAAGCAGCATAGAATTGGATATATTTTTTTAAATCCATCTTGCCAATCTCTGTCTTTTAACTGGTGAGTTTAATCCATTTACATTTAAAGTGATTACTGATAAGGAAAGACTTACTTCTGCCATTTTGCTATTTGTTTTCTACATGTCTTATATCTTTGCGTGTTCCTCAACTCTTCCATTACTGCCTTCATTTGTGTTTGATTGATTCTTTTTCTAATGCACCATTGGCTTAATTTTTTAATTTTTCTGTATATTTTTTAGTTGTTTCCTTAGTAGTTACCATGAAGATTATATCTTAAATTTATAACAGTGTAGCTTTAATTGTGCCAATTTAGCTTCAGTAGGAGCCCTGTGGTGCAGTGGTTAAGAGCTCTGCTGCTAACCAAAAGGCCAGCAGTTCTAATCCACCAGGTGCTCCTTGGAAACTCTGTAGGTCAGTTCTACTCTGTCCTACAGCGTGGCTGTGAGTCAGCATTGACTTGATGGCAACAAGTTTTTTTTTTTTTTGGTTAGCTTTAGTAGATACATTAACTCTGTTTCTATCAAACTCTTTCCCTCCTTGTTATTGTCACAAATTACATCTTTATACATTGTGTGTCCATTATCGTAGATTCATAATTATTGTTTTCTGCGTTTGCCTTTTAAATTGTCTAGGAAACAAAAAGAGTAATTATACACCAAAAATACAACAATATTAGCTTTTCTATTTACTTGTATTTATCTTTACCTAAAAAAAATTTTTTTTTTTGTCTTTACCTATGATCTTTATTTCTTTATATGGCTTTGAATTACCATCTAGTGCCCTTTCATTTTAGCCTGAAAGACTTCTTTTAGCATTTTTTACAAGGCAGGCCTACTAGTAACAAATTCCTTTACCTTTTGTTTACCTGAGAATGTCTTAATTTCTCCTTCACTTTTTGAAGTGTAGTTTTGCTGGATATAGAATTCCTGTTTGACAGGCTTTTTCTCTCAGCACTCTCAGAATTCACTTTTAAGTTTTCTTAAAACCCCCTTGACCACCACTACTGGAGTAGCTGCTTCTGTCCATGAGTATTGAAACAATGGTCAATCTCTATGCTGGCCCCTCGCCAATCAAAAGCAGTCATCAAAATACACAATTCCAGTTTTTGGAGGACAAGTCCCTGTTGCCCACCTTGGCACAAGCAAGCCACAACAGGATTGTGGGCCAGCATTCCCATAATTCCTACGTGTGGGGCTGGTGGCTGGGGGATGGTAGTTACTATGCAAAATACTGAAATTTGCCAGCCTCTTTCTTCATCAGGCACTCTCTGGGACCCTGCAGGTGTTCAAAACAGTTCTTCAGACAATTCTTGCCAGCTCAGTAGCTGTTTTGGTGGAGGGACCAATTTATAGAGCTTCCTACTCCGCTATCTTCCATAACGTCATGCCACAAAAACTCTTCTTTAGAGAAAAAATTTAGATTGTATTAATACCAAACTGGATGTATCTGATTAATCTGAAAGAAATCCCTCCTTGCTCTTGCAAACTAGAGACTGTAATTTCTAAAGACTTTTCACAGCTTGCCTTTCTGTAGCCCAAATGCTTCATAGCATAATAAGACCATGAACTTAGTTGTGTTTTGAGTGAGGGGTTTAAGCATAAGCCTAGGTTTAGCTTAATAAGTGGGTTTTTCTTGTCTTGGCCCAGATATAGTGTCGAAAAGCCTCTTTTTTTTTCTCTCAAAGCTGACTGGCAGCTCTTTGAGGGCAGGAGCCTTATGACTCTGCCTAGCCCTGCTGTCCGGCCCATACTAGGGTGTTAAATTTTACATTAAGTGCCTCCTTGTGCTGGGCACTGCACTAAGTATTGGGAATAAAAAAGTAAAGAAGGCAACATGGTCCCATCCTTAGCAATCGTAGAGTTTACTGGGGAATCAGGTAAAAGAACAGCCAATTACAAGCTGTAGAAGGGGTCACAGGTGTGCAGGGTGTTGTGGTAGCCTTAGCAGACCGTCTGGTAAGCAGTGGGTTTGTGACATGTGATTAACTTTGTTTTTTTTTTTTTGCATTTTCCAGGTGAGATATTCAGAGGAGTATGAACGGCAGAGAGGGAAAGGCAGTTTTCCTGCTATGATCACACCTGCCTATCAGATAGCCAAAAGGGCCAATGAGCTGGCAAGTGATGTAAGTGTCCACAGCACTCTTATGATGTTAGGGGAGGAAGCAAGAAGTTACCTGGGCCTGGGCAGCCCATCTTCCTGTCTATATTTGCATGTATCCTGGAGCCAGGAAGTAACTTATCTTCATAATTTTCCATCAGTTTTGCCATGACAATGATCTGGCACTTGTGTGTCTAAGACACACTCCCTGGAACCACACAGAAAAAGACCTGGCACAGAACATTCCGTCATACATTCGTGTTTTTAGGAGGCTAAATTCACTGGGCTTGTCCTTTCCCTTCAAATAGGTGAGGTACCATCAACAATATCAAAAAGAAATGAAGGGAATGGCCGGTCCTGCTGCTGGAGCTGAGGGCATGTTTTCAAAGGAATATGTAGACCGGTGTGGCCAGGTATGTGACAAAATGACTTCTTGGTAGACTGCCCATTCTGATGATAAGTTCTGTTTGACCCCTCAAGCCTGTAACACAGTCTATGGCCATTTAATCAGAAGTTGGGCTGTGGTTTATCTTTACCCTGTTTTTGAAAGACAGCTTTCCCAGCCAGCAAGCAGTGGACAAACAATTGCACAGGGTTTGACTTGACCTAGTTAGGAAAACAGATCCCAAGAACTTTTTTAAAATAAGAGTTCTACTCTGTCCTATAGGGTCACTATGAGTCGGAATCAACTCGAAGGCATTGGGTTTTTTGGTCCTAAGTATAGCAATGCGATGGATTTTCCAAGAATACAGCGTTCTCATGTATTCATTGAAGCATGGTTGCAAGGACTAAGGCTGGCTACATTTTAGCTTGTTACTGAGTAAGCACGAAAGGAATCAAATTTCACTTTTTGAAAAATATTTCAGTGAGTAGTGAAACTCATTTCTTAGGAAGTGAAGGTTACTAGGTAAAGCAGTATGCCATAGAATGCAAACCCTTTTCCTAATTTTACTTCTTAAATGAATTACATCTTGACAGGGAATAAAAATGTCAAGATGACATTTACAGGCTAATTTTTATTTGCATATCCCTCTGTATTTTCTGGTACTAGCCAAGTGTTGTAGGGAAGACAGAGACCTTATTTTTTCATAGTTTCACGTAAAGAATACTGGAAGAGCAAATGTGTGTACTGGAAGAATACGTTCAATGGGTTTAATTGATTTAGTTTCCTAAATGAACAATTGTTTGAATTACCTAGCATTGAGTAGACTTCTACAACATACCTGACTTATAAAAGGAAACTACAAACAACTTATTTCTCTTCTTTAGAAAAACAAATTATCTATATTGGGCATACACTCATATAAGTCTTAGGATGTATGTGAAGATAGGTTATGACCTGTTTGCAAATTCTGCCTGAGAAAAATGCTTCTTTTGAATAAAAAAGGCTATTTTATTAAATTATAAGTTAATTAAATGATCTCTTAGTGCTTTAAACTCAAGGAGAATATGTTTTACTGATTTCATGTTTTAAATATGTTATAGGCTCAGGACAACTTTAAAAAATTAGTTTTATTAAAAAAATACTTATGAGACTAGAAGAACCCCGGAGGTCACGGTCCCCAGACGTTCTGTTAGCCCAAGACAAGAACTATTCCCAAAGCCAACTCTTCAGACAGGAATTGGACTGGACTTTTATAGGATAGAAAATGATACTGGTGAGGAGTGAGCCTCTCGGATCAAGTAGACAGATGAGACTATGTGAGCAGCTCCTGTCTAGAGGGGAGATGAGAAGGCAGAGGGGGACAGAAGCTGGCTCAATAGACATGAAAATAGAGGGTGGAGAGAAGGAGTGTGCTGTCTCTTTAGGCAGAGAGCAACTAGGAGTATACAGCAAGGGACATATAAATTTTTGTATGAGAGACTGACTTGATTTGAAAACTTTGACTTAAAGCACAATAGAAATTACCAAAAAAAAAGTAAAAACAAATACTTGGCTTCATGTTCACTGGCTTTCTTGGCATTCAGATTTTTGATATCTACTTTTTTTGTTTGGACTGTTCAGTGACATTTATCTGTTCTATATTTGGACTTGTTCTAGTGGACAGGTCCTGTATCTAATCTGTCACTAGTTATAACACACACACACACACACACATAATATGTACATAAACGAGATACAACTTCAGACTTTCACAGTTGGTTCTTGATTATTAGGACATTTTGAATGAAGTTTACAGCCCTGACAATGACAAATACAAGAACCAAAGTGGGTGTCGTTTGAGAGCATCGTGTTACCAGCTGTTGAGAGAACTCAGTCTGGTGTGACATCTCATTATGGGACTTGGCATGACTTGCTGGGGCATGAGTAGGAGGGAGTGAGAGAGAGGCAGGCAGGCGGACAAACTATAAATATCTCTAGTGCCTAAAATGCCAAACAATTCGTTCTTCTTCCTAATGAGTAACTATCTTTTTAGGTTAATGGATTATACCATGTAATCGATTTATTATTTATAACCAATCAATTCCCCAATAGGATTAGGTGGCAAATACATACCCAACCCATTGCTGTTGAGTCGATTCCAACTCACAGTGACCTATAAGGACAAAGTAGAACTGCCCCATAGGATTTCCAAGGCCGTGAATCTTTACAGAAGCAGACTGCCACATCTTTCTTCCACAGAGCAGCTAGTGGGTTTGAACCACCGACCTTTCAGTTAGCAGCCGAGTGCTTAACCACTGTGCCACCACAGCTCCTAGAAAGCCAATTGCTGTTGAGTTGACTTTGACTTATGGTGACCCCATGTGTGTCAGAGTAGAAGTGTGTTACATGGGATTTTCAATGGCTGATTTTTCAAAAGAAGATGGCCAGGCCTTTCTTCTAAGGTGCTTCTGGGTGGACTTGAATCTCCAACTTTTCAGTTAGCAACCAAGTATGTTAACTGCCCTACCTAGGGACTCAGAAAGACTGTTACCAAAACCCAGACCAAACCCATTGCTGTCGAGTTGATTCCAATTTATAGTGATCCTATAGGGCAGAGTAGAATTGCCCCATAGGGTTTCCAAGGAGAGCCTGGTAGCTTCGAACCGCTGACCTTTTGGTTAGCAGACCAACTCTTATTTTGTGAAAATAATCATGATAGTGATAATAATAGTTACGATTTATCAGGTGCTGACTGTGTGCTGGGCCCTAGTACATGGACCTGACTCCAGGGTCTGCCATCTTAACCACCACATGGTACTATTCTTAGGGTGATCACTGCAATGTCCAAAGTGGACAGGGCCTTTATGGGAACAGGTTTTTTGAGAGATTATCACTAATATCTCACCCAGTTGGGGAGGGAGGGTTTACTGATCAAAGTTTCCCGTTGACTCCACAGGGTTACTTGGGAGAGTATGAAGAACACAGGGGAAAGGGCAGCTTCCCGGCCATGATTACCCCAGCTTATCAGAACGCCAAGAAAGCCAACGAGCTTGTGAGTGATGTAAGTACCGTACCATGTAAGGCCAACCTTATATTTCTCCTTATAAAGGAGAAAGGAGACTTTGAATGAAGGCTGTGCTAATTGAATGTACACACAGATAAATTTATTACAGCCCAGCCAAAGTAGAATGTTAGCCAAATCCTCACGGGCGTCAAAACAGCCTGACCACACTCTCTGTGTGTTTCTTTCAGATAAAGTACAGGCAGGACTTCAACAAGATGAAAGGCGCTGCGTATTACCACTCCCTTCCAGCCCGGGACAACTTGGTTCTTCAGCGTGCTCAGAGTGTGAACAAGCTTGCGAGCGAGGTGCGTGTTGGGGGAATAGCCATGCCTGTTTGCTGTTACCTTTTATCTCCTGTAGACAGTGATTGGGGTGGCCCATAATAAAAAACTCTGGTTAAGAGTACAACACGAAACATGGACTGTTTCCAAAGAATGGCTATGCGACCAAGGCACGCAATTAATAAAATAGGTAGACTCGAACAAAATGTAATCTGTCTCTGATGGTCCAAAAGTTTCTTCCAGAATCCTCAAGAGCAGTAGGTATTCATATGTGACAGGCAGTAAACTGCTAGCTGACAGAATAGTGGATGATCCAACTTTTATAGCAATATACGGTTGTTATAGAGCGAAATTGAAGTTAGGAAGGAGTGTTTCAAACCTGGCATCACACTCATTCTCTTATTGTAGTCAGGTTTCTGAGAAGCTGTATGTACAATGTAAGTTCTTTTCTGTCATATAAGGTCGCTGTGAGTCGGAATCAACTCGATGGCACACAGCAACAGTGTCTTTCCATAGCAACTTCTCTCATTTGTGTTACCTGCCCAGACTCTGATGGCTTTTGGCTTGGCAACTACTTGCCACTGGAAGAATGAAGGCTATTAACAGTGCTCACCTAAGTTGTCTGCAACTCAGAAACAGATATGCCAGCACCCTAAAATCTTTTTTCTTTTCTAACCTCTAAAGGTCAGTCTTTCACCCAAAATTTTTAGTTTTGGAATTGCCCAAATTTGGAATCACCAGGAATGACATATTCCTAAGGCTCTTCAGGAGCCTCAACTAGTTGGAAGTAGTAGGTGGGTGTGGTGGCCTTGGCAGCAGCATGTTAAACAAATGCTCCAGGTGATTCAGATGCTCTAGATCTGGGCTTGGCAAACTATGACCTGAGGGCCAAATCTGGCTGGGCAGCCTGTCTTTGTAAATAAAGTTTTGTTGGAACACAGCCACAGCCATTTGTTTTCATATTGTCTATGGCTGCTTCCACAAAGGCAGAGTGGAGTAACTGCCACCATGTGAGCTCACAAAGTCAAAAATACTTACTATCTGGACATTCAGAAAAAAAGTTTGGCAACCCTTGCTCTAGACTCACAGAACATTAGAGCTATGTGTGACTATTGTGAGCTTCAGGCCCTCGCTCTGTCATAGGCCTGGAAAAGCGAAATGTCTTGTTCCGGTTCATAGAGACTTTCAGGCACAGAACTGGGATCAGAGCACTAAGAGTGAGCCTATCCCAGAAATGTTAGCAGTTAGCTAATGTTAACATTTTAGCTTTTTTTTTTATGTGTGAACATAATATAAATGAATAATTAGAATTCAACTGTATATATAGTTTTATGTATTGCTTTTGTTTTACATCATATATGAGCATTAATAAACTTTGCATACTTTAAAGGGTATATCCTCACAAAATTTTATAAAATAACAAATTAAGTTGTATTTCCTTTGGTAAGAGGTCATAAGGTGGTCTTCAGTTTCTCTTTGCCCTTATGTTTATTGAGTAAGACAATGAGCTACACCTCCATTAATGGTAATTGGCCCTCAGTTGCTTTCTCCAATTATCTGTGATGACTTGGAGTCTATTTAATAACGATAGCCTCACATCCTCATCCAGCCACCGAGGGGAGCTTGAGAAGCCAGCTCATTTTAAATTAGAACATGCTGCCTACATCTGTGAGCAGTCTCATTTATTATACTCCGAAGAGCTATGGCTGCTAACCAAAAGGCTGGCAGTTCAAATCCGCCAGCTGCTTCTTGGAAACCATATGAGTCAGAATTGATTCGATGGCAACAGGTTTGGTTTTGTTTTGGTATATGGTCTTAGTGTAATGTCAGAGAGCATAGAGCATACAAAAAGTCATGGAATTAGAGTGATTTATGGTGCAAATGGAGTCCCTGGGTGGTACAAAGGGTTAATGTGCTCTTTTGCTAACTGAAAGTTTGGAGGTTTCAGCCTGCACAGAGGTGCCTTGGAAGAAAGTCCTGGGGATCTACTTTAGAAAAATCAGCGGTTGAAAACCCTGCGGAGCACAGTTCCACTCTGACACACATGGGGTCGCCAGGAGTCAGAGCTGACCTGTTTTTTAGATTTTTGTAAAGTACGTTTTTGTGTCACATTTTATTGCAATATGATGTGTGTACAGGGAAGTGCATGTATCGTACACGTACAGATAGATGAACTTTCACAAGTGAATCAAGAAGCAGAATATGATCAGAACTCCAGATACCCCCTTATACCTTTCTCAGGCACTTCACCCCAAGAATAACCACCATCCTGATTTCTAAAACCAGCTTTGCCGTTTTTTGAGCTGGGTGAAAACTTATAGCATTTACTCTTGAAAGGGACTATGAATTTTTCATTTTCTGAACCAACCTGATTATTATTTATTTTTACAAATGAAAACACGTACCGTTGCTTGCAGTATCCTCTGTCTGGCATTTTAAAACTTCAGGTTGAAAGTTTCCTAAAAATGCCCTAGTTGAGTCCTGAAGCCCTTTTCAGGAGTGAGTTCGGGTTTGGGTCTATTGTGCATCTGGTGTTTTGGTTTCCAAGGTAGAGTATAAGAAGGATCTGGAAGGTAGTAAAGGCCACAGCATCAACTACTGTGAAACGCCTCAATTCAGGAACGTGAGCAAGATCTCAAAATTCACCAGTGATGTGAGTGGTTCCACTGAAGCGTTTGTTGGGGCATTTTTGTGAGCTTGACTAAGAGACAGCTTATGTGAATGTACCTGTGCGTCTCAGAGAAGCATGGCCTCGTAGACACAGACACCTATGAGTTTTGATTAAGACTGGTCCACAGAGTGTTAAATTTTATCTTACCTCCCAGCCCCCTGCCTCCGTACTTGACCATGAGTCCTAAAGATCCCTGCATCTCTGCATCCCTGCATCTCTGCATCCCTATATCTCTGCATCTCTGCATTCCTGTATCTCTGCATCCCTGCATCCCTCATCCCTGCATCTCTGCATCCCTGCATCTCTGTATCTCTGTATCCCTCACCCTGCATCTCTGTATCCCTGCATCTCTGCATCCTTGCATCTCTGTATCCTTGCATCTCTGCATCCCTGCATCTCTACATCCCTGTA
This sequence comes from Loxodonta africana, assembly GCF_030014295.1. Classification (NCBI taxonomy): domain Eukaryota; kingdom Metazoa; phylum Chordata; class Mammalia; order Proboscidea; family Elephantidae; genus Loxodonta; species Loxodonta africana. The sequence goes on from NC_087357.1 coordinate 21,201,897, forward strand.
TCTCTGCATCCCTGCATCTCTGCATCCCTGCATCTCTGCATCCCTGTATCTCTGCATCTCTGCATCCCTGTATCTCTGCATCCCTGCATCCCTCATCCCTGCATCTCTGCATCCCTGCATCTCTGCATCCCTGCATCTCTGCATCCCTGTATCTCTGCATCTCTGTATCTCTGCATCCCTGCATCCCTCATCCCTGAATCTCTGCATCCCTGTATCCCTCATCCCTGGATTTCTGCATCCCTGCATCTCTGCATCCCTGCATCTCTGCATCCCTGTATCTCTGCATCTCTGCATCCCTGTATCTCTGCATCCCTGCATCCCTCATCCCTGCATCTCTGCATCCCTGTATCCCTCATCCCTGGATTTCTGCATCCCTGCATCTCTGCATCCCTGCATCTCTGCATCCCTATATCTCTGCATCTCTGCATCCCTGTATCTCTGCATCCCTGCATCCCTCATCCCTGCATCTCTGCATCCCTGCATCTCTGTATCTCTGCATCCCTCACCCTGCATCTCTGTATCCCTGCATCTCTGCATCCTTGCATCTCTGTATCCTTGCATCTCTGCATCCCTGCATCTCTGCATCCCTGCATCTCTGCATCCCTGTATCTCTGCATCCCTGTATCTCTGCATCCCTGCATCCCTCATCCCTGCATCTCTGCATCCCTGCATCCCTGCATACCTGTGTGCAGCACAGTGCTCCCGGTGTGACATGCTGTAAGTGAGCCTGTCTGAGCACCCAGCAACCCTCTCAATGTGGCTTTGTGGTTCTTAATTAACACACTATCTCATTTAATCCCCAGTGGGGAGCCAGGCATTATTTCCTCATTTTATAGATAAGCACATGTATGCTAGAGTGGATGTATCCTGTACTAGATTACATGATCTTACTTCTGCTTAAAGGTACATATGACATGGAATTTAAAATTGCAAGGAACTTCGTAAAGCTCACTGAAGAATTTATTCTGTACAAACATAGTGGTTAAGAGCACCAGATTTGGAGCAGACAGACTTGATTTCACAATTAGCCAGCTGGCTGACTTTGGGCAAGCTGTTTAAGCTGCCTAAACCACATCACCCCATTTGTACAATGGGCATGGTAATAGTTCTTTCCTCCTTACAGAGGGCTTGTGAAGATTAGCTGAGAGAAGTAGAATAGTGTCTAATGTGTAGTAATAATAGTTTTCTGTTGAAATGCTCTCACTGCCTGGAAACTTAATGGCCTTCCAGGATGGGTGATTTCAGTGTAGTTTCATGAAAATATTCTCCCCTTAGACAGTGTCTTAGTTTTCTAGTGCAGCTGTAACACAAATACTACAAGTAGGTGGGTTTGATACAGACTTTTGTTATCTCACAGTTCTGGAGGTTGAAAGCCCAAATCAGGGTCTTGACCATACCAATTACTTCTTTGTAGGTAGTCCTGGGTGTTCCTGGGTCCCTTGGCTTGTAGATGATCCTCACATTGGAAAAGTCTGCTGTATTTACACATGAAAACAGAGAAAAGAATATCAAGTCTGTTTTGCTCTGTTTATGTTCACGAGACCCCATGTTTTTCTTGTGTGCTTGCCTGCCTTCCTCCCTCTAACTTCTCATGCTATTTTGAAATTCAAATTGTTTTCTTAGAAAAAAAAAAAAAGAAGGAAAGAAAATAGGTTTGCTTATATTTTTAATGCATCAATACACTGGCTACTTAAATAGGTTGTATTTAATCATTTTATATTTTGGATTTTGTGCATTCAGAAGAGCCGTTTACCTTCAGCTAGTTGGAAACAGAATGCTTTCATTGAAGATTTTATGTTTCCATGTAGAATAAATACAAAGAAAACTACCAGAACCACATGAGAGGCCACTACGAAGGCGTTGGTATGGACAGACGGACTCTCCATGCTATGAAAGTTGGAAGTCTGGCAAGCAATGTGAGTCCTTCTGTGCAAAGTCCTATAGGGCCTGGGACCTGTTGGGGAGCAGGCGGGTGGGGCATGAGGAATTCAGCCAATTCTTTTTCAATATCTCCCTTTTTAAAAATCAGTATTCTCCAATGTAGAGACTGACTTGTAGAACCAAGGGTAGACTCTTTCAAAATTTCTTTGAAGAGTACTTGATCTATAAATTTTCATTTCTGAGAGATAAGGAGAAATGGATGAACATGATTCTTGAAATTCCTCAAGCTTCCAAAGCCTTTTGTGGAGTATTTGAAGTTGGTTGGTTGGTTCATTCATTCATTTATTCCATCATAGTGTTCACTGAGGAACTCCCATGGCCAGGCAGTGGTCAAGGTAATGCTCAAAACAGATCAAGATCCTTGTTTTCCCTGTAGTGTGTAATCACTGTTAACCTCTCTTTGGTTTTGTCAATCCAGTTTACTGGTTTGCAAATGCCAAGTTGCAAATCTTGGAGGTAAAAGATTGAAATGGACTTCATTATTAAAGCAAAGAAATGCCAAATTTCCTCTGCTTGAGAATCTCAAATTTGACCTTTAAGGGCAAAAAAAAAATTTTTTTTGGAGGCTCTTGACATTTCGTTTATTTACTTGGGGTTACTCAATAAACTCTTACATTGTATACCTGTGTACAAACCGCTTCTTTTGGTTTGTACACAGCTCTAAGGAGCTCCATAAAATAGGTGTGCTACAGATGGAAGTTAACTAATTTTGGATGAATTAAGGAGAAGAATTCAAATTAATTAAAGGCAAAAGTGTGAACATAATTTAATTTTCCTTGGAGGTGATGAAACAGAGTTAATTTTGTTTCAGTTTTTTTTTTTTTTTAAACTATTTCTTATCACATTCAAACAGTCAGAAGGAAGCATGGGTAATCACTTCTTTTCTCCTGTCATTTCTGGGTTGCAGATTGCCTACAAGGCTGATTATAAACATGACGTTGTTGACTACAACTACCCAGCCACTCTTACTCCTTCCTATCAAACCACTGTGAAACTGGTTCCCTTGAAAGATGTAAGTCTTCTTCTACTAGCTCCTTCTGTCTAATTACTCTTCACTTCCCTCCTGTGGAGTGATACTTAGGCAGCAAGATGGAAAGAAACAAGACACAACAGCTTGTAGGAGATGGAAGGGACTGAGAAAGGGAAGCTCTTTTCCACTCAGAGTCCATTTGTGCATGCATGCTTGGAAGCTCTCAGATTTTCAATGTAAAATTGGGACAACTCTGGTTTTCATCTTCAAAATTACCCAAGGTTCAATTTCTCCTTTTAAAATTGTGTGGGTCCTGTCTGCTCGGCTGGTTTAAAAGAATTGTTACTTAGCAATAATGAGTTATTTATTTTTTTAAGCTTTAGGATGTGGTATATTTAAGAACTTAAACTTGTACCTCTTGCCATTTAGTCAATTCTGACTCATACCGACCCTCTAGGACAGAGTAGTACTGCCCCATGGGGTCTCCAAGGAGTGGCTGGTGGATTCGAACTGTCAACTTTTTGGTTAGCAGCTGAATGCTTAACCACTGCACCACCAGGACTTCTGAAATTTTCTTTGGGAACACTTGGGAAACTATACGTGTCCCTTAATTATTACCCCAGTGATTGCATTTGTTTATAGTTTAGCTTGCCTCAAACAAAATAATACAGTTAATTAAGTTTATCATTTTCTGATCACAAAATTTTGCTACATATTTATCATTGAAAATTTAGAAAATACAGAAGAGTATAAAGAAAAAGGATAAAAATCATCTGCTATCTAATGATTTTTATCCTTTTTCTTTATACTTTTCTGTATACTTGACACCACTCAGTTTTAAACTACCTAAAAAGTATTTAAGATAGTTTAGAACTGAGGGTGTCATGTATTTTCATCAGCGAGGGTTACCTCCAATCAATCAATCAATCATTTAATAACTAATTCAACAAACATTTATCGAAATGCCCAGTATAGACATTTGTCTCATATTTCTTTGTAATTGGCTTGGGTTTTTGCTATTGGTAGTTAAGTCTTCAAATATCTCTTTCTTTTGTTAAGTGGTGAACCCCATGAGAGTAGCAGCGACTTTGGATTCAGCTGGATATTCCTAGTGTCTACCCCAGTGTCCAAGACAATGAAGGACTATCAGTGGCGAATGATAATGTAATGGATGAAAGGGTTTTGCAAATATGGAATAAAGCAGGAAAGGGGAAAGTAGAGGAGTTATAAAGGTCCTAAACTTTTCTCCTTTTCCCAGAAACTTTAGTTGGGTTGACTTACTCATTGCACTTTAATGTGACCCAAGGTCAGACTTGACCACTGTCAAAGCTACTTACTTTCTTCATTGCATACATTACCCGGGAATCTTGAGAATCAAGAGCCCTCATCGGAATGTGAGTGTGTGCTTCTGTAGTAGAATTCTATGAACCATCCTTAAGAGCACAAACAAAGTGAGATAGATTGCTACAACTTTGTACTCCCATTTTAACATGACTTGTTTACATAAGACTCTAGATCAAGCCATGCCCCTGAAATTTAGCCATCTCCTGGGAAACTCTCATAAAAAAACTAAACTAGACTGAATCATAAATATTAATAGGAAGGTGAGGTAGGTTCTAAACTGGCAGCACCTGAGCCAGACCCAGGCTGCAGCGTCAACACAACAGCAACCGGCCTGTGTAATCCGGAGACTCTAGTAGTCGCGAAGTGTGCAGAATCTATTTACAAGAATGCTTGTGGTTTCTCTTCCTGCCTGGTGGTCACATGGCTATGAAATTGAATAAGCAAGCATGGATGCTTAATTGGACAGCATTCCCTTCAGGTGGATTGAAATAAGACTCTATTCTCAGTAAAGAGGCCCTTCGGAATGCAGGTTGAAGCAACGACCAAGCATTTGTGATGTTGCAGAGATTTGATGACTCATGGGGACTGTTAATTATGTCCTGCAGAGAAAAGTAATTGTGCTTTGTAATGTACTTAATGCAGAATTATCAGGAAGGAGCATGCCACTTAAAAAATACAGTTTTCATCACATTTTATCATGCATAATTCTGAATTCTAATAGACTATTATGAGATGATAATTTTTCTCTCTGAATTAATGCCTTAAGAAGCCACTGTACTCTAATCTCATTAATAATTGACCTTGAAATGACTTTGTATTTCCTAGTTGTCCCTACAGACTCTAGGTCCAAAACTCAGAATATGGAAAAACTTTTCTCACCACACAGTGATGATGTCCTTTATCCCCAAATTTAACAAAGGCCTCTGAGCTCGTGTCAAGAGCGCTCTCTTTTTTTCTAGATCCTCTTCTAGAAGTTAATTTGTAAATCATTTATTTGCGACTGGGATACATTTCCCTGTGTAAACAATGTTTGCTCGGGCTGTTGGGAGCCCCTCGTCAATTTGTAAAATAACAATAGTTTTGATAGAACAAGTGGTAGCTTTGGTAGAACCAGGTTTATAGTGCAGAGATTGAGAGTCACCTCAGGAGGCAGCCTGCTGGGATTGGAACCCTAGCTCTGACACTTACTAGCTGGGTGACCTTGAGGCTGTCACTTCAACTCTCTGTGCCTCTGTTTCCACATTGTAACAGGGATAATAAGAGTGCCTGCCCGTAGGGTAGTTGAGAGAATTAAAAGAGTTCATACATGTAAAGCGCCTGGAACATTTCCAGGCATGTACGTCTTTCCTCCCCTTGCCCAAGTTCCCATTTTCTCTGCTGTGGGTCTTGGTTAAGTGTGTCAGGAGGAAAATAAGATGATTGAATGGATACATTCCTGTGTGCAAATGGCCAATAATTCTTAACTCTCTGAAGGGCAATTTGTACTTTCAAAAGAGAAAACTCACTAGCCCTAAATATCTCAAAGTAATAGGAAACCAGGTGGTTAAAGCATCAGGCTGCACTGGAAATTCCTCTTCTGAAACCACATGAAAGGGCCAAGCATGGGCACACAGCCTTGGGGGCTCTGGCAAGGTGGACGTGAGGACCAGGCAGGGCTGGGTGTGCATGTCTGGTACTTTTGTAAGTCAGGTGTGTAGGTTGGAAATGCCAGGTGACAGGATGAGTTGGCACCAGTCCATCCCCATTCCCGAGCCTCTCAGGAATTGTCTACCTCAGGAAACACTCTCATACAGGAATGGAGCAGACTCTCCCACATAGGAGCCATCCCAGATGTTGGCATTGTTAACTCCATATTCCTATAACCAGAGCCCATCCAAGCCAGAAAAACCATGAGTTGTTCTGGTGAGTTTCTTGGACCAAGAAACTCCCCCAGCTGAGGTCGACTCTGCTCACAGAACACTGAGGAATGATTTGAGCTTTTGGATTGAGTAGAGATGAGTTAGGACTGACCCCACACAGAGCCATCGATGCTCTATCACCTCCCACTAAAGACACCTGCATGGCCTTGGTTCGAGTTTTTGTACCTCATTCATTTTTTTAAAAAATCTTTTGTGACATATAAGACATATAGAAAAGTACACTAAATGTAGACATATAGATTGAATTATTTTAAGGTGATCTTCCACATCAAGAAGTAGAGCAAAGACAAAAGCCATTCAAACATAATGTTATGGATTGAATTATGTCTCCCAAAAATGTGTTGTAAATCCTAACCTCTATGCCTGTGGTTATAATCCCGTTTGGGAATGGGTTGTCTTTGTTATGTTAATGAGGCAGGATTAGTGTAGGGTGTCTCTTGAGTCAGTATTTTTTGAGATATAAAAGATAAAAAAATGCAAGCTAACAAGAAAGATGGGGTAAGATAGATACCAAGACACGTGGAGATTTCCAAGGAACCAAGAAGCAGAAGCTGAAGAGACAAGGACCTTCCTCTAGAGCTAACAGAGAGAGGAAGCCTTCCCCTAGAGCTGGTACTCTCAATTCAGATTTCTAGCCACCTAAACTGTAAGAAAATAAACTGTTTGTTAAAGCCATCTACTTGTGGTATTTCTGTTATAGCAGCCTAGATAACTAAGACACACGCCCTACCCAATCCCTATCACAACCTCATCCCTCTACACAAAGGTTACCACTATCCTGACTTTTATGGAAATCATTTTTCTTCTTTTCTGTAGTTTTGCCACCTAACAATGCATCCCTGAACCATATAGTTTAGTTTCACCTGTTTTTTGAACTTTATGTAAATGTAATCATCTAATATGTATACTCGCTGTCTTAGTCATCTAGTGCTGCTATAACAGAAATACCGCAAGTGGATGGCTTTAACAAACAGAAGTTTATGCTCTCACAGTCCAGTAGGCTAGAAGTTCGAATTTAGGGTGTCAGCTCCGGGGAAAGGCTTTGTGTATCGGCTCTAGAGAAAGATCCCTGTCATCAGTCTTCCCTTGGTCTGGGAGCATCTTAGCACAGGAACCTCAGGTCCAAAGGACACGCTGTGCTCCCAGTGCTGTTTCCTTGGTGGTATAAAGGTTCCCATGTCTCTCTGCTTGCTTCTGCCTTTTATATCCCAAAAGAGATTAGCTTAAGACACTATCCAATCTTGTATATCCCATCAGTGTAACTGTCACTAATCCATCTCATTTCATCATAGTGATGGGATTCACAACACATAAGGAAATCATGTAAAATGGTGGACAGTCACACAATACTGGGACCCATAGCCCAGCTAAGTTGACAGATATTTTGGGGGGACACAATCCAATCCATGACACTTCATATCAAGCTTCTTTCTCTCAATATTATCTTTATAAAATTCATCCTTTTTTTCTATGTAGCATTAGTTTGTCATTTTTATTATTATGCAGAATTCCATTGTATGACTATTATCTGTTCCAACTCATAGCGACCCCATAGGACAGAGTAGAACTGCCCCATGGAGTTTCCAAGGAGCACCTGGTGGATTTGAACTGTTGACCTTTGGGTTAGCAGCCATACCATTTAATCAATACACCACCGGTTTGGTTTTTTTTTTTGGTTTAATATAGTAGATAATGATTTATTATCTGTTGTACTGTTGATACACATTCGGGTGGTTTCCAATTTGGAACCATTGCAAATAACATCAGAATGAACATTTTAATGTATGCCTCCTATTTCCCTTGTGCACGCATTTCATTTGTATGTGCCTAGGAATAGGATTGTGGGGACATAGGGTAAGTGTATGTGCCAAAATGCTAAACAGTTTTCCAAAGTGGTTGTACCAGTTTGTGCTTTTGCCAGCAGTGTTGTGAGAGTTTCCATAACTTGACATTCTAACCCACACTTGATATTGTCAACATTTTTAATGTTCCCTCTCCATGGAGGGGTAAGTGTGGTTTTAATGTGCGTTTATCTAACTAATAATGGAATGAGCACCTTCTCCTACGTTCACTGTCCACTTGGATGACCCTCTTCATGAGTTGCCTGTTCAAGTCACTCAACTCTTCTATGTACTGTTTTTCTGTCTGTGGGCTTAGAGTATCTGTTGGAATCCAATATGAATCTTTGGTTCTTTTTCTACTAAGTTCTGTTTAGTCTAGAGCACTAAAAAAATCTTAGAGAAAAGAGCAAGTGACGTCTTCTTATGCCTTTTTTTACCCAGGTCAACTACAGGCAAAGCATCGACAAGTTGAAGTACAGCTCTGTGACCAACACTCCTCAGATTGTTCAGGCCAAAATCAATGCCCAGCAGCTGAGTGATGTAAGTGACCCACCCCTCCCAGCTATATATGTGTGTCTTGTGATTGCTTTAAGGCTTCTGGACATCTGGATCCCCAAATATTTGACTTTCATTAATGTTGATACATATCTTAAAAAAAATTCTTACACACATGAAACGACTTCCCCTCCTTTTAAATTTTTTTATTACTGAGAACTTTAGATATATTCAAAAGTAGGCACAATAGCATAATGAATCTCCACGTACCTCCATGCAGCTTCAACAACTATCAACTCCTGGACAGTCTTGTTCCATCTACGTGCCCAACCACTTCCACTCTCATATTATTTCGAAGAAAATCCCAGGAATTATATAGTTTCATTTATAAGTATTTCTGTATAAATTCCTAAAAGATTAAACATATTTTGACATTTTTAACATATCACACAAAAAATTAACAATAATTCTTAATATCACCATTGTATAATTGCCTCATAATTCAGAATTTCATTTGCCTCAAAATGTTATGATTTGTTTACAGTTTGTTTGAATCAGGATCCAAACAAAGTCCGTTTTGTGATGTTCTTTCAAGCTATTTGTTGAAAGAAACTGTATTTTTAGTCCTGTAAAGTGTCCCACAGTCTGAGTTTTGCCAGTTGTATCCCAGAGTGCATTTAATGTGCTCCTCTGGCTTCTGAATTTCCTATAGAATAGTAATTGGATCTATGGACTTGATCAGGTTCAGGTGTAGTTTTTGGTCTGTTTCTTAGATGGTACTGTAGCCTTCCATCAGAAATCACATGTCTGTCTGGCTCCTTTTTTAAAATTCATGGATAGATACTTTTTTTAATTATTATTTTCTTGTGATTGAAAAATATATATAACAAACCATTTGCCCAGTGAACATTTTTTTACATGTAACATTTGGCAACGTTGTTTTTGTTCATCATGTTATGCAGTCATCACCATTGTCCGTTTCTGTATTATTCCGCCATTGTTAAGGCAGCTCAGTGTGGCTGGCTCTTTTTGTGTGTGTGTGATTTAAGATACCTTTTTTCAATATAAGCAGTCATTGGGTAATTACTTTTTGAGTATCTACTCTGGATATAGCAAGATGTTCAACACCGTGGCGAATAAAAATTTACCCAGGAGACCTGGTGAGCTAGCTGTGGAGACTTTTTTTTTCCCGCAAACTCAGCTTTGAAAGTGTTTTTGGTTGTTTTAGGAAACCTTTGTGGCCTAGTGCTTGAGAGTTATGGCTGCTAACCAAAAGGTTGGCAGTTCGAATCTGCCAGGCACCCCTTAGGAACCCTCTGGGGCAGTTCTACTTTGTCCTATAGGGTTGCCATGTGTTGGAATTGACTTGATGGCAACGGGTTTGGTTTGGTTGTTTTACTTTTCGTTTTGTATAATCAATCTATTGATTTAAAATATTTATAAAACCACAGACTTCCTTCTAAAATCCAGAAACTCTTTCTCAGCTAGAAGTGGAAAGGAGAGAGCTTTCTCCAAGTTTTCCTTCTGCCTGCATAAAAACCCTGTATTTACTTCTAATCCAACAGGTAAATTACCGCGCTGACTATGAGAAAAATAAGCTGAATTACACACTGCCGCAGGATGTACCTCAGCTGGTGAAGGCCAGAAACAATGCCGAACTATTTAGTGAGGTGAGCAGACAGCAGGGGTGAGAACACGGTGGCGAGTTGTGTACAGATATGAAAACAGAGATCCCAGCGTGGTCCAACAGGCAGGGAGTATTCCATTCATGAGAGAGGGTCATCAGAGATATCCATCCTACTGCAAATGTGAATTTTGCTGTCTCACAGCACGTGGTGCTTCACTGGGGATCAATTGATTATAGCGATTGAATTCTTGTGGATGTACAGTACACAAACATCCACACACAAACGCATCCACAGACACACCATTATCCTGGTGACTTCCAACTTGTGTTTGGATGTGTGAAGAACATTTCAGCATTAAAAAGATCAATCTTGATTAGCAGATGCTTCCTGGAGTCACAAATGGGGTATGATTCAGCTTCTCATTCGAAATGGGATTTATGGAGAGAGGAGAAGAAAAAAGGGAACTTTTTTTGAATTCCTGTTCTGTGCCAAAAGGAGCCTTGGTGATGCAGTGGTTAAGTGCTCATTTGCTACCTGACAGGTTGGCGGTTCAAACCCACCAGCGGTTCTATGGGAGAAAAGACTTGGCGATCTGCTCCCGTAAAGATTACAGCCTTGGAAACCCTATGAGGCAGTTCTACTCAGTCCCATAGGGTAGCTATGAGTTGGAATGGACTTGGTAGCAATGGGTTATGGGTTCTAAGCCGGACACTGGGCAAGGCATTTTACGTACTGAATTATTCAAGTATTATAACCTCTCAGGAGGTATTGTAGGGACACAGTTAATGACATGGGCTTTGGTATCAGATGGACCTGGGTTCAGATGTCAGCACCGATATTTTTGACTGGTGTGGCCCTGGGCGAGCTCTTTAACATCTCTGAGCCTCTCAGGCTTAATACAAAGAGTTACAGTTAATGAGTACAAAGCACTTAGGAAGGGGCCAATAAGTGGCAGCTATTATTACAATGGATCCCTGGGTGGTGCAAAGAGTCAAGTGTTTGGCTACTGACTGAAAAGCTGGTGGTTCGAATCCACCCAGAAGCATAGAAGAAAGGCCTGGCAATCTGCTTCCAAAAGGTCCAGACATGAGAACCCTATGGAGCACAGTTCTCTGAAACACTTGGGGTCACCGTAAGTCAGAATTGACTCAATAGCAACTCGTTTATTATTTATTTATTATTATTATTACCGTTATTGCACTTACCAGTTAAGAATCTGCTTTAATATAGTGGGTCCAGCTTATTCTCATATTAGGCAGATGATATGATACTCATTTTACAGGTGTTAAATTGAGGACCAAAGAGGTTAAAGTGACTTGTTCATGATCACACGATTAGGAAACAACAGAGCTTGGAGGAACACATAACTCTTTTCTTTGGTTCTATCACCAGACAAAGCTGCATGGCCCTACAGCTAAGGAGTCAATTAACTGTGTTCATAATTATTATTATCATTTTGATAACAACAGCCAAGATTCCATTCGACAAACAGATGAAGAGACCAACTTTGCTTTTTAAAAAAGTATATCCTCTTCTACTTTTGGCAGGGATACGGATAGCGACTCCTACTCACCTGTGCTTTTGTTTGTCAGGTGAAGTACAAAGAAGGCTGGGAGAAGACAAAGGGGAAAGGCTTTGAGATGAAGCTGGATGCTATGTCTCTGCTGGCCGCCAAAGCCTCCGGGGAGCTTGCTAGCAATGTAGGTTTTCTCTCATTAACTCGGAAATGCATAAGCAATGGTTCCAATAAAATGTCAGTGGTCCTGCAGAAAAAAATAATGACTGTTAACGTTGTAAACATTGCAATACTTTGATTTTCTTCTGGCTTCACGAAAGAGTGAGGTGTTTTTTCAGAATTTTTCCCTCTGCACTTGTTAAAACCAGAGCCCCTTAGATGGCAAAGTTTCTCTCCCACTCACCGTGGACTTTCTTCTTTCTCTTAAGATTAAATACAAAGAAGAATACGAAAAAACAAAAGGCAGAGCCATGGGAACTGCAGACGCCAGGCTTCTGCACTCCCTACAGGTTGCCAAGATGAGCAGTGAGGTAAACTCTTTTCTACTTCCCTTCCCTTTACTGAGAATTGTTACTTTATAAGTTTTTCCTGGGCCTATTTCACTTGGGACTGCTACCTTTTCATTGACTTCCTTCCACCCGAAACTCCTTTCTTTCCTGGGTTGTATGAGCAGCTTTTTCAGTTTCTTTGTTTTGGCCAAAGTGTAACCAACCATTCTTTTAAAGTAGATGAGGCGTGTGGTCCTAAGACTGACCAGCGTCTGCTGATCAAGGTACCAAGGTGCTTGACCATGTTTGTTCATTTCATAAATGTTGGCTGAGCAAGTATTATGGGCAAGACCCTGTGGCTATAAGAACAAACAACACATAACAGGTTTCTCCCTGATGGAGCTTAACTGTGCTAGGAGAGTTGGACAGAAAGCATTCTGTTTATTTTGGCGGTGTCCTGGATGAATCCTATGGTCACAAACATGAGTGATATTCAAAATATTCAACAAAAAACTAGGACAGTCCAGGCTCCAGCCAATCAAAATGAGGCTGCCTGGTAAATAACTGTAATGGCTGGAGGATTAACCTTGGTAAATATGGTAAACGTCTCTTCCCAACAGCTTCTGGAGGACAGTTCTGCTAGAAGAGAGACCTGGTTTCTAACCAGCTTTTGCCTGCCAATGCTAAACAGGCAAAGGGGACACACAAGTGTTGGGCTTCTACCTTACAATTGTCTGCTCCAAGCTGGGGGGCTGGCATGGGCTGCTTCGATGGTGCAATTGAAAATAATTACCTGAAGAGTCATTAAGAGCCATGGATTGAATAGAATAAGACAGTTGTATATGGGGCACTTTTTTGGATGTGCCTACAGAACAAGCCCTACAGATGTGCCTACAGAAGCGTACGGTCATAAAGCATAAAGAGATATTAAGTTTAGACAGAGGACACATTAAAATTTCATACTTGCAGTTGGAGCAACTGAGGCCAGGAAGATTGTGTCTTGTGCAAGGTCATATGGTAGTCAATTGTAGTGACGGAGGAATAGAGAATCAGACCCTAGAACTCTTACTTACAGGCTCTACTCCTTCTACTGTAGCACACTACCTTTTCCCAGAGCCTCACCATCATTACTGTTACCACCATCATCACCATCATTATCATCAATATTGTCACCACCATCACCATCATCCCTGCTATCATCACCATAATGATCACCAACATTACCACCATTACACCCACCATCATCACTGTGGTCACCATCATCATCATCACCATCATCCCCATGGCTAGCATTTATCAAGGGCTTGCTATATGCCGGTACCTCTACCAAACATGTTTTAGCTACTATTTAATTTGCTTATCACAGCAGTCCTCTAAGGAAAACCAGCCCTTAAAAGAGGGGGTATAACTTTCCAGCAGTCACCCAGCTAGTAAAGGGCAGGTGCCGGTTTGCACCCAGACTTGTCTGGCTCTGGAGCCCCAGGTTTGTTATTATGCCTCTCAAAGCTTTTCCAGGAACCATGGAGCAGCCAGGTAAAAAAATTAGGGCTAGTCAGAGGCCTACCCTCCAGAGACAAAGTGGTGTGGACACTCAGCTCCCAGCAGTGCTGCTTTACAGAGCCAGGAATTGGGTCATATGTTCCCGACAGTTGGGTGGCCTTGTCCAGAGCACCAATTCCTCACTAAAGCCTGGGATTCCTTCCCGTATTTTTATATCACCCCTGCAAGAGAAGGCTTTAAGTAATGGGCCTTGTCTTTGTACACTCAAGGTTGAATACAAGAAAGGCTTTGAAGAGAGTAAGACCCACTTTCACCTGCCCATGGATATGGTGAACATCAGGCATGCTAAGAAGGCCCAGGCTCTAGCCAGTGACCTGGATTACAGGAAGAAACTGCCCAAGTTCACAGTGTTGCCTGAAGACATGAAGACTACCTGGGCCAAGAAAGCCTATGGGCTCCAGAGTGAGGTGGGCTGTCTCGTCACCAGTTCTCATCATGCGTCTCTTGTAATTGGATGCAGGGACAGTTTCTTAAGGACTTTGAACCTATATATGAATCTGTTACAAAGCTCTAAATGGGGAAGCTGGAAACTTACTTTCAGCTCCTTAGGCATTCTTAAAGAAGACTGAGAAGAATGGCTGGAGGTGTACGGGGCCCAGGAAGGACAGATGGGGAGGTAGAGATGTAGACATAGTTGAGAGAATGGAGACTCAAGGATGGAGGATTTGGAGCTCAGAGCTGTTGTGAAAGCCATGGTGTGACAGTAATAGGGGATGAGCAAAGGGGAAGCAGATGTGAAAATGGCAAGTAAATCTTGGGAATTTAGCAGGTTGGCAAAGAAGGTCCTTAGTCAAAAAATACGGAAAGCCCTATTTTTAGTAAAGTTGTAGTGTTTCCACTAAGGTAGAATGTGAATTCCTGATTACAAGGTGGGTTCAGGGCTTCACCTCCCAAGAGGGCAGTTCTTTTAGAAGACAAATGCAGGATCAGAGATAGTCCTAACTCCTCCCTGAACTCTGCCCTGTCTGCATCGATGTGCCTGTTTATAACTTGGTTTTTCTATTGCAGCTGCAGTACAAGGCCGACCTGGCATGGATGAAGGGAGTCGGATGGCTGACCGAGGGGAGTCTCAATTTGGAACAAGCCAAGAAGGCTGGACAGCTGGTCAGCGAGGTAACCTTAGCCTAAGCCCCTGGCCTCCAGTATTCACAGCCCCTGAGTCACCAGGTGTCATCTTTTCTCATTGGATGTGACTCCCCTCACCCCCTACCTCTGTGCTGGTTTATTTTGAGTGTAATTCAAAGAAAAGTGCTTCTTCATTTTGCACGCCTAGCATGCCCTGAACTAACTTTCCGCAGACTTAATCTTCCTGGGGTGGTATTTGTAAGTATACTTTAAGTAGGTGTTGCATCCAAAGAATAATTTAATTTAAAGGTTTGTAATATACAGCCCTGTGGCACAACAGTTACGCACTCAGCTGCTAACTGAAAGGCTGGCAGTTCAAACCCACCCAGTGGCTCCAGGAGAAAAGACCTGGAGAT
The DNA here is from genome assembly GCF_030014295.1 of Loxodonta africana. Taxonomy (NCBI): domain Eukaryota; kingdom Metazoa; phylum Chordata; class Mammalia; order Proboscidea; family Elephantidae; genus Loxodonta; species Loxodonta africana. The sequence continues at coordinate 21,217,080 of NC_087357.1, forward strand.
TTGCTTCCATAAAGATTACAACATAGGAAACTCTACGGAGCAAAGTTCTACTCTGTCATATGAGGTCAGTATGAGTCAGAATCGACTTGATGGCATGCAACAACAACATACAGCTGGAGTCTCTGGATGGTGGAAATGGTTATTGCACTTGGCTACCAACAGAAAGGTTGGAAGTTTGAGTCTACCCAGAGGCTCCTTGGAAGGAAGGCCTGGTGATCTACTTCCAAAAAATCAGCCATTGAAATTGCTATGAAACATAGTTCTACTCTGACGTACATGGGGTCACCATGAGTTGGAATTATTGGCAACTGGTCTACCCTACGGTCAGTTAACACATGGAAAATTGTTTCTCTTGTGTGAGGAGCGTATGATTTCTTTGAGTCAGAGAGTCCAATATTCAGAAGTCAGCATTCTCATTGTGGTCATGCCACAAACTCACCGTAGGCTTTGGGCAAGTCACTTAACCATCCATTTCTTTTTTTCCTTCATCTAAAAACAAGAAGTTTGGACAGAATACCCTTTAATATACTTCCAGCTTTATGACTGTGCTTCTCTTTATGCCGTGTAAAGCTGGAGTTGGCAGCAGGCAGTTGAGGACTTTTGAAGGGCATTGCATTTGGAAATGTGGCTATATCGGGAACTCTGCTTGGGTTCTTCAAAGGGGATTCTTGTCCTGGGGCCAGAAAGGCTGAGCCAGCATATCTCTTGCAAATGATAATAATAGTGACAATAATAGCGGCCACTTATCAACGGATAATAATTAGGTAATCATTGCTGTCATCTATTGACACATACTGTGTCTGAGTGTGTTACACACACATTGCTCCTTTATTCCTCACAGCAATCCTGGGTGGGTGATACTATTATTATCCTAGTAATTTCACCATTTGACACAGGAGAAAAGTAAGACTTAATGTCAAGTGACCACCAGGTAAGCAGCAGAGCTGGAATCTCCAGCCAGGGTGTTTCAGTCCACTGCCCCACGAGGCAATTTTGCATCCCAAAAGCATATTTTGGAATTTATGCTTATTTTTCCACCACAGTCCTGCTTCTCTCAGACAAAGATATATTTAGGGTTAGAGCGTACGGATAAGGGAAGTAGAGAGAAGAGAATAACCCTTTTGGATTATTATTACCTAGCTTCTTTCAGACCAACTGAAATCTGGGTGGAGCAGCCAGAACCCCACCTGTCTTGGGCAGGGCCGACTCAGTCTGGAGGTGTAATGGGGATCCAAGCAGCTGATTCTTCAGCGTTAGGAATGTCAGTTTCTATCTTCCTTCCTGTACTGCTGTGTTGATCAATCCAAACCAGTTTATTCTCAATTCTGTTGTTTGCTCTTCCACTTCTAACACCAGCTGTACGTGCAGCACTTTCTCCTTTGACCCTAACCACCCAGAGGCAGATGAGAGCTCACAAGTTGAAGAGCACAGTCCCCCAGCCTGCCAAGTCTGCCTAAGACTTCAGGTGGCAGCTGCAAGCTTTGGTGTCCCCACAACACCCACACTTCTGATCTGCTGACTACAAATTCAGGTGTTCCCTCTCTCCCCTCAGGATACCAGCCATAAGCTCAGAGGTCCCAGGCCCCCTCACTTCTGACCTGCTGGCTCCTACTACTCCCTTGGGCTTGATAATGTGCTTGAATGACTTACAAAACCCACAGAAATCTATACCTATGATCATAGTTTTATTATAGGGCAAGGTCTGGGAGGTTTCCCAACATGGAGCTTCCATGTCCCAAAAAGGGATGCACTACCCTCCCACATGCATTGATGTCTCTCACCAACCAGGAAGCCCATGGAGCTTCCCTGTCCAGAGCCTTTATTGGGACCTCATTAAGTACACACAATTGATTGGATCATGCCTCTCTCCCCTGAGGTCTGCTGATATTATTCGGTGGATGTTTCTGGCATGTCCATTCCCCACCCAACATGAGTCAAAAACCCTCAGGTCTGGTCCTCATCAAAGATACTTCAATCATTGTGGAAAAGTCCAAGGTTTTATTTTTATTTTATTTTTTAAAATAATATTTTATCATGTTTTCCGTGAAAGTTTACCCAGCAAATTAGGTTCCTGTTTGGCAATTTCTACACAGATTGTTCAGTGACATTAGTTACATTTTTCACAGTGCGTCAACATGTCTTTAGTTGTGTTCTGGTTGTTGCCTTTCTAATACTCTTGTTTCCCTGCCCCCTTATCTTCTTATCCATGCTTTAGAGTAATTGTTGACTTTTTTATCTCATTTAGATGAGTTTTTAATGGAGCTCTGTACTCACAGATAATATCCTTTATTTTGTGTGCCACTCTGTTATTTCCTTAAACAGTGACCTCAGGGGATAGTTTCAATTCAAGGTTTAAAGAGCATCTCAGGGTAGTAGTCTCAGGGAGTCCTCTAGTCTCAACCGATCTAGTAAGTCTGAAATTTTTAAGAATTTGAGTTCTATTTCACACTTTTCTCTCATTGTCTTGGAGTCTGTCTATTGTGGCCCTGATCAAAGCAGTTGGTAGTGGTAGCCGGGAACCATTTGTTCTTCTGGTCTCCAGGTAGATGAGCCTGTGGCTCATGTAGGCTATTAGCCCTGTAGGCTAGTTTCTTCTCTGATACTTTGGTTAAAAGTCCACTGTTTTAGAGGTTATCTCTCAGAAACCAAGGAAAAAGACCAAATTCTTTGGGAAAATTAAATTCTTTACCCCACAGCCACCTACTAATTTTTAAGTTCCTTGAAAGCTCCTTTGCCTGTTCCTGGCTTTTACCATGGACTTTATGTCTGTGGTGCCCAGTAAAGGGTGGATTCTTGGCTTCTGAATAAGTACTTATGACTTAACTAATGCAGGGTCTGGAATGTCTGGGAATTTCAACAGTGGAGGGCAATGTGATTTCCTTCAATTATGTGGTGAGGGTGTTTTCCCATTCGGCACAATGAAGCCAGGAAGGAAAATTAGAAGTCCCTTTGGAATATTTTCCCTAGACTTTCTTTTTCCTAAAGGGAAGAAATTTGGAGTTTCCAATGTCCCAGGCTCTATTTTGGGCTTGGTCAGTGGTAGCTGGTGGCAGTTGGTGGCTGTCAGAATCAGGCTGTGAGCTCATCTCTGACCTCCCTACCGTGTGAAGCTTTTGCTTCAACAAGCCATCCTCAGAGGAGCTTTTACCATGGACTTTGGCAATGCCAATGGAAAAGCCAGAGGAACTAATCTCTAGGAAAGACAAGAAGTCCCTGTGGGGACATAATTAGCACATTCAGAATTTTGCCAATTAGTCTGTGGCTGTGAGACAGGGAACACTATTGAGGACAAGACCATGGTGATCTGAAAAACTCAGAAACTGTGAGGTTGAATTTCTACCCTAACCCTAGCCCTGAATGTTTCCTCGGTAACCATAATACCATGAGTAATGGTGATGCTGACGTACTAAACGTCTATTCCATGCCACGGACTTTGTTGTTGTTGTTGTTGTGTGCTGTCAAGTAGGTTCTGACTCATAGCGACCCTATGGGACAGAGTAGAACTGACCCATAGGTACTCCTAGGCTATAATCTTTACGGGAGAAGATCACCAGGTCTTTTCTCCCGTGGAGCAGCTGACGGGATCAAACTGTGGACCTTTCAGTTAGCAGACCAGTGCTTAACCATTGCACCGCCAGGGCTTTTCCCAAGGACTTTACTCATATGTAAAACATGGCACTGAAGCCTCTGCTCTGCCCCAGTGTGAGGGAGCATTTGTTCTTGTCTCCATTTTACAGCTGAAGCAAGAGTGGCTCAGGTCTATTAAGTGATCTGCCCAAGGTGAAGGTGGAAAGAGGAGGAGGTGGGATTTGAACTTATGTCTTCATTATTGTAAAGCCCAAGCTTCTTCTACCTCACCATGCTTCCCTCACACTCCTGTGTCAGATCTAGATGTATAAAACAGACAAATCCCAGGGCACACAGTGAAGTATAGGATTTCCCGAGAGGAAAAATTAAAGCCCTCTTTAGTAATTGCAACTAAAGCAAGCTCCTCAGAGTAAGCTGTCTCGGGGCTGTGTGGTCCTGTATAAGCTACAGGACCAGCTGGAATGTCCCCTCAAGGACATGCTTGGGGCACAGAAAGACTGTGTGTATAGGTGTCATGTGTGCTTGTGGGGGGGGTAATCTTCATGCTATGGGTCCCTTTTCTTTGGAAACAGAAAAGCTACAGGCAGAGAGTCGATGAGCTGAAATTCACCAGTGTGGCCAACAGCTCCCAGATGGAGCATGCCAAGAAGAGCCAGGAGCTGCAGAGCGAGGTGAGTCCTGGGCTGCCCTTTCCCCACCAAGCTGCTGTGTCATGGGTCTGGGACCCTCCAGGGACAACAGCAGGTACTGCCCAGGCATGATCCAGGAACCAAAGAGTCTTCTCTTTAAATAGCCTGGCCCCAGCCTTCTGCAGGCTTTCAGGCTGTCTCTGGGAACTGGACAGCTCCCCACCATATTTTTCCTTGGTTGTCAGGGATGGATGCAGGACTGATTGTATTCCTTTCCTACTTTCAGCAATCTCTAGTTCCTTCTTTCTCCTTCTTCTATTTCTTATCAAAGACTCCATAATCCTGGAGCTAGTAGAGAAGCATCTTGGAGGAGGACATCCTTTGCCTGTGGGATGTGTGCAGGCGATGCCACTTGAGCTCAAATATGGGAGGCAGAACAATGAGGCATCGTGTACATTCTTTTCACACTAGAGTTCAATAGCCACTTACTGTGCACGTGCACCGCACTTGCTGTGCCACAGTTGCTACCAATCTGGCTAAGACCTTCCTAGCTTTCCTTCCTAAATGTTCAGAACACCTGCCAGAAAGGATGCTTAGACATAATTCAGAGTCAGTAGAAAACTACTCTTTAGTTTGGAGAAGTGGGTGGAGAGAAAGAGAAGAGTGAGAAGTTTTCATAGGGAGTTGTTTTTGTGGTGGGGGACAGTATGGACGGGGACAGCTTGGGGGAAGCCAGAACCATCTCAAAAGAAAAGTATGAAGGAAAAACCTTGGAAGAGATTTTACCTTGGTCCACTGGTCACATTTTTCTCCAGGCTCCTCACTGCTGCTTCTTCTCCTGTCCGCTCTTCTGCCTTAGGCCTCAATTTCTACATTCTGCCCCCCAAAGTCTGGTCTGACTGATTTTATAGTGAACTCCCCATGCAAGTCAGAGAAACGTTAAGCCAACGTAAAGATTCCATCCTCCTCCCCTTGCCCGTGCCACCCGCTCCTGACTCGGTTTTCTCTCTCCCAACAGGTGGCATACAAGGCAGGAAATGCGCAGTCTGTCCATCAGTACACCATCAGCAAGGATGAACCTCTCTTCCTGCAGGCCCGAGCGAATGCTACAAACCTCAGTGAGGTACAGCAAGAGGGAGTGGGCGGCCGTGGCCTCTGCTTCCCTGCGTGGATAGCCACCTGATCAATAAAACCCTCCAGCCACGTTGGTGATGTCTGTGTCAACAGAGGTTATATACAACTGATTCTTCTAAACACAGCCCATACAGCCGACCTTATTCCTGATCTGTGTTTTAGGGGGTGGAAAGCACAACCTTTTGTAGGAATCAGGTGGTAGAGGACTTAAGCCACTGAATATATCATGGAGTAGGAGGTAGTAGTGGTTATTCCAGGGCTTAGAGTTGAAATAGCATAAGAGTTGTGGTATAAGGGACTGGCTAGGAGCTCAGATTTTAGCTCCAAATGACGTGGTTTTGGTCCTTGATTCTGCCACTTATTAAACCTGTGACTTTGGTAAAATGAGAATAATAGTAGTCTTTTCTGTATTGGGTTGTTGTGAGGCTTCAATGGGTATATTGTATCTCAATCAAGCGGAGATGTGTGTGCAGTATTACTGTTATTAACAGTATTACTGTTAGATATGAAAGCAGCCACAGTCCCAACATTTTCCACCTGTGTCTTCTAGGGAGGGGAATTTCTTGGCTCTCTCTCTGCGTAGTTCCCAGTTCTTTGGGGTCCTGATCCAAGTAATGGGTGGAGAGTAGAATTGGAAGGAACAACAGAGACTAAATTGATTCACATAGAGAAAGAGAGGGGAGCCTTCCAGAAAAAAGATCTTGAAGTGTGAAAGCAGGCACAGGAGTGGGGATGTGGGGAACAAGAGAAAGATCCAAATGGGTAGAGGGTGGGAGTTGGAACAAGAAAGGATTGCACCTGGAATGGCTGCTGAGCTGGGTGAGGAGTGTGGAGAGAGATGGAGAAAGGACTTTCCAGAAATGTTGGTGTCTTATGAAATGTTTTTTCACCTTTGCTGTATCTTTGAGACTTCGGTGAAGACTGCTACTATTTTGCAAGGCTTCTGGGGTTCAATTTCTGCTTGTTTTCATTGATACACTGTGTGTCAAGAGGCCTTAAGGCAGGAACCAGAAACCCTGGTTGTGTTCAGATTGTACGATTGCTATGGCTCTTGGTCCTTCCTAGAAAGGTTGTTTACAGAATCCAGAAAAGTCCTCTCATTTGAGGATGACCTGTCCTCTCCTAAATTCCCTTAGAAACTGTACAAGAGCAGCTGGGAAAACCAGAAGGCGAAAGGGTTTGAGCTGCGTCTTGACTCCTTGACCTTCCTGACAGCCAAAGCCAAGAGGGACCTGGCAAGTGAGGTGAGTTAGTCCCAAACTTGAACAAAAGACCGCAGAATCCTATCACTTTAAGTCTAGGAATGTCTGGGAAAGTTCTTAATCTGTCTGAGCCTCAGGGTTCTTATCTGTAAATGGGGAAAGTAATGACCACCTTACCATGAGATAATCATGTAAGTGCCTAGTACACTGCTTGACACACCTTGATTTCAATGAACAGTAACTTTCATTAGTAATAATTATATGATATAATAATTAGCAATAATCCAAATTCTGTATTTTATAGATAAACTGAAGGAGCCCTGGTGGCACAATGCTTAAGTGCTCGGCTGCTAACTGAAAGGTCAGCGGTTCGAACCCACCAGCCGCTCCATGCGAGAAAAGACCTGGTGATCTGCCCTCAAAGATGACAGCCTAGGAAACCCTATGTGGCAGTTCTGTTCTGTCACATGAGGTCGCTATGAGTCAGAATCGACTTGACAACACACAATGACAACAGCATAAATCAACTGAGACTGAGAGATAGTCTATGACTTTCTAAAGACCTTTGGCCTGTGAATGGCTGAGAGTATAGGCTCTGGCATTTGACAGACTTTGAATAAAATCCCAACTTCATCACCTACTAGCATTCTGACTTTGGGCGGATAGTTTAACCTTTCAAAATCTCAGTTAGCTCTTTGGTAAATAGGGGATAAAGATACCTGCCTTACAAAATGGTTATCAGGAAATGAAACGAATTAATGTGTAGTAACTGTTTTACGGAGCCCAGTGCAGTCTATGTCAAGTTTGTTGCGAGAAAAGGAACATGAGCCAGAATATAAGTCAAGCTCTACTTCCTTCACTGAGAAAGTCTTGCTTCAAAAAAAAAAAAAAAAAAAAAATCAGTTGAACTAAACAGTGGCTTCGTGAGGTAGTTGATTTACGTTCTAACGCAAGCTCCTCATCTCCTTGTCAACTCTAACAAACATTTCACAGCCCAGCATTAGTCTGTGGGTGCACCTGGAGCAGGACAGGCTTATATCATACCTGGCTCAATAAACAATAGCAGTTATTGATGCTGTTGTTGTTGCTGGCAAAGATGAGAATAGAAACCAAGTCTCATCATGGCCATAACAGTTGATAATTAATATTGAAAATAATGCCAGTATCACATTAGAGTTTTCAGAACATTTAATATTTAATCTTTGTTTTGATTCTCATTACTCTTGGCCCAGTGGTCCCCCCCAACCCCTGCTGGGCCAATATGCTCTCTTTTGCTCCCCGTACTCCTAAATACATAATGTGTGCCTCAGTTGCTCTCTAATTTGAACTCCTTTCTCAAATGGAAATTGTATTTTGGATATTTGTATCTTTTTCATTTCAAAGCTACTTTTTATTTATAGAGTTCACACTCTAACCAAAAAAAGATTTTAAGGTGCTTTTCACCGAAAGCAGTAAGCCACTTAAAATAAAACTAGAAAGAGCGATCACAAAGAGTATAGAGAAAAGATAGAATTTCATGAGAAAATCAGGAGAAGACCGTTACTATAGCAGAGCATTCAGTTTGGCACTGAGCTTTCTTGCAGTTGAGGCAAAATGGGAAGTAACGTTTAGTCATGTTTTAGTGCCCTGTTTGGTGAAAAGCAATATATCAGCTGTTCAGAAGAGGAAAACTTTTGTTATGACATTCATTCTAACCAAATTCTGTCATTTGGCTTTGTTTTAACTCCCGCACCTGTGGTTTGAAGCTTAGCAATCCCCAGTTCCTTCAGGAGATTCTGATGCATCCTTGCTCTCTTCCTCTTACTCAGGTGAAGTACAAGGAGGATTACGAGAGGTCCCGGGGGAAGCTTATCGGAGCAAAGGATGCACGGGGGGATTCACAAATGAGCCACTCACTGCACATGTCCAAGCTGCAGAGTGAACTGGAGTACAAGAAGGGATTCGAGGACACCAGGTCCCAGTGCCATGTCTCCCTGGACATGGTCCACCTCGTGCATGCCCGCAAGGCTCAGCATTTAGCCACAGACATAGGCTACAAGACGGCGTCCCATCAATTCACTGCTTTGCCCACAGACATGAAGGTGGAATGGGCCAAGAAGGCTTACAGTTTACAGAGTGATGTAAGCTGTCTCTGTGTGTGTGTGTGTGTGTGTGTGTGTGTGTGACACTGTGTTCGAGTGTGCTGGTTTTGGTACATTTTCACTAGCCCTTCAGGATGATAATTTACACTTATGGCCCACCAACTGGGGTATCATAATGGATTTTAGCTTTCTAAGAGTTCAGTTTTTATCCAAACTATGCCCATTTTTAGATTCTGTACTAAAAACAGAAAAGCAGGGAGCTACTTTTTTCTTCATGGGATTGTCATCTACATATGTTTTCCACGTTTCCTTTTATTGCCAGGAAAGAAATGCGTTTGTGTCAGTCTTACCTGTGGGCTGTTACTGATGAGAGGACATCACTAACGCTCACCCCAGCAGTAGGAGTCCCCAATTTTAGAACGAGCAGCTTGCTAATCCCCTTCCTCCATAGACCCCCTGCCCCGCCCCACCACCCGATTCTGTGTTCTTTGTTTTCAGTTGACTTTCTTTGGCAATGACGTTTTTTTTCTTTAATAATATTTTATTATGTTTAAGGTGAAAGTTTCCATACCAAGTTAGGTTCCAATTTAACAATTTCTACACAAATTACTCAGTGATATTGGTTTTTCACAACGTGTCATCCTCATTCACTCCATTCTGGTTGTACCATTTCCGGTATTCTAGTTTCCCTGCCCATTTATCTTCTCACCCTTGCTTTAGAGTAAGTTTTGACCATATGGTCTCCTATAGATGATTTTTTTAAAGGAGATCAGTACTCACAGGTAATATGCTGTATTTTATGAGTCATTTGACTTGTTCAAGAAAGTGGGTGAATTGAAAATGCAGGTCACCTGCAGCCGGACTGTTACACGGTAGGGCAGTGTAGACACCCCTGTCCTGGTAGGGCTGGTTCAGGGCAGATCGGTAATAGGCTAGTTTTACAGAAGTATCCGTTTAAATGGCTTTCTATTAAAACTGCTTGTTCAATGGCAAGTAAAGAAATGAGAAGTACCTCTCACCCCCCTTGGAGGTGCGTAGGAAGGAATGGTACTGTGGGATGCCTCGGATGTCTTGTGAACTTCCCTCAAATAGCTCCCCACCTGGGCTCTGTTGTGAATCCGGATTTTTTTTTCCCCCTGCATGTCATTTTAAACAAGGAAACTGGCCTAGCAGACAACGAGGTGGTGCTTCTCTCCCAGGTAGAAATGAGTCCTTTACAAGGGACCAGGTTGATTTGCCCCTCCTGCTCCACCCCCAGTGGGGTTGGGTGCGGCCTGAAGCCACCCCAGGCAGAGGAGGCTCCAATTAAAGGGGAAATTAATTTACCTTTTGGAGCCCTACCTGTGACTGTGCAGAAATTGATAAGACAAAAGCGGCATCTAATTTGACTCAGCGGGAACCACAGCCAAGTCGGGAGCTGTTAACAGCCCTTTAAAAGCCTGTGCACCAACAATGGTCTGTCTTTCTTCCCCCTGTCTCCTTTCTCAGAACCAATACAGAGCAGATGTGAAGTGGATGAAAGGCGCGGGCTGGGTCGCCACCGGGTCATTAAATGTGGAGCAGGCAAAGAAGGCAGGAGAGCTCGTTAGCGAGGTGAGATTTCCTGACAGCGTGTAGCAGGCCCGGCTGCATTACGCATGCTGCGGCTCTGTATAAAATTAAAATAATTTCCACTCAAAAGGCAAAGAAAAAGGCAAAGCCACATGAAAGGCCTCCAAAGCCAGGCTAAGGCTGGTAATTAGAGGGAAACCACATACCAAACACACCCCAGTAGGGACCCAGAGAGCCCAGGCAAAAACAAAGTGGGTGACAAATGATATTATGAATAATAATGACAATCAAACGGAGCTCAATTGCTACCCACCTTTGCTACTTACCTTTTTAATGAAGCAACACAGGAGAGATGATGAAAAGATACATTTATTGCACCCAGAAAGCACATTTTCTCCCTCTGTCTTTTCACCATGGTGTAAACAGTTTGTGGAAGTTCACATGGTGTCCAGCCCGTGACAGGCTCTCTCTTGTGGGGGGTCTCACTTCTAGTTAAACCTTACCCCTGCCTACTTGTAGCCACCCTGGTTTGGACCCTGAGGCACCATGGTTGAGAAAAAGAGCCCCTCCCTCACATTGTAGGACAGTGTCATTGAGTGGCTCTGTTTTGTTCTTGTAATTTTTTTTTAAATACACTTTATTTTTTAGAGCACTTTTTGGTGTACAGAAAAATTGCACAGAAAGTGCAGAGAGCTCCCATAGTTACCTGCCTCCCACCCCACAGTTTCGCCTGTTATTAACGTCTTGTATTAGTGTGGTACATTTGTTACAGTTGAACTGATTCTGATATATTATTATTAACTAAAGTCCATAATTTACGTTAAGAAAAAACCAGTTCCAGTTAAGTCAGTTCCGACTCATGGTGACCCCATGTGTGTCAAAGTGGAACTGTGCTCCACAGGATTTTCAGTTTTTCGGAAATAGATCACCAGGCCTTTCTTCTGAGGTGCCTGTAGATGGACTCATACCTCCAACCTTTCAGTTAGCAGCCAAGTATGTTAACTGTTTGCACAACCCAGGGACTCCTTTTAAAGACTAGATCAGGGTTTCTTACACTCAGCACTACTGACATTTTGGGTCAGATAATTCTTTGTTACTGAGTGTATCCTATGCATTGTAGCAGCATCCCTGCCCTCTACTCACTAGATGCCATTAGCAATGCCAACCCCACCGTGACAACCAAAAACGTCTCCACACATTGCTATATAACCCCTAGGGGGCAGAGTTGCCCCAGTGAAGAAACACTGGGCCAGAGACAGTGGGGATTGTCAGTTGGCTCATGTCACACAAAGGCTGAATGCCAATCAGACAACTCAAATTCCCTTCTGCTTGTGTCTCTTTGGGGAGGGGCTTGCCCAGAAGGCCAGTGAACATTTCTTTAGTTGCCTTCAGGGTAGCTTGGTCTTTCTGGACTTTTTTGGGAGGGGAGGAAACAATAATGACCATAGCCCAGAAGACTTCCACCTTGGTGATGAGCCTCCTAGGGCCTTGTTTTGAGAAGACTTTCTTAATGATTCGATACTTAAAACAGTGAGATACCTATGTTGATTTTTCAAACACACTTGCCCAGCATTAATATTTTCCTGTGGGAGAACATTCTAGTTACTCATCACAGAGCTGATTTCAAGTGCCTCACTCGGATTGGCCAGGCTTTAGGGACCTTGGTCCACAACCCAAAGTTCAGTAGATCCTAAACTGCCCTAAGTAGTTCAATCTGATTGAGAAGAGCCCCTCTTAGGATGATGGACATGAAAACATCCAGGAACAAACATGGATTTGAGGATTCTTTACTCCTAAACTCTCGCTATTGAGCTCATCGTAAAAGGAAGTAAAGAATAAAAGCCATCATACGCATTGTTTAGGCCTCAAGATGACTCCTGCATGTGTCTAAGTCTGGCAGCCCAGGGATTTTTTGAACCATTTATTCCACAGTGGTCTCATTTTGCAAATTTGCTAAACAAATTTGCTTATCTTCCTTGATGTCTTTGCCTCCTACCAGTCCTTAAACTTCAGTAAGGCAAGATATTTTTCAGCAGCTTCTCAGTTTAATGTCGAATCAGGCTGACCTCTTAACTTTCAGACTGAATGCCTGGCATTGCTCAAAGATCTCCAAGTAAATACACACCTACCATCGAAAGTAGGAGTCAGCAAACCTTTTCTATAAAAGGCAAGATGGTAAATATTTTCATCTTTGCGATCCATAGGTCTCTGTTGCAACTACTCAACTCTGCCTTATAGGATGAGTCATATCAAAAAATTAAAAAAAAAAAAACGAGCCCATTGCCAATGAGTGGATTCCAATTAATAGCAACTCAATAGGACAGAGTTGAACTGCCTCATAGAGTTTCCAAGGCTGTAATCCTTATGGAGGCATACTGCCACATCTTTCCCCTGCGGAGCAGCTGGTGGGTTTGAACCACCAACTGCCAACCTTTCAGTTAGCAGTGGAGCATTTTCACCACTGTGTCACCACAGCTCCTAAAGCAGTCATAGACAATACATAAATGAATGAACATGGCTGTGTTTCAATAAAACTTTATTTACAAAAACAGACAGTGGGCCGGATTTGGCTGGATATGGAGGGTTGTGTCTTCTTAAGACAGCCCCTTATGCAAAAACCCAACAAGGTAAACGAGAGAGTGTTATAAAATACTTACTTGATTTGAGAAAACATACACTCCACAGCTCCATTAAAATGTATCCGTTTGAGTTCCCTGGGAATGTACTTTAATTTAAAAAAAAAAAAAGGAATTAATTGAAGCATTTTCGGAATACTTTAAAATTGGGTACCTCAGTCTTTGCCAGCATAGAGTTTCTTTATAATTTTGTCTGGTTTTGTTCCAGTGTCTTTCCAGTTGTATCATGACTCCTTTAATAATAAACCCATCCCATTGCTGTTGAGTCAATTCTGACTCATAGTGACCCTACAGGACAGGGTAGAACTGCCCCACAGAGTTTCCAAGGAGTGCCTGGCGGATTCAAACTGCTGACCTTTTGGTTAGCGGCTGTAGCACTTAACCACCACGCCACCAGGGTTTCCTCTTTAATAATAGCATCTTTTTTTCTAATTATTGTAATATTTTAAAGAATTATTGCATATGTTAACTGAGCCAGGCTATAAAGTAATTGGATGCTATGTGCTCACCCACTGTTAAATGCAAGGGTCTTGACTGTGATCATCTCTGCCAAGTCCTTTTGTAGCAAGAAAACAGAAAGCTCCAGTTGATAAACGTCACTATGGAGACTCTTTCTTGCTTAGAAGACCCAAACTAAGATATGTAAACAAATGTGAGACCGGATTGGAAGCCTAGAAAAAGAATCCTGTCCTAAGCGTGTCTCCCAGAGTCTTTGATTGGCACAAACTAATTTTCCTTTCACCAGGTAGAAATACTTTAATGTTAATTGACATGAGGTTATTCTTAAATTGAAACAAATATTAACCTGAAGGCACCGAGGAGGTAAAGATGGAGGAAGCAGAATAATAATTATGTTCACAAATTCACTCTAATCTCAAGCAACCTATGATTTTCTCTTTCAAATGGCATGAAAAGAGCAGTGCAAAATTCACGGCTTTGATCTTTTTCTGCTCAACAGAGGAAGTACCGTCAGCATCCTGATGCTTTGAAGTTTACCAGTATTAAAGACACTCCAGAGATGGTCCAGGCCCGAATTAGTTATACCCAAGCCGTGGATGTAAGTGATAATGTATAGACATTACGACTGTAAGAGTGGGCTCTTCTTTCAACACTGCAATTGAAGGACAGGGCTTCTTGGGCTTGCTCCTTCTGTTGTCCCAAGGATGAAGGAGCTTCTTGTCCTTTGTGGAGGCGCACCTTAGCGGGGGTGCTTCCTCATTAGGATGCAAATGGGGTGTGACTGCACTTAGGATGCCAAGTGCCGCTCCGCCAAACCACAGCCCTGATGTGCTCATTGCTCACCATTTGCGAGCCTGACACATTTGTCTGTGGTCGGCCCTTTTGCGCTGTCCTTTTGTTTTCAAGTCTTGGTTCCAGAACTGGAACTTTGGGTGAAATTCTGGGTAATTGGAATATCGAAGGCATGCTTCCGGCTTCTTGGGAAACCAGGGCTAGAATCGATGCCCTCTGAATCCTCCAAAAACTTTGAAAATGATTTGGGTCTGATTTATTCCCCTCGGATTAACTTTGGAACCCTTTCCCATATCCCCTCTATGATGTGAAACTGAAATGTGGGCCTTCACTCCTCTAGCTCAGGGTTTGCTGGAGACTGAATTGAATGGTGAAGTCCTATTAAAATTCACTTTAGGCCATGGATTGGCCCTGTCTGGCTGATTGTGCTGAGAGAGGCCCATGGATCTTTGTACAGGGCAGACACAGCTTTTAAGTTTCTTCCAACCATTCAACTTGCCATGAGGGAAATTTAAAATCCTTGGGCAAGGGAGTATCAAAATTCTCTCTTTCACTTTCCAGTTTTACAAATTATTCTGGTTGTCCCTTATTCGACAGTCCTTCTGAATTAGCCTGAGTCCTTGTTAGAATGTGTGATGGAGTGATTTAGAAGGTTGTAGATTTAGGAATTTATTATTTCTTAAAATCTGCTTATCAGAATCAAATCAAATTTTGAGAAATGTAGATGATCAGACACAAACTTTTGTCTGAAGAAGGAAAAAAAAAAGATACCTGTTTCTTCCTTACATTAACTAACTCTAGGGGGCACTGCTGTGATACGCAGAAACTTGGACACTTCTGATAAGATTGGGATGGGACAGCCCTGTTTAGAAACTTTCTCTGGTGGCAGGGAAATTTGGCTGATGCCAACTCCATGTGTCACCGCTAACTACTAGGATATCACAAACCCGAATCGAAGTTGTGGGTGAATAGAGCTCTAGACCCACTCAAGGCACGTTTATTAGTGCGCGTATCCTGGAGATGGGGAAAGGGGAACAAGGATTGAAGTCAGTGTGGGGAACACATCACGTGTGGAAGAGCCATCTTCTCTCATGCCTTCTGAATCTTGATGCCTTCTCATGGCTTAATCACAAAATTAATAGATGTTACTAGACCTCATTTTCACATTTGACACCCGTCTAAGCTGTATACTACAAGTACGGCGTTAACTGTGGGGAAAGTTTCAGCCTGTCACGTTCTGAGCTGGAAGTGGTAGTCGGCAGGGAAGGAAGTGCCTGTCACCGAGCTAGCTGTGAAACCCGGGCAGAGGCAGGGAGCTCATGGGCACGTCTCCACAGGGTGACGGCCGCTGCTGCACCTTTGTCTCTCTGAGTGTAACTTGGCTGATGGCTGCGTGGGGGAGGCTTCCGTGTTTAACCCCAAAACTCTCTTCAACCACAGAGGTTATACAAGGAGCAAGGAGAAAACATAAAACATCATTACACGCAGACGGCAGACCTCCCTGAAGTCTTGCTGGCCAAGATGAACGCCATGAATCTCAGTGAGGTGAGGCTGATGGAAGGGACACTGGTTTGAAATATGGGACAGCAGGTCTGGCCCCACAGGTGTGTGATCCCGGGCTCGGCTTAGTGTTCTGCTCCCGCCGTCTTGAAATTCGTACAGTAAAACCTGTGAAAGGCAGAAACCTGTCAGAGAAGGAAAACACAAACATTTCCCACTAATTAAAAAAAAACCAAACCCGTTGCCGTCAATTTCAACTCACAATGACCTCGTAGGATAGAGTAGAACTGCCCCCATAGGGTTTTCAAGGAGCAGCTGGTGGATTCGCACTGCCAACCTTTTGGTTAGCAACCAAGCACTTAACCACTATGCCATCAGGTTCCCTTTCCACTAATAAAAAAACGGTGCCTGCACCCGGACAAAGGTTTGAAAGCTTGAGAGACCTGGAAAAATAAGGCAATCCCATGGAGTTCCAGTTCTCGTAGATTTCACTGTAACTATTTTTTAAACAAGGGGCCCTGCATTTTCATATGCAATGGGCCCTGTAAATTTTGGAGTCCTTAGGTGGTGCAAATGGTTAACAGGCTCGGCTTCTAAATGAAAGGTTGGAGGTTCAAGTCTACCCAGAGGCACCTTGGAAGAATGGCCTGGAGATCTACTTCTAAAAAATTAGCCACAGAAATCTCTGTGGAGCACTCTTTTACTCTGACACACACACGGGGTCACCATGAGTTGAAGTCAACTCAGTGGCAACTGGTGTTGTCTGCAAATTGTCTAGCCGATCCTGCAGAAGAGTCAAGTTCATGTAAAAGAATAAAACTGCGAGAAATGCCTGTGTTAGTACAAAGGGCATCTGTGCCTTGGATCTAAAATATGAGAGTGCCAGAATTCAGCCAAGTATATCCAGTGGCTATGCCAGTGAACTGCTTGGGGGCTTAACTCCACCCCTCTGTAATCTCTCTCAACTCCTCCCTCTTTGATAAAGACATTTGACTTTTCTTTGTCTTACGTAAACCAAAAAACCCATTGCCGTGGAGTCGATTCCGACTCACAGCGACCCTATAGGACAGAGTACAACTGCCCCATGTGGTTTCCAGGGAGTGCCTGGTGGATTTGAACTGCCGACCTTTTGGTTAGCAGCTGTGGCTCTTAACCGCTATGCCATCAGGGTTTCCATCTTACATAAAGAGCTATGCAAATTCAACCACATGCCTCCTTCCTCCAATCAAATTGCTGCTCAGAAAAATCTGGATTTGGCTCCAATGACCTTGCTTTCAACCACTCTATGGCTGTACCCGTAAGGGTGGGCATGAAGCAGGATCCAACCCTTTGGTGGTTTTTGCTAAGCCTCAGTGACCTCTAATGCCAACAGTGGGGAAAAAAGTACCACAACAAACCTCATTTTGGTAGAACAGAATTTAGGAAACCAGTGGATCACAAGAAAGTCTTTGTACACATCTTCCCAACAGACACGTTATAAGGAATCCTGGAGCAAACTTCGAGACGGCGGGTATAAACTGAGGTTGGACGCCATTCCATTCCAGGCAGCAAAGGCTTCTGCTGAAATCATAAGTGATGTGAGCACCAGAAATGTTTACCACTAACCAATTCTTACTCCTTTTGCCCCTAACCCAGATCTGCCTTCTTTTGCCTGTAGATAATATCCTGTCTTCTCTGAGCTGGTGAGGAAGAATATATCTTATAACAAAAAATCCCCTGGTCTGGGGTACAAAGCCAAACGCTGAACTGTAAACATGGGCCCCGGGGCAGATGAACACACCTGCCACCAAGCGTTTTCACAAAGCCAGTCGATGTAGAGAGACTGCTAACAACGCACCCACCTTTTCCAGCCCGGCCGCCCAAGTGCTAACCATCCTACCATTTCATAGCTGAGCCCTTTAGTCATTGGGAGACTTGCATATGAAAGAATAGACCTTTTGACAACTTCCACGCATTTTCTTTTAACTCACACAGTTACTGTCAAAAGAACAAAACATTTTTGCCCAATACCCACCTCTTCCATTTCGTGTCCCTTGTCCCTGAGCTGTTACTCTCTCCCGCTCTCTTTCCCTTTAGTATAAATACAAAGAGGCATTTGAGAAAATGAAAGGACAGATGCTTGGCTCCCGGAGCTTGGAAGATGATATCAGCCTTGCACACTCCGTGTATGCGACCTCACTACAGAGCGATGTAAGTTGGGGACAATGAACAGGGAGCTATATGCCCGCACAGAGCGGTGCTCAAGGCACAGCTGGCTCATATCCTCTGCCCTTCTGGATGTGGGTATTGGCTCTGTCACTAATTAGCTGTGTGGCATTGTTAATCACTTAACCCCTCTGGGCGGCAGCTTCTTTCTCTGTAAAGTGAGGGGTTGGACCGCATGAACCATTAGGCAGATTAGGCATTCTATGACTTTGACCGATGGCCACAAATGGTGGCCTGTGGACTGGATCTGACCTGCAGATATATTTTGTTGGGTCTGAAGAGTGATGGGGGGTGGAGGATTGAATTAACTGCAAATCTTTAAAAATGGAAAAGTTTACATAAAAGTTTTCAACTCCTGGCCAGAAGCTGGGTCTGGATTCCCCAAGGCTACAGTTGGTTCAAGTTGATTGTTGATGGCTACATTTAGAAGCGACATGCTCCCCTGATTATACAGCCTCCTGATTCTTGCTTCACTTCTCTCTGTTACCTTCCCGTCCCCTGCAGGCATCTGAGTCTGCAACCTTTGATTGCAGCCCTCTAGTTGCTGGTATCCATGTGTGGATGCTGTCTCCTTGCACATATGAGTTGGCTAATGGAAAGGATGAGATCTAATGTGTGTCCAGCATGTTACAGAGGACTAGACATTTTTCCATGCCATGTCTCATTTAACAGTCAAACTATGTCTAGGAACTTGATCTTGCTGTTTATGCTGGGTTACTGATAAAGACTCTGAGACTCTGAATAGCTTGTTCCCTTGCCCAAGGTCAGCTAGAAAGGGGTAGAGCCAGCACATGGATCCAGCTCTACATCTCATGTTCTTTCCACAGCACCACATGGTCTCTGCCTCGGTTTCCCCATTTCTAACATTATTTCCCTTTCTGTCCTGACCTAAGAGTATGGGGTTGGACATGAATTGTTCTTGGCACTGTGATAGGTATATGGGGGTGTTACCGAGGATGGGGAAACCCTGGTGGCGTAGTGGTTAAATGCTATGGCTGCTAACCAAGAGGTCAGTAGTTCAAATCTGCCAGGCACTCCTTGGAAACTCTATGGGGAGTTCTACTCTGTTCTATAGGGTCGCTATGAGTCGGAATTGACTCGACTGCAGTGGGTTTTGTTTTTGGTTTATTGAGGATGGGGAAGTATGGAGCAGTGGCTGGAAATTTTGAAAGGCAATGAGATGGATGGAGGAGGCAAAGGAGGAAGAAGCAGCAGTGGTTTTGCAGTTTATTCCCAAGAAAGCCCTGAGTGAGCTTCATAGGCCTTAATATAGCCTCTCAAAGGACTGGGGGTGGAGCTGGGGGCCTGGAAATGGCCTCCCCCTTCTTCCCTCGGGGTACATTGGGGGAATACTCATTTCTCAGGCCTAGCTCTCCGAGCATCCCCCTACTTCCTCTGGCTCCTAGATTTAGCCCAAAGCCATTTGATGCTTTGAGTGAGCTCTTCCTAAGCTAGTGTGAGAGGAGAACCTCTAGTGTCTAAAATCTGAATTCAGGTTGGTGGTAGGGAG
The DNA here is from genome assembly GCF_030014295.1 of Loxodonta africana. Lineage (NCBI taxonomy): Eukaryota > Metazoa > Chordata > Mammalia > Proboscidea > Elephantidae > Loxodonta > Loxodonta africana. Next base: position 21,236,367 of record NC_087357.1, read on the forward strand.
GAATATGGTGGGCAGGCCATAGGTTAACCAGCATCTTCTTGCATCTGGAAAATGAGAGGATTTAAAGACTTGAGCAAGGGAATCACTGACATTATGTCTTTCCTTTGAAAATCTGTATTTTCCCCAACTGCAGAAACCATGGGCCTTCCTCACCCAAACCGGTGGCCTCCAGCTGCTGGGGAAGGTGAATGTCAGGGCCTGGAGTCGAGCCCTGGTTAATGTGCCAGTTCCTACAAGAAAGGAATGCCGGCCCTTCTAGGAGCGTTTCCTGGGCTTGCCTGGGGCAATTTCATATAGTTGCCCTCCCTGATGGTCCAGAAGCAAATAGTGGCTTTGAAACAGCCACTGTTGATTTGTCTGCCCCTCTAGGTGAATTACAAGAAAGGCTTTGAACACTCAAAGGCCCAGTTCCATCTGCCATTGGACATGGTAACCCTGGTGCATGCCAAGAAGGCTCAGACCCTGGCCAGTGACCAGGACTACAGACATCCACTCCCCCAGTACACTTCCTTGGCGGAAGACCTGAGGCTGAGCTGTGTCAAGAAAGCTCACAAATTGCAGAGTGAGGTAAGGAGACCTGACTTCTCTTTTGGGTCCAGTTTCTGCTCAAGTTTGACCACGATGCAGTGGCCTGCAAGCTCCTGTGGGCTCAGCGGGGGTGCCAGGAACCCTCCAGAACTGGGGTCTTCTTTTGAAACACTGCCCTGGTGTTCTGCCTGGGCCTCAACTGCAGTGACACAAACCTAACAACAGCAACAATTGTTTATTGAGTATTTTTGTAAGGTATAAGCATTGTGTTTTAATGCACTATCCCATTTAATCTTCATAATAACCATATGTAGATAATCTTTATTCCTATTTTACCGATAAATTACAGTGGGGGTCAAAGTTACCTAGCTTGCCCTGGATCACCCATCTATAAATGAGAGATGAGGATGCTGGGATTTGAACTTAGATGGTGACTTGCGACGGTCCTTGGGTGTCACAATGGTTAAGCATTTGACAGCTAACCAAAGGTTGGTGATTTGAACGCACCCAGAGATGCCTCAGACGTCTGGCAATCTGCTTCTGAAAAGGCACACCATGAAAACCTTATGGAGCAGTTCTACTCTGACACACGTGTGGTTGCCATGAGCTGGAATCTATTCCGACTCAGCAGCAACTGGGTTTTGTTTGTTTTGGGTGCCTTTACAAAGACGCCCTCAAGGCTCATGGCTTTGCATGTTCAGGATTTAGCAGTGGGAGTACTTCTGCCCTCCTTCTTCTGAGGATTGCTATGACCTGTTGGGAGAGGTTGCTCAGGGCCCCTTTCGAACTGTCCCACTTCGGGGAGAAGAGAACGTAGGGAGGAGGGCAGGAAGATCAGGGCCCCATAATCCTTCCTGGGTCCTCCAGCAGTCTGCAGCCTCCACGCCCCTCTGATGTGACTTCTAGCTCATCGTGCCTGTTTTCTGAAGCAGGCAGGCCCAGAGGGCCGGGGAGCACTGTAGAACCCCCTCTCTCCAAGGGACAATCAGGATGTCTCTTCCCAACAGGCAGCAGGTCTTGGTGATGCTCCCTTTACTTCCCCAGGATGCTGGGCCTCCGTAGCGTGAGACTTGCTAGTAAATGGGCCTGAGTCAGAAAACAAAATACCGCACACAGCCTGCTTGCTGATTTGGCCGTGCCTGTGAGCCGAGCGTTGCTCAGATCTGGGTATCTGTCGTCTGTTAGGATTTGTCGCCTGTGTACAGCGTTTACTGAATGACACAGACTGTCAGGAACCTGTGAGCAATTGTAGGAACTCCCTGCGAGGGAGCTGCCATGCTCCTCTCAGGGCCCGTTTGTCACCTGAGCTGAGCCCTCGCTCACCCTGACTTTCGCTGCAATAGCGATTGGGAGGCAGCTCGCCCGGGGGGGCACCTCGGCAGCTAGAGGGGAGGACGCTCCACGGCAGAATGAATTTGGGGACCCTTTAAACTGTCAGCCTGAATCACTCAGGTGCACACACTCACCCCCACCCACGCAGACCCAGACAGGCTTTTGCCAGATTATTCCGGATCCATTTATTTGCTCTTTCTTAACCCATGATTAATTAAAACCACCCTCTGCTGCTGGGTTTTGTTTTAGAAGACCTATTAAATCGTTTTGCACATGTCCCAAGACAACTGACTTTCTGAACACCACTCCAGCGTTGACTTTTTGATAGCCCGCTTTAAAATAAAAATCCGTGTAGCGTCCCTATCACAGCTACTTGGAAACAAGTGACAGCAGAATTATTTTCTTCTGACCTACATTTTTTTTTTTCCCTAACGAGCATTTATTAAGAAGCAATGTATGGGTTCCAAAAAAAAAACTCATTGCCATCGAGTCGATTTCAACTCATAGTGACCCCATAGGACAGAGTAGAATTGCCCCATGGGGTTTCCAAGGAGCACCTGGTGGATTCGAACTGCCAGTTTTTTGGTTAGCAGCCAAAGCTCTTAACCACTACACCACCAGGGTTTCCAAATTTATGGGTTAGCTGAGTGCAATGTATCTGGAGGCTGCTTTGGCCTTGAGTTCCAATGATGACACGCTCCTGGCTATGATATTTCAGGAGTCCCTTGCTTCTTGTTCTTCTTCGTGCTTCCTTGTTCTAAGAGTTGGGCTTTTCTGATTTTTTGCATTGTTCCTTACAGAATTTGTATCGCTCAGACCTGAACTTCATGCGGGGCGTCGCCTGTGTCATTCCAGGAACGTTGGAGATAGAAGGGAAGAAGAAAGCGTCTGAGCTCATCAGTGAGGTAACCGGAGGCCCTGGGGTGGGTGCTGGGTGTCAAGTGTATTTCCCAAGAAGAGGTATGGTAGTCAGTTTTGTTTGATCTGGACAAAGTGAGTCAGATGTTACACTATTAGTACCTGCGACTACTGCTTAACTTCTTGACTGGCCTTTTAGTGGTTTTCCTATTCCAGCCTGGGTGACACCTAAGTCAGCTTTGCAGCTATAGAATCGATTACTCATTAACACGTAAGAATCATTCCCTGGGCCTGGAGTCCCTGGGTGGCACAAACAGTTAAGCACTTGACTACTAGCTGAAAGGTTAGCGATTTGAACCCACTCAGGGGGGCCTCAGAAGATAGGCCTGGCAATCTGCTACCAAAAGGTCACGGCCGTGAAAACCCTATGGAGCAGTTCCCTGCACACATGGGGTCACCATGGGTCAGAATCGACTCAACAGCAGCTAACAACAACCTAAGAGGTGCTTCCCTAGTGTCCTTTCGAAGAATAGCCCAGTGGGACAATGAAAAGGCAGGCTTTGGAGACTGAAAGATGGAGTTCAAAATCCTAGGCTAGCACTCATGTGCTGTGTGACCGTAAGCCAGTGACTTGCCATCTCTGAGCCTCAGCTTCTTAGCCAGTCAAATGGGGGTAAAAATAGTGCCCTCGTTTGTTTTTATAAGGATTAGCAATAATATAAAAAAAAACTTTTTTTTTTTTTATGAGCTGTGCTTCTCTGGCAGCTGTATATGAAATTGGTGTTGGTGATTAAGTTGGTGATAATTTCATAGTTAAAAAGAACAGAGGTCTAGAATTCCAAGCTCAGGATTTCCTTCAGGTTTAAAGAGAGCCATTCTTTGAACTCCTGGGGGATCTTGCTCACCCCCAAGAGGACAACATGACTTCCATTCATGGTCAAGGCAAGGACAGGAGGGCCTAATGGAAGTCAAAAGCCATTCAGTGGCCAGTCTGAGTGAGTTAGACTGGCTATGGTTTGCTTAAGGGGCCCTGGTGGCCCCATGGTTAAGTGAGCAGCTGCTAACTGTAAGGTCTGTGGTTCAAACCTGCCAGCGGCTCCAAGGGAGAAAAGATTTGGTGATCTGCTCTCATAAAGATTACAGCCTAGGGAACCCTATAAGGAAGTTCCACTCTGGTTCTTTTTTTATGAGTCGGAATTGACTCAGTGACACACAACAGCAAGACTGGTTTGCTTAGGGATTAAGTGCTCTGAGAAAGCGGACTTAGCTTTATTGTAGGAGGTTAAGTTTAGCTTTCTACTTTGCTTTTCCAAACCAATCTCTAAAGTGAGCACTTTCCAAACCTTGTGGTGCATGAAAACCCCCTTGGAGCTTTCAGAAATGCGGCTGCCTGGGCCCCCCTGGTGATTTACCTAGTCGGGGCCCCCATTTCCTGGGCTGGGCAGGTGTGTGTATTTCTAAAGCAGCACCGTCGTTTCTGCTGCCCTGCAATGGCTGAGGAGCTCCGGATTGCCGGTGAGCGAAGGTTGGGAGCAAACCTCGAGTTTAAATAGTCATGTTCATGGAAACCCTGGTGGTGTAGTGGTTAGGTGCTACGGCTGCTAACCAAAGGGTCGGCAGTTCAAATCCGCCAGGCGCTCCTTGGAAACTCTATGGGGCAGTTCTACTCTGTCCTATAGGGTGCTATGAGTCAGAACCGACTTGACGGCACTGGGTTTGGTTTGGTTTTGGTTCACGGTCATGGTGAAGGGCTAAATCGAATCTTGATTCGGTCTGTCCTATCTTCCTCTCTTCTTCTTCCCATTGAGCTCTGAGGTCACAAGAGCAGGCTTCTGGAGTGGCAGACTAGCAGCCTCTGTACAATGAGGTTTTGTTACTCGTATTAACAGAAGGTATTTAAAGAGCTTCTCATTCCCTTCTCATGTGTGAATGCAGAGTAAATACCGTCAGCAGCCCCAGTCATTCAAGTACACAGCTGTGACCGACTCGCCCAGCCTCCTTCACGCGAAATTCAGCAATCAGATTACCAATGAGGTAACGTCTCACTAGCTCTTAAACACTGCTAGATTGTTCAACTAGGTGTGTGTGTTTGTGGGGTGGTGGTGGTGAGAACATAGGGGTTTGTATGGAGGTTTGGAATGAAAAAATGTCATTATGTGGAGCCTAAACATTTTCCAAAAGGAGCCCGGCGGTAGAGTGGTTAAGGGTTCGGCTGCAAACCGAAAGGTAAGCGGTTAAAACCCAGTAGCTGCACCTTGGGAGAAAGATGTGGTGATCTGCTTCCGTAAAGATTACAGCTTTGGACACTCTGTGGGGCAGTTCTACTCTGTCACCTGGGGTCGCTAGACGTTGGGATAGACTCTACGGCACACAACAACAACAAATATTTTCCAGAAGGAAAAAAGGCCCAGTTGGAATCTGGTTTAGTCTGTAGTCTTTCAAGTGTGGTCACTGACCAGCAGGGGGAGCTTGTTAGAAATGCCAGTTCTCAGGCCCCATCCCAGACCTACTGAGTCCAAATGGTCGTTTAACAAGATCCCCACATGATTCCTTTGAACATTAAAGTGTGAAAAGTCCTGGTGTGTAGTGCATTTGTTCTACCTATGCAAACATTGGCCAACCAATTCTATACTGTTATTTGGACCCATTGTCACAGGGAGGAGGCTCGGCTGTCTAAGGATAGCTTAAACAGGTAGTGTTTGTCAGGCTTCTTGATTCTCCAACCTCCCTTCCTCTGACTCACCTTTCACCCAGTTCACACTTTAGTATGAAGGAATCTCATTATGGCATTCCAGTCCTCTTGGTTCTACTTCTTCTCGCTGGCTGTCTTACAGGTTTGAAATAGAAGGTGAGGTTGACTAGATAATTCAATTATGAATCATCTTTAGTTTTTATTTAAGATTCTTCTTCTGACTCTAACTTTCAGAAGTCAGTTGTACTAATTGTCATCCCCTCACTTCAAGTCTAAAAGTAAGAAATGGCAGCTTGGTATAGCAAATGCAAAGAGATAGAATTCATGATCTTGTGCAGTGACTACCAATTAAATTCAGATTTAACCTTGGCAGAGTGGTTAAGCATTTGGCTGCTAATCAAAAGGTTGACAGTTTGAATCTACCAGCCGCTCCTTGGAAACCCTATGAGGCAGTTCTACTCCGTCCTATAGGGTCGCTAGGAGTCGGAATCGGCTCTAGGGCGACGGGTTTACCTACTGTGCGAGCTGGATGCTATGAGAGCAGCAGTGTTTCTTGTGACGGCCTCTGGCCTTGGGGAAATCACCAAGCACAGATCCATTTCTAATCACTGGAAGAGATGTTTCTGCCCCAGATGAGGCCGCCCAGGGCTGCACTGGTATGAGTTCACCAATGGAAAGGACCCGGGTGTTAGTAAAAGATGCACACCAGGGCTTGGGAAACTCCATTCCAACAAGCAGGAGTCCCCGCATGGTGCAAACAGTTAACGCACTTGACTGATAATTGAAAGGTTGGAGGTCCAAGTCCACACAGAGGTACCTTGGAAGAAAGGCCTGGCCATCTACTTTTCAAAAAACCAGCCATTGAAGACCCCATGGAGCATAGTTCTATTCTATCAAACATGGGGTTGCTATGAGTTGCAATCAACTAGATGGCAATTGAAAAAAAAAAAAAAATCCTGGCAAGCAGAGCTTCTCCTGAATTCCCCAGGTCCTAGTATTGTCTTTAGGCTGTGTCCTCAAGGGAAAAGTCTACAATTTGAAGAGCCTCCATAGTATTGCTAAATTTATTTTTCTTTCGTCAGCCTATAATTGAGCAAAGAAATCGTAATTCCTTACATATTCCTTTTATATTACTCAACTTGCCTCAGCAAAGACTGTCTTTATTGATCCATCCTTCCATGAATGACCTTTTACAGACTTGATTTCCTCAGTTGCAGACCAGGGATCTCCTGCAGAAATGCATGGCACTTACTTTCTTACTTCTTTTTCCCCAGCGCCTCTATAAAGCAGCTGGAGAAGATGCGAGACACCAGTACACCACGACCCTGGGGCTTCCGGAGTTTGTCCGTGCGAAAACCAACGCGGCCAATCTCAGTGACGTAAGCCTTTGTCGTTGCTGAAGTTCGGGCGTGCTCCAAAGCTGCTTCCATCTATGTCTGAAGCCAACACCACAGTTACCCTTCTGGTGTCCACAGGAACTTTTTTAAACGTGTATCTTAGATGCCCATGTTAAACACACCTTTGCATAAATGTGTCCAGTGCCATGAGATTTTCTCCACAAAATAGACAGCTTTTGCTTGTCAGAAATCGATTCAGGAACACCTCACTACAAATGAAGGGGGGAGCCTTTGTTCGTCGATTCGTGTAATTTTTTTTTTTTTAAGAAGATCTACATGTGTTCCTACTTTAGACGAAATACAAGGAGTCTTGGCGGAATTTCCGTGCTCAAGGCTACAAGCTGACAACACAGGCGCTCCCCTTCCAGGCGGCTCGGGCCTCTGGAGAAATCTCCAGCGATGTGAGTAGAATACTATGACCTTCCATCCTGCCCAATTTCTGTTCACTTCATGTAAAACACTGTCTATAGCCGGTTTTCTTGAATTAAAGCAAATCTATAACCATGGGAGACAGGATGTCACCTGCAGAATATATTAGGTATGAATGAGGTTCTTTGAGGAAAGGAGGGAAAGAAAGGCTCTGCTAATTAGAAGCTGAGGAGTCCCTAGGTGGTGCAAATGGTTAAGCGCTCAACTACTAACCAAAAGGTTGGTAATTCAGACACACTCAGAGGCATCTCAGAGTAAGGCTGGTGATCTCCTTCTCAAAGGTCACAGCCTTGAAAACCCTATGGAGTGCAGTTCTACTTTGCACACCTGGTGTTGCCATACGCCAGAATGGACTCAACGGCAACCAACAATAATTAGAAGCTAAATTCAGACTAAGGTCTCCAGCAGGAAGGAGATTACAATTTATTTCTCAGTGCAATGTCTAGGAAATGATTCCCTTGTAATGGGGAAGTTCCTGTTTGCCAACTTGCAGAGAAGTTGTAATCCAGCCCATCTCCCTGTCTGCTCTCTGCAGTTCCGTGCACTGGTGTTAGGGTTTGCCAGCTGTGTTCCACCTCTCTGTTGATAATGTCCTTGGCTTTGGGACATGAAGGTGACTTTCCCTCTTTCACAAACAAATCACAGAAAATGTGAACTTTGAATAAATGGATTCTGTCTTTTGAGTTTATGGTAATGTTTTGCCAAATGTGAATGGATAGAGCACAAGTTTGTCTTTTACCCTTTCTGATAAATCCGTCTTGGCCATAAGATACAGAAGGAGAATGGAGTCCTTACTTTGGTTCTGAGGGTCTGATTTTAAGTAGACAGGAAGAACAGAACAATGTTCTAATTGTTTATTTCCTGGGGAGGAAGGCACGCTCGCAGGCCAAGCCCAGTGTGGTTTGTCCTATAACTACCTTCTAGTGTAAGAAAGGAGTCCCTGGGTGGTACAAACAGTTAAGCACTCAGCTACTAACTGAAAGGTTGAAAGTTCGAGTCTACCCAGAGGTGTGTCAGAAGAAAGGCCTGGAGATCTACTTCCGAAACAGTAGCCATTGAAAACCCTGTGGAGCACAGTTCTATTCTGGCACACATGGGTCGCCATGAGTCTACATCAACTCAATGGCAACTGTGTAGCTGGTAGTGTAACGAAAGGTGGCATTTCTAGGCTACACAGTGAAAATATACTGATGGACTTTCAGCACGCTGAATGCGGGCCCCTGACTGGCTGGTCCCCCCTCCTAGTTTCTCTACAGACATGACTTTGTGAGGGAGCGGGGACAGCTCATCGGGGTCCGCAGTGTGAGTGACGACCGCCGGCTCCAGCACTGCCAGCGGATGGGCCAGCTGCAGAGCGAGAATCAGTACCGGAGGGAGGCGGCGGGCACCCAAGCCCAGTACCACCTGCCCATGGACATGGTGAACCTGGTCCATGCCAGGAAGGCCCAGGCCCTGGCCAGTGACCATGACTACAGGACACGGTGCCACGCATTCACCGCAGTACCCGAGGACCTGAAGCTGGCCTGGGCCAAGAAAGCCCACGCTCTGCAGAGTGAGGTAGGGATACCTTGTAGGGTACAAGCCCACCCATGACCTTCTTCCTCCTACCAAGCCTGGTGTAAATCTCTGCTCTTTTCCTTAGCTGCTTTGACTCCCCAGACAACTACCTGCTTGGTCATTATTATACAAGTTGGAATCATTCATTCAACCACTCAACAAATATTTTTGGAGCATCTGCTATGTGCCGGGCACTGTCCTAGGCCCTGGGGTTGCAGCAGTCAGCAAAACAGTAAAAACTGCCTGTGCTCGGGGAGCTTCCATTCTAGTTCCCCCACCAGAAATAACAACTGTAACTTTTATAGAGCTCTTACTCTGGGCTGAGCCCTTGTGGTATAGTGGCTAAATGCTTGGCAGCTAACGGAAAGGTCGGCAGCTCAAACCCACTATCCGCTCTGTGGGAGGAAGACGTGGCAGCCTGCTTTCGTAAAGATTTACAGCCTTGGAAACCCTATAAAGCAGTTCTACTCTGTCCTGTAGGGTTGCTACAAGTCGGAATCAACTCATTGGCAATGAGTTTGCTTTTTTTTTTGTTACTCTGAGCCAGTCACTAGTTTAAATATCTTATGTGGATTATCTCATTTAATATCTAGGTAGCACTAATATTACTCCCGTTTTCACAGATGCAGCACCTCAGGCACCAGTATCCTAAGTAATGTACCAAGGCCACAAAACTGGCAGGGAAATGACTTGCTCAAGACCATACAGGTGGTACAAGGCCAAGGGGCGCGTCTAGCTCTGGTCTCTTGATGCCTGGTTCAGTGCTCTTTGGCTCCCCCAGGTGGCTGGAATATGAATCTAGGTGCTCTGACACTGAAGCCTACTCTTAACCACTACCAGGTGTGGGGTAGCTAGAGTACGCTGCAGATGGCTCTTCTGAGAATCTGAGAAATCGTTTTAACATCAAAACTTTTCTATCAGGGGCAACAAGAGCCCCTCCAGGGGGTGGATTATCCAATAGGCAAGGTAAGCATGGTGCTTACCAGATCATCTGTGGTGAACAATTTCACCTTTTTTTTTTTTTAGCATATCAAAGATTCTGCTTCTAGGTATAGCTGGCCTCTGTCTCTTTCCCAACCCCATAGCACCTTCCTGCAGAATCAAAGCCTCTATTCAAATACACAGTCCCTGACAGGGGCGGGTTACCCAGTAAGCAAAGTAAACACGGGCTGACTTGTGCTTCCTTACTGATCTGTAGTGACTGATTAATAAGTAAGCACAAGCAAGCCCGTACCTACCTTGGTTACTGGGTAATCCACCCCGGAGCCCCCCTTTGCAGGACAGTGTGAGGGCTGAATGAGATAATGGGTCTAAAGCAAACCATACCCTACAAATGTAGTGATTCTAATGATTCTTATAAATATGACAAGGACACCTACCTTCCCTTCCCCCAGCTTCCTGGGTATGATGGTTTGCTTCATTCCTGGGCTAGAATTTGGGCTGAACACTGCAGCACCTGCATTTGCCACGGCTGTGCTTTAAAATGGGGGTGCCAGGAAACCCCAATGTGTGGATCTGAAGGTGGCTCCAGACCTCAATGTTTGTGAGGGCCTACTTGGAGGCTGCCATTTGGGGAAGTAGGCCGAGCTGGGCAGCAACTGACTTCTGTTGTCTTAGAAGCCTTCTTGGAAGCCATCTTAGGGTAGCCGATTCTTCTCAGTGCCTCTCCCCTCTCCCCCTCTTTTATTGTGAAGTTTGGGGCTGGAGTGTTGTTTTTAGGGTCTGCGTGAATAGTCAAAGCTGGGCTGGGAGCTGCAATATCAATAGATGATCCGTTTATAAGAGAGGCAGAGGCGCAGTCAGATCTTTGGGGAACCTGCATCTTGCTGTCTGACTTACCTGCGGTCGTACTGTTCAGCTCAACAAAAGGCAAGTTGAAAGAGTGCTCCCCACTTCATGTCTCCTATAAAAGGAGCAAGGCCCGGCTGTGAAGAGGCCCCGTAGGATTATTCTCTGTAACTTAGAGATTTATCCAATTTTCTCTGTTCTTTATCAGAGTGGAAGGCAAAAGCTTTGCTGGTGTAGACTGAAAGATCGCGGTATAAAAAGCCATCTTACTGACATGGGGTTTTGAAACCTGGTCCTGCACCTGAGTGATGTCTCCTTTCCCCAGGTGGATAGCAGAGTGGAATTTGCACAGGGACATTAACCAGCAGACAGTAGATCAGACACGAACCCTCTTTGAGGCCAGCTGTGAGGAGCACTGTGAATCCTGAAATGAAAGAAAACTAAAAAGGCCGAGAGGCCGGTATCTGGAGTGATATTTTGCGCTACAGCAGAGCTTATATCTAAATTAGAGAAATGCCATCAATTTACTTTAGATCCAAACTTGAGATTTCCTTAGAGTGTTTTTCCCCCCACTGTTAAAAATATTTAAGTTCCATCAAGAGAAGAAGAAAAGCATTCACGTGAGTGCCGTCATTGTGGGTAATGCTGGGCAGATCAAGGAGCAGTAACAGGAGGTTCCTAATCAGACCCGTGGTCTTAAAGCATCCCTTCTTTTCCTTTTCCCAGGAATGGTGACATCTCAACTGTAGTCCCCATTCTTCTTAAAATGAAGAATCGGGATAGAGCTTAGCCCACTTTTACAATGTAAGCAAATCATAAGGAGTCACAGTGGGGGGAGGGGTAAACTGAGGCATGGGAAAATTAAAATGGCGTACTCACGATTAGCCAGTTGTATCCACATTTGTTCCAGTGTTTAGAGTCCTGCTATGATTGATCCCCAGCTGCTGCTACCACTCGTCTACACACACCCAGATCCTGTTGCCGTTAAGTGGATTCCAACTCACAGTGACCCTACAGGACAGCATAGAACTGCCCCATATGGTTTCCAAGGCTGTAATCTTTCCCAGAAGCAGACTTTCTCCCCTGGAGCCACTGGTGGGTTCGAACTGCCAACCTTTTGGTTGGCAGCCAAACACTTTATCCACTGTGTCACCAGGGATCCTTGACACATACACGCATTGAAATTATAGAGCTTCTCTTGCCCCTCAGGTGTTTTCATGAGAACAAAGGGTTATAATCTCCTGGTATCATAGAGAGAAACTGAGTCACATTTTGATAAAGCGATTTTCTCCAAGTCACCACAAGTTTGATCTGGAGCTCAAAGCCCCTGTAACCCACTGAGCAGTGTGTAGAAGTTTTCTATTTAGGCAGATAGGCAATCACCTCACTGCCAGAAGGAAGCAAAAGTAATTGATACTAATACCCCGGCTTGAGCACATCTCAGCTCCTTCTTTAAGTGATCATTCACAGCTTCTGCTTTGAGTCCTGCTCATCCACTGGTGGGGGCCTCTGGTATCTTGTGCGTGATCTATTATTTAATTCCTGGTGGAATTCACGGAGCAAACAGTTTGACTTGATGACATGTGGAATGTGCTCAGAATGAAGCTGTTGGGACGCAGCATTATCACAAATGCCTTTACAAATCAGGGGCTTCTTGAAATGCCCTAATACGTTGTCTCAGACATTTTCCTGATAAAAGCCAATGATTTCCTTCCTGCAGTGGCGCTACAAATCAGACCTGATGGGCATGAAGGGTGCAGGCTGGCTGGCGCAGAGCTCCCCGCAGATGGAGAGCGCAAAGAAGGCTGGAGAACTCATCAGCGAGGTACCATCGTCCCACCTCTTTACATGGAACTGACAACAGGAACCAAGCCTTTGTTTCCTTTTGAAGAGGGAGTCCACTCATGGGGTGGGCTCCCAAGAAGGCCCAAAGGCCACCTGGACTGCCGTTGTTTTTCCAGGCCATTTGCAAGCAAATCGCAAAGGAGAACAAGATTTCCCTCCAAATTAATTCACCGCTGGGGAACTAAAGGCATATTCCTAACTGGGCAATGAAAAATGAACGATGCCTTACAAGGCTCCCAGTAGATACATGATGTGCAATTATGATCTAAGCTGGCCCTTTGCTTCCATGGCGAGGGCAGGAAATTTTCCACCCACCTACTGAATTTACTCACAGAGTCCAACGTCTGGAGATTATATGATTTCACACCACACTACCGGTTGCCGTGGAGTCGATCCTCATTCTTAGCGACCCTTGTGTGTGTCAGAGTAGATCTATGCCCATAAGGTTTTCGATGGCTGATTTTTTTCAGAAGTAGATCACCAGGCCTTTCTCCTGAGGTGCCTCTGGGTGCATTTGAACCTCCAACCTTTTGGTTAGCAGCTGACCTCGCTAGCCATTTGCACCACCCAGGGTCTCCTATATGATCTCAGATAATATTCGAAGTTACACAGGGGTAGTTGCATGACCTAAACTCCCTACTTACTGATGGACTTGGAATCTTTGCCCTGGAATCCCTTTGGAGGGTGACACTGCTTTCTTCAGTTTCTTAATAACAGAACTTACTTGGACAGGGCCCAAGCAGGGCCACATGGGTGCTGAATTCTGCTCTCTCCTGTACTCCTTTATTGAGATGAGCCATGGTATTTTGTAGCCTCTGTCTTCTGTATAATGGTCCTATCACAGAGGTAGCTTGGAACTTTCCCATACCCCTGACTGTACGTGCCCACCAAGAAGAGAGACTTGTTTTCCGATAACGTCACTGGCACGTTTGTTCCTGAGTAGATGGGGTTCACGAAGCTGCATCTGGACACATGCGTAATGTCTGACTGTGTTTCTTACAGACCAAATACCGTAAGAAGCCAGACAGCATCAAGTTCACCACCGTGGTCGACTCCCCAGACCTGGTGCATGCCAAGAGCAGCTACATGCACTGTAACGAGGTGGGTTCCTTCTCCTTACTCATCGCAGGGGCACGGTAGGAGAGATGGGAGTGCAAACCCTGCCTTTGCTGTCTACTACCTGGATGGCCTTGGGTCAGTTACTTAGGCTCTTCTAACCTCAGTTTCCTCATTTCAAAAGGGAGAATAATAACAGCAACCATTTCGTAAGAGTAAATGAATTAAGGAAAAAAAAAAAACCACATTGCCGTTGAGTCGATTCTGACTCATAGCCACACTATAGGACAGAGTAAAACTGCCCCCAAAGGATTCCCTAGGCTGCGGTCTTCACAGAAGCAGACCGCACATCTTTCTCCTGTGGAGTGGCTGGTGGTTTGAACTGCCAACCTTTTGGTTAGTAGCTGAGCGCTTAACCACTGTGCCACCAGGGCCGCTTCAATGAATTAAATAGGCATTAAAGAAATAAAAGCATGTAAAGCTTTTAGCAAGTGCCTGGAGCAATAAATAAATGTGCTCAATAAATATCTCTTACTATGGTTTTGTTAGTAATCATAACAATAATAGTACTAGATATTATTGATGATACCTCACCAAACACAAGCTCAGATACATTTTGATTGTTGATAGATGGCAATAGAATAAAAAAGAACAGCTGTATTAAAAGCTTCTTTCTGCTCTTATTCTCTGCATAACTTAGCCTCATTTCCCCTCTCCTATATTTATTTAAAGGAATGGAAAGTGAAATCTTTTTTTTTTTCCCCTGAAATTGCCAAGGGATTCAACTTTGCACACACAGCAACCACTGTGTGCCTGAATGCGCACTGACTAATTCACATTTGCAAAGCTCACCTTGGAAATGAATCGGAATATTCAACATTATATTTTCTTTTCTAAAAATTGATGAGACTCAAACACTTCCTAAAGTTTTTCTTAATTCTTAAACCACCACTTTGAATATAGCTTGAGATGTACGAATTGTGTCTTCCTGGGACCCAGGCGATGATGAAAACTCGAATTTTCTGAACACATACTAAGGCATTTTGTAATAAAAAGTCCTTAGCTGTTGTGTCTTACTGTTATTATCACTCTTAATATTAATGTTAAAGGCAATGAGGCTTTGTTACTAGTAAAAAGCATGTCCAATGCTTAGTTGCAAAGATTCTCTGAAATATTCATACATTTTATATTGTTTGTAAAATACATAGGTATGGCCAGCCAGGATGTTGGCTTGTGGCCCATTTGAAGAAAATCTTTTTTTTTTTTTACATTTTTTTTTATTGTCATAAAAATATATATAACACGACATTTGCTAGTTCAACACTTTTCAGGTAAGCAATTTAGTGACATCAACTACATTAACCACGTCATGGGGTCCCTGGGTGACACAGTTAAGGGCTCAATTACTGGCTGAAAGGCTGGCGGTTCAAACCCACCCACAGGCACCTGAAGAGACAGGACTGTGGTCTTCTCCTTGGAAACCCTGTGGAGCCGTTCTACTCTGCACACATGGGGCCTCCACGCATCAGGATCGATTCTAACAAAAACAACAAAAAATTATGTTACGCAACCATCACCCATAATTGTTGCCAAATTACCCATCCCATAAACCAAAATTCACGGTAGAACAGATCTTGATGAATATTGTTAACAGGGTCTATTTCACTCCAGCCACCCCACCTGACCCCCGCCGTGGATGCTCCTTCCACCCACTGGCAGGTTCTGGAAGGATGCTGTCCACGTGCAGGGCTGGGCCGCATTCCCTCTGGTAGGCGCTCATAGGAGCGCAGGAAGGGGCATCAGCCTGCTTTTCCCCTGTGATTTCAACAAGTGCAGTTCTGTATTTACCGGGAGCATCTCTTACCCGCAGCGTCTGTACAGGTCAGGGGATGTGGAGTCCCTGCACAGGTACACCCCGATTCCCGACCACCCCGATTTCGCCCGAGCCCGCCTCAACGCGCTTCATCTGAGTGATGTAAGTAAACCTTTTGGTCATGTGGCATGCGTCTGTGTTTACAGTTATCTGTCCCTACACTGGATTTTTTTTTTACTGTTTTTTTTTTTTAAATTGTTGTGAAAATATAGATCACACACCATTTGCTAATTCAGCATGTGTCACTTGTACAATTCAATGGAACCAGTTACATCAATATCCATTGCCATGTTTCAAGCTGATTTTACTTGTTTAAAAAAAAAAAGCGCTAAAAAGGAGGACTTGGAACAGAAAGAATGCGGCACTGATGGTGGGACAAGCTGCCTGTGTGCTTAGAGTCACCTTCCTTCCTGATCCTCAGTTTCCTTGACTGTAAAATGGGGGTAGGGCTGGGGTAATGACACCAGTGGTCCCTTCCAGCTCTGAGATTCTGATTCTGGGCATGGCTTCAAGAGCTGGGTCATGTACTGAGTTACAGTCAGGAAGTGGCCCTTGGCCCTGGCAGGTGTAGACATCTGTTCTGTTTGTTTCCTGGACCCCTCTCCTTAGCTATTCAGAGGAGTGTAACTTTGGAGACGGAGCGGCAGTATCTCACCCTGCAGTATGGAAAGATACCTCAATTGAAGCTCATCGCGTCCAAATACAGCTCTCGCCTTTGTTTCCCTTGGATGTATGCCCTTTGCACGCATAACTGAGAAGCTGTTTCCTAAACCCAGGCTTGTTGTTAGCAGGGGTTGGATGCCCCTGGTTGTAATAGAATAGGCGGCTGCTCAGCCAGCAAAGCTGTGATCCTCAGATAACAGGTAGCCAGGCGGCGGAATCAAAAGCCACTGTCAGATCCGAATAACACAGGCTGAGAGTGTCCGCCTGGGGCAGCGTGGGGCCTCCCAGAGCCTAGCCATTCTTCCTTCCTTGGCCTTGCCATTGTGTCCTGGGGCTCCATGCAGATCAACAGCTGCTACTGTTCACCCTGGAGGTGGCTGCCTTGCAGGGGTTGGCGAGAGGTGCCTTCTAGTTAGCGTGTGTATTAGTTTGTTGCGTTTGTAAAGCCCTGTGGGATCCCACGCAGTGAATGCAACAGTGCTTTGTAAATATGAGTTATTATGACTATTTGATGCTTTTGAGGGATGCGAGAGGGATAATTTTAGAACAGCAGCTCTGGTGGGCTGACCTCCATCTGGGGAAGCAGGACCTCCCCCTCAGCAGAGCTTGGACAAAACATGGGTCTCATTAAGGTTCCAAGGATGGGGGAAGGCAAGGCCTCCATTTGAGGGACTGTCGGAAACCCATAGCCATGGAAACTGGAATAAAACCACTAGTCCATTGGGGCCTGTGTAAGGAGCACAGCCACCCCAGGTTGATGATAGAAGGATCTTTCCCGGGACAAGGGATGCCACCCTGCAGGGTCCTGGAAGTGAAATTAGCCGCCAGGCTATGCGGATATGGAGAACTCATGAACCTCTTTTGAAAGAACGCTTCTTCGGGGGCGTGTAGAATACCCACAATTGGATCAAGTGCTCTGTGCAGAAGACGTGGAGGGAAACTGACCTTCCTGGGCAAAGAAAGCCATTGAGATGTGTAAGGCAGCCGAAATAACTAAAAATCAAATGACTCTAATGTGTGAGGATGAGGACAAAACTGTGCCCACTGTGATAAAGAAGAGGAACGCCCAGGGCTCCAAATCAAAGAGCCTACAGAATCTAAAGACTCCCAGTGGCAAGGGAAAAACCTCAACAGAATAAAAAAAAAAAAACTCAGGGAGGAAGTGAGCACAAGCAAGCAAATAGTATACAGGGAGAAGTTACCAGGTGACAGGGAGCCAGTGTGTTGGGGAGAACCCCAATTTGGGCCACAGTCTCTAGTTGACCCTAACCAACTCTGGAGCCAGCGTGTATTGGAGACCAAAGTGGGATGACGTTGGAGCTTGATGTCGTGCGAAATTTGATGTCATTACCTAGCCCAGATATGGTGTGGAGGCTATTATTAGGAAGCCACTGTGTCCCGTTTACAGGTTATGATGAGGGTTTTGACTCTATTTGCTACTGTTATATTTGTGGGCCCACCCAAACAGGAAGCATGATACTAAAGGGATTGGTGGTTGTGTCATTATCTGAATGTTCCTCTACTTCCAGATATCTTTCAGTCCTAGCTGCTCAACTTAATGGTGACCCAGTGAATATAATCGTGTTGGTCCTTTTTATGATTCATCCATTAGGTGATTACCCCAGTCCTGGTTGGTTCTGTATCTCCAGGACCTGGAATGTAGTATTTGGCTTATGGTCTGCGGTGTTGGATGTTGGAGTTGGAAATGATGATGAAGGTGAAGGTGATGATGGATGATGATGAGGTCCACCATGCTTGGCCCAAGCACCTTGTGGCCCTTCTAGTTCAGGCCCAGAAGTGGGGTGGAGGAGGTACTTTGCTTTCCCTTTTGTCTGCCACTTCTCCTTTGTTTAATACCCCCAACTCCCCTGGAGAACAGAAGCCCCAGCCTTGACCTCCATTTCCAGGTGACAAAGGCAAGGTTCTTAAGGGCCCTGTGACCTGCTGCAGCCCATGGAATGAGTGAAAGATCAGCACAGTCTGGGGTCTCTCACTTTGTTATCCCCTGGTAATGTGGTCTGGCTGCCTCTCCCCTGCCGTCTCCCGTCTCTGCCGCAGAATAAAGAACAGCCTTCCACTGGGCTCTCCAGATGTCGCCTTTCATGGAGCCATTCCCTTATCTTGAAAAAAAAAGTATTAGCTACATGAAGGCACAGAAGATTTTGATGCTTCTCTCAGTGATGCGGGTCTACCTGAGGACTAAGAGGATATGATTACAGATACCCAGAGGGTGTGTGAGAACAACTTGAAAAGGGAAAAAATGAAAGAGGAAGATATGAAATGCATGGGTCAGGTACTCGGCCAGAATTTTGACAATAAATCCCATTCAGGTGAAGGCCCTTCCCTTAGTCCAGGCACCAGGGGTGCATATGAGACGCGGCATGCCTCATAGTGATAGTGTGGGGCATGACCTTGAAGCCAGGCTGAGGGGGCTCCCAGGAAGTCCGTGGAGCTGCCAAACACAGGAGTTCCAGACCCAAGGAACAGGGCTGAGGAGGACCTTGTAGGGAGAAACAAGGTTCTTGAACGCTGAACTCTGGCAGCTAGCAGCTGCAAGCCTGAGGCACTGAAAGGGAACAGAAAGACAGGAGTAGAAGGGTCCTTCTGATACCAACGGGATGTAGCAAATGAGTCTGCCCCACAAACCACAAGAGCGGGGACTAATGCTGATGTTGGGGGCTCAGAGAAAACCTGCTGATGCCTCCATGGCCACGGTCACCAATTCTGGAGCTGGGCGGTCCCCAGGGTGGCCCTGGGACCCTGGGCTCTGCCATCCTGGCAACCAAAAAGGTAGAGGGTAAGTGTTTAGCAACCTCTTCTGCTGAGAACCAACCATATGCAAAGTAGTAGAGCTATTCACTCTCTGCTTACTTCTTTCTTTGTTTTCCCAATCTAGAAAGTCTACAGAAACTCTTGGGAGCAGACTCGGGCTGGTGGCTATGACTTCAGGCTGGATGCCATCCCATTCCAGACAGCCCGTGCATCCAGAGAGATCGCCAGCGATGTAAGACCCCATGTCTCCCCCTAGGTTACCGATAGGTTTTGCTGTGTTTTTTCCAGTCCTGTTGAAAGGCAGACCACCAGGATTCCATCAAGATTCCCTCTGCACCAAAACTGAACGTATATACCAAATGTTAAAAAAAAAAAAAAAAAAAGGCCTTAATATCTAGGATTTTAGTCAGAAATTCAAGATTGGGGAAAGTTGTATTAAAAGAGGCACTTTTAGAAGTTGGTATATGTGTACCTAGAAATCAATGAACAGGTGTTGGTTTGTTGTTTTGCAATAAGTGGACTTTTTTTTAGCTGAAACGTAGTGTGGCAGAAAAGCAAGAGGCTGGGGTTTTGCCCTAGATTGACTGGAGTTCACATCCCAGCTTGGTCACTTAGGAACTGGCTGTGTGGTTTTAGGTGAGTGAAATAAATTCTCTGAACTCAAGTTTCTGTATCTATGAAACAGGGACCTAATACTTGTCTCCAGGGGTTGAGGTAGGTATGGAAACGAAATGATATGCAGCACGTGTACATAGCAGGTGTTCGAATATGGAAGCACTTATTATCCAAGAGGGAGCTATCATTGACTAAGTAAGTGCCCCTCAACTCTAGGTCTGTGCACATCTGTAAACCGTCTGCTAGCAGTCCATGATGAGATAAGTACAGAAATAGAGAGCAAACATTTAGAAACATTTTTAGCAACTTGACATTGTGACATCCAAGCTTGTGATGGGTGGATTCATCTTGTCGAACAGGGTAAAGGCCAGTTGAGTGTTCTCAAACATGCATGGTACTGCTATATACTAGGCACATGTTGCTGGACCTGCTTTGGTCTTTGACAGCTTGGAAATTTAAAAAGCAAAACAAAATGAAACTGGTCCTTCACTACAGATAGTTGAGGAGCACTGGGCTAGGTTCTTGAAAGCTGGAAGAATCAAGGGAAGAGGGCTGCAGTGGAATAGACACATGTCCCTTCCAATTGGAGTATCAGAATAGCAGCAATACCAGTAGCTACCATCCGTCTCACGTACTTCAGACATGTCATAAGGACGGACCAGTCCCTGGAGAAGGACATCATGCTTAGTAAAGTGGAGGGTCAGCAAGAAAGAAGAAGACCCTCAAGGAGATGGATTGACTCAGTGGCTGCAACAATGGGCTCAATATGAGGATGGTGCAGAACCAGCCGGTATTTCATTCTGTTGTACACAAGGGTAGCTATGAGTCAGAAGTGACTCAACAGCACGTAACAACAACAAGCCTTTCAGTGGACACAAACCCATGCCAGACACTACACTCAGCCCCCATCTCATTGAATCCTCTTAACATCCGCATGGGGTGGAGATTAATTCTTCCATTTTAACAGATGGGGAATCAGAGGTTCAGAGAGATTCAGTAACTGGCCCCAGGCCACACAGCTAGAAGGTAGCAGAACCAGTGCAGATCCCAGGCCTACTAGAATCTAAAGCCTGTGCCCTTATCCTGCTGTTGGACTTCCTGCTGAGAAGCCCATGTGTGGGGGGGGGGGGAAGGGAGGCGCGTCCATGACCTATCTGTTCCTCTGACCTGCAGTTCCGGTATAAGGAGGCCTTCCTTCGGGAGCGGGGCCTACAGATTGGGTATTGCAGCGTCAACGATGACCCAAGGACGAGGCACGTCCTCAGCGTCGGCAAACTCCAGAGTGACAACGAGTACAAGAAGGACTTTGCCAAGACCCGGTCCCAGTTCCACAGCCGTGCAGACCAGCCCGGCCTCCTCCAAGCCAAGCGGAGCCAGCAGCTGGCCAGTGACGTGCACTACAGGCAGCCTCTGCCCCAGCCCACCTGTGACCCGCGGCAGCTGGGCCTGAAGCACGTGCAGAAGGCTCAGCAGCTGCAGAGCGACGTGAGTGCCTTCGCCTGCCTTGGCGAGGCCCTTCCCCTGGTGCCTCTTTATAAGGGGTGGCCGTAATTCCTCGCTCTACACCCCCGAGACTCTATCTGAGATAGAATCCAGGACACCTAACACTTTAGTGCCACATGTAATATTAACAGTGACTGTATTTTGTAGGCACGGCATCGAGCCGTATTTCCTTCTGTTGTATATAAGGTCGTTATGAGTCAGGACCGATTTGATGGCACCTAGCAACGACAACCATTTGTCAAAGGAACCCTGGTGTGCAGTGTTGAGTGCTTGGCTGTTAAAATGAGAAGTCGGTGGTTCAAACCCACCAGCTGCTCTACAGGAGAAAAGACCTGTCGATCTGCTCCTGTAAAGATTACAGCCTAGGAAAACCTATGGGGCAGTTCTACTGTGTCTAATAGAGTCATTATGAGTCAGGATTGACTGAACGAAACACAACAAAAACAACCATTTATCACGTCCAGGCTGTATGCCAAATGCTTTATAAGTAACGTGCCATGTAGCCCTCAAAATGAACCCCATACTGTCCCATTTGACAGATGAGAAAACAGGCTCAGAGAGGTTAAGTAACTTACTCAAGATCACACAGCAAATAAGTGTCAGATCTGGGATGTGAACACCACTTGACTTGATGTGAGAGCCCAAGCTCTTGATCAGAATGCTGTGCTATTTCTAAGGGATCTTAGTAGTTACCTAAGCCACCCTTTGCATTTTTCCTTGGAGGAAATTCAAATCCAGAGAAGGGAAGTTACTTCCGCAAGGCCACAGACAAGTTAAGGTAGCAGCTTGGACTTGAACCAGGTCTTCTGACTCCATGGCCAGTTCCCTTCCCACCGCCCCCTCCCCCCCACTCCACTCCCCACCCCCATTGCAGCTCACATTATTTGAATGGCGAGATGCAAGATGCAAGAGACAGCAACACACCGGCCTGGTTTACAACACATTGAGCCCACCATGCCAGGCACCTCCTGCTTGAGATGAATTTGCTCCCCTTGTCTGGCCTTTACTAACAACAGCATATTCTCCATCTCACAGCTGCCTTTTTTATCCTATCCTCTCCGTGGCCAAACCACCCCAAGCCCTGCTGACCTAGTCTTCTTGCTTTCCTCCTTCCCTGAAGGTCAAGTACAAATCGGACTTGAACCTGACCAGAGGTGTCGGCTGGACCCCTCCTGGCTCCTACAAAGTGGAGATGGCTCGGCGGGCTGCAGAACTGGCCAATGCCAGGGGCCTCGCTCTCCGGGGCGCTTATGTGAGTATAAGCTGCAAACTCAGCCCCAGCCTGCAAGGCCATGGGGAAAGGCAAACCCATTGTTTCTTTTCAAAGTTTATTCTTGGCCAAAGGTCAGCTGGCTCTAAAGAAGTGTGAAATGCAGCTCAAGCAGGGCGCCTAATTTCATGGGTCTGAGATGACCAGGCAGATGACATGCGGGTTAAACTTCCTGCAGGGTTTTCTCTGAAGTCACAGCCATTAGTTCTGCAGAGATAAACCTGCGGAGGCTACATCAATCTGGGGCCAGGGCGGCCGGGCTGTGATGACTGCTTGCTCGTTACATGCGCGGAAAAGGTCAGGGACTTGCTGGCTGCAAAAGTCGGGGTTTTGAACCTGACTTTGTTCCGGAAAAAAGACACCACGTCTAAATGCGAGACTGGCTTTGCTGCTTTCTCATGCTTGCCTTGAGGATCCTTTCTCTTGGAAGGAGGGTGGGGGAGGGGACAGGAAGGGTGAACATTTTAAATGCTCCTGGAGACCCTGGGTGGTGGACTACTAGCCGAAATGTTGGCAATTCAAAAAAAAATGTTGGCAATTCAAACCCACCTAAAAACAGGCCTGGTAAACTGCTTCTGAAAGGTCACACACAGCCTTGAAAACCCTATGGAGCATTCTACTCTGCAGACGTGAGCCGGAATGGACTTGACAGCAACTAACAACAACAACTAGGAGGCCTCTCAGACAGTTGTTCTAGAGGAGCAGGGAGGGAGCTTGGTTTTCACTCAGGGAGGTTGTGTTTGCTCTCTGCAGCGGGGGCCAGAGGCTGTGGACGCTGGTGATCATCAACGGGAAGACGTGAACCCCGATGCCACTGAGATTCTGCATGTCAAAAAGAGGAAGGCTCTGTACTGAGCTGGCGACACCCACCCAAGAGTCTGAGGAGAGAAGCTGGAGAGGGTGTTTGCCCCCAGAGACGAGCTTTACCTGGCTTCAGTGTTGGCAAGCTGTAAAACGGCACGCGTGACCGTCCCACTCTGCCTCGGTTAAAACAATGACACTATGAAAGCAAATGGAGAATGTAGTATATTTTTGGTCCTTATCTAGTACCTAGCAGTGGCTGACTGGTTCTGTTGAGTTGCTCGTGTGTCTGGGATAAAGGAATAAAGGTGTACAGGCAATTCCCATTGGAGCTGGGTGTTCTGTAATTCCATGTCCACAAATGTTCAAGATGCAGCCAGTTTCTGTGAACACTGATTTTCTAGAAGAACAATTGTGGGAAGGGAATCAAACATGATACATTTCAGGTTGATTCCGTTATTCCTTGGGTTCCCCAGGGGGATAGGAGGAGCCTGTGAAATGGTAGCAATGCTGATCCAGAAAGCCTGGGCTGGATAGCAGTTGTCTCCACTTAGACCTACGGATACTCCGCTACGTGGTCTCCAGGAGGCTCCAAGGGTCCATTGCTGCCTACTGCAGCCTGCCTTGTCTGGGTGCTAAGGAGGATGGGCTCTAAAGTTCGGAAGACAGCACCTTAGAAGGCAGCCTCTCTTTGGATGGTGGCTTTGATCCAACTCAGGAACTTGGTCACTTGGGTGTAGACTCCTGGCTTCTTTCCGCATTCCAGGCCCCAGCTCACTAGCCCATAAACGTAGTAGGTGCCATCCTTCTCACAGGTCAGAGGACCTCCGGAGTCTCCCTATGGAAAAAGGCATGCATTCAGCCACGTGAAGCAGAATGTATTCGAAGAGGCTCCTACTGCCCTTGAGGGGGATGCCAGGTGTGATGAGATGGAATCGCCAGACAGCTGGAAAGCAATGACAGGACTCTTCCTCTCCCTCATATGACCCAGGGCTCTCAGGGAAGAGGTACAAATACCATCCTGTGTAACTGAGTGAGTAAGGGTTTGGCAGAGATGACACAGGGCCGTGGCACAGTGCCATGGGTCTGGACAGCCCCCACAATCCTACCTTCTGACTCTTAGATAGATATATAGATGATAGATGATAGATAAATGATAGATAACAGTTGCCGTCTAGTAAGCTCCAACTCATGGAGACCTTATGTACAGTCATCCCTTGGTATCTGCAGGGGCTTGGTTCCAGGATCCCCGTAGATACCAAAATCTGAGGATGCTCAAGTCTCTTATATAAAATGTGGTATTTGCATATAACCTACACACATCCTCCTATATACTTTAAATCATCGCTAGATTTCTTATAACGCCTAATACAATGTAAATACTATGCAAATAGTTGTTATACTGTATTGGTTAGGGAATAATGACAAGAAAAAAGTCTTTTTTTTTTTTTTTTTTTTTTAACATTTTCAACCCTCGGTTGGTTGAATCCACAGATACGGAACCCTAGATACGGAAGGCTGACTGTACAACAGGGTGAAATGTTGCCTGCTACTCGGTCGTCCTCATGATCGCTCGCATGTTTGAGTCTAACATTGTTGCTATTTCAAATATTACTATTGCGAATTCTCAGGGGCCCTCTACTTTCTTATTTGGGCAGCCAACCTGTGAGGTGGTATTCCACCTGGATAGAGCCTTCCAGGGCGAACAGGATGAGGAGGGTGAGGAGGATGGAGACTCAGGGGCAGCCTGGCCTACACATTCAAGCACAATCCACGGGGTTAAATCATCTGAATTCTAAACCAGGCTCTACCACCTGCTAGCTGTGTGCCCTTGGGCCTTAGTTTCATAAATTGTAAGCAGTGGGTAGCAATAGACCACCCAGCCCCCATAGGGTTCTTATGAGGGTTAATGTCTGTAAAACACATAGAACAGGGTCTGACTCATATTAAGCCCTCAATTAAAGTGGCAAGGAAGGTGATGGTGAGGAAGATGATGATAAGTACTGAGCACTTAAACCAACCCAGTGCCATCAAGTTGATTCCGACTCATATTGAGCACTTAATACTACTTTAACGCTACAGCTGAGAGCTTATTTTAGTAAATTATCTCTTTTAATCTTAGCCATAACCTTAGGACCTTGTGGATATACTATTTAAATTTTACAGATTGGGCACCTGAGATTGGGGAATTACTTTAGTGATTTGATAAAGGTCAAGTGATTTGATAAAGAATCAGAGCCAGGTTTCAAACCCATGGCAGTCTGTTTCCAAAGCCTGCAAGTAAGGCCCTTGAATTATCTAGGAAACTGAATGATCTCATCTGACTCATCTTGCAGGGGGTTGGGGCAAGTTACACCCATCTCCCCATGTCCCTCCATTGAGGATATGGATATCCGTGGCCCCTTGGGAATGGATAGGGGATCCCCGTAGAGTTACAGACACTGGAGTGACTGTGATTTCTCATCCCAAAGAGGAGCTTGAGCCTAGAAAATCATTGTTGGGTCCCTTTGCAGGGAGGGTCCATCAATGATCTAGAATTTGAATGTGTCGTGCAGGGCTTTCCAACACAGTTGTACGGTTTATGAAGACGAGATAAATTCTGAATCGAGGCATTTCTTGGAATCTGAAAAGGGAGTTTCTTGTGTGATATGACCCCATCTGAGAGAGGGATCATGGGGTGTGGCCTTCTACTTGGGGCAGAGTGCCCGAGGTCATTTTAGCACCAGTTATGATGGAGCCACCACCAACTCCCTGCCCAACAGCTTCTCTTTGAGTCACCACTGGCCCCAGCAGCTCAGGGTTCCCAGAAGTCTGGGACTAGGGGGATGTCAGGCAGGCCCTAGGCTGGCTGTGGCCACAGATAACTCAGAGAGGACATGGGTACTTAGTTTGCTAGGGCTAAATCAATCTCTCTCTCTCTCTCTCATACACACACACACACACACGCATACACCCTTACATCCTAATGATTAACAGTTATTATTATGAATCCTCTAGTCCTCTCATCTCCTCTTTCTAGCCACTGGTCTTTTGACAGTTCCCTGTTTATTGAGAGTTTTCAATCTTGCTGCCCAGCACTGAGGCCAGAAATGCCACCTTCGCATTTAGACACAGTGGAGCAAAGTGGAGAAGGCTTTGGTGCCCAGCAGACTGGGTTCCAATTCCATCCCTACCGCTTACCACCCAAGATAACATCACTAAGCATCTGTAAAATGGCATTAAGGACATCCAGTTCACTGTCGTGCTGTGAGAATCAAAGTAGGCAATGCTGGTGACATGGCCCCTATTGCTATTATGCTGAGTCACCGGGGACTGATGTGGATTCAGGTTCACATGGCAGCTGGGCACCTGAGCCTGCTTCCACCCTAGCTGCTCTAAGGAGCCTCTGTGCCTTGTGTAACATCCTGCCAGCCTCTTCTTCTCCAAGTGTGATCTGGAGTTTCTGACCTGGCAGGTGTCTTGCCCAGGCTTCTGAAGGTTTCCAGCACAGATCATGCTGTCATCAATCATGTTGTCATAGAGTTGGTGGGAGTTGCACAAAGTGTTGGTGATCAGCTTGATTTTGGCATCCAGGAGCTGGCGGGACCCTTCCCCTGTGGGGCAGAGAAAAGAGGGTGTCAGTGTGGGAGTCAGGATGCTCGCAAAATGAAGGATATTATCCGGGAATATGGTGCTTCATGAAAAAACCATCTCTCTGAAACCAAAAGGTCAAGAATTACTCCAAAGCAAAGATGAGAAGATGAGGGGGCAGGGAAGCTAGAGTACTAGAAACAGAACAATCAGAACTCAGTTAAAGGGCACATTGACACATTGTGAAAAATGCAACTAATGTCACTAAACAATTTGTGTAGAAATTGTCAACAAACCAAACCCGTTGCCGCTGAGTCGATTCCAACTCATAGCAACCCTATAGGACAAAATAGAACTGCCCCATATGGTTTCCAAGGAACGCCTGGTGGATTCGAACCGCTGACCTTTTTGGTTAGCAGCCATAGCTCTTAACCACTATGCTACCAGTGTTTCTGAAATTGTCAAATGGGGACCTAATTTGTTGTGAAACATCCAACAAAAACACAATAAAATATTATTAAAAAAAAGAAAATTATTCAAATGAGAAGAGCAGCTATGTAGTACAAAATGATTACCACATAGAAAAATTATTTCCAGACACACTCTCATATAAACAGATATTATTCAGAAAAAATACACTTCTTGGTTAAAAAAAAAAAAGAGTCAGAAGTGGTAAGGAGAAGGCCAGGAAGGAAAGGTTTTTCCTGGAGATAGGCAGGGAAGGCTCATTGCCCAAGGCTGGGGCCAGCTTTTAATCAATCAGTGTAGGAGCTCTTTCTCTTCAGCCTCTATCAGGCCTGCATTACTGCACTTATCCAAATGGAGAGAATCACTTGTGTCTCCCCAACTAGACCGTGAGGTCCTGGTGGTCAGGGATGGTATCTTAACAATTTTTAATCTCCTGTGCCTAGCAGAAGGGCTGACACATAGTAGATTCTGGATGGATGGATGGGTGGGTGGGTGGGTGGGTGGATGGGTGGATGGACGGATGGACGGATGGACGGATGGATGGAAGGAAGTATCCTAACTGATCATCTACTTCCCAGGGCAGGCTTTTTCTCCCCTACTTGTTTTTGTTGTTAGCTTCCACCAAGCCAACCCCATCTCATGTTGATACTATGCACAACAGAACAAAACAGTGCCTGGGACTGTGCCATCCCCGTGATCCATTGATTGCAGACCAAACTGTTGTGATCCATAGGGTTTTCATTGGCTGATTTAGATCACCAGGCCTTTCTTCCTAGTCTGTCTTAGTCTGGAAGCTCTGCTGAAACCTGTTCAGCATCATAGCAACATGCAAGGCTTTACTGACGGATGGGAGGTGGCTGTGAATGAGGTGCATTGGCTGGGAATGGAACCCAGGTCTACTGCGTGGAGGGCCAGAATTCTACTACCGAACCACCAATGCCTCATCTGCTTTCCTTAAGGTGATGAATTCAGTCAAAACATGCCACTGACTTTGAACGTGAAGTCTTAGAGGTTGATTTGTGAAAGACAAAATCCTTCTGCCCGAGGCCCCATAAGATTCACATCTAAGACAATGTTGTGATGACCTTACCATACTGGAGCAGAATAGAAGGCAAAAGGCTTAGATTGACTATAAGTGAAAGTAGCTACAAAAAGGGTTTTCTGGTTGACCTTGAATCCAATTAACCAGAAGTCTCTTTTCTCAAAAGCCTTCTGACAAATTTATATATCAAATTCCAGTTTCTTCATGAATATAGATCTATTTAAAGTGATTCTTACCTTCCATTGTGAAGGACAAGATTTAGGCAGAAGAGAAATGTGTTTTGAGTATTTGGAGAAGATTTGAAATACCCTTCTGAATTTATATGGATTGGAGGACATAGTGTTTTCAGTTCTGTGAGAAAAGTAACCTTATTTTTAGATCAGACCAAATCATAGAAATAAAACAACAGTTCAATTTAACAAAATTTTATAAAACATCTATTATGTGTAGAGCTCTGTACAAAGTACTGTGGGAGAGAAAAAGATGAATGAGACTTGACCCTTCCCCGCTGGGAGCTGATTTAATAAATATCTCTGTAGGATTCTGCTATCTCCTATGATCACGATTCCATACCTAGGAGGTAAGTATGATTATTGGGAAGGTAAAACTCAGTTGTCTAAACAACAAAGCTAGGAATCTAACTCAAGCCTGTCCGACTCCCAAATCCATGTTCTTTCCAAACTTAGGGCAGGATATAGGTGTCCATGGATGCAGGATCAATGCCTAATAAAGGTCAAATATGTAGGGCTAGAGAACAGGGGCAGATTTGGATATCAGGGAGGACTCCTTGGAAATAGTGAGATTTAAACTAGAACTTGAAAGTTGAGGTAGATTCTTTCTTTTGATAATACATTTGAAAACTTTTGAGTTCAGAAGGGCAATTGAGTTTGACCCTTTCTTCTCTGGTTAACATAGCTCACCTCAGCCTCAGGAGGATACATGGCTAGACTCACCTGTTTCTGTAACACCCCAGCCAGAGATATGGCATTCGCTCCCAGAGGGAAAGGGACCATCAGGCAAACAAACCGTCTTCACATACTTGGATTCCAGAGCACAGTGACCATCTACTGGCTTTAACTTGAGCAAAGCTACATGGAGAGATTTTAGAAAGGGGAAATAGGTGACTGATGTCCCTCTCTTGTCAAAGAAATATCAACTTCTTGACTGGAAGGTGGTTGTGGCAAAGCCCCACCCCCAATGCCTGAAAACCTTCTTCCTCAGACATTTCATTTCTTTACCTCCTACCTGGAGAAGAGTAGAACTTTGGGCTGAGAGTAGTATCAAGAAATAATAATTGAGTTTGAAATAATTTCTAATCCATCTTTTAAAACAGGCTCTGAGAAGAAAAAAGCTATTGAGGAAAGAGAGAGAGGGAGGCCCCATAAATGGAGAAACAGTACAGAACTGAGTAGCAAGTAGCTGAAGAATAATATTGCCTCTGCACCTGGGTACCTACCAGGTGCTACGTGGGTCACATGTACTTTGTGTCATTTAACACTTAGGAAGCTGAGCCTTGGACATCAGCATTCCCATTTTATGGAAGAGGGAACTGAGGCTCAAGGAGGTGAACCTACCTAGTAAGTGGCAGAGCTGGGATTCAAGTCCAAGCTCTTTCCACCACACAATGTTGTTAACATCTCTTCTCCTCAATCTAAGAACTTGTGGCATTTATCCGCCATACTAACACACACCTTTAAGAACTACAAAACTCTGGAATAAATTCTCCACCTTACAGAGTCTACAAGAGACCAAAACTATGAGAGCACCTCCTAAAACCAAACCTCAGTAGAGAGATCCACTTAGGATAAGACCCATGGGAGCTTTGCCAGAGAAGAGACTTGCCAATATCATTGTGGGGAATCTCGTCTCTTTCATTATAGTGGCTGTACTTAAAGATCCTCTCCACCCCAAATCTCTGCTCATGAAATTCTGTCTTCATCAGGTCCTGGTCCCCTAGCACCACTTTCAGATGTTTGGCTTTTATGCTGCAAGGGAAAATTAGATGGTTAGGAAATAGCCCTGGGATTTGAGACCCTGGAGCCAAACCCTGGCTCTGCTCTCGGTGAGCTAGATCTGTGGCCTTGGCAAATCACCAACCTTCTGCAGCCTGACCTTCCTCATCTGTAATGGTCTTCTCCCTGGCAGAACTTCACTGTGTGGTCCAAGTAAGATAGTGTAATGAAACTGCTTTCTTGCTTTACTAATGGAAGCAGTCTGTAAGCATAACATTTATCCCCACTTTTCCCAGCACCCTTGCCTTCTTCCTGGGCCTAGCTAAAGGAAATCCAAGTGCTGTCTCAAACAAACCTTCTATAGTCTCTTGGTAGGTGCTAATGATTGCATGATTGACTTCTCCTGAGGATCTTCTCCAGAAGAACTTGCTTAATAACAGGGTGGACCGGAAGGCCTTCAAGGTCACCTAAAAGACCTGGGCTTTATAGGACCAGCCCTGACTGTGAGCTTAGGGATTCTTCATGCTGCCCAGAAGTGCTTGCTCCTGAAGTGCACAGAAGACCTGGCTGGAGGATGCCTGGCCCAGGAGGCTTATGGTGACGGCGTCAGATTGTGGAGAGCATGTTATTTTCTTTGTCCAGGGCAGGACCCAAGAGATTAAGGGCATGGACTTTGGAAGCAGGTAGATCTGGGATAAACTTCTACTCTCTCACTTTGCACATGGCTTCAGGCAAGGAACCTTGGTGGTGCAGTGCTTCAGAGTGTGGCTGCTAACCAAAAGATCAGCAGTTTGAATCCACCAGCTGTTCCTTGGAAACCTTATGGGGCAGTTCTACTTTGTCCTATAGGGCCTCTACGAGTTGGAATTGACTCGATGGCAATGGGTTTTAGGCAGTGATAAGCTTTTCCAAGGCTCAGGGTCCTCATTTATGAGATGGGAATAACAATAACCTCTTTCACTCAATGAATATTTACTTGGTATGTAGCAATTGCTATGTACCAAGACCTGTTCTAGGCACTGGGGATACTGGAATTAAAAATACAGAAAAAAAAAAAAAAAAAACCTGTGCCATCCCTCAGCTTGTTTTCCAGTTGGTCATTTTGAGGATTAAATGTCATAATCCTTGCATGTGGCAAGCATTCTAGACTTGGTAGCTATTTCATATCTGGTTTTAAGGAGCTGT
This sequence comes from Loxodonta africana, assembly GCF_030014295.1. NCBI lineage: Eukaryota > Metazoa > Chordata > Mammalia > Proboscidea > Elephantidae > Loxodonta > Loxodonta africana. The sequence continues at coordinate 21,267,563 of NC_087357.1, forward strand.
TCTTTGGCCCTTGGGGCTAGATCAGGGCCCTAATCCCGACTGCACTACCGAGATGCTGCTCAGATGGGTAGGAGGGCACCCCCATCCATCCAAGTCACCCCAGTCTCTATTCCCAGTGGACCTACTCAGTGCAGTGGGCTGCAGTGAGCACCCAGCAGGGGTGGATCAGCGCTCCCCCACAGAAGTGGCCCTGGGGCATGGAGTGGGAGAGTGGCAGCAAGGTCTGCAGGGATGCCTGCCATGGGTGCTTGCCCGCCGTGCTCTTAAAGCCTCCGTAGATCCTCTTGACCTTCCTCTCTGCCACCTCAGTCCTCCCGCAGAAGTCAAACCCTTGGATGCTGGCCATGAGTTCCGTGGGGCTTCCCTCTGTGCTGGCAATGTCTGTGGGGCAATAAAGACCAGTTACAGCTACTCAGCCTCTCTCTAGCTCCTCAGGAAGACCTACTCAGAAGTGTGACTCTGAGTCCAGCAGCTTAGCAAGTGTCCAGAGCTAAGAGCCTGCACTGGTACACACAGGGTGGGCAAGTAGTAGGTACACAGTTAATATTCATTGAGTTGATTGATTAATACAAGTGAGTCTGTACAATTAACCATGAAGATGTTGGTTTTTCCTAATTTCAAAGTGAGTCAAAATGTGTTACCCCTAGAACATATATACATAATATATAAATCCATCATTGGGTATGTGCTTAGCTATTAATGAATCCACACATATTCTGGGTACTTTTTAGGTATAAACCCATTGCCATCAAGTCGATTCCAACTCATAGCAGCCCTATAGGACAGAGTAGAACTGCCCCATAGGGTTTTCAAGGCTGTAAACCTTATGGAAGCCAACTGCCACATCTTTCTCCCATGAAACCACTGGTAAGTTCCAACCACTAAGCTTTTGGTTAGCAGTTGAGCGCTTAACCACTGCACCAACCCAAACCAAACCCACTGCCTTCTAGTCAATTCCAACTCATAGCAACTAGATAGGGTAGAGTAGAACTGCCCCATAGGGTTTCCGAGGCTGTGAATCTTGATGGACGCATACTGCCACATCTTTCATACAGAGTGGCTGGTGGGTTCAAACCACCCACCTTTCAGTTAACAGTGGAGTGCTTTCACCACCTTGCCACCCCAGCTCCTTTTTTTTTTTTTTTTTAAGGTGTAGAGGGAGTGGATATTCAGATGAAGTGGAGTAAAGGAGTTAAGATATTTGCTTAGATAACTGTAATACAAAGGAGAGAGTGATATGTGCTGGCTGGGTGCTGCCCCTTTCCAAGAGGGTTATAAGGAAGAAGAGATTACACAGCATTTGAGAGAAGAGGGAAGACTTCCTGGAGTAGGCAACATTTTAGCTGGGCTTCAATGAATTGTTGGCTATGGACAAGAGAGGATATTGAATGGAGTATTACAGACAGAGGGGATCATAGAAGTGAAGGCACAGAAGTGAAACTATTTAGGAGGGTAATCCCATTGGCTAACGTGAGGAGGGTGCATCTTCCCAGGTGTGGGTAGAGATGTGGGCCAGGATAGCCAGCTGTGAGGCTGCAATTCAGACCACGTTGCATTTTGAGTGGTTGTGGGGGTCCACCCAATATTTATCCATCGTTGTCTGCACAGGGCCTGGCAGGCTGCCTGGCATACAGCAAATGATCAATAGATATTTGCTGAGGGCACTGACTTGGAGTTAGAAAACATGAATTTATAGTTGGGCCACTTGGCCTGAGTTTACAAATGTATCCAGGCCTACTCAGCACCCCGAGAGGGAAGCAAGGGACTCAGGCAGTTGGGTTGTCACCAGGATGGGGATTGGTAAAGCAGGTGTGGTGGGAGAACAGGGGTGGGAGGGAGGGAAGGGGTGCCTGCTAGGAACATCTGTCTATGGATCTTCAAGGTCCCCACCGCCTGGGTCTCCAGGCATCCGTGCCTTTACCTAGGGCTGAGCAGGCCGAGACGTCACAGTACTCCCATTTCACCTTTGCATTGTTAACTTTGATGAAACACCAGGGCTTTTTATCTCCATCTGGATTCCTTAAAAAGCAAAAACAGGGACAAAGCTTGGCACATCCACTGGCTCTCATTAAAGGACACAGAAGTCTTATACTCCCGCTGGGAACCACATTCCATTGAATCCTCCAAAGGGTTAGTTAGCATGGCATGCAAGCCATGGGATCTAAGGGTGGTCCTACTTTTTTCAGCAAAGCTTTAAACTTCCAGAGGAGAATTCCAATGACCAGGAAGTAGTGCACAGGCCTGTGTCAGTTTCATGGAACATATTAGATAGTGTGTAGGAAAAGAAATGAGATCCCTATTGAAGACCCTTCTTTGTCAGGAAAGTGAAATATCCACAGAAACATGCTGACAGTGGGGCTACTTTGCCTGAACCTCTAATTTTACACATTGAATTGAATGCATGGAATTGAATTGTGTCCCCCCAAAATGTGTGTCAACTTGGCTAGGCCATGATTCCCAGTATTGTGTGGTTGTTCACTGTTTTGTGATCTGATGTGATTATCTTGCGTGTCATAAATCCTAACCTCTATGATGTTAATCAGGCAGGATTAGAGGCAGTTATATTAATAAGGCAAGATTCAATCTACAGTATTAAGGTTGTATCTTGAGTCAATCTCTTTTAAGATATAAAAGAGAGAATTGAGCGGAGAGGAAAGGGACCTCATTACCATCAAGCAAGAAGAGCCAGGAGTGGAGGGCGACATTTGGTCCCTGGGTCCCTGCAGCTGAGAAGTTCCTAGACCAGGGCAAGATTAATGGCAAAGACCTTCCCCCAGGACTGACAGAGAGAGAGAGACTTCCCGTGGAGCTGGTGCCCTGAATTCAGACTTCTAGCCTCCTAGGCTGTGAGAGAATAAATTTCTCTCTGTTAAAGCCATCCACTTGTGGTATTTCTGTTACAGCAGCACTAGATGACTAAGACACATGGGAATCTTTGAGAGCCATTGCCAACGGGCAACTCTGAAAACAGCTCCATGAAGCCAGCAACTCAGGGGAGTGAAAGTGGAGGTAACCTCTGTTTTGTGCAAGAGAAATCCTATTTGGTTAATGGAGCCAGTTTAAAGCCATGCAAAGAAACTCTATCCCTTATATAAAAATAATGTATGCCCTTGACCTGGATTAGCCCAAGTATAGAGGGAGGGAACAACAGAGAGGTCTGGAGGCAGCAGGAGAGGAAGAGGGTAACTAAAGTCATCACCAGAGGGAGAGTGATGGCATTATTCTTACTGGGGAAAACCTGAACATTTTTTTTTGTGGCAGACTGTAATGCTCACCAAACATTCTATTTCCTTCTCTACATATCTCCCTTAAAGTCATGGGGCTATGTGACTACTGACCAATGAAATGTTTGTGGGGAAATGATGTGTCACTTCTAGTTTGGGACAGTAAAGTGAACCAATGCTCTGCTCCATTTTCCAGTCTCTCCTTGCCATCCCTGGGCTTTTTAATAACTTTGTGGAGCAGAATCCCCTTCCCCCACCCCATCCCTACCAACCCATATGACACACGTAACATTAACAAGAAATAAACTTTGATGTATGTGAGCCACATAGATTTGGGGGTTATTTGTTACAGCAGCATAATCTAGCCTATCCTGAGTAGGAAAATCTTCCTAAAAAGAAAGCTGATGAGTTTGTGGATCAGTTTCAAAATTTCTAAGCTGGCCCAGGAAAACTGGGAGTAGAGAAAAAGAACAAACAGACCCTTACACTGATAAGCAGTCAAGCCTGAACACAGGGAAGAAAGTAATGTTTACCTGCAGAAGTTGTGCTCCCCAATCCCATGGACTTCTGCATCCTCCATAAACATGTTATAATTCTCCTGCAAGAGGAGGTGGGAGTTCCAGTAAAGGCATGAGTGCTGGTTGACTGTCTTACTCACTTTCCCTCTGTAAGAGTAGCCATCACCAACATAGCAGTCATCAGGACCTCGGAGAGAGCAGGCAGGGATGTGAGAACTGATAGCAACTGGCATGCTGCTCCCAAAAAGGTGGGCATATCAAGTGGTGATAGGATTGGGTCTGAATTTTTACCACCCTGAGGTTTCACCCCAAAGTCCCAGAAGGAAGGTGTCTTGACTTTTCTACCTTCAATCCAGCTTTAAATGACGAAGGGGTAGAGGGGTAGTTCCTCAAGTTTGGCTCACACAAAAACTGGTGGAGGGTGGGCTGAGGCCCATGAGTGAACAGGTGTGTTTGCTTTGCCCTGTACTACATCCCAGTTTATTACTTTCTTAACATGGAGCCAGACACACCCTATGTCCTCAGGTTGGCAGATGGAGACAGTAGCAGGGTATGGGAAACTTGACTTGAACCATATTCTGGAAACAAAACCCAAACAAAATGAATTCCAGGGACCTCCCTTGTAGTCTTGAGTTTCTGATGCAGTGGTGGCAGAGACTCATACCTATTTCACAGAATCTCCCCCTGAACTCGTCAGGGCAGGCACAGGTAAACTTGGATCTCCGCCTATTCCTGGAACAGGTACCGCCATTTTGGCAGGGGTTTGGCCAACATGCGGGAACCACTGTGAACATAAGAAGTGGGGCCAGGAGGGTTTTGCAGACAGAGTTGAAGGTACGTCTGAGATAACCAGGAGATATTGGTGGCACTCTTCTTGTGTCCATTCTTTCACAAAAGATGGGTCACCAAAGGGGAAAGACAGACCCATTGGCTCTCTGGTAAATGTACACATAAACTTCAAGAACACGAGCCAACATGAAGGAAGCAATGTGGGTGAAAGTCATGCATAAAGAGTAGATGGGTCTCTCAGTAAGGAAGAACAAGAGGGACTGAGCAGGAATTTTTGGAACCACTCTGAGCTAGGCTGAAACTTGGCTCTGTCCCTTGATAGCTCTGTGACCATGAGCTAGTTATTTAACTTCTCTGAACTTCAGTGTCTTCATCTGTAAAGCTGTTCCTTGCAGTGTTGTTGGGAGAATATAAGAAGGAATGTAACTTTCCTGGGACTGTGCTTGATTCATAGCAGTGGCTCAAAATGTGTTAATTCCCCTACATGGCCCATCCCAGGAATAGACCAGGGCCTGCTTCCTGGGGAAGTGAGTTTCAAGATGATTCTTTTTGGATGGGAAGAGACACATATCAGTCACTTCCCACTAAGCTCTCCAGGGCTGACCAATCTTAACAAGTCCTAGTTAACAGAGCCATCTTGGATGCCACAAAAACATCAGATCCATCTGGACTTCCACGCAGGAGGATGCAGAGACCGGACTCAGGCTAGGGCAGAGAAAGGCTTGTGGAGAAGGGACCACTTACCTCTGGAGCAGTCTGGACCCAGGTAAGGATGTTTACAGGTGCAGCGGTGGTAGGGAGGGCTCTTGATAATGAGGCATTCACCCCGGCCACACTGGCTGTTCTTGCACTTGTTTTGCACTGTGGAATATTCACAGAGAAGTGGGGGAAAAGTAGTAGGACATTATTTGGGAGGACATTTTACTTAGAGGAATACCCATGCATCATAGCATGTAGGTTGCTGTCAAGTCACCACCAACTCACAGAGACCCTATGTGTGTTAGAGTAGAACTGTGCTCTGTAGGATTTTCAAAGGTTGATTTTTTGGAAGTAGACTACCAAGCCTTTCTTCTGAGGCATCTCTGGGTGGACTTGAACCTCCAACCTTTTGGTAAACAGCTGAGTATGTTAACTGTTTGTACCACCCCAGGACTCCATCATAGGCACGGAACCAGTACAATGTTTGGGAGTGAGTGTGGGTGGGTGGCAGAGAGCATTACACATGCCCCTGTCCGTGGTCCTGAAATACCACGTTACACCCCCCAAAAAAAGACCAAACCGGTCACTGTCAAGTCGATTCTGACTCATAGCAACCCTATAGGACACAGCAGAACTGCCCTGCAGAGTTTCCAAGGAACACCTGGTAGATCCGAACTGCCAACCTCTTGGTTAACAGCCATAGCACTTCCACTTGGAGTCACTGATGACTGCTCCCCAGTTTCTACTCATGCTCACGGTCTTTTTTTTTCTATCTTTATAAGAACCCTGATTTTTTACACTTTAAATAAACAAAGCTGCAATTTGAGTTTCTGCATTTTGTAGCTGATTTCATGTTTCTTTTACAGACATATTATTCTTCTGAGAAGTCGAAGCTTGAGCTTTCATACTCATCCCAGATGCTATGTTCATGCCTGATATCCCTAAATATCCTGAAACATTTATTAAGTAAATGAAAACAAAACAAAAAAACAAACCCATTGCCATCGAGTTGACTCTGACTCATAGCAACCCTGTAGGACAGAATAGAACTACCCCATGGGGTTTCCAAGGAGCAGCTGGTGGACTCGAACTGCTGACCTTTTGGATAGCAGCCGTAGCCCTCAACCACTGCGCCACCAGGGATCCTATTAAGGAACTAAAGGATTGAAATTGGAATAATCAATGAAGACAGCACAGAGTAAATAAGCCAACCAGAAGACCCTATAAATACAGAAGACCTTCCCTACCCCTCCAGTCTCTCCTGCAGAGCTGCTTCCATAAAGATTACAGCTTAGAAAATGGTGTGGAGTAGTTCTGCTCTGCCCATATGGGGTCTATATGAGTCTAAATCAACTCAGTGGCACCTAACAATAACCGCAGCCCCTCCAGTTAGAAGACTCCTAAATTGAACAGAATCCAGGTTCTCTGCAGGGGTGTAATTAGCCCATAGGAGTTCTAACCTCAGTGCTCTATCCTCTGACCTCATGCTATGCCCACTCGAGCTTGCTGAAGGCAGACACAGATTTTTTCAGGGTTTCCATGAGTGAGGATGACAAGAACAAAGAGCCAGGAGTGGGCACCAGGCTCTAATTCCTGCTCTCCTCCTAACTAGCTGTGTGACCATGAGCGAGTCTTCTGCTCTCTCTGGCTACATTTAGCTGTTGATTTGGGCCCTATGTGCCCTGAGATTCCTTCTGCTCTCTCGCTGAGGATACTGCTTCTCTGTTGTTGTTAGTCTAAACACCCTAAAAAAATGTCCTGGGTTTGGAATGCACCTTGGTCAGAGTCCAGCTCTTATACCTTGTTAGCCTCAATCTTTTCATCTGTAGAACGGATATACTAGTGCCATGTCACGGTGTGGGGTGAGGACGCAATGTGATGCTGCCTGTGACCAGGCTGAGGATTCATTATACATGATATCATGCGTGCTGTTATAATCCTTTCTGTGGGACCACTTGGCCCTTCTTTACCCCCTGGAGTTAAAGGAGGAACTGCCTCTTGTTCATCTGAGAGGAAGAATGAATCTGGGGAAAAGGCACTCACCTTTCTGACACCTGCTCCCAGAGAAAAGGGCTGGGCAGCTGCACTTGAAGGTGTCCCCATTGACAAGGCAGTCCCCACCATGCTCACAGGGGTTGGACTGGCATGGATCTAAGACACATGGGCTGGAGTCAGCGCTTGCAATGAACAGCCAGTGAGAAGTCCCCACATGTTCATCTAGTTTCAACCCCCGGCCTCAAATGAGAAACTATATAACCATATAACCGGTGGTTGAGTAAAGGAAGAAACATACGTCATCCTTAAACAGCAAGGAAAACTGCCGTCGTGCGACCAGAGAAAGCAATTCAGGCTCGCAAGAGGATAGGCAAGAAGGAATTGTGGCTCTCTCTCCTTGGTCTGGCTTTGGATGGGGCCTTTCTCATTGAGAAACTCCCCTTTCCACCATCAGTGTTTTTCTCCTCCCCATCTCACTGGGAGTGCCACGGGGTCTGTCTCTGATGCTGAAGGCATTTCACAAGCCTGAAGACCTCCCTACTCCCAGTGCCCAGGGGTGGGGGTCAGAAGTGGGGAAAGAACACCCACCCCTAATGAAACACAAGCTTTCTGAACATCAGGAAAGAAGACCAAAGGCACGAGGGTGACAGAGGAATTGACGGTGAGGAGGAAATGACCCAGTGGCCTTCATCTTTCTTCAACTACTTGTTCAGTTAGATTTTGTCATATTTCATCTGTGCCTTTGGCTTTTCATGGTTGTCTGAATGGCTCTTCCCTTGGGGAATTTTTATCCTTCTGTTCACACACATTGTTCTTTGGTTCAGGAACTAGGATCCCTGGGCCCAGCTCTTGTTTTGATGGTCCCTTCTGATGTTCCCCTTATGCCCCATATCTTGGCCCTGCCTTCCAGGCCACTTCGCACAGTTAACACAGCTTTTATTCCAGCTACTAAGTGCTTTCCGTTCCTTCTCCTGGCTTAGTCACACAGCTTTGCTGGGGCCCTGCTCCTCATTTTCCTCTCTGTCCTCATTGCTTGGGTTACAAAGCTACAAACACAAGTGTGGTAGAAGTACACATGTGTGAGGACACACACACACACCCCATAAATTTGGATGCTTCTGAAGAGTGAAAGGAGAAAGGAAAACGCAGCAAATGTGGAAGGAAGAGCAAGTCCAATGGCAAATTTGCTAATGCTACAGTCTGATGCCAAATGCTAACTCAGACTCTTCTGTGTAATTAGGATCTGACTTGCCATCAAAGCTATGGGATGGTTTAGTACATGACTCGTACTCACAGTATCAGGCTGTGGAAAGCTTATTAGAGTGGGAACACAGACACCTGGATTGTGTTGTACTGACTTGCTGTATGACCTTGGCCAAGTCCTCTTGGCCTCACTCACCTCATCTGTCATTTGAGAAATGGTCTCTAAAAACCTCCCCAGGCCTCATACTGTATGATTCTCACTTAAGAGAATTCAGTCTAAATCATTTTTTTGATACCTCTTTTACAATGCTAGTCAGAGAGGAAGAGAGAGAGAGGCCCTTGCATATGGCCACACGTCAACTCCTCTCCAGGTGTGCTGCATTTCACAGGAGGGCCTCCAGAACCAGGTTTGCTACCCACCGTCCTCTGTGTAGTACCAATCAGGATTCTCCGTGTAGGAAAAAGTACTAGTGGTGTTCTCTTTCTGGTCATAATACTCGTAGCTATACTCATAGTTGTCAGGAGTCCAATCTGGAAGGAGGTAATAGTAAGAAGAAAACCTCATTAGACCCAAAGAAGTCAGTATTTTATTTAGTTGAAAATCTTTTTTCCAAAGAGTTCAAAATCCTGAGGAAGGAATCACTTGTCTTTCCTGTTCTCACACTGGTGGGGGACCGGGTGGGGTCAGGTACCCTTGGGTGGGGGGTAGGGTGAGGTCAGGCATTGTGAGTTTTCATCTGGGAGATGGTAGGACTAGCAAGGCAGTGTTGGCACTTGGCAGATTCAGGAGCACCTTATTGGACACTGTGAGACCAAGTCAAGTGGCTTTGAACTAACTGTGTGATCCTGGACAAGTCACTTGTATTCTTGGTGCCTCAGTTTTCTCATCTGCGAACAGCAGGAAGAGGAATAGGGCCTAAAAGGTCTCCAGGTCCTGTGTGGGATCTACCCAGAGTTAAATCAAGTGGCACACGAGTGTCTTCTTGGTTGAGTCTGTGAATGATATTTCTCAATAGGACATTATTAATCACCTTAGCTTTATGAAGTCAAAGAAGCTGGTCCCTTTCTTCTTGGTCATAGCATAAAATGACCCTCAAGTTGTAGCTGTACACTCATCACAACAGGTAAGATTTATTGAGCCTTTACTGTGTACCAGGCCCTGTTATAAGCCTTGTGACAATTTGGGAGGTGTTTTATTATCATCTGTATTTTAAGTTGAGAAACCTGAGGCTCAAAGAGGTTAAGTAACTTGTCCAAGGTCACACAGCTTATAAGTAGCAAGATAAGAATTCAGGCAAATTGTCTCCAAACAATCACTAAATCACACTAGCTCAACCTCAATGCTCAACTGCCTCAACCGACACCTTACACTGCCTCGGATTCACCCACACTTGCCCTTTGGAAAGGGGTCAGCCATCCCCATTGACTATCCAGCCTGCTAATTAGGTCAACCTTGAACAGGCACATGGATCTTGCCCAATGATGCAGAAGGCAGCGTACTGTGTTGCCTCTAGTTGTCAACCTCATGCTAGTTAACCAGGAAAAGCACAAGTGAGTAAGGCAAGACTCAAGCTCCTTGGTGTCTGGGGCCTTGGGAGATACTGGTAGCTCTGTGGTTCATGGAGAGAAGTTTGGAATTTGAAGAAAGTTGGGTTGACTTTTCTCTCTGTCTGGCGGGTGTGTGGCAAGTCCTCGAAGCTGTAAGGAAGCTGTCCAGAGATGCGTATGATAATGAAGCAGGAGCAAATGCAGATAGCCGACTTGAAAAGGCACTCCCACAGAGCGGCTGACGGCTTGGAGGATGGCACTGTACCACGCCTGATTATCAACCACTTTATCTTACTTGGCTCTCAGTCAGTTTGTTACAGTCTTTATCTCTTTGGCTTTTGAAAAATCGACTTCTGCACAATGGCTGTTTTATATTTCCCATTAAAATGGAACTATCTTTCTATTTCTTTTTTGAATACGCCAACTCTGGTTCCTTGCCAAAGTTTCACCTCATTTATCACAGTGTCAAGTCAAGACTCCCTTTGCTTGCTCATTATTTCTCCCGAGCTGCGTTCCCCCACTATGAAGATGCTCCCAGAGGAGGGCCACCTTTCCAGGGATGAGGATCTAGGTTGACGATAAAGCCATTGTCTTCCTAGAGCAAATAAAGTTTTCTTCCATCTAGCATGATAAAGCAGAGAGTGAGAAAAGTGAGGGAGAGAGGAAAAAAAAAAATGTTTCCTGAGTTTGACATGAAAGATTTCAAACTGACATTTGGGGGAGACAACGGGGCTTGGTAATAGGATGGTTGCATCATTTCTTACTTTCTTTTTTCTTTGGAGTGTTGGTGTTTGTTTTTCCCACAGGTGTTTGTAGATAAGTGCCCATTAGTTTGCTCCCATAGTTTCTCCCATCACTCCCAGAATGAGAATCAAACTGGCTAATCTTGGCTAGGCCATTTCGAATCACCACTTTTAAGATATTTGGAAATGGTGAGGACTATTATGTAGATTGGATTTTGTGAATTTCCAAGTGACAGGGGATGGATGGAATGTCTGTTGGAGGATTGTGACTTGACTCCAATCCTGTTAACAAGGTCTGCTCATGTCTCAGTGAAGCTAAAGAGAGAATATAACACTTAGACTTTGAATCTTATTCCTGCTAAGCAGTGAAATAAACCCCTCCTATTCTATTTTTTTATATATATATTTTTTATATATTCTAGGAGGGAGCCCTTGTGGCACAGTGATTAAGTGCTCATCTGCTAACAGGAAGGTGAGTGGTTCAAACCCACCAGCCGCTTCACAGGAGAAAGATGTGGCAGTCTGCTTCCATAAAGATTACAGCCTTGGAAGCTCTGTGGGGCAGTACTTCTCTGTCCCATAGGGCCACTATAAGTCAGAATTGACATGATGGCACACAGGACACACACATACAACACACATTCCCTAGGACCAAGAGTCCTTGGTTGAGGTGGATAGAATGAACATAGGCCTGGAGGCCCCAGCTCACCAAGATGGAAGATGCTGTCCTGTTGAAGGCTGTGCAAATCTCCTTACATTTGAGGTTGGGCTGAAATGTGTTTTAAGGTGGTTTAGAGGAGCAATACCTGGGAAAGTTTCTCTACCCCCAAATTTAAAGCTCATTTTGTCTTTTTTAATGGCACTTCATTCTGTTGCCTATTTGAGAAACGTGTATTGTGGACCTACAGTGGTCGAGTGTTATGGTGGGAGCAGGAAGGAATTGGGGACAGTAGTGGAGAGTTATACAAATAAAACTGGGAGTGTTCTCTGCCCTCAAAGAGCTTCCAGTCAGGGTTGGGTGGGGAAGAAACCCAGCCAAGGGAGGAGATGGATGGGTAATGAAGAGGTGGGGAAGCTAAATGTGGCTGAGTCTAGGCCTGGCAGCCTCAAGTTCCACACTGGAACCCTGGTGTGATACGAACAAACTGAAACCCCATTCCAGAATGTGGTAGATTGATTACAAAATGGCCCAGATTCTCTGCCCTTCCTTGTATCCACACCCTTTGCAATGTGACTTTGTAACTCCTTCCACCAAGAGATGAAGTCCATTTCCCCATGCCTTGGATCTGGTCTGGCCGTGAAATTTGCTTTCACCACGGGCATGTGGTGGAAAGACAGTGTGTCAGCAACAAGTCTGGGCCTTAAAGAGCCTCGTGTGCATCCTTTCCCTCTTCTGTACTCCTGTGACTTCCACATGAACAAGTTCTACAGGAGAAGGAGACCACGTGGGGGCAGCAGCAGGCCCAGTGGTCCCAGCTGAGATGTCAACCATATGACAAGTGTCATTCAAGATTAGCAAAATGAGACATCAGCCAATCCACTAGCTGACTGCAGACACTGAGCAAGCCCAGCCAAGATCGGCTGAGCCTGGCCTAGACCAAAACCACCCAGCTGAACTCAGCCTAAATTGCCAACTCGGAGAATTATAACCTAAATAGTGTATTATACAGTAATAATGAACTGATACACAGGGCTTGATTGATATTGGGTTGCTAGGAGGATAAGAATTTCAGATACAACAGTATTCCTCAGTGGCCTGGTTAGCTGCAGAATCTTAGATCCGATGGCTGGAAAGAAGCCAGATGGCATCTCTCTCCAGGAATTAATATTGAACTTAGTCTATTGGATTTGTTTCCCCCACCTAGAGATTTGGTTTCAGTGATAGTTGGTTTTTGCTTTGGAGAGTAAGAGTAAGAACAGGCACCATGTCTAATACTCTTTCTTGCCTACAGTGCTCAGCACAGAGCCCCACATACAGTTTGTTGGTGTCACCTGACAGACGGACTTGTCCGTCTGTGGCCAAGTGCACCTGCCTTCTCATTGACCACCACACTGCTCTGCCAGCAAAGATGTTGCCTACCTAAAAATTAATTAAAAAAAAAAAAAACCCACTGCCTTCGAGTGATTCTGACTCATAGTGACCCTACAGGACAAAGTAGAACTGCCCCATGGGGTTTCCAAGGCTATAAATCTTTACAGAAGCAGACTGCCACATCCTTCTCCCCCAGAGTGGCTGGCGGGTTCGAACCACTGACCTTTCGGTTAGCAGCTGAGTGCTTAATATCTGTGCCACCAGGGCAGAGTAAATGGAGAATTCAGGAAAGAGACTATGTGAAATCTGGGTCATAGTTACTTGATGAAGAAAATGCCTGATGAGCTTTATATTGTGTGCCATCGATTCCAACTCGTAGGGACTCTATAAGACAGAGTAGAACTGCCCCACGGAATTTCCGAGGCTACACTCTTTATGGGAGCAGATTGTCAGGACGTTTCTCCCATGAAGCCGCTGGTGTGTTCGTACCTTCGACTTTTCAGCTAGTAGCCAAGCGCTTAACCACTGCACCACCAGGGCTCCTTGATGACCTTGATGAGTCTAGAAACGTGTGCAAATGTTTTCCTGGGTGGAGAAGGATCACAGCTTGATATGAGATTTGGTTCCATTGATAGCCTGGGGGGCACCACTCTGGGTTTAAATATAGATTATTTGAAACTTTATCCAGGCTATAGAAAACAAAGGGAAAGAAAAGAAAGAATGGGGCAGCTGTCAGAAACATTTTATTAGATATAAAAAGAAATTTTTGTGGATTTGTCTACATATCAGAGTCTTTTTCTAGAACTTATCAGGAAGAATGATGAAAGTTCACCCAAATCATCCTAATAATAGGTTATTTGTATTGAGTGTTTTCTACGTACTGGACATTATACTAAATAAATATATTTTCCGGGGAAACCAGCACAACTTGTAAGAGGCAAAGTCATGGAAGCTCCATAGACACATCTGAACTCCCTGAAGGAGCAAATCTCTGGGCTGAAGACCATGGGGACCATGGTCTCGGAACATCTAGCTCAACTGGTATAACATGGTTTATAAAGAAAATGTTAAACAGTCTCCTTTGATTAGTAGTGTCTGGGGTCTTAAAAGCCTATGAGCAGCCATCTAAGCTAATCACCCCTTCAGGAGCAAGGAATAATGAAGAAAACTAAACATACAAGGGAAAGATTAGCCCAAAGGACCAATGAACCGCGTTTACCACCGGCCTCCAACAGGCTGAGTCCAGTACAGCTACATGGTACCTGGCTACCACCACTGACTGCTCTGGCAGGGATCGAAATAGAGGGTCCTGGACAGAGCTGGAGAAAAATGTAGAACAAAATTCTAACTCACAAAAAGAGACCAGACTTACTGGCCTGACAGAGACTAGAGAAACCCTGGAAATACGGCCCCTGAACACCCTTTTGGCTCAGTAATGAAGTCATTCCCACGGTTCACCCTTCAGCCAAAGATTAGACAGGCCCACAAAACAAAATGAGACTCAAGGGGCACAACAGCCCAGGGACAAGGACTACAAGGCAGGAGAGGACAGGAAAGCTGGTAATAGGGGACCCAAGGTCGAGAAGGGAGAGTGTTGGTATGTCGGGGTTGTTAACCAATGTCATAAAACAGTATGTGTACTAACTGTTTAATGAGAAACTAGTTTATTCTGTAAACCTTTATCCAAAATACAATAAAATAAATGTGGTTTACACATAATCTTGTTTAACTTTAAAACAACTCTATAATGTAGGCATTATTCTTCCTATTTTACTGATAGGGAAAAAATAAGGCAGAAAGAGATAGCATCATAGCCCAGGTCTACCTAATGCCGAGTATTACCTGTTTATGAGCTGTGGGGCCTCTTGTGTTTGTTTTCATGAAACTCAATGGGTTTTAGGTTTCAGGAAGTAGCACGCATTGGGAAATCTTCTTTAGCACATGCTCTGGTTCGTTGGACCAGCCTGCCCAGGGCCCATGCCCAGGGTCTCTCGGATAAAGCTCAGAGTTCCTGCCGTGGGGACTTTGCAGCTGCTCCAGTTAAAGAGCTTGCCAGATGTGTGGAACGAAATAAAAATCCCTGGAATGCTGTCCCTGTTGGCGTCATCCATCATCGTGGCACAGACGGCTCCTCCAAGGGCCTACTCCAAACCCCAGCCCTGTCGACCTGTGTTTGATGGTTCCAATCCGGCTGTCGGGGCAAGCCCAGCAGAGACCCTCACTGGCAGGCAGCAGGACAGCTGATGGATGGCTCAGCCTGTGTTGCTGGGCAGAGCCAAGCCAGCTTTGAAGAGGCATCTCTGCAGGCCAGTGGGGCTGTCGTTATCACCTGCTTTGGGAAGATGGGCAGAGGCTGGGCTGTTTGATGACTACTTCCTCTGTCACCCACTGAGGACTATGGTCTGTGCACCTTCTGCTGCAGCAAGACCCTCACCACGCACTGTCTCCAGCAAGACCAACCAAAGAAACAGCGGCCATGGACATGACTCGGTGTTTCCTTGGCCACACTCTTATCGAAGGATCTGACAAATTCCATCAAAGCACCACCATCATGTGAAATTAACTCAGATATCTCACAAGGATGTTTTTCAAACTTAACGTGCTCTTTGCAGAAAGGCTTAGACTCTACATTGCACCCCACTCCACAGTCAGGGGCAGACGGAAAACTTTGAGATAGACTCTGAAGCCCTGGGGTGCCCTGCTTCAGGTGCCCTTTATCTCCTCACCAAACTATCGGAAGCTATTGGCAGAGTTCTTCTAGAGCCCAGAATTTCAAGATGCTAAAGGTGATCTTATCCAACACTCTCCATGCCCTACCAAATTGTTTTTCAGCCTATGCTTGAATGCTTCTAGTGATGGAGAACTCACTGCCTCCCAAGACAATCCATTTAGTCTTTGGATAACTCTGATGATTAGGAAGTTCTTCCTGGTTTACAAATCGAATCTGACTCTATAGTTTCTGATCTATCTATAATCACTTTTCTGTGACTCTGCTCTGCAGGGTTATTGCTTACAGTTGTTCAGGTTGTTCACTGTGCAACTCCAGGGGTGTCGTAAACTCATAATCATGGAGAGGTCTATTACAACCTTCTGGCACTCGGCAGTAGAGTGTCTTGGGATAAAAAAAATAAAGGCACCTCTTAATTCCCATAATGCTCCCTCATAAGTTAGGGGTGTGGTTGCTTTTCAGATACTTGAAGAGAGGGGCTTCTTGAGTCTTCTGAGCTCCTGTTTCTTCCACTGTGTGAAACCACAGCGTCTGAAGCTCTGTCTCCCCGAAGCACCGAGCACAGCCCCAGGCCAAAGCGCACTCTTCCAATGGTGCCTGAGCAATTGGTTCTGAAGGCTGGGGATGTGGCAGCTTATTGAGGTTCTTGGCTTTGGACACTGTGCTCTACACGTGGATGCTGGTATGGCCATCAGCAACGGGGGTCCTTCTGAAATATGATCTTCCTAGGAACTGAATTAGATGGTGTTGAATTGAACCCTGTCCTTTGCTTTCGGGAAAGACACAGATCCTCTCAAAACCCACACGCCATGCGGATATATATATTTTTATTCAATTCCACAAGTGTTCCCTGAGCACATGGGCTGGACAAAGACCTGGCATTTAGTGCCACTTGCCTTTAGCTGGCATAAGTCTTTCTGCCCATCCAGAGCTTTGCTACTGTTAAGCTGAATTTGGCCCAGTTATCACCATATTTGCTCCAAATAAATCCTCGATGCAAAGTTTAGACTTGACTGCAGCCTCCATGTGCTATCTGCCTGGTTCTGCCATCCACTGTGGGTAACCAGCCCAGGTCATACCAGTGGGGGATGATGGCCCCTGCCCTGACGCAGCAGTGTAGGGAGTTTTCTCCCTTGGGGTTCAGAGCAGCCAAGAGAGACTCGGACCCAGAGCCAGAGACCAAGGATGGGTGATGTGGCAGCCTGTGCAGCCTGGCCCAGCTGTGGGCGCTGGGCAGAGAGAGGAAAGGGAGTGGTGAGAGGGTGAGTCTGTGAGAGAGCAGGAGCCCGTGACTGTGTGTGTCTGTGTGTCATGTGTGAGTGTGTGTGTGTTGTGTGTTTATGTGTGTTTGCATTTGTGTGTGTTGTGAGTGTTGTGTGCATGTGTGTTGTGTGTGCGTATGCTCTGTGCGTTTGTCGTGTGTGTTGTGTGTATATGTGTTGTGTGTGTGTGTTGTAGGTGTTGTGCTATGTGCGTTGTGTGTGTGTTTGTGTGTGCT
The DNA here is from genome assembly GCF_030014295.1 of Loxodonta africana. NCBI lineage: Eukaryota > Metazoa > Chordata > Mammalia > Proboscidea > Elephantidae > Loxodonta > Loxodonta africana. Next base: position 21,284,540 of record NC_087357.1, read on the forward strand.
GTGTGTTGTGTGTTTGAATGTGTGTGTATGGCCTGCAGGTGTAGCTTTAAGCTGGTGAAAGAGAGGGGCTCACTGGACAGTGAACAAATCGAGCCTTGAGTAAACACGTGGCCAGGACAAGGGGACAAGGGTGGAGTGGGTCATCCAGCGGCTGCCTACATGCTGCTGACATCACCTGGCATGCAGGTGCTGGCTCTTCAACAAAGGGGGTGGAGGAGGTGGGCTGTCACAGGGCCAGCTTGCCTGGAGTGGCCTTGCTCACTCACAGCCTTACTTTGCTTGGCCCTTCCACCTCAGCTCAGCCACTAGCTGATGGAGTGACTCTGGGCAAGTGCTTCCCTTCCCTGGGCCCTGGTTTCCTCCTCTGTGAGATGAAGCACTTTAACTACATCAGCAGTTTTTCCCTCGAAGTCCTCATACCAGGCAGCATTGAATGTGTGCATGCGCCTACAGGCCCCAAGCGTGTGCTTATCTGGGCAAATTCTCATGGGAGTCTGTGACACCCTGGACCAGCTGTACCCTGAGGTTCCTCCAACACTCTCATGTTTGGGCCCCCTTTCTTCCATCCCAGAACCAGCCTATGGGAGGTGGGAAGCCCCAGGGTGATCAGCAGACTCACCTGGGTCCAGGTCTGGAAGTAAGGACAACAGGGAGAACTGAAAAACAACACAAAGCAGAGCAAAAGTGAGTCCCAGGCTCTGCTTAGCCAGTTCCCTGAGCTCTGGCAAGCTGGAGAGGAACCTTCCTCAGGATCTCACACAGGGTGCAGGAGCACTGGGTGCTTTCTGGGGGTTGTGGCTGGGAGCAGGGTGTTGATAGGAAGGGGCAGGTCTATTTGGATATACCCCCTTCCTTCTTGTGCTGGCTGAGCACCCATAGCCTTGCCCTTCCTCCTCAGCAAGGACTTGTGTCTCTCGCACTTATCTATTCTCATGCTGGAACCTGGCTGCACGAGTATTGGCGAGATTATCAGTTACAGTGATGATCACATATGGAGCATATTCCCTCTGCTTGCTTTTGCATTGCTGCATTTAATTCTAGTAACAACCTTGTTGTTGGTTGCTATCAAATTGATTCCAACTCATGGTGACCCCATGTGTTACAGAGTAGAACTGCTCCATAGGGTTTTCTTGGTGGTAATCTTAACAGAAGCAGATCACCAGACCTATCTTCCGTGGTACCACTGGGTGGGTTTCTAAACACCTTGTGATGAGCCTTTTATTGGCCTTGTTAATACACAAGGAAATTGAGGCTCAGAGAAGTTAGGACAACTCCCTGAGGTCACACAGCTGTGATGGGATGAGGATTCACACTTGGGTCTAGGTGATCTCCTGGGGCTGACAGCTCCTTGGGGGTTGGGGATGGACAGGTGCTGAGAAGTCTCCATTGACTTTCTATTGGTCATGGAATAAAATATAAACTCCTTCCATGATTTACAAATGCCCCGTTGACCTCGCCTAACCTTGTCCCATCCCCCTCACCTCCACTGCCCCTTACTATGCTTCAGCTACACCCCGCTTCCTCTCAGATCTTCAAAATGGCAGAAGCCAAGCTCCTTCGACCTCAGGGCCTTTGCACTTGCTTTTCCCTCTCCGTGTGACTTTTGCTGGGTCTCAGGTTAGATGTCATCTTCTCAGGGAAGCCTTCCCTGACCACTGTATCAGTAGGACCTCTCCTCACCCCATTATTCTGTCACTGCATGCAGTTCATCTCTTCCAGGTCCTTATTACAGCACATAGTTTTATATTAGATGATTTTCCTGTTGTCTCTCACACCAGACTGTCTTCCAGGAAGGAAGGGATCTTGTCTGATTGACAATGCATTACCTTATACCTAGCATGGTGCTTCGCACATGGCATCCCTCAAAAAGTATTTGTTGAATACATAAATAAGGATCTGACTAGTTTCTGTTAGAATATAGTACTTACCCGAAAAAGAAAGCTTTATTCTTTAATAACTAGTATATCTCCTTTCGCTTAGATCAGTGGTTGGCAAACTAAGACCTGTGGGCCAAATCCAATAGTTGCATTTTGGTAAATAAAGTTTTTTCAGAACACAGCCATGCCCATTTATTTACATTTTGTCTATGGCTGCTTTCACGCTACAATGGCATCGTAGTTGTGACAGAGATAGTATAGCCCAAAATATTTTCCATCTGGCACTTTTCAAAAGCTCGCCAACTTCTGATTTGGAAAAAGAGATTTCTGTCATTCGACAAGTTTCACTTTCTATCTTGGCTGTCAGAAAGCTGAGATCAACAGGATGCATCTTGCCAGTACCCACATCAATCTAGGCAGTTTGGTGGATTTGCTTCCTCTACCCTGGATGGTGCAAATGGCTAAGCACTCAACTACTAACCAAAAGGTTGGTGGTTTGAATCCACACAGAGGCGCCTTGGAAGAAAGACTGGCCATCTGCTTCCAGAAGGTCACAACCATTGAAACCCCTATGGAGGATAGTTGTGCTCTGACATGCGTGGTGTCACTATGAGTAAGAATCAACTTGATGGCAACTGGATTTTTGTCTTTTTTTTTTTTTTTACCCTCAGCAGGAGTTTACATTTTCTGTTTTACGTGAGCATTTTACTGTAGGCCTCCTTACACAGTTTTGGAAAGTAGGCAGAAGATAAATCAGGAAAGAAAAATAAAAAGAAAGAACATATCCTGATAAGATGTACCAATGGTATAGCATCGCCAGATAGTATCACTGACAAAAATTTATGTCCCAATCTAATCATGAGGGACGTGATCCAAATTGGGGGCACTTCTCCAAACAGCTAGCCTAGACTCTACAAAAACGTCAGCTTCAAGAAAGGCATAAAAGTTGGGAGAACTCTTCTTTATTAAATGAGACTAAAGCTATGTGACAACTAAAGACAGTATGTGATCCTTGAACAAAAAACCCCCAAAACTAAAGGACATTGTTGGGACGACTGGGAAGTTTAAATATGGACTTAGATAACATTATTGTATCAATGTTGTATTTCTTGAGAGTAAGAACAGCATTGAGATTCTGTAGGAAAATGTCCTGATGTGTGTGCTGAAGTCTTCAGGGGCGGTGTCCGCAGTTTATCGGGAAATGATTCAGCAAACGAAACAAAACAAACGAGTGTGTGTGTGTGTGTGTGTGTATATGAGAAGGCAAATGGGATTTCATGCTAATAATGGGTGCATCTACCTGGGTGAAGTGCATTCATTGTATTAGTCTTTCCATTTCTCTGTAGGTTTGAAAAATTACAAAATAAAAAAGATGGAGAAGGGAAAGCAATGCAGAAAAGAGGAGAAAGGCTGCTTGTTATCTAGGACTCTGGCTCTGTTTAATTACCTCGAGGTCATCCAGCTCTGTGTCTGCAAGAACTGAGACCAAGGCCAGGTGTTTTTTCTGTTTGTTGTTGTTGGGCAGGGGGTGGGGTGGGGGGTGATAGTAGGGAGGCCTGGTAAGAAAATTGCAAGTTCAGTTCTCAGGGGTGTTCCCAGGCATGGGGAACTGGAATGGGAGCATCTGAAGCCCCAACACACCTGGGCGTGAGTGCCAGGGCAGTGGCCAAAGAAGGAGCATGATGGTACCCCAAGAACAAATGTGACCCCTCCTTCAACCTCTCTCTCGTCACAGCCAGTCATATCTGCCTTGGTCCTGGCCATTGTCTAGAGGACAAGGTCCTACTCTACCCAGCACTGAGAAGATGCCGGCTTAATTCTTGTATTGGAGCTGAGTCTGGCTACCTTCAGGCCTGAGAATTGGGCAGGACAGGAGGGAGGACCTCTGGGAACATCCTTCCTAAGCCCTGAGCAGGAAGGACCCTCCAGGGCCTGCCAACTGGGCCAGAGCCCCAATCTTGGTTTTAGCTGGAACCGAGGTACAGCCAGGTGCTGTGCTACCCACAGCCAGCAGGTGGCAGACGTGCCCTTCCCAGGAGCTGGCGCTGGCTCTCAGAGGGAAACCAAACATAAAGAAAGCAGGATCTTCCCTGGCTGGCTGGCCCTCCAGATCCCAGCAGCTCTTGGGGAGCTGAAGCTGCTGCCACCCAATTGGGCAGCATTTTAGGGATCTCAAGAATCTGAAGCAAGCCCTGTCATTTTGTTAATCACAGTGCCCACCCACGGGGCAGAGGAGGGGGTGAAAGGTGAACACTAGCAGCCCCAACACCAGGCTGAATATCTGGGGCCATACGGGAAAGGCCATACGCTTGGTCTCCACGACGCCCTGTCTGGGTTCCTGAGAATAACCTGGTGGTGGGAGCTGGGAGGAAGGACACAATATTTGCCTTCTTTTATCCTGTCATTCTGTTCAGTTTTTCCAGAGACAGGTACTTGCAAATCCAAGGAGGAAGGTTGATGAAGAAGATGAGGAGGAGGATGGCTACAATCTCAGTTCACATTTATGAAGAGCTGACAGTGTACCAAGGATTGTGCTAAAGGCTTGCTGTCTCATTTATTGCACACATCAACTTGATAAGTACCATAGTTAAGCCCATTGTAGAAGGGAGAAGATTGAGGTTTGCAGAGATTAAGTTGCCCAAAGTTACTTGGCTAGTAAATGCCGGAGCCAGGGTATAATCGAGCCAGACTTACTCCAGAGTTCTTGCCCTCGATCCCCATTTCTATGAACCATGAGACAACCATGGTATGCATGGGTTGAGTAAAGGAATGGAGAAGAAGGGAACAGAAGAGTTCCTCACCATGAGGGACAGGATGTTAATCTAGGTAAGAGATTGGGAACCCTACCCTTGGAAAGCTTTAGGAAGAGCCTGTCCAGATTGGTCTAGGCCTAGCAGGCCATAGAGAGGGCCATTCGGCCCCAGGGACAGTTGGGAAACATATGAAGTTCCGCTCAGCTAGCCCACTGTGGCAAATATATGTCAGCAATGATTTCTACTCAGATCCAAAGGAACATAAGCCAGGCCCATTTCTACCATGTCTATTCCTGGTCCTCAACGTACCTCATAAAGCAGCGCATGGTCACGCTGACCCAGCTTCTCTCTGAGAGCTGAAAACAGCTGCTTCTTGCCCATGGAAAGTTAGGTGCTTTGCAGTAGATCAGAGGGACCACTTGAGATCCACACTCGGGCCTTCTTAAGGGCTCTAGGGCTCAGGACTCTGGCCTTCCTGAGGTTAGGGAATGTTAAATTCCAGTTAACATGCTTCAAGGCCTGGATCTCTTTTAAGATGACGTTGGTCAGTAGAGAAGATGAGAAGGGACAGAGAAAGGACCCATTCTAAGTCTTACTCATTTACAAGGTAATCTCCTGGGGCGGGGGGAGGGGCACTGAGGTCTTTAATCTGGTGATTATTTCAACTCAGGCTCTTTTTTCTACATAGCAGAATTCTCAGCTTTCTGGAAAACAGAACAAAAAGGTGGAGGCTGAAAGCCTGAGTTGGTGTTCCAGGAGTTAGCTGATGAAAAATGTCCTTGTCCATTATTCTCATTGAATAGAGAAGCAGGGAAGGGAGGAGACAGGGCAGACCTGTCCTTGGGGCCCAGAGACTCAGCTCAGAATCAGCAGCAATGACGTCTTTCACCTGATGGGAAAAGCCTGGGACTCTGAATCCACACATCCCTTCCTCCTTGGATGTTCAGCCATGCATCTGGGCTGCCAATTGCCAGGGAAGGATTGCATTAGTCCTAAGGCCACCTGGGCAGGGGAGAACTCTGCACCATGGCCAGGTGTGGTCTGCAGAAGCTGGGCTGGAAGGTGGACCAGGGCAAGTGTGCCTTGCTCAGAAGGACATGTTTCTACTGCTGGACAGAGAGCTCAAGGCCAGGCCGAGTGGTGGTGATGGCTGAGGACAATAGTTACCAATGTCCCGGTCATCAGCCCAAGCATTGCCTCATGTCATCCTCCCACTCTAGTTCCTGCTGAAACATCAGCTGTGTCCCGAGGCCGGCAGTTACGCAAAGCCATTCAGTCCTTTTTAGCTACAAAGACTCTCACTCTTTTTTAGTGCAGAAGCTGCTCGGTGCTGCCTCAGGCTTGGCAAGTGCACTGGGGATTTTCTTTAATCTGAAGCTCAGGTCAGGAAGGGAGGCTATGATGGGGAACATTGGAGGCTCAAGGAGAAGGCACTGGCCAGAGGTCCCTGTGGATGGTTTCCTTCTTGAGAGTTTGGGTGAAGCCATTCACAGGACCACAGTGATGAGCCAGGAGGCATCGTGGAGAGGAGCGGGCAGACCCTTGATCCACAAAGGAGGAAGCTGAGGCCTAGAAGGGTGTTGTGGCTGTGTAAGGACACGAGCAAATTGGAGCAAGAGGGCCCTGGACCAAGCCCCTTGGCTCTGAGGCCAATCGTCTACTCTTGGCCTGGAGGATCCCTGTGCATCTTCCCTGCTGTAAAGCTCAGAGCTGGTCACAGCCCTCTGCCCAGTGAACTAGTCAAGACGACCTCATCCAGAGGGCTGGGCTGCAAGCACGTAGTGGATGGAGATTGCATGAGGGCCAGTGGGGCAGAGAAGAGAGCCCCTCTGCTAAGGCACTGGCTCTCAAACTGGGAGCCCTGGCGGCATAGTGTTTAAGAGCTATGGCTGCTAACCAAAAGGTCAGCAGTTTGAATCTACCAGCCACTCCTTGGAAACCCAATGAGGCTGTTCCACTCTGTCCTATATGGTTGCTCTGAATCGGAATCGACTCGACGATAGCAATGGGTTTGGTTTGGTTTTTCGGTTCTCAAACTACCATGTGCATAAGGACCCTCTGATAAGCTTGATAAAAATTCAGCTTCCTAGGCCCCACTTGGAGAGGTTGTGCTTCAATAGGTCTGGGGCAGGCCCAGAACTTGCATTTTCGAGCAGCTACCCAGGTGACTCTACCCTAGGCCACACATTGATTATATCTTTTAGGCATGGACCTCCCTCCCAAAGAGACTTGCAGGCCTATCTTTCCTTCTGTGCAAGTGGCTAGATCTCTCTATGCCTCAGTTTGCCCAATCATAGAAGTAAGGATTCCGTTATCCAATCTGATGTTTTATTCACTCCTTCTTAGGAGGAGTGTGGCACATGGCAATGGATGACTCTTCAGTCGAGTGCTTGGTGAGTGATATCTGTGCAAATCAGTAATCCCAGGGGCTTGGGTCAAACTGACTGAGAGAATTTTGGAGGTTACAGGGTAAAGCCAACCAGGACAAGGAGATTGGATGTCAACACTCATTTCTGGATGTGATAATGAACTTGGAAGCCCTTTGAAAAGGCATATGAACAAACAAAAGATGGGCTGAACCTGACCTCTACCCACATGGGCACAAACACCCACATGGACCTTTTTGGACAATTGGCCTCGGCAAACAACCTAAGAGTTCAGAGAAATAACTACCCACTGCTGGGAACCAATTCCACAACTGAAACTATTCTCACCTCTGTGCTTTCCATGGTGTGGAAGGTGAGCCACTGGTGGTTCCGGAAATGACGTGAGGTGGTGCTGGGTTAGGATGTGAGATGACATTGAAACTCAGTGTGAGAAAAATTCCCTTCTCAAGTTACGGTCAATCCTTCCAGTCCTGGGACAGAGAAAGACTCAAGGTGGTGTTGGTATGTCTCTACCACTCTTCTGTTATTGTTGTTGTTATGTACTGTCGAGTCCATTCTGACTCAGAGCCGCCCTACAGGACGGAGTAGAACTACCCTGTACTGTTCCCTAGGCAGTAATCTTTATGGGAGCAGATTGCCAGGTCTTTTCTCCTGTGGAACCGCTAATGGTTTTGAAACACCAACTTTTAGTTAGCACCCAAGCACTTAAACATTGCGCTACCAGGGCTCCTTCACGTTCTTCTAACTCTTACTAGTTCCCCCTTTTAATAAAGAGAAGTAGGCTCCTGACGCAGAGGTGTAGTGTGGCAGCAATAGTAGCCAGTTAGAACTCAATGACACCATTTTGTTTTCTTCGGTTTTCCATTTATAGTAGAGACAGATGCATTTAAAATAAACTTACTTATGTAGAGACAAGGTGTGTTTGTTTAACAAAAAGATGTGAAGAAAGAAGTTCAGGCTTTGGCAAAGTTTCTGAAGATGGATACATTTATGATTAAAATTTTGAAAAGACTGAACTCAACTGTTCAGCTCTCTGGCAAGATTTGATCCTTCTGGTGTTAGAAAGAAAAGCTTCAGGGTCTGCTGAAGAAGCCTCCAGGTAGAAGTGACTTTATCTCCTGCCTGAAGCTGGAGTTTGAGGCTGCCACCCACTAGGAAATCTTTGATACCATACTGAGCAGTGCCTGGAACTCCAACCTATAGCACAGTGGTTCCAGGCATGGAACTTGGCATTGGGCAGACCTAGGTTTGAATCCCAGCTCTGGAACATCCCAGCAATGCCATCTTGGGCAGATCTAGCTTCTCTGTAGGTTCGTTTCCTATCTGTAAAATGGGAATGACCATAGACCCTATCTCATAGTGTTGTTTGTTGGGAAGCTTAAGTGAGATAATACACACAAAACACACAATACTTGGCATATGGTAAAGACTTTAAAAATGACTGGTGCTGCTATTATTATTATTACTAGTCACGGCTGTTAGTCAGGTTTTTAAAAAATTTTTTTACAAGTCACTGAGTGAGCTGCTGGAGAAGGGCCTGTTGAGGAGAGCTCGCTCAGCACAAACTCTCTTTCCTGGAACTTGTTTTGTCGGGTCACCGTCACGTCACGCCAATCCCCTCCCTCATCATTTTTCCTGGAATCTTTGCCAAGTCCTAAGCCAGGAAAGCTTGTTATATTAATTATGAAGAAAAAGCATGTTTTATTTAAAATCCCGGCTGCCGAGTGTTCTGCCATGCGGCTTCTCCATGACAGCAGAATTGCTTTGCACTTAGGAAACCCTAATGAATTTAAAATATAAATATATCTGTGCCGATATACACATGCGATTTCCTGCAACCTGATTTCCCTAAATACCACTGTAAACTGCCAGAGCTAATGAGTTGGGGTTGTGCTTAGGTTCAGTGTAAAAAAAACATCTCAAAGAAGTTGCAGTGAAACTCAGTCCCTCTGTCTTCCGAAAGACTCTGTGGACAACAGCAAGATGGAGGAACGGCCCTTCCGTCTCTCCTAAGCCTGAAAAAGACCCTCATGTTTGTTCTGGGGAGTCGAGGCTTTGAACAGCATGGCTCACTTCCCACCAAAGGCGTTGTTTGGTCTTGAGGGCCATGCAGATTTGGGATGTTTAAATTAACTAGAACGTTAGCCTAGGTACTTGTCTATCCAAAGCCATCATGGCTGGCTCCAACGTTCCAACATCCACTGTTTCTGAACAATAACTAGACATGTTCCATGTGCGTGTGTATGCGTGCGCGTGCATGCACACACACACACAGTACAAGGCAGAACCAGGAAGATGATGTATAGTCACCAAGCAGAAAGGGTGTCAACAATAGGGAGCAGTGGGGACTGTGGCACCTGGATGGTTTATCCCTCTTCTAATGATGGGAAGGAACAATTGCTACTCTGCTCTATGGCGCCATGCACAAATGCAAGCCCAGTGTTGCTAGAATGTCTGATTTTTTCCAAAAAATTTTTTTTTAAAAGCTGAAAATCCATGTTTTTATGTGAAATACTATGATTTTCCAATGAGGTCAAGCAATGAAAAGAAAATTAAAATACTCTTCAGGATGACCTTCTAGCAGGCAAATAAACTCAGCCCTAAAAAAAAAAAAAAAAAAAAAAATTTTTTTTTTTTATAGGCAGGATATACCCCTAAGGTATCGATATGCAAACATTTTTGAGGCTCCTCACCTAGGAGGATTCTGGAGTTCTAGGGCCGACACTAGAAATGTGAGCAAACAAGCATTTTAATTGTAAACTCCCATTGTTGGAGCCCTGGTGGAACAGTGGTTAAGAGCTTAGCTGCTAACCAAAAAGTCAGCAGTTCAAATCCACCAGTCACTCCCTGGAAACTCTCTGGGGGAGTTCTGCTCTGTCCTATAGTGTAGCTGTGAGTGGGAATTGACTGGATGGCAATGGGTTTTAATGGATTTTTGTTGGGTAGAGAAGTCATTGTCTTCCCTCCTCTCTGGGGATGAGCCAAGATAAGCAAGGATGTGTCTGCCCAGCATTGTCCTTTGACTTCTGACCCTGGAAAAGGTCAAATTCCCTTATGGTCAAGCCCAGATGTACCCAAATAACTTTAAAAGCCGTAGCTAGAAGAGATTCTGAGCCCTGGGGACAGTTCACATTGTTGTTCGAATAGTTGAGTTGGCCTCCCGTGATGGAGAAGGCAAAGTTTTAGTCAGGAAGACCTGGGTCCAAATCCTGGCCTGGCCACTTATTTACTATGTGACCTTGGGAGAGGCAGTTTAACACCTCTGGGCTTGTTTTCTCATCCATAAAATGGAGGCAACAATACCAGGCTGTAGGGAGGACCAACGAGAAAAAAAAAAAAAAAAAAAACCCACTGCTGTCGAGTTGATTCTGACCCATAGTGACCCTATAAGACAGAGTAGAACTGTCCCATAGAGTTTCCAAGGAGCATCTGGTGGATTCGAACTGCCGACCTTTTGGTTAGCAGCCGTAGCACTTAACTGCTACACCACCAGAGTCTCCGTAGTGAGGACAGGTGCTCAAAAACAATAGGTAAGAACGGAAGTTGGTATGTAAACATTGCAGCTTCCTCTCCTCTCTGCTGGGCTAACTCTGAGGAGTGTGGTCTATAATGGCTCCCACAGTTCCCTAGAGAGATGAGTCTCCTGTTGCCCACAGCAGAAACTTGCTTGTTGATTCACCCTGTATTGGCTCCTTTGCTTCCCTACTTCCCTACTCCACTACTGTATTTCCTGGGATTACCTCCAAAAAAACTATTTGCACTTGAAAAAAAAAAGATAGGAAAGGGAAAACAAAGCTAGACCAGAACAAGAAGTCACTATGAATGATTCCCTGGAGTTCACGGCAATAACTTTTGACCCATATCCCTTTGGTTCTTGTAAGGAAACGGATAACTGAATAAAGAACTAAGTTGCAGGCAATCCCAAGAAGTTATCATAGTGTTTGCTGCATGATCTGAATTCAGGGGACAGTTCGACATCTTTCCAATGGGTCGTGATCATAGATCCCGTGACTGCTTTTCCTTAAAATGTCAGAGGCATGGGGAGTCCATTCTGATCCACTCAGCAAACAGGCTCCAGGTCTGAGTGTCTGCCTGTTCCTACTGCGAATGCCAGGTCTTTGCAGCTATGTGGACAGAAGAAATGCTATCCTTAGCCAGGGCTACAGGCAGAAGACTCTGTCTGACTCAGCCTGTGGCATAGAACTCAGCTCTGCCATCTCCCAGCTGCATGACTTGGGGCCAAGTCACCCACCCATCCACCCTTTTTCTGGCTCAGCTCCTCATCTGTAAAATGGAAAGAGTATCAGTGCCTACTTCTTAGGGTCCTTTGGAGATAAGCCCTTTATGGACAGCGCTTGGCACAAGGCCTGGCACACAAGGCTCCTCATTCAAGGGTGGCAGTTGAGTATTATTTTTAGCTCCATGGGGTGGGAGAGGCTGCCCAGCCCATCTGGCAATGTGGCTCCTTTTCCCCCTGATGATGGCCTGAACTCTCCAAAGCATTTGAGCTCTTTGCCCACTTTCCCCTGGATTTCTGTGTACTGGCCTGTGGAACGCAACTCGCCTCCCCGACCACCTGTCCGGCACACATCTGGGGTAAGAAAACATTCCAAAGCCCTGAGTCCTCTCTTTGGAATTGACTAAGCTCATTGCCTGAAGGCTACCTCTCATATTTTTTCTTTTATCTATTATTGACTTATAATTTCATTGCTAACCCTAAAAATTCACTGGGGCTTGCAAAAAAAAAGGGATATTTTGGGGCCATTATCTTTTTTTGAACTTCAAACAGACTGCTTCTGACTCTTCTCCTTGCCTGCAAACTTTAGGGTCTAATTCTTTCCGACTGGCACTTTTCCTGGGCCCCTTGTGAGCCTCTGATAATTTCCACCGCCTTTCCTTGGACCTGTGGTATTTCTGTCATGTCTCGGCCCCAGACGTTCAACAAACAATCAAATGCTGTTGAGGGCTTGATAACAATCTGTAATTGCAGCCACCTTGCGTACACAAGTCATAATTTGAAGGAAAAAAGTGAGTCATTTGGCAGCTTAATACAGGGCTGAGGTAGGTAGGTGTCTGTGTACAGTTCACTGAAAGTGGGGGGAGAAGCTGTCGTTTTGAAAACATACCGATCAGAAAACCTGGACTCTAATCTGCTTCCTGCAGAAACAGCCCATGGAGTAAACTGGGAAGTGAAATGCAAAGGTACCTAATCAGATAAAGAGCTTAGGACTGTTAGTTCAGCTCCCATCCCCTGCCTGCCCTCTTCCAGCCCCCGCCCCCGCCCCCGCAAAGGGCTGCATTCTCTGATTTTTCTAGAGCGGTTGTGCTTATTCTGGAAATTTTAAGAGAAAAGAAGTATCAATTTTTGAAAACCCGCATTACTTCTTTTAATCCTGACGTGGCCCCCCATTCTGTGAGAGATTGTCATTTGTTTTACCGGAGGGGAGACTGAGGCTCAGAGAGTTTACGTTACTTGCCCACCATTCCATACCAGAACTCAGCAAAGTTCCAATGCTGGTTCCCACACCCGCACTCATTCCTCAGACCACTTCCCAGGTGGAGCTCCCAGGGGCTCTCTTTCTGCTTAAGGTCTTCTCTCATGTCCCCCGAGAGCCCACTGACACTTGGATCTCAGAGGCACACCACAGAAGCTGGCATCTAGTCTGTTCCCAGAGGGTCTCCAGTCCCCATCCAAGAACCTCTGGTGGCGCTTCCTTTCCCTGCTCACCACAACCTCCTTTGGGCTGCTGGTGCCCTCCGTGAACCTTCCATTGCAGTCACATGACAAAGGAGAGGCCATAGTAACCATACAGCTTTCACAGATGGAATCTACCTAAGCAAATCTGTTAGGATCATTTGCAGCCAGCGAGGTTCTCTCCAAAGGAACCCCATAGCACAGGGGTTCATACCCTAGTGTCTGCTCGAAAAGGCTGGAAATTGGGTGTGCATGTTAGCCCGTGAGTTGTGCTGGGGAGAGAGTCTGTAGCTTTCAACAGCTTCTCAAAAGGGTCTCTGAGATCCACACCACATTACAACCCACCGCCTTAGTGGACTTTCTCACCCCAGCCCCTTTGTGGGAATGTGTTCACAGAGGCTCTGCTCTGAGGGCTCTCTCGGATGTATGTCTCTATGGAATGGGCTGCTCGACAGCAGCCAATAGTACAGGGCATTGGCTCTGGTAATTGGGACATGGAGTCCCTGGGTGGTGCAAATGATTAACACACTTGGCTGCTAGCAGAAATGTTGAAGGTTCAAGTCCACCCAGAGGCACCTTGGAAGAAAGGCCTGGTGATCTATTTCCAAAAAACCAGCCATTGATAACCCTATAGAGCACAGTTCTCTGATACACATGGGGTTGCCGTAAGTCAGAGTCACCTCAGTGGCAGCTGGCTAATTGGGACACATTCAACTTGACAACATCAACATTTCACTAAACTTTATCATTACTCCCGGTCCAGCTGGTTCAGCCCTCCTAATAACTTCAGAATCTCCGCCACTGTAGGTATTTGAAAAGAACACTTACCCCCAAGGTGACCTTCCTCCCCAGAACCATTAGAAGCAGAACCTGGAGATCAGACACTCGGGCAAACATCTTTGCAGTTTAAGGACTCGCGTTTTCTCTCAATATAATTTCCCTCGTTGTCTCTGCCTTTAGGGGGGGAAATGTCAGTCTTCTCCAGGGATTCAGGAACCAATGAAGGGGATGCAAATTATTAACTAGGCATCAGATACTGTTTAATGTTTTGCAAACCAACTATCTTGATTAAACAAATGGTAGCTTTGGGGCTGGGCTGAGTCATGGGGTGGTTTTTTTTTTCTGGGGAGAATGTCTCCAAAGAAAAGAGGGCAGAGATAAAGAGTTTCCTGGCTCCTGAGTGCGTTTGGCGGGGCGGGGGTGGGGGGGTGGGGTCACTGGGTGTTAAGCGCAGAAGGCTCAGAGGTATTACTAGCATCCCAGCCACAGATGGAAGGCCCTGGGTCAGGCGAGGCTTCAGTCCCAGGCCTGGGCCACTTCTGATTCCAACAGAATATTCAAGGAGTTCTGATTCATCAAATCTCAAGCTGAATTAAGGCCATGGATGGGCTCTTAATTACATCACGCTTTATATTCATGAAAGATAAATTAAAGGATGCAAACTGCTATTGACAAACATTGATTCCAGGCCCTTTGAAGTACTGCCCACAGTTGCTTGTCAGCTTCAAAAGTTTTCTTTGAAATCTCATTGTGTAAGGTTTTTACTTTTTAATTATTTTTTTTTTTCCTTTTATTGGAGTCTTTCTTTGATCAAGGGGGAAAAAAACCAAACAAACCATGATGTTCATATTTAGGGGCAATTGTTGTCTCCGTTCCTTAGCTACCTTGGTTATAAAAAAAAAAAAAAAAAATTTTTTTTTTTTTTTGGTTACCTATTAAGCCCAGGTTCTTGTGGACATAATTGATCTCCTTAATAGGGATCACCTTGAGCTTCTGTAAACATCTGACTGTCCACTGTAATCTATGCAAGGGCCCCAGGACGCCTGCAGACCTGAGTGCTAACCCCAGGCTTGGCAACCCTCCTGGGGCCTGGGCAGGGCTGATTACCCAGTAAGCAACCTAAGCACGGGCTTACTTGTCCTTACTTACTAATCTATAAGGAACAATTTTACGTAGATTTCACCACATGATGTATCTATGTAAAACTGTTCACTGTACTTACCCTGCTTACTGGGTCATCTACCCCTGTCAGGGATTGTAAATTTGAAAAGATGATTTGATTCTATATGAAGGTGCTGTGGGGTTGGGAGAAAGAGAGGTGCCAACCATACCTAGAAGCAGAAACTTTGATGTGCTGAAAAACTGTGAAATTGTTCATTACGGATGACCTGGTAAGCCAGGTAAGTACTGTGCTTACCTTGCCTATTGGATAATCCACCTGTGGGCCTGACGCCTGTGATTTGTTCCCCACGTCTCTGGCTCTCCCCTTTCCACGTCTGCCATTCCTATTCCCCACATGCACACGGACTGCTCAGTTGCTGCATCCACCTTTGGAAGCCAGGTCACCTGCCTGGAGACCACTCACAGGTACCTGTCCAGGAAAAGGCCAGTCAGCGCCCCAGGCACCAGATGGGCTTTGGAAGGACTAACCAAGACCTGACATTTTAACTCCCAAGTAATATCCAATTTGTCTTCTTTTCTCCAATTTTTTGTCTAGACCTGATTTTAGGTAGCCATCCATTCACCCTGGTCAACATTCACCTGACCTCTATTAGACGTGAGCATGCTAGGCCCTTTTTCTGGAAAATTCTTCTCTAAACTTACCCTATGCTTTCCCTAACTGTAAATCTAACCCTAACTCTGTCCTTAACTCAAGCCCTAATCACTCCTTAACAAGTTAACTCATTAGTTAATGCATCTTTTAGCTCTCAGCCTGAACATTATGTCCTCAGAAGCCCTGCGTGTGTTTGTCCTTCATAACACTTAACCAAAAACACCAAACCCCTTGCCATCGAGTCGATTCTGACTCATAGTGACCCTATAGGACAGAGTAGAACTGCCCCATAGGGTTTCCAAGGAGCGACTGGTTGATTCGAACTGCTGACCATAGCTGGCCATAGTAGCTTTCAACCACTGCACCACCCGAGCTCCTCATAACACTTATCAAGGTCGTAATGACACACCTATGTTGCTATTTTATTCATATTTGGTCCTACACTGCCCCACTATACTGGACGCTCCAGGAGGGCAGCCCCTCTGTTTTACTCACCATTGAAAGCCTGGCACAAATCAACATCCTGCTGGAATTTCCAGCCAACCACCTGGCCTACCAATTTCAGACATAAGACTGCCCATTGCCTGGCATGTGGTAGGTTCTTAATAAATATATGTTGAATGAGTGAAAAAAGGTATAAAAGTGACAGTTGGGTATGTTATCACTGTACACCAAAAACCAAACCCATTGCTGTTAAGTCGATTCCAGCTCACAGTGACTGGATAGGACAGAGTAGAACTGCACCATAGGGTTTACAAGGCTATCATCTTAACCAAAGCAGATGGTTACATTTTCCTCCTGTGGAGCCGCTGGTGGATTTGAACCACCTATCTTGCAGTTAACAGGCAAGCACTTAACCACTATGTCACCAGGGCTCTTCCTATCACTGTACAGAGACATTTATTTTGAAGAACTGGCTCACATCATTAGGGGAGCTGGCAAGTCCAAGATCCATAAGTTAGGCAATGGGCTGGAACCTCTTGCAGTCTTGTGTCTGAAATCAGTAAGCCAGGTAGTGGGCTAGAAATTCCAGCAATATCTCTATATACTTTCTTGAGGCAGGCTTCCTCTCCCTCAGGAAACCTCAGTTTTTGCTCTTAAGGCCTTCAACTGATTGCATGAGGCCCATTCACATTATGGAGGGTAATCTGCTTTGCTTAAGATTGACTAGTTTAAATGTTCATCATATATAAACAAGGATGGATTACCCATAAGCAAGATAAGCACAGGCTTACTTGTGCTTACTCACTAATCTGTAGTGAACAATTTCACGTAGATTTCACCATGCTTACCTTGCTTACTGGGTCATCTGCCACTGTTAGAGATTGTAAATATATATTGTTGTTGTTGTTAGGTGCCATCAAGTCAGTTCTGACTCAATAGCGACTCTCTGTACAACAGAACAAAACACTGCCTGCTCCTGCACCATCCTTATCATCGCTGTTACTCTTAAGCCTATTGTTGCAGCCACTGTGTCAATCCTTCTCCTTGAGGGTCTTCCTCTTTTTTGCTGACCCTCTACTTTACCAAGCATGATGTCCTTCTCCAGGGACTGATCCCTCCTGATATATATATGTGTGTGTGTGTGTGTGTGTGTGTGTATATATGAAGAGGCTTTAATTCTGCAGGAAGGTGCTGTGGGGTTGGGAGAGAAAAAGATGCCAGCCATACCTAGAAGCAGAATCTTTAATGTGGAGAGAAAAAAAAAAAAAGTGAATTTGTTCACTACAGATGACCTGGTAAGCAAGGTAACCACCACTGGATAACTTATTGGATTACCTACCCCTGCATGTAAATACCTTCGTAGCAACATCTAGATTAGTGTTTGAGCAAACAACTGGGCACCATAGCATAGCCAAGTTGACACATAAGATTAGCCATCATGTAAAAAGAAAAACTGTACATGAAAAACAAAAGTATTAGTGAAATTTTAAGTACATTCCAACTTAATCATGAAGATTCTGATATTCACTGAATATTTACTGAGGTTCTGCTGTGAGCTAAGTGCTGGTGCCCAGGCAAGAAGTAAGCTGACACATTCTGGCTGAAGGGAAGCTGGGACGGACAATGAAAAAATAAACAAGTTAGATTTGGTTAGTGATAAGCTCTGGTGGCACAGTGGTTAAGAGCTACGGCTGCTAACCAAAAGTCCTGCGGTTCAAATCTACCAGCTGCTCCTTGGAAGCCCTATGGGACAGTCCTACTCTGTCCTACAGGGTCACTATGAGTTGGAATCAACTCAACCGCAACTAGTTTGTTTGTCTGTTTTAAGTGCTAACTAAAGCATTATAACAAAATGTGCAAAGACCTGGAGTTAGGAAATCAAAAGGGAAGAACGTGCTCAGCTTTTCTCAAGCTGAAAGAACTGAAGAAAAAAATTCAAGACTCAAGTTGCAATTTTGAAGGATTCTATGAACAACATACTGAACGATGCAGGAAACATCAAAAGAAGATGGAAGGAATACACAAAATCACTGCACCAAAAAGAATTTGTTGACATTCACCCATTTCAGGAGGTAGCATATGATCAAGAACTGATGGTATTGAAGGAAGAAGTCAAAGCTGCACTGAAGGCATTGGAGAAAAACAAAGTTCCGGGAATTGACAGAATACCAATTGAGATGTTTCAACAAACGAATGCAGTGCTGGGATCACTTACTCGCTTACACCAAGAAATTTGGAAGAGAGTTACCTGACCAACTGACTGGAAGAGATGTGTATTTGCACCCATTCCAAAGAAAGGTGACCCAACAGAATTGGAAATTATCAAACAGTATCATTAATACCACACACAAGTAAAATTTAGCTGAAGATAATTCAAAAATGGTTGCAGCAGTACATCAACAGGGAACTGCCAGAAATTCAAGCCAGATTCAGAAGAGGACGTGGAAAGAGGGATATCATGGCTGATGTCAGATGGATCTTGGCTGAAAGCACAGAAAAGCAGAAAGATGTTTACTTGTGTTTTATTGACTACACGAAGATATATGACTGTGTGGATCATAAAAAATTACGGATAACATTGCGAAGAATGGGAATTCCAGAAAACTTAATTGTGCTCATGAGGAACCTGTACAGAGACCTGTACATTGAACAGAACAAGGAGATACTGTGTGGTTTAAAATCAGGAAAAGCGTGCATCAGGGCTGTATCCTTTCACTATACTTATTCAATCTGTATGCTGAGCAAATAATCTGAGAAGCTGAACAAAGTGTCAGGATTGGAGGAAGACTCATTAACAACCTGCAATATGCAGATGACACAGCCTTGCTTGCTGAAAGCAAAGAAGACTTGAAGCACTTACTGAAGGAGATCAAAGACCACAGCCTTCAGTATGGATTACACCTCAACATAAAACAAAAATCCTCATAACTAGACAAACAAGCAACATCAAGAGTTTCAAGGATTTCATTTTACTTGAACACACAATCAACATCCTTGAATCAGCAGTCAAATAATCAAACCATGTATTGCATTGGGCAAATCTGCTGCAAAAGACCTTTTAAGTGTTAAAAAGCAAAGATGTTACTTTAGGGACTAAGGTATGCCTGACCCAAATCGTAGTCTTTTCAATCACCTCATATGCAAGCGAAAGCTGGATGATGAATAAGGAAGGCTGAAGAAGAATTGATACCTTTGAATTACAGCATTGGTGAAGAATATTGAATGTACCGTGGACTGCCAGAAGAACAAACAAATCTGTCTTGAAGGAAGTACAGCCAGATTGCTCTTTAGAAGCAAGGATGGTGAGACTTCATTTCATGTACTTTGGACATGTTCTCAGGACAGACCACTCTCCAGAGAGGGACATCATGCTTGGTAGAGGATCAGAGAAAGAAAGGAAGACCCTCAAGCAGATGAGTTGTCACAGTGGCTGCAATGATGGGCTCAAGCATAGCAAATATTGTGAACATGGAGCAGGACGAGGCAGTGTTTGGTTCTGTTGTGCGTACAGGGTCCCTGTGAGCTGGAACCGACTCAAAAGCATCTAAAAACAACAGTGATAAGTGCTAAAAAGAGTGTGGCAGGATGATGTAACAGAAAATCTCATGGGTGGGGGGGTTTCCTTGCACCAGGAGATGGTGATGGTGGCGAAGTGAGTCATTGGTGTGTTGTTGAGATACTATCGACCCTTATTCTGAGCACAGAGCAAGGGCCAAAGGGCAGCAGGCAAGAGGCGTTTGCAATTTTCCAGATTCTAAAGCTGGAATCCTCACAGTATCTGCACATGCGGTAAAAAGTAGAAATGAAAATTTTCAGGCATGTCAAATCACGAAATCACTCATGTAATATAAGAGTCTCTTTTTCCCTACACAAACTCGTGTGAACTAGTGACCTGCTGACTTTGTGGAGAGGTTGGCAGAAAATAAACCAGCAGCTTTTCTTCCTGTGTCAACAGCAAGTGACCCGGGTGGGTTTGCTGGTCATCTTTTTAATCCAGATTAATTTCCCTGACATGTAATCTTGCTCTTATTTCTGTATTAACCACAGGTCTCCCACATATTGTCTCTTATTTCCCTAAAGTGTTATCATGACAATGTGAAGTTGAATACGTTTCTGTACTTAGCCCTAAAGTAAAGAACTGTCCGAAGGTTACTTAATCCTTTTAATTTGGAAGGACAAAAGGCCTGGCTTATCATGTACTGTGTCTTTATCTGCGGAGGTGGAGTGACCTGGGATCTCTGCTTTTTAAAGGCCAAACACAGAGCCTTTAGCCCTCATCCTGGTGGGGGTTTCAGATGTTATCACGTCAGCCTCTTCTCTCCGGTGCTGGGGGATATTTTCTCACGTGTCGGGTTACACACTGCTGCATAAAGGCCCTGTCCTGCCATTGGGAGCCCCCGGGAGTCTAGTTCTTTAGTGGACTGACTGTTCCACCTCGAGGAAATGCTTCCTCACAATGCCTTTTCCGGAGACCCACCCTTTGATGTCCTGAGTTAGGGATTGTTTTTATACAGCAGGCAACTGTTCCATCTGAATGAATCTGTTTCATGTTTATTTGCTTTTCCTCAAGTGACAGTTGTCTTCCTGCTAAGCGTTGGTATGGAAAGGCAGGGTAGAGGAGTGTGTAGGGACACCAGCTCTGCTGCATCTCTCTGTGTGACTTTGGGTAGGTTGCTTTCCCTCTCTGGGCCTCAGTTTTCTCATCTGTAAAATAGAGATGGCAGAGTTCCTACTTCCTGGTGTTCCACCCTCTGTCAGTGTGTGTACTGTGGTGGCTTGCATGTTGCTATGATGCTGGAAGCTATGCCAACAGTATTTCCCATACCATCAAGGTCATCCATGGTGGACAGGTTTCAGTGGAGCTGCCACCTACGACAGACTAGGAAGAAAGGCCTGGTAAGCTACTTCTGAAAATTAGCTAATGAAAACCATAGGCATCACAACAGAATATAGTTCAATACAGTGTTGGAAGATGAGCCCCTAGGTTGGAAGGCACTCAAAATACATAGTGGCTGCAACTTGAGCACAACAATGATTGTGAAGATGGCACAGAACTAGGCAATGTTCCATTCTGTTGTACATGGGGTTGCAATGAGTCAGAGCTGACTTGGTGGCAACAAACAACAACAACAACCACACTGTATGCTGTTTTGCTGAGAGGTATATGTGAAAGCCTAAGAATAAACTGCTTAGTTCAGTGGCTGGCATATACTAGGCAGAACTTGGCAAAAGACACCAGTTTTGATGTCAGAAAGGTCTTTTGATGGAATGGTATTGCGGATCCCAAGACCTCAGAGATGAGAAGGCACAGTGCTCATTATATCCTGTCTCCAACCTAGGGCAAGGGAGGCAAAATTTTTCTGTAAAGGGCCAAAGAATAAATATTTTAGTTTTGGGGGGCCATGCAGCTTCTGTCACAGCTACTCAACCCTGCCATTGTTACAGCTTGAAAGACCCATAGACTACACTTACGCCAATGGGCTTGGCTGTGTTTCAATAAAACTGTATTTACAAAATCAGGCGGCAAGCTGTGGGCCATAGTTGGCCAACCATGGCAGAGGATGTCAAAGCCTTGCACGACTTTATGGCGCACTGTTCACACAGAAAACAATGCGAGGGCGGCCCTCAGAGTGTTTACCCAGAAACTATGCCACCCCTGGGATCAGGAGAAGGAATCCTGGTGGTACAGTGGTTAAGCACTTGGCTGCTAACCCAGCCACTCTAGGGGAGAAAGATGTGTCAGTCTGCTTCCATAAAGATTTACAGCCTTGGAAACCCTATGGGGCAGTTCTACACTGTCCTACAAGGTTGCTATGAGTCAGAATTGACTCAGTGGCGGTAGGTGTGGGATCAATAGAACTTCTTCATGGTGGAGAGAGGGGAGGGCTAAATATCACTGAATCATTTACTCCACAAGTATTTATTGAGCACCTACTATGTGCTGGGCACTGCTTTAGGGAGTAAAGAAGACAGTCCGGGCCCCTGCCTCGTGGAGTCATATTCCCATCATGACACTCACTTGAAGCCACATGACTATTCTATGGTTAAATTCCTAAAGTAATCCCTGATCAGAGAAGACATCCTGTGGGGAAGAGTCACTGCTCCTTTCCATAGTTCCCATAGCCGCCTGCTTGATCTAGTAGCTTCCAGGGGGGCCCCTCTTGGGAGAAAGGGAGAAGGGAAATGGCTTCATTAACTTGGCACCTTGGCCCAGGGCAGGCAATCTGCATCCCTTCCCTCACTCTGCCCCAAATCCTCCAGCACAGTTCAGTATGTTCACATTGATTGTAAACTCCTTGGTACTTCAGAAGCCCATTCGCTGACCTGGAAGATCCTAGGATACCCTCAATGTTTGTGAGGAAAGAACACCAGCATCAGTGAGCAACTTCTTTGTTCCGTGTGCTTCCACAATCCCGTAGTCCTCATACAAGCCCTGCAAGATTATTTGGCCCATTTTGCAGTTAAAGAAACCTAGACTCAGAGAGGTTAAATACCTTGTCCAAGGTCACACAGCTGTCACTGGGCCAAGATTTGAAGTCTTCTGACTTCAAGCCACATGCTGTCTCCACTCTACTTACTGTGTAGACTAGGATCCTGAGATAGTGATTCTGCCATTTACCCCAAGCCACCTGAGCACTTATTGAAGAAAACAACCCATTGGAAAGCAAAGATTGACCATTGACTAATCAATTTTTGTTTCCCCATTTTCCTCACTATTACTTATTATTAGAGGTGGTGACTTAGGCTGGGTTCTCTAGAGAAGCAAAACCAGTGAGCCTATAAATATGAAGAGTTATATAAAGGAAATGGCTCATGAGCTGTTGCTGTTGTTAGGTGCCATTGAGTCGGTTCTGACTCATAGTGGCCCCATGCACAACAGAACAAAACACTGCCTGGTCCGGTACCATTCTCACAATTGTTGCTACGCTTGAGCCTATCGTTGCAACCACTGTGTCAATCCATCTTCTTAAGGGTCTTCCTCTTCCACTGGCCCTCTATTTTATCAAGCATGATGTCCTTCTCCAGGGACTGATCTCTCCTGACAACATGTCCAAAGTATATGAGACGTAGTTTCGCCATCCTTGCCTCTAAGGAGAATTCTGCTTGTACTTCCAAGACAGACTTGTTCGTTCTTCTGGGAGTGCATGGTATATTCAATATTCTTCTCCAAAACCACAATTCAAAGGCATCAATTCTTCTTTGGTCTTCCTTATTCATTGTCCAGCTTTCGCATGTATGTGAGGTGATTATAAACACCATGGCTTTGGTTAGGTGCACCTTAGTTCTCAAGGTGTTATCTTTGCTTTTTAACACTTTAAAGAGGTCTTTTGCAGCAGATTTGCCCAATGCAATACGTCTTTTGATTTCTTGGCTGCTGCTTCCATGCGTGTTGATTGTAGATCCAAGTAAAATGAAATTCTTGACAACTTCAGTCCTTTCTGTTTATCATGATGCTGCTTATTGGTCCAGTTGTAAGGATTTTTGTTTTCTATATGTTGAAGTGTAATCCATACTGAAGGCTGTGGTCTTGGATCTTCATCAGTAAGCACTTCAAGTCCTCTTCACGTTCAGCAAGCAAGGCTGTGTCATCTGTGTAATGCAGATAAATATCCTAGGCATGCAGTTGTAGAGGCTGGAAAGTCCCAAGTTCATGGGTCAGGTTGGAGGATTCTCCCAACTCACATATCCACAAGTGCTGGCAAATCCAAAATCAGGTAGGAGGCCTCTGGTTCACAGGCTGTGGAGGCCAATGAATTTCAGGATCGGTAGGTAAGACGGCAGGTAAGCTGCTAGCTCAAGTCCCAAGAACTGGAGATCAAATGAACAGGAGCCAGCTGCAGGATCCTGAATGATTAAAAGCCAGTGAGCCTTGTCAGATAGTCCACCTATATTGGATGCAGGCCACACCCCCAAGAAAACTCCCTTTCAGCTGATTGGCTGCTCACAACAGATCTCATCCTGGAGGTGATCATAGTATATCAGCTCTCATTATGGAAGTGATTACATCATTAAAAAGCTGCCAAACTACATCATAACTGCCAAACCATTGAGAATCATGGGCCAGCCAAGTTGACACTCAACTTTAACCATCACAGATGGCCATGTGTTCAGTGTTGATTAATCATGTGCTTTCAGCTTCAACAGACACTATTGTCTTAGGTTGAGTTTCTTGGGAAACAACGGAGATGCTGAAATTTGTGTGCAGGAGATTTGGGCAGTGCTTTTAGGATCAATATCCAACATGGTTGTGAGGAAAGCAGACCAGGGCACAGGGAGAAGTTGGGCTGCAATGTAGTAGTCACAACAGAGGTGTACCCCACTGGAAACCCTGGAGCTGGGATGGCCTGCAGCATTGCCCTGCCATGAGTCACGGGGGCTGAACCTTTGTGTTTGAGATCATCCAGTCATTGGATGTGGGCTGCCCCGTTGGATGGGGTATGACTTTGGGCAAGGCAACTCTCTTTGTTGTTGTTTGCTGCTGTGGAGTTGGCTGCAACTCATGGCAACCTTATGTATATCAAAAGAAATGTCCCCTGGTCCTGCACCATCTTCAGGATCATTGGCATCTTTAAGTCCATTGTGGGTGCTATTATGTCATTCAATGTCATTAAGGATTTCTCTCTTTTTTGTTGGCCCACTACTTTCCCAACCATGATTTCTTTTTCTAGCAATTGGTCTTTCCTGAGGACATGTACAAAGTAAGTGAGTCTCTTTGGTTAAGGGTAATTCTGGAGAGAATTTCAACTGAGAGCCCTCAGCAGCCAATACCTGGCAGCTGAGAGACAGAGTGCTTCATTTGTGAAGAGGAGATTGGGTAGCACCCCACAGCAACCACTCTAACCGTTAGTTGGACACTTACTCTGCATTCCTTAGCTTAATACCCAATCCAGAAAACCTGAGTGACTCAGTCAAGTTTTGGATGAACACCCCCAGTCTATACTTGGTCCAATTAGATATGGCTGGAACCACGAACATGGCCTGGCTGATCCAGGTCCATGGGGCAGACCAAAACAGATATTTTGTTGGGGTGGTCCATACCAAAGGGAAAGCCAGAATCACATTATGAAAACCATAAACTATACACAATTATTAAGCTGAGCTGTAAGTTTATAGCTAAGCTTCCTGTTGACCAAAGGGAAAAGGAAAACCTGATCATTTGGCATGATTTATACCAGACATAAGTCAGTTTTGTAGGAAAAATGAAGTTTTTTTTTTTTTTTTTCTATCATCAATTCCAGGTCAATTTTGAGTTTTTAAAAACCCTGTCCCCAGGACAGGAACCATTCCCGAAGCCAACTCTTCAGACATGGATTGGACTGGACAGTGGGTTGGAGAGGGATGCTGGTGAGGAGTGAGCTTCTAAGATAAGATGGACACTTGAGACTATGTTGGCCTCTCCTGCCTGGAGGGGAGATGAGAGGGTGGAGGGGGTTAGAAGCTGGTGAAATGGACACGAAAAGAGATAGTGGAGGGAGAGAGCGGGCTGTCTTGTTAGGGGGAGAGTAATTGGGAGTGTGTAGCAAGGTGTATATGGGTTTTTGTGTGAGAGACTGACTTGATTTGTAAACTTTCACTTAAAGCACAATAAAAATTATAAAAAAAACAAAAAACCTTGTGACCTGGTAAGTACAGGTTAAAGTTGGGTAAACAGCGTGGGAAATCCCTCTGACAAAATGGCAATCTTGAATTCCATGTGGCCCCTCGGTGTGGCCAGAGGGTATCTGTCTACGAGGCTGATCCAGGAGTCTGGATGAATCCATCATACAAACCCTCTTTTTTTTTCCTCAGAGCAGCTGTTCAGTCTCTAGCATATTTTCCATTACTCCATTGCTGTCGAGTCAAGTCTGACTCGTAGCGACCCTATAGGACAGAGGAGAACTACCCCATAGGGTTTCCAAGGAGAGGCTGGTGGATTTGAACTGCTGACCTTTGGGTTAGCAGCCAATCTCTTTAACCACTGCACCAACAGGGCACCCTCTAACATATTAGTGTTCAAGAAATGTCAGCTGGATAATGGAAGGAATGAATAGTTTCTTCCAATTCTCTCCATCTTAGAAAATGGCTCCAGGAAACACGCAGCTTTTCAAGTTACCCAAAAAACCCAGTGCCGTGGGGTCGATTCTGAGTTAGAGACCTGGAAATCATCATCGGCCTCTTTTTTCCCCGCTCCTCAAATTCAAACCGTCAGCATGTTTCTACCTCCAGAATACATCTCAAATCCTTCCAGTATTTTCTACCTCTCTGCCTCACCCCAGTCCAAGCCCACACCATCTCCTCCCTAGCCTCCTCACTTCTCTGCCTGCTTCCACTCCTGCCCTCTGTTAAATCCACTCTCTACTCAAGTAGATCCCTAGGCGGAGCAAATGGTTTGTGCTAGACTAACCTATAAGGCTGGTGGTTCAAACTCACCTGGGAGCCCAGCGAAAGAAAGTCCTGGTGATCTGCTTCCCTAAGGATTATAGCCAAGAAAACTCTATGCAGCAGTTCTACCCTGTAACACATGGGGTGGTCATGAGTTGGAGTTGAGTTTTTTTTAACAAATCAGGTGGCATTTATTTTATAAAAACCGAATTGGATAATGTCACAGTCCCTGCTTAAAACTCTTCAGTATCTGCCCTTTCCACTTAGAATAAAATCCCAAATTCTTATCTATAGACCTTGTTTGGTGTGACTTCTGCTTCCTCCTCCAGACTCGTTTTGTGCCCTTATGACCCGTGCACTGTTCTTTACATTGCCAGATCTTGTCTGTTTTGTTCACTGCCATATTCTCGGCCCCTAGCACAGGGCCTGGCATAGAGTAAGTGTCAATAAACATTTGCTGGGTGGATGGATAAAATAAATAAAAACAGAAAAAATAAACGAAAGTGGGCAGCCACGTTTGATCAGATGACAGAGGCCCTCTTTTGGCAAAGACTCGTAGCCAAGCTATGAATTCCAACTTTAGAGGCATCACCCCACCCCCTTGCCAACATGGACCCTGGCCTCTCACCGCTGGTGGTTCTGGCTCCTGTCATCTGTGAGGTCTGGAAAGATATCAGCAACATTGAGATGGTACAATTGTGCAAACTTCAAATGCAGCGCAGACCAGTATGAATTAAACAACACCTCGGGATCTTCGCACAACAATTGATCTGCCCATTTGTACTTCTTTCCTTTCTTTAATCTTTCAGTGGGGCTTCAATCTTCCCTCTCGCATTTTAAATTTCTTCTGTTCCGCGCTTGTCTATGGCACAGAGTGGTTTTTTTTTTTTTTCTTTTTCTTTTCCTGATTTCTCCCATCCCATCAATCAGATCTGCAGAAACATGAGTCCGCTTCCTTGGATCTCTAGCCTCACAAAGAGCTATCACCTGGGCTGTGTGATGCTCCTTGTTCTAAGTGCATCCTTGATTTATTAAACATTTCTGAATAAAATTCTGCATACGTTTTGCATGTTGGGAAGTTTCTCCCCCTCCGTTCATTGTAATAGAAAACCTGAAAGAGAGGAGGGAACTTGAGATTTGGATCTACCTTTCTGTCTAGACTTGTCAGCTTTCTGAGTAAAGAGTGCGCTGTGATATTTTCAAAAGCCGTTTCACTTTTGGGGAAGGCAGACCTGAGTACCTTCTAAAATCTATTGCTTCAACAAACCAGAAGACAAGTAATTGTGGATGGGTTAATAAAAGACATGAACTAAAAAAGACACCTTCTGGCATTGACCTTTTCTCTGCATACGCAAGCATGCCAGCTCTGTGGCGCGGTTGCAAGAACCTGAGTTTGGCATCAGACAGGGCCGGCAGCAATACCATCTCCTTGCTGTGTGATCTTGGGCAAGTTGCCTAACCTCTCTGAACTGGCTTGAATAAATTTTGTGCAAATTAAGTGATTCACATTTGATATATATGTGAACGTGCCTGGCACATAGTAGGTACATGATTTGTATTAATATATCTTTCTCCTCTTTCATATTCTATTGCTTGGTTTATTTCTAATGTATTATGGAAACTGTACATTTTCTTCCAAATTAGCATGATAATCAATGAAGGACGTTTTTATAAAAGGAGTTAGACAGGAATAGAAACAACATACACACACACGCCTGTGTGATTTTTCTCCCTAAATCATGAATCCATTTACTCATTTCAGAATTCGTTGAGTGCTGTGTACTACGGTGCCCTAAGATGCAAAGAAGATAATCTGT
Organism: Loxodonta africana; assembly: GCF_030014295.1. Lineage (NCBI taxonomy): Eukaryota > Metazoa > Chordata > Mammalia > Proboscidea > Elephantidae > Loxodonta > Loxodonta africana. Next base: position 21,312,429 of record NC_087357.1, read on the forward strand.
GTCTGTTGAGGGGAGCTCAGACAAGCAAATCTACAGACACTGGTGTGGCTGGCCCTTACCGAGGCCAACACTGGGCCAGGCAGGACACACAGGAGTTGGAGGAAGGCTGGTGAGGAGAATGATGGCTGCAGCTTAGATTCAGGTAATCACTATTGCAGGTAGTGCTCAGCTAGCACTCAACCACGCACGCCAGTCTCAGGCCACCTTCTAAAAACCAATTGCCATACTGGTGATGATCACCTATACCAACAAGTATTTAGCGCGTGCCCAGCACTGAGCTTGGCTGTTTGGGTGGAAGTGGGGAGAAAGACCACACCCATGGTCTCTTGCCTTCAAGGAGAAATAGCCCTTAGCTCCTCCATGCCTGTTTCCTCATCCGTGACATGGGGATATTATTAATATGTACCTCATGGGGTTATTATGGCAATCTAAGGGAATTAGATGTGGAAAGTGCTTGGAACTGTGCAAGCATATGGAGCATTTGTTAAATAACCCACCCTTCAGTATGTCTATGGCAGGGACTTTGAATATTCCTATCTTAAGCTGCACCAAGGCCTCAGTTAATTAGCATAAGGGGCAAAAGAAATATGTTTTTGTTGATGAAATGAGTGATGTTCAAGACTAAAATGACTGAACAAACACCTTTGCCCTGTCATAAACAAAAGAACCTGGCAAAACTGGTAGCCCAGCACTTTCGGGATAGGCTTCTAGGACTCAACCTCCATTTGGTCTTGACTCTGGTTCCCGGTCCAGCTAGAAGGCCAGCTTTGAACTATGATTGCAAAGTGGCATTTTCTGTCAAGTGTGTGTAGAGTGCCCAAAAAGGCAGAGTGGGGACTACAGGGACAGCCTGCGCGAATGATTTTATGCCTCTTTGTCCATCCAGCAGAGCTACTTGTATTATAAAGCCACCAGGTAACAAGGTTGAAGGGCAGGAGACAGAGCCCCCAACTCCCCCTAATTATCAGAGGCCCCTATTATTTCCAAAAGAGCCTGACAGCTGTTGGACAAATTGGCTTTGGTCAGTTCACAACATAGAAAGTGCTAGAACAGCTCGTGTCACGTAGCATAGACCTCAAGTGTTAAGCCATCACTATCCTATGCAATAATTAGAGACGGGTCAAGTGTTAGATCACACGAAACAGACAACATTAGCTGCAGAATCTGAGAGAGAAAGTCAGGATGGTGTGGCCAGGAGCTAAACTTCATCTCCAGAGATGGGGTTTACTGCTAGCTCCCTCTCCTACGAGCTTTGTTGTTGTTGTCGTGGTTAGCTGCCATCGAGTCGGCTCCCAACTCATGGCAGCCCCATGCATAACAGAAACGAAATGCCGCCTGGATAATTTTTTCATTGGTTGATTTTTGGAAGTAGATCTCCAGGCCTTTCTTCCTAGTCTGTCTTAGTCTGGAAGTTCAGCTGAAACCTGTTCAGCATCATAGCAACACACAAGCCTCCACTGACGGACTGGTGGTGGCTACGCGTACTCCTGGGAGAGTCACCAACTTCCTTTAGGCTCAGTTTTTTCAACTATCAAATGCAGTTAATTTTACCAATTTTGCCCGTGTAGTTCATTAAGAGCTCAAGTGCTTTATAAACACAGTGCCCTCAGTGACACAATGGTTAAGCACTAACCAAAAGGTTGGTGGTTTGAAGCCACCCAGTGGCTCGGCGGGAAAAAGAACTGGTGATCTTCTTCCATAAAGATTACAGCCAAGAAAACCTCTGGGGCAGTTCTACTGTCACACGGGGTCACTGTGAGTCCAAATCGACTCTGCAGCACCCAACAACAGCAAAACCACAGCAAATTATTTTCTGGCCATTGCTGGTGTCTCTTCACCAAACTGGTGAGTACTGATCTGTGTGCTGTCACTGTACCTTGCGCCCAGCAACCATTCCAGCAATTGTTTGTACAGCCAGTGCTGATCAGTCGGCCCAGGGTCAGGTGACTCAGTCTAGAATAGCCTCTTCTCTCCAGAGTCCGCTTTCTCCTGCCCCTGCCTGGGTCCATGGGTGTGCTTCTTCCAGCTCACAGGCCTTGCTTACCACCAGGCGGGGATCTTTGCAGGAGACTCACGTGAGTGGGTCGGTCTGTTTTCTCCCACTAAATATCTTTCACATCTGTCCTCCCAGCCCCACCCTCACTGCCAGGTCCATGGCTCAGGCCCTCCACATCGCTGCCTGGACCTTTCCGGTAGCCTCCAGTCTCTCAGCCCTGCTCTCAACCCCTAGCCCTCAGTGTTCCAGGTGAATGATCTTCTAAAATGCCAATCAGGCTGTGTCACTCACCCACTTAAACTCATCACCGGTGCCTCCTTGCTTACTGGACAAAGTCCAAGCTGATTAGGGTGACATAGGAGGCCCTGGTTATCTGGCCCCTGATGGTTTTGCTCTCTTGTCTCCAGATCCAGCTTTACCCTCTACCTTCACTTCCCTGATACACATCCTGAACCACCCCAAGCTCCAGTCGAAGCCTGTCTCCCACCTTAATTCATTCACATTCGTAGCTCCCAGGCCAGGAAAAGTCTTCTCCCATCTCTTGCACTTGGAGAACCCCATTCCTTTCTCTTTTAAAGCTTCACCCAAGGGCCTATTGGTCTCATCCCCTAGAAGCTGGAGGTAGCCCATGACGTTGAGGACTCCAGTGGCATCTTGAACATGTATGGCCTTAGGACCCTGCGTGCCACACTTGGGGATGCCTTGGGGCTAAGACTGATTCTCTCATCTTTGGATCTCCAGTACATGGCACGCAGTAAGTGCTCAGTAAGTCTTTGCTGAGTGAAATAAACATATATACGGGTGTGTGAGATAAACTTGGAGGGACGTTTGGAGAACAAAGAGAAAGAGAGAAGACAGACTTAGGAACAGAAGCAATGGTGCTCTCTAGAGACAATGTGTCCCCAAACCTGTTGTTGTTCTTAGGTGCTATTGAGTCAATATTAACTCACAGTGACCTCACGTGACAGAGTAGAAATTCCTGTAGGGTTTTCTTGGCTGTAATCTTTACGGAAGCAGATTGCCAGGCCTTTCTCCCACAGAGCGGTTGGTTGGGTTCAAGCTGCCAACCTTTTGATTAGCAGCCCAACACTTAACCGTTACTTCACCAGGGCCCTTCTCCAAATCTTGTTGAGTCTATTGAACTGTTTATCCTTGACCTCTATCCTTGGGTCTAAATAAATAGAAGGGGAAGCAACAGTAAAGAAATAAAGGGAACATTTGTCAACTGGCCCACAGGGATTGATTCTTCCAGAGACAGAGGTCTCCCTTGATGGTCAGTGAGCATTTACCTGCGACTCTGGGTGCAGTCTGACCCCTCCCACTGGCCCCCCCACCCAGATCTTTGCTGTGAGCCTATCTTGAGGGCTGGTGTTCCCACAGCATCAGTGGAGCTGGGAGGTTAGGTGTTTGGATCCTTACATCCCCATTTTCTAGTGCCATTCATAGGTACAGCTGGTTAGGACTTCAACCTATCTTTTTAGCAGATGCAATTCAATCCATAACAACTACTTAGTCTGAACGGAGGCCTCATGTGGAAGCAGACAAGAGGTAACTTTGGCAGGGTAGGTTGGGGCGGCTCTGTTTGGCCACTGGTTCCCTGGTGGCAGTGATGGCAAGTAGCAAGAAGGGAAACAATGGCTGTAGTAGGCAAATGCAGGCACCTACAGGGAAACCCTTGTGGTATAGTGGTTATGAGTTCAACTGCTAACCAAAAAGTCAGTAGCTTGAATCCACCAGATGCTCTTTGGAAATGCCATGGGGCGGTTCTACTTTGTCCTGTAGGGTCACTATGAGTTAATGGCAATGGGTTGTTTTGTTTTTGGTGACAGGGACCAGGTAAGTAATGCAAATGAGTGGAGTGAGTGAGAGGTAGGGAAAGCAATGCCATGACGGTGTTGAATGGCAATGAACACTTAGCTTCTGGGTCAGGGAGCAATGGAGGGTGGTGGAGTCTGTGGTGAGCTGGGGAGCACAGGGCCCAGCTAAAGGGGACAGCCACACCAGGGCCAGCATCCTTGTCCTCCAGGAATGGGGACTGAGTATGGCCAGACAGTTTACCTTTTCAAGAGAACCCAGAAATCCTGAACTTGTCTGATTTTTAAAAGTTAATAGCGATATCATTGATTTTTAACTCATGTTGGCCAACATTGTACGGGTCACATAAAGCACATCTGTGGGCCAGCTTTGCCCCTGGGGGCCACTAGTTTGTGACCTTTGCCTTCTTTGCCTTTCACTCCATCTGGTTTTTGCAAGCAATGCTGATTCCCACTTTTGGCTGAGTACGCCCCAGAGTAATTACACAATTCAGTAGTGGGAGGCCTCAAAAAGGGCAGAGATTAGACTTGCTGCCAGTATGGCCAGGTGATTAATTACAAAAATAAGAGGTGAGCTCATCCCTCCTCTCACACTGCCCCCCCCCAAAAAAAAAAAGGAAAAGAGAAACATATTTCGTTGGCTTGTTTGCCTGCTTACAAAAATACTTGCTAACTTCACCTGGGTCCCTGGCCTCCTGATGTTGCGACCAGCCAGTGGCCTTGATCCTTGGGCTTACAAGAGGGCGGAAGATGGACATCTACAGCCTTCCTTCTTGCTGCTTCCCATCTTGTGCCCAGGCCCTCCCCAGGCTTATCCCGGGCCTTTGGGTGGCGGGGAGGCAGCTCTTCTTTTGATTTCTTGTCAGAAACTAATTTTCCCTGCATTTATCTGAACAGAATTCAATATTTTTCTTCCCCAAAACTACTATTTTCTTTTTTTGTGATTGACCTTCTCCCTGGTGGTGCAGTGGTTAGACGCTTGTCTGCTAACTGAAAAGTTGGCGGTTCGCAAACCCACCAGCGGCTCCGAGGGAGAAAAGACCTGGCGATCCGCTCCCATAAAGATTACAGCCAAAAAAAAAAAAAACCTATGGGGCAGTTCTACTCTGTCACCTGGGGTCACTATGAGTTGGAATCAACTTGACAGCACCTAACAACAACCACAGAGGTTTTCCTGTCTTACCAGAGTGAGCGTTGCTGAGGAAGCATTGTAAATGGTAAAGTGCATGTATACGGAAAATCAAAACAGGAGGTGGGCTGCACTGGGCCATCTCCCTCGGGTGTTTGCTCTCTTGAAGGAGTGGGTGCCTGTTCCTGACTGAGAGCATGTGGTCACCTTCAGCCACTTCACAAAGCCTCCAGACTGTAGTTTTATCAAAATGTCAGCTGGAGCCAGCCATGCGTCTGCGGGTGTGGTGGGGGCTCTGGGGCAACGATGCTGGGCTGCCACTCCGGGTCCATGGCTTACGAGCTGTGTGACCTTAGAGACATGAATCCCTCTGAGCCTCAGTTTCTTTGCATTATAAGGATTTTGCGAAGATCACATATGATAGATTACTTCTTGGTGTGCTGTATGTATGATTTTGTGGCCTTGAGCACACACACACAAAGCGTAAAAACATGCATGTGCATGAACGCACTCTCAGACCCCTTCCCTGCCCTTCCACAGTTTGGCATGGCACTAAAGGGAGCTATGTTTATCAAGCTTGGGTCTCTGGGTGGGCTTGGCCACTGGGAGGTGCTAGTAGAAGATTGTAGAACAAGACCAACCAGTGACCAGTTGCCTTCAGGTTGATTCCAACCCATGTGTGTCAGAGCAGGACTGTGGTCCACAAGGTTTTCAATGGCTGATTTTTCCCAAGTAGATCATTGGGACTTTCTTCTAAAGTGCTTCTCGGTGGATCTAAACCTCCAACCTTTTGGTTGGCGACCAAGTGTGTTAACCGTTTGTACTACCCAGGAACTGGAGGACTGAAGGAGGGTGGAAAGGCCACAGTCCTCCCCTACCCTGTCCCCCGCTGCCTTCCCTTGCTTCCTGTGGCATCTCTCGTGGCAGCTGTGTCTCCTCCATGATCCCAACACCCATAGAATCTGGTAGAATTTCATTGATTCATAGGATATTTGACCCCCTGAGATACTCCCATGTGCTAAATGCTTTACATGTATTTTACTTAATCCTCCTAACAACGCTATGAAGAAGATGCTATAATTATTAGCCCCATTTTACAGATGAGGAAACTGAGTCTCAGAGAGAATAAATTCTCTGCCATCTGTCCCAGTGCTAGTCACAGTATAGCCAGAATTTGAACCAAGGTGGTCTAACTCCAGAGCCCTTGCTCAAGAGGTATGTGTGTTAACAGAATGTTCTGGGCTGGCTCAAGTCTTGCTTTAACTAGCAAACCATTAGCCTGACCACCAGGCTCCGTGGCAGGCACTTACAAATGACACTTCCTGCTCTCCAGCTCTGATACAGGGGGAGCTGCCCCCAAAGACCACAGCAGTTAAAGCTGTGAGATACACAACTGGCTGGGCCTAAGAAAGTTTCAGTGGCTTTGATGGGAGACAAGATGCCATCCAGGCAGTTCTGGGAGATGGCATTGCTCTGAACAGATAACTTGATGTAAAAAGAAGAGGAACAAGTGGAGGGGTGGAGGGAGAGGAGAAGAAGGGAGGAGGGAAGGGGTGAAAGACCCACATTTCACAGAGCCCAACCCTGAGCCTATGCTCTGATGACCAGGGAAAAGGCTTTGAAAAGCGGAGGGCTGTACCTGCAACCCGCTCCCTGAAAGTGGGGGTGGATCACAGCAGAAATCATATGGGAACACCTGCTGTGGAACCAGGGAGCTGTGGAAAGAGTTCAGGTGATAAAAAAAATGTTAAGAGAGGGCTGGATTGCATCTGGCTGTAATTCCAGGCTCTCAACTCCCATTTTGAAATCCGGGGAAAGGAGGCTGTCAGGCTGCTGCCTCCTTCTGCTCAGCCAGACTCCTGTCACCTGGCAATATGGTGCTCAAAGCTGGTGCACCTTTTGTTGTTGGAATGTTTAAACAAGATCAAGAAGGCCTTTGGGGTTGAACGGCTCTTGAGTTAAGCTCCTTCCTTTTCCCAGACCCCCTGTACCATTTGCTGGTCACAGATGTTGGTAACATCTGGAGTGAACATGGGCCTTTCCCCAAAAAAAGATGAGGTACCCAGGCCTTTGGTTAGAAAAGATGAACCCCTCAATGCCTCCAGTCTATTTTTTAAGAAGAACATGGTAAAGCACAAAAATCAGGTCATGTCACTTCCCTGCTGAAATCCTTCAGGTACCTTCTTATTTATCCTCAGAATAAAATTCAAACTCCTCACTCGGCCAACCAGGCGCTTTCTGGCAGTCTTACCATGGACCATTCTCCCCCTTGCCTGCTAAACTCTAGCTGAGTGGCCTCCTCACAGTTCCTTAAACACACCTATTCCCTCTCCTTCGTCATCACCACAGGGCCTTTGCACCAGGGCTTCGAACCAGTTCTTTCCAGTTCGTTTGTGGCCATGGAAGCAAAACTGGAACAGGTCCAAATTTTTTTAATTTGGGTAAACCAGAATGGGAAAAATTACAGGTCGAAGCCCTGCTAGAAACCTAGCCTCCCTCTTAGAAAACAAGGACAATGTACAAGTCGCATAGCAACCAACTCTCCTGCCTGTCAGATTTTGAGGAGAGTCAGAAACAGCTGAAACCTGTCCTCCATGGGTGACCCTGCTGTTATCTGAATACCGGTGGCATAGCTTCCAGCATCACAGCGACACGCAAGCCCCCCAGTACGACAAACTGACAGACACGTGGGGGATCAAGTTTCAGCTGAGCTTCCAGACTAAGACAGACTAGGAAGAAAGACCCGGCAGTCTACTTCTGAAAAGCATTAGCCAGTGAAAACCTTATGAATAGCAGCAGAACATTGTCTGATATAGTGCTGGAAGTTGAGCCGCCCAGGTTGGAAGGCACTCAAAAGATGACTGGGGAAGAGCTGCCTTCTCAAAGTAGAGTTGACCTTAATGACGTGGATGGAGTAAAGCTTTCGGGACCTTCATTTGATGATGTGGCACCACTCAAAACGAGAAGAAACAGCTGCAAACATTCATTAATAATTGGAGCATGGAATGTACAAAGTATGAATCTAGAAAAATTAGGAATTGTTAAAAATGAATTGGAATGCATAAACATTGATATCCTAGGCATGAACTGAAATGGACTGGCATTGGTCATTTTGAATCGGACAATCATATAGTCTACTATGACTGGAATGACAACTTGAAGAAGAATGGTGTTGCACTCACCATCAAGAAGAACATTTCAAGATCTTTGCTGAAGTACAATGCTGTCAGTGATAGGGTAATATCCAGACGCCTACAAGGAAGACCAGTTAATACAACTATTATTCAAATTTACACACCAACCACTAGGGCCAAAGATGACAAAATAGAAGATTTTTATCAGCTGCTGTAGTCTGAAATTGATCAAACATGCAATCAAGATGCATTGACAATTACTGGTGATTTTAACGTGAAAGTTGGAAACAAAGAAGGATCAGTAGTTGGAAAATATGGCCTTGGTGATAGAACAATGCTGGAGATCGAATGATAGAATTTTGCAAGACCAATGACTTCTTCGTTACAAATACCTTCTTTCACCAACATAAATGGTGACTATACACATGGACCTCGCCAGATGGAACACACAGAAATCAAACTGACTACATTTGTGGAAAGAGAAGATGGAAAAGTTCAATATCGTCAGTCAGAACAAGGCCAGGGGCCGACTGTGGAACAGACCATCAATTGCTCATACGCAAGTTGAAGCTGAAACTGAAGAAAATCAGAGCAAGTCCATGAGAGCCAAAATATGATCTTGAGTATATCCCATCTGAATTTAGAGACCATCTCAAGAATAGATCTGATGCATTGAACACTGGTGACCAAAGACCAGATGAATTGTTGTGGAATGACATCAAGGACATCATACATGAAGAAAGCAAGAGGTCACTGGAAAGACAGGAAAGAAAGAAAAGACCAAGATGTATGTCGGAGGAGACTCTGAAACTTGCTCTCAAACATCGAGCAGCTAAAGCAAGGGGAAGAATTGATGAAGTAAAAGAACTGAACAGAAGATTTCAAAGGGCAGCTTGAGAAGGCAAAGTAAAGTATTATAATGACATGTGCAAAGAGCTGGAGATGGAAAACCAAAAAGGAAGAACACACTCGGCATTTCTCAAGCTGAAAGAACTGAAGAAAAAATTCAAGCCTTGAGTTGCAATAGCGAAGGATTCTATGGGGAAAATATTAAATGATGCAGGAAGCATCAAAAGAAGATGGAAGGAATACACAGGGTCATTATACCAAAAAGAATTAGTCGATGTTCAACCATTTCAAGAGGTGGCATATGATCAGGAACTGATGGTACTGAAGGAACAAGTCCAAGCTGCTCTGAAGGCATTGGCAAAAAACAAGGCTTCAGAAGCTGACGGAGTATTAATTGAGATGTTTCAACAAACAGATGCAGCGCTCGAGGTGCTCACTCGTCTATGCCAAGAAATATGGAAGACAGCTTCCTGGCCAACTGACTGGAAGAGATCCATATTTATGCCTATTCCCAAGAAAGATGATCCAACCGAATGTGGAAATTATAGAACAATATCATTACTATCACACACAAGCAAAATTTTGCTGAAGATCATTCAAAAATGGCTGCGGCAGTATATCAACAGGGAACTGCAAGAAATTCAGGCCCGTTTCAGAAGAGGACGTGGAACCAGGGATATCACTGTTGATGTCAGATGGATCCTGGCTGAAAGCAGAGAATACCAGCAAGATGTTTACCTGTTTTATTGACTATGCAAAGGCATTGGACTGTGTGGATCATAAGAAATTATGGATAACATTGCAAAGAATGGGAGTTCCAGAACACTTAATTGTGCTCTTGAGGAACCTTTATGTAGATCAAGAGGCAGTTGTTCAGACAGAACAAGGGGATACTGCATGGTTTAAAGTCAGGAAAGGTGTGTGCCAGGGTTGTATTCTTTCACCATGCCTATTCAATCTGTATGCTGAACAAATAATCCGAGAAGCTGGACTATACGAAGAAGAACAGGGCATCAGGATTGCGTTATGCAGATGACACAACCTTGCTTGCTGAAAGTGAAGAGGACTTGAAGCACTTACTAATGAAGATCAAAAACCACAGCCTTCAGTATGGATTACACCTCAACATAAAGAAAACAAAAATCCTCACAACTGGACCAATGAGCAACATCATCATAAATGGAGAAAAGATTGAAGTTGTCAAGGATTTCATTTTACTTGGATCCACAATCAACACCCATGGAAGCAGCAGTCAAGAAATCAAAAGACGCATTGCATTGGATAAATCTGCTGCAAAGGACCTCTTTAAAGTGTTGAAGAGCAAAGATGTCACCTTGAAGACTAAGGTGCACCTGACCCAAGCCATGGTATTTTCAATCACATCATATGCGTGTGAAAGCTGGACAATGAATAAGGAAGACTGAAAAAGAATTGATGCCTTTGAATTGTGGTGTTGGCAAAGAATATTGAATATACCATGGACTGCCAGAAAAAAAAAAAAAAAAAAAAGAATGAACAAATCTGCCTTAGAAGAAGTACAACCAGAATGGTCCTTAGAAGCAAGGATGGTGAGACTACGTCTTACATACTTTGGACATGTTGACAGGAGGGATCAATCTCTGGAGAAGGATATCATGCTTGGCAAAGTACAGGGTCAGCAGAAAAGAGGAGGACCCTCAACGAGGTGGATTGACACAGTGGCTGCAACAATGGGCTCAAGCATAACAACAATTGTAAGAATGGCGGAGGACTGGGTTGTGTTTCGTTCTGTTGTTCCTAGGGTCGCTGTGAGTCGGAACCGACTCGATGGCACCTAACAACAACAACGACAGCAGAAACAGCAGTGCCCTGATCAAAGATGGTGGCTGACCATGCCACTTTAAATGTGTGTTGCTCTCCACAGTCCTACCAGTAATCTAATCTCATATATCTGGCTCCTGAAAGGGCTCACTACACCTCTTCTCAGTTTCCCATTCCGTGGCTTCGACCTGTAATTTTTCCCATTCCAGTTGTTGTTCCAGATCACCCAAGTTGTAAAAATTTGGGTCTGTTCAAGTTCCGCTTTGTTAGCCATGAATGAACCGGTTTGAACCAGTTCAAAGCCCTGCTTTGCATCTTCACTTTCCTCCTCTTGGACATCCCTTTTGGCTGCTCTTTGCAAGCCTGGCTCCTTGCCATCCTCTGGTCTCAGCTTAAATGCCACTACCTCTTCAGAGAGAAGATCTTCTATTATTTTCTATATCTACATCCTTTGTGATAAATTCCCACAGTATGTAATTTATTTATCGACTGTCTCTCTCTCTCTCACTGGTCGCTTAAGCCCCCAGGGTCCAGAGGCCATGTCTGTGTTGTTCTCTCCTGTGGCCTCAACATCTACGCACAAGGTGGGGGTTTGCATCATGACTGGTGGTGGAAGGAGGGCAGGAAGCAGAGAGCAGAGCTGGGAGTGGGAACCAGCCTAGAAGACTATTTCTGGAGGGGGTGGGCGTGAAGAGTCAACAACTAGGAGATGGCTGAAGAAGAGGGAAGATTACGAAAGGGGGCCCACACAGACAAGAGGGAGCTGTGCTGGTCTGCTTCTAGAGGGTTTCTGCATGTAAGCCCAGCTTTCTCTTGGAGTCTGACCCTCTACTGGCAAACACTGTGTGGAGCAAAAGGAGGTGACCTGGATTCCTTCATTTTATTTGGGCCAGTTTCCAGAGCTGGGGACATCAATTCCTAATGCATTTCATTCTTTCCTTCTTTTTGCTTATCTACATGACGGCAATAAAGCTGTGAACGGTAAGTACCCCTATCCCACCTCTTTTAACTATATTGAGATCATGAGGCTGAAGACAGGGTGAGAGAAATGATGAAACACAGAGAAGGAAGACAATACAGCATGTGCAAAAGACCCCTTTAAAGTGTTAAAAAGCAAAGATGTCACTTTGAGGACTAAGGTGTGCCTGACAAAAGCCATGGTGTTTTCAATTGCCTCATACGCATGCGAAAGCTGGACAATGAATAAAGAAGACCAAAGAAGAATTGATGTCTTTGAATTATGGTGTTGGTGAAGAGTATTGAATATGCCATGGACTGCCAGAAGAACGAACAAATTTGTTTTAGAAGAAGTACTGTCAGAACATTCCTTTGAAGCAAGGATGGCAAGACTTTGTCTCATATACTTCGGACATGTTATCAGGACGGACCAGGCCCTGGAGAAGAACATCACAGTTGGTAAAGTAAAGGGTCAAATAAAAAGAAGAAGACCCTCAAAAATCCGTCAAAAGATGGATTGACACAGTGGCTGCAACAATGGGCTCAAGCAAAACAACAATTTGGAGGATGGCAGGACAGGGTAGTGTTTCGTTCTGTTGTACATAGGGTCTCTATGAGTTGGAACTGACTTGATGGCACCTAACAACACGGCATTTGCTACGTACATGTGTGTAAATAGTATGATGTTGTTGTTAGGTGCTGTCAAGTCCCTTCCGACTCACAGCGACCTTACATACAACAGAATGAAACACTGCCTGGTCCTGTGCCATTGTTAGAATCGTTGCTGTGTTTGAGCCCATTGTTGCAGACACTGTGTCAATTCATCTCATGGAGGGTCTTCTTTTTCAGTGGCCCTCTACCTTACCAAACACTACGTCTTTTTCTCTCTCTGGATCCTACATCTGGTTTGTGATCATTTGACCTCCAGTTCTGGGAGCTCGAACCAGCAGCCTGTAGTCTGACCTGCTGATTCTGGTATTTGCTGGCTTCCAAAGCCCCTTGTACCAGCAGCCTATTGTCTGACCTGATTCACCAGCTTCCACAGCATTGTGAGCCAGCAGCCTCTCATCTGACCTACCAGTTTGGGTTTATCAGTCTCTGCAGCCACGTGGGTTGGGAGAAGCCTCCAGCCTGGTGCCTGAACCATGGATTTGGGGCTTGCCAGCCTCCACAACTGCGTGAGCCATTTCCTTGAGATATGGTTCATGAGTTCTGTGAGACACCGGAACACATTTTAGAACCCAAAGGCGGGAGGGAGAGTACTGAAAGGAGGAGGAGTAGTTGATGTTAGGGATGATGAGTAAGACAGCAGTTTGGGAAAGGTGAACGTTTGGGACATCTTTAACTTCCGCCTCATAGGATCCAGCTTTGTGTGATCCTTGTAAAATAAATTATTCGTTCAGTTACATACATATGTATGTCTATATGTACATGTATGTAACACACACATACATAAAGAGATTTATTTTAAGGAATTGGCTCACAGATTGTGGGGGCTGGCAAATCTGAAATCTGTAGGACAGGCTGCCAGGCTGAAAAACCCATCAAGACATCTATGTAAGTCTTGAGGCAGAATGCCTTCTTCTCTGGAAACTTCAGTTGTTCCTCTTAAGGTCTTGAACAGACTGAATGAGGCCCACCCACGTGAAGGAGGGTATTCTTCTTTACTTAAAGTTGACTGATTGTAAATGTTAATCACATCTACAAAATACCTTCCCAGCAACATCTACGCTAGTGTTTGACCAAACAACTGGGCACCGCGGCCTGGCCAAGGTGACACATAAAATTAACCATCATGTATGGTATTCAGTTATAAAGGTGACCAGTAGAGGAATTGACAACTATGTCTTAGCTGTACTGGGAAGGAGGAGAGAGAAGAGGTGCCGAGTGTGTCTGAGCAAGCCAAGTCTCCATCTATGCAGGTAAAAAGGCAATCGATAAAGTGCATAATCAATAAATCAGGAAATGATAGTAGTAGCAGATCAGTTGGAGATACGAAGGTGATCACCAGAAGAACTAAAAGTAGAAATAATTTTAAGAATTATTGAGAGGAGAGGGTTGTTTTTCACTAAAGCCATTTAGTGATACTTATTTTTTTAACCATATATATACATCACTTGATACAGAGGGAGAAGGGAGTAGGTTAGAACCAACATGCTAGATGCCACTTAAAAGTCAGGCAAACAAGTTTAGATTGTGTACCTCTCTATCAGGGCACCTCTCCCCGGCTCCACAGGCTAAAACCACACCCCAGTGCCGTCGAATCGATTCAGGCTACTAGTTGTCTTTTCTGACATGTTCCCACCCTCACACCCCATCCCAGACAGGCATGCAAGCCCACCATGCTTCCACACACAGGACTGTGGGTAGAGAAAGTAATTACAGAGCAACACGTGACCTTGACCTGGGACAGTAAGTGCATAAGAAAATGTCCCTGGAGATGTCAGTCCCTGTGCTTGTGGAGCCTGGAGGGGGAGGAGGAGGAGCATAGTATCTTCTTGGGGCATCTTCCCCACTGGCCTTTGAAGTGGCACTTCCGGTTCTCACCTTCCGCAGACTTGCCAAGACCCACAGACAACTCTTCCATATCCTTGCATCTCCGCCTGGCTTCAGAGTCCCTGGGTGGTGCAAACCTTTAAGGGCTCAGCTGCTAACAGAAAGGCTGGAGGCTCAAGTCCCCTCAGAGGTGCTTTGGAATAAAGCCCTGGTGATGTGCTTCTGAAAAATCAGCCATTGAAAATGCTATGGAGCACAGCCCTACACTGGCACACACGTGGTTGCCATGGGTTGGAATCGACTCAGCGGCAACTGGCTTTGCTTGGCTCCTGGACCTACCTCTCATTTCTTCAAGCCTGAGACAGAAGGGGGAAGGGAAGAACCGCAGACTCCTTCAGCCGGGAGCCACCTCCCTCCCCTCTGAGAACTACTCTTCTTCACTCTTTCTTAAAAAAAAAAAAAAAAAACAGGACAGGATCCTGCTTGCTGCCTTCAGAGCCCCTCTTCCCTGCCAGCCCCACTTCCTGTGTGCTGGGTTCTGTCACATCCCTGCTCCTGACAGCTGGGACATGTCTGTCTGCAGTCACTGTAGTTCATTCAGTCTTTAGAGCTGTGACTGTAAAATCATGTGACTGTTATTTTAAGTCACCAACACCTTCAAAATAGCCCAACCTCTCTGAAGCTCTCAGGCCTTTTGGAAAGGAAGACATTCCAGTCAGGCTGCCATTAATCCTGTGGGACCCACTTCAGATCCCATGTCCCATTAGCCCCTCAGATGGCCAGTCTGTAAACTCCAAGTCCTTTGAAGCAAAGGCCTGCCTCTCCGGGAGAAGTCCATGGTCCTGGGGTTGGCAACCAGTGGGGGCCTCAGGAAAGGGCCTCCTGTGTGAGTGAGAAGGCCCCCCTCTAGTCTCCACGTGAGGCTGGAAGCACAGCCCTGAGTCTGTGATGAACAGAATGCTTATTCGTGGCAGGGCAGGTCGGTGGTCCCAGGCCTTAACCAGAGAGACCGGAGTGGTTTGACAAAATGTGTAAGCGTCACCAGGGGGCTGCTGCTCCTTTTCCTTTTTCTCTCGCCCACTTCCTTCTTCCAGACTGTCCTTCAGGAAACTCTCACCCTCCATTTGTCCTCCTCAGGCTTGTTTTTCTGTCCTTTGTCTGCCAGAAAGGACGCCGCACGCATTTCCACAAACAGCTCGATGCTGGGGTTTTGCGAGGGCCTTTCTCTTATCTCACGGTTCTCCTTTCTCAGAGTAATGTTGGGGCCGGTTTCAATTTGGGGATTAGTCTAACCAAGTGCAGAATCTACCTCTCTGTGTGGAGGAGGCTCTCAGTTAGCTGTCAATACATCTCCCTCCTCTCCCCCTCCTTGCTCCACCCTAATCTTTGGAGCTTAAAAAGGCTTAAAATGCTTCTTAGGCATGGGATAGTTCTTACAAGGCAGCTATTGATTAGCTGAGGAGAAATGACTTCGAAACTTGGTGTGTGAACTTTCCTCCATGACTGCCTCACCATATGGCCCAGTGAAAGTGGAGGGCAAGCCCGCCTGTTGTCTGAAGCGCTCGGATAGTTTCTTCCTGGGGAAAGTGACCATCAGGGCATTCTAGTATGGAACCACGAGCCTGCCTTTGAGGCAGCAATGCAGAGCTAGCCCTTCACCTTCTTCCTTCACCCACTCAGCTGATAGGATTGTGATGTTGGCACAGTAGCCTCACCCCAGCACAGACACAGCCCTGGGCACTCTGAGCTGAACCTGGGAGGAGAAGCTATTTCCTGTCACATCATCCTATTGCTTCTTATTCCGTTGAGTTACAGCAAAATGACAAATGGCTTGTTAGTCATGGTGACCTTCCGTGTAACAGAATGAAACGTTGCCCAGCCTTGCGCCATCTTCGTGATCGTTGGTATGTTTGAGTCCATTGTTGTGGCTACTGTGTCAATCCATCTCATTGAGCGTCTCCTTCATTTCTGCTGACCCTTTATTAAACACCATGTCCTTTTCTAGAGATTGGTCTTTCCTGATAGTGTGTCCATCATAATATCCAAGTTGCCCCTTGCAGCTTGGAAACTGCTTTCCCTCGGTGGTTCCCACAACCCAATGCAATAAGCACAATGATTTCTATTTGCCAGATAAGGAAACTGAGGCTCAGAAAGGGGGAGTGACTTATCCAAGGTGTCTCAGTTAATAAGATGTAGTGTTAGGATTTGAACCCAACGTTCTGATTCCACAGTCCTCCTGTGGCCTATTCTTTGTCCAGAGACTTCCCACGGCGGTATGTGAAGCTGCAAGATGGTGGTAGTTGGCGGCTTTGGGAAAGGCATGCACACTCTGTGGCATTAAGAAAAGAAAGGTCAATGAATCATCTCCAAATTAACCAATCGCAGAGCCCATGCAATGGGAAGTTTAGAAGCGAGGATGTCGAGAATTTGACTTGTTTACTCAGGACACATCATCAGGAAAGACCAATCACTAGAAAAGGACATCATGCTTGGTAAAGTAGAGGGTCAGCAAAAATGAAGAAAACCTGCAGTGAGATGGATTGACACAATGGCCTCAACAATGACCTCAACATACCAACAATCACGAAGATGGCACAGGACTGGGCGATATTTCATTCTGTTAAACTAAAGGGCACCATGAGTCAGACCATGAGTCAGAGCCGACTTGGTGGCAACCAACAACAACATGGCATAGGACGGGAAAGAAAAGGACCAAAAGAAAGTATCTCAGAGCTGAGCTGAACAAGCAAACAGCAGTTCACCTTGGTGAGCTGGGAATCAGAATCCAGTAACACTGAAACCTATTACCTTTTGTGTGGTAAAGCTGCCCTTTCACATGGCAAGCGAGGTGGAGAATTAAGGGCACAGCCAGGTGACTGAGAGAGTGCCGGAAGTCTCCTGATAATTCCCCAACTTTCCTCTCACTGTGCACGTTTAGACAGGCTGAGCTGAAGGAGGAAAGAGAATTTGTGAAATGCTAACTTGCCTTAGCATCCTTAATGCTGATTTCAGAGAGGAACTGCGGAAATGTAAAGTTTTGAGCTTCGAAAACTTCGCTGCTGACTCTAGCTTTTGAATGTACTGTATGCATTGTTAAGAAAGCAGTCAGTGCCTGATGCTTTATTTAAAATGCTTGCATATTCTTGCTTGCATATCCTACTTACTTGGAAGGATGAAATTGGCATGAAGTGAAAAGAAGGAATGCAGTAATAGGAAGAAAGCCTGGATGTATTTAGGGAAATCTGTGGCTATTGTCCTGCCTGAGTTCTGGGAGGAAAGAGGCCCCAGGCTGTTTCCTCTAAATCATCCGAGGAGCATGTGATATCTACTAAGGGACTCCTGGAATACTCAGTGGTGTCCTAATGAAATAATAATGGAACATATCCTTCTCCCCACCATTTCTATGGGGAAGACTTACCATCACCCCAGACAGGGATTAGGCCTAATAAATTACCTTCAGGATGCAGGATGCACACACCACGTCAGGGCTGCGTACACACATGGACGGCCTGCAGCCCAGAAAATTCATCATCCTCAGGTTAGACACACAGCAGGCGCCAAGCAGCAGGAAGTGGCCTGGAATGTGTCCCAATGAAGTGATTCTTGGAGCAGAAGAGGAAATACCAGCAGTAATGCTAGGGATATCTGCTGCAGGGGAATTCAGAGGCCCCAGGGACATGGACACTGCATTTGTGACCCATCTTCCTACAAGCATACTACCCCTTCTTGGGTCTGCACCATGGTTTCTCAACCTCCGCACTACTGATATTTTTGGCCAGATAATTATTGTTGTGGGGGACTATTCTATGCATTGTAGGATGTTTAGCAGCATCCCCTGCCTCTGTCCGCTACATGCCACTAGCACCCCTCTCCTACTTGTGACAACCCAAAATGTCTCTAGACATTGCCAAATGTCCCCAGGGCCAGGGAAGAGGCAAAACTGCTCCCCACTGAGAACCACCGGTCTATGCTAGGAAAGACAAAGGTTGATCTTGTTTCTCTGTTGGACTACCAGACCCTCCAGTGGCTTCCTATCTCACTCTAGGTCAGTGCCAAAGTCCTCCAAGTGGGCAAAGCTGTGATTACAATCAAGATGGAGCTGGCTCCAAGTCTGTGTTTCACCCCTGTGAGATTCTGCCTCTCCCTGGGAGCAGAAGCAGCACAGGCTCCATGTCCCCTCTCTTCCTGTGACCAACTCTGTTAGGCTAGGTTGGGTGATGGTGGAAACAAGAGAGGGAGGAAGAATGCCTCTACAACTTCAACCTAGGCAAGTCCCACCAACCATGTCCAACCAAAACTTCCTCCAGGAAAGCAGAGGATGAGGTGAGAAGGGGCCAGCTGAATGTGGGCACAGGGTCAATAGTGCTCACTGTCTTGGATGGGGGAAACCTGAGTGGTGTCTGCTGCCATCTCTATCTCCCAAACCCTAAGCAGAGCCACCTTGCCAACGTGTCTTCCCAGTGGGTTCAGAAGTGATGGGCCCCATGGGTCTCTCAGCCTCCAGAGAGTGATCTAGAGCTATGTGGGCCACCATCTGTGTAC
Source organism: Loxodonta africana (assembly GCF_030014295.1). Lineage (NCBI taxonomy): Eukaryota > Metazoa > Chordata > Mammalia > Proboscidea > Elephantidae > Loxodonta > Loxodonta africana. Next base: position 21,331,146 of record NC_087357.1, read on the forward strand.
CTGAGGTCTGCTCTCCCAGCCTGTGGATCTGTGGGGGCACACTCATTTGACTTTGCATCTCCAGCTCACAGCAGGGTTCCTAGGACACAGAAAGCACTTGGTGAGTATTTGTGGAATGAAGAAGTGAATCCATAAGTGAGTGGACTGCCTTCTTTCATTCTATAATATTCCTGTGCTTGATTTGGGCTCAGTGTGGACTGTTATGGATTGAATCATACCGCCTGTCCCCGTCCACCAAAAAACGAAGAGTAAAGTTGAAATCGTTTTTTGAAAAAAGCCTGTTTCCTTTGTTACGTTAATAAGGCCATACCATTGTAGGGTAGATCCTAACCCTAATCACTTCAGAGTTATAAAAAGACCAGAATAGACACAGATGCACTCACGGGGAAAGACAGAGGCCATGTGAGGATCTGTCTACAGGCAAAGGAATGCCAAGGATTGCTGGCAGATACCAGAAGCTGGGAGAGAGGCTCACAGAAGGAATCAGTATAGCCGAGACCTTGACTTGGACTTTCAGCCTCCGGAACTCTGAGAAAATAAATTTCTGTTCTTTAAAGCCACCCATTTGTGGTATTTCTGGTAAGGCAGCACTAGGTAACTATCATGGATTTAATCATGTCCCCCCAAAATATGTGTCAACTCGGTTAGGCCATGATTGCCAGTATTGTGTGGTTGCTGTCCATTTAGTGATTGTAATATTCCTGTGTGTTGTCAATCCTAATCTCTGCCTGTGGTTGGTGAGGCAGAGACTGGATTATTTTGAAGAGGATTAGCGCAGGATTGTAACACCCTTAATAAGGTCACATCCATGATCCAATGTAAAGGGAGTTTCCCTGGGGTGTGGCCTATACCACCTTTCATCTTAAAAGAGATAAAAGGAAAGGGAAGGGCAGGGGGGACCTCATACTACCGAGAAAGAAGCACTGGGAGTAGAGCACATCTTTTGGGCCCGGGGTTCCTACATGGAGAAGCTCCTAGTCTGGGGGAAGATTGACGACAAGGACCTTCCTCCAGAGTTGACAGAGAAAGCCTTCCCCTGGAGCTGATGCCTGAATTTGGACTTCTAGCCTACTAGACTGTGAGAGAATAAACTTCTGTTTGTTGAAGCCATCCACTTGTGGTATTTCTGTTAAACCAGCACTAGATGACTAAGGTAGCAACTAAGATACGGATCCAGGGAGAGACCAGCCTCAGGAGGTCTCTGTGGACCCTTCCCCAAAGACACAGTGGTCTAAGGTACCTTTTTTTACTTCTGTCTCTATCATTTCTATCTGAGATTTGTCCTAAGCCTCACAGTTCATTACAATATTGTGTGATTTCACACCTTTTTAAAATAGCATCTTCATGCCAACTACTGCAAGAGAATGTTGGACAAATACACTTGTTTGCGTGTCCCCTTCTGTCACTCCACTCTTACTCTCCCCTTCTCAATGGCTTCATTAGAGCAGGTGGAGGGGGGGAAGAGTGACCACACACCTCATTCACACTTTCAACAAGGAAAGTCATTCAAGAACATCCTCAGGAGTCATCTCCCCAGTTCCTCACCAGCTGGGAGAAGAATGATGTGATGGGAAATTTTTACCTTTTCTATTAAAAAACGTTTGGATATAAGAATAACATATAAGTAAATATAGGAACTAGATAATTTCTGTCAGTGTGCTATTTATTCCCAGGAAAGGAGCCAGGAGATAAAAGAACAGAGGTCCCTAGAGGAGTCCAACAGCTTCTTGAGGGTGACTAATCATTGGGAGCACCTGACAGAACTCTTACTCTGGATGCCTGGCACCAGCAGAACATTCCACCAGGGTGGGCTCAGGCCCTAAGAAAACAAGACTTACTCCTGATTCTTTCACCAACAGGGTCTTTCCTCTGGAGGTTGGGCCTTGTACTGTGGCCTTCTCCTCCCTCCAATGTGGAGCCCAGCCTTGGAACACAGCTATAGCCCAGTGGTTATGAGTCCAGGCTCTGATGTCAGGCTTCTCAGGTTCAAATCCTCCTTCTACCACTTAGCTGTGAGACTTTAGGCAATTAATGTAACATCTTTGGTGACCCATGTGTAGAATGGGATGATAATTCATCCTTATGCTGAGGATGGAATGAGTTGGTACATAGAATGGTTCCTGGCACATAGTGACTGCTCAGTAAATGTTGTTGTTTTTGTTGCTAGGTGCCGTCGAGTAGGTTCAAACTCATAGAGACCCTAGGTGCAACAGAACGAGACATTGCCCAGTCCCGTACCATTCTCACAATATTTGCTATGCTTGAGCCCATTGTTGCAGCTGCTGTGTCAATCCATCTCTTTGAGGGTCTTCCTCCTTTTCTCTGACCCTCAACTTTACCAAGCATGATGTCCTTCTCCAGAGAACAGTCCCTCCTGACAACATGTCCAAAGTATGTGAGATGTAGTCTCGCCATCCTCGCCTCAAAGGAGCATTCTGGCTGTACTGCTTCCAAGACAGATTTGTTCGTCCTTCTGACAGTCCACAGTATATTCAATATTCTTCACCAACACCATAATTCAAAGGCATCAATTTCTCTCTGGTCTTCCTTATTCATTGTCTAGGTTTCACATGCATATGAAGCACTTGAAAATACCATGGCTTGAGTCAGGTGCACCTTAGTTCTCAAAGTGACATCTTTGTTTTTTAACACTTCAAAGAGCTCTTTTGCAGCAGATTTGCCCAGTGCAATGCATCGTTTGATTTCTTGACCGCTGCTTCCGTGGGCATTGATTGTGGATCCAAGTAAAATGAAATCCTTGAGAACTTCAATATTTTCTCCATTTATCATGATGTTGCTTATTGGCCCACTTGTGAGGGTTTTTTTTTTATGTTGAGATGTAGTCATCATTCAACATTTTGCCCATACAGTAAATGTTGGGTATTGTTATTATCCCATATGTTTAACCGTCTCATAACAAATGCCTTTCTACCCTAAACTCAAAGCTCTCATGACAAATTGCCTTCCTACCCAAAAGTCAAATCCATAAACCAGAATCTTCCAGAGTTTTAACCTGCTGCTGACCATCAGTGGTAGGAATTCTCCAAAGACCTCTTCAAGGGCAGCCCAGGGTCAAGAAGGGACCCATTCCCTGATCACTGGCCTTGGCTTAGGGACATCTCCTTTGGTTGATGGGACATCCCCACTCACAGATTAAAGAGACCACAGCACAGGTCTATGAGACCCTTCACGAGCTACTGTGTTGTGTTAACATTGGTGAGAATGGGGAAGGACACATAAAAGCAGAGCGCTGAGCCTTCCAGACCCTCCCTGGGGCACAAACCCATGGAATGTTGTCTCCTGTGGAATTCTGGAGCCACTCCTACTTTTCCCCCTCCTGGGTATCAATGGACTTAGCCTACTGGTTCATATCAGTGTAGAGTTTCTCTGTGTGTCTCAGAGGAAGTCCCTTCACCCATGAAAAGGTACACTGGCTATTTAAAATTTGTTCCTAGGAAAATCAGGTATTAAGAAAAAATGATAACTGTCATACATGGCAAGCGCAAGACTAAACCTTATACGCATTCTTTCATTTGATTACCACCACAGCCCTAGGTACTCTATTATTTCCATTTTACAGATAAGGAAACCAAGGTTCAGAGAGGTTAAGTACCTTGTCCCAGGTCACACAGCTAGGAAGTAGTGGAGCTGAGGTTCAAATCCAGGTCTGTTTGACCTCAGTACCCGTCAAACAATGAAGCCTCTTAATAAAGAGATAGTCCCTCTGACCTCTTTTCTGATTGCTTCGGTATTTCAGTTCAATATGCACTTTCTTCCTTAGTAATAGAGACATTAGCGGTCTTGTGTATGAGACTTACTGTGCCCTAGCACACAAAAAATTTTCCTACTCATTTTAGGTGATATTATGAAAGGGGCACTTCACCCAGATATGCAGTATCTTTTGGAATAACCAGAGAGCAGAAAATGCCTCTTAATTAAGCCATGACCTTCACCCAGTTCATCTTTTTCCTGAATGAGCTCTCTTTTCCTACCCAAACTGCTTTGAGTAAAAGCAAGGCTGGATCCAGGAAGCATTAACCTCTTTCTCTCTTCCCTCTCTAATATCTGCAGCTCCCGCTCTGGCTCCAATCTCCCATTACCAGCTGCCCACAGGAAATTGCCACTGGAAGTCCCAGGGGCACCTTCAATTCAGTATGTCCGAGACAAAGCACATCCTCTCCTCTGGGCCCCAGCCCCCTTCCTGTTGGAGATGCCATTATTCTCCCAGCTCGTGGAGTTCATGGTAAGAGAAGCCTCTTTGATGGCACCACTTCCTGCATTCCTGATGTGCCAGGAGTCATCACATCTGCCAAGGGTTCCTTCCCAGCATTCCTTGCATTTATCACCCTCAACATCTTGTCCTGAGTTCCAAGCCTCCTCACCTCTCTTCTGGGCTCAGTGCTCTTTACAATCTAACTGACACTGAATGCAAAAGAGATCTTACCCCCAAAGAGTCTTTATCACATATTCACCCGCCCAACCATCTTCCATGGTTTCCTGTTGCCTTACTGCATCAAGTCAGCCAGCAGCCAAGGGGCTGTACAACATAGCCCTCTTGAATTTACTTCCTCTTCCAGTCAGATCTGTCTTCTTGCTCTAACTTGGCTTACTTTACTCTCTCAGGCTAAAATTCCCTCCCTGCCTCTCTATACTTTCATCCTTAATATACCCATATGGTAATTTCTCTGGAAAGATAAATTGGATTGAATGCCATTTTCCCGTTCTGTTTAATTGGTATAACTGACTGGTGCCCTATGATGAGAAGAATTCTGTGTGAAGGAGACCTGCGATTGATTAGTGATGTCTGCCATGGGTATAGAAACGAGAAATTGAAGGGAGTAGTCTACTCGGTGGCAACCGGTTTGGCTTCTTTTTTTTTTTTAAGCTTCTGCTAGAGTCAGCTAACACTCTACCTGTTCCATGGAGCTTTGTGACAACAGCCGCCCTATGGATCACCTTGAGAATGTTGCACTATTATATTAATATACTCCTAATTGCAATTGGCTTTGAGAATAAAAAACTGAGATCTGCCTTCAAGGAGGCCACAGTTAGGAGTCTATTTATCCAGGTCTTTATTACATACTGGAAACCCTGGTGGCGTAGTGGCTAAGTGCTACGGCTGCTAACCAAAAGGTCAGCAGTTCGAATCCACCAGGCACTCCTTGGAAACTCTATGGGGCAGTTCTACTCTGTCTGATAGGGTCGCTGTGAGTCAGAATTGACTCGATGGCAGTGGGGTTTTTTTGGTTTTATTACATACCGTTGACAACAGGCAATTAATAATTTTACTTGTAGTAATAATGGCTAACATTTATAAGGACTTACTCTGTGCCAGGCACATCATCTCATTTAATCATCATAACTCCGTGAAAGAGTTACTCTTAAAGGCCCATTATACAGATGGGGAAAGAACATTCAGAGAGATGAAGTAACTACATCTTCTCGTTTATCGCCTATCTCATTATCCAACATTTTGCTTTTATGACAATAGTAAAAAATCTATCTATTTTGCCCATTAATGACGTATGTCTGGCAGTAATGAACACTGAGGTGCAAGGCAAGAGTAATGCTGGCTATGATGGTTAAGGTTATGTGTCAGCTTGGCTGGGCCATGATTCTCAGTGGTTTGGTAGTTATGTAGCGAGGTAATATGGCAGTAATGTAATGATGTATTCATCCTCCATTTCGTGATCTGATGTGGTCATCCTCCATTTTCACATAACACGAATTTCACATAATGAGGTGGTCTTTGGAAACGAACCATGTCGATAAGTGAGGTGAGGGTGTAGTTCAAGGTCACTGAGGCAGGATATACTCACCCAGGGCTGCCTCGTTATAAACCTTGGCTGTTAAGCTAACAGGTATTTTTATCTTTCTTTGTTAGTGTATGGTGTTGTTCTGTGTGATCCTGAACCACCTACTTTCGGTGGAGGTGTTACAAATAGACTGGAAGGTCTTCGAGGGCAGATATCTGCTGCATGTTTTATTATATCCTTCCTCCACAGCCAAGTACCTGACACAGCCCTGGACCAGAGGTGATACACACTTGGAGTCTCTTGATGCTCATTTCGAGGCAGCTCAGGCCCTATTAGTTCTTTTTCCACTTCTCTTTTAACATATTTCCAAGGCACTGGAGGGAAGATCACAAATACATACACGGTAGGTGAGTCTGGGCTCAAATATCACTCAGGGCCCCTAGAAGGACTGTGCTCCAGGAAGCAAAAATATTCTCTTTGCCAAAAAACAAACAAACCGAACCCGTTGCTGTTGCAATTCCAACTCATAGTGACCCTGTAGGACAGAGTAGAACTGCCCCATAAAGTTTCCAGGGAGCATCTGGTGGATTCAAACTGCTGACATTTTGCTTAACAGGCAAGCTCTTAACCACTGTGCCACCAGGGCTCCTTTCCCTTTTTGCAGCGTCTATGAAATCCTGAGCTTTTACACATGCAGCAGCAGCAGCTTTTGGTCACAAGAGGGCAGTAAAGACAAGGCCACCAGGACCAAATCCCACTAGACTCTCATCCAGGCCTCATGGACCAGCGCAGACCTGGGAGCAGTTGTTCAGTTTCTTTTATTACAGCCACTGATGTAGATATTCAGATGAAACATACCACAACAGGCTGATGCAGAGATCTAATCAGTGGTGTCTCTGCAACTTCCAGCATGAACCAAGATCAAATTTGCATTTATTCATTTTTCGACATGCTTTTATTGAGCACCTACTATATTCCAAGCACTATGCTGTCTAGTGGGGGTGACAGACAAGTGAACCAACAACTCTAGTACAGGTTTGCAAAGGGTTTCTGACACCCAGAAGTGACATTGACCTTTTCCTCCTGGACTCACCCAGGATGGCATCTCAGAGGGGGTGACGTCTGAGTTGTGTCTTGGAGAAGGTATGGGAGTTTACCAGAGAGAGAAAGCTGGAGATGGGGGCATCCCAGACAAAGGGAATAGGAGAATGGTGGCTGCAGAAGTCGTTCCAGTGGGAATGAGTGTTTTTACTTCTCGCCATGGGCTGGGAGTTTGATGGCTATCTTCAGATGAAGATTCCTGAAATTTTCCTCTGAATTTTTTGGTCAGGTTTATAACCACCCACAGGAGTGAAGCTGTAAGCATTGGCTAAAGAAGAGCAATGGGAACTATCTTTTTTAGAAAGTTCTTGTGATTATAGACTACCTGAGCAGGATCATGGGAGTTCCTCCCACCTCCTCCTCTCCCACAAGGATGAGGGTGGCCTGAGGGCCCAGCTCTCTTCCGAGGAAAACAGGCTGCTGAGGACAAGCAGAATTTCCAGCCTTACTTTTTCTCCCAGGGCTTTTTTCTCACAATGACGCTTTCTCCTTTCTCTCTTGCTTTGGCCTTGCCTGGATTCTACAGGCAAACATCAGCAGCCCTGAGCCTCCAGGTGTAGGGCAGGAGCTCACCTGGTCATTGTGGTCAGCCCCAAGCTTGAATCTAGGCTCTGTCCACATCTTGGCTGGGAGAACTTGGACTTGTCACTTAACCTCTCTGGGCCTCTGTTTCTTCATCTGGGAAATTGGCATCATAGCCCCTACCACATAGGTTGGCGGCGAGGAGTAACAGTGGTGACTGTCTGTGAATGCAGGGCCCCACAGGCCTAAGCTCAGGCCCCCAGCAGGCCTGAGTCCCTTGGGGCAGTGACTGGGCATGTTGGGGTATGAGGGTATTGGCAAACAGCCATAGCTTTATCTCCCCACAGAACCCATTGGGTGAAGTTGGGTGCCCTCACTCCCTCAGTATGGGGAAACCCAGTGGGGAGACAATACCCAGAAACAGTTGGGCAAGGCTCTCACTGTGGTCTCCTCAGTGCTGCCCCTCAGCCCAAGGAAGCTGGGTGCTGAGAGGGTCTGATGTAAACAGAAGGATGAAGTGCAATGTGGAAGCCGAACTCTGGGGGCGCTAGAGAGAAAGCCATGGCCTCTCTGGGGGAAGATGGTGTCAGAGAACCATTAGGTTGGATTGGAGGAGATATCACTTGACTCACAGCATCCGGGACTGCAGGTCTGGCCAGGAGGGGGCTATCAATCCAGCAATCAGGGCGCCAAGTGGAGAGGGTTGGGAGGATCTCAGGGAGGAGAGAGTGTAAAAGATGTGAGGCAAGTGAGAGAAAGGACGTGTGCATTCATCAACATCATCCATCATTATCATCAAAAATGGTAACTATAATTTATGGGGCACCTACCACACCCCAGGCATCTTCTATACATGTAATCCTCTCAGACGTCCTTCCAGGTAGGTAGCATTAATATTCCCATTTATAGATGAAGACACCGAGGTTCAGAGTGTCTGAGGAATTTGCAGCTTGCTAAAAAGCAGCAAAAGCAGAATTCAGATTGGCTGCATCTGCCTGTCCATTCTTTCCATTCCTGCACTGCCTCTCTGAAAGGGTTAATCACTGTAGCTCCAAAGGCGGAAAGCCCCTTATTTTTTTCTTTGACAATTCAGTTAATCTGAGTTAAAATAAATCTAACTCAGAGGCACATTCTGAAAACCACCTGATGCTTAAGAGCTGAGTAGTGACAAAAACAGAATCCTGGGCACAGAAAATGGCCAGGCGGGGAGGCACCCCACAGACCCGGAAGCTGGCTCTAGGCCTTTCTGTCGTTCCCCATCCACTGTTCAGTCCTAGAACTGAGCAGGCTGGGCCGAACTTCACAGCGTCCCCTTTCCCTACTCAGGCTTGCCTTGGAGTGACACCCACCCAGGATGGGGCTTCCAGCTCCTGCCCCACTGGAAGCCAACAATTGAGAACCAGATAGACCTTGGTTCAAGTCCTCACAGTGGCTGTGTAGCCTCGGGCAGATCTCCTAACTTCTCTGGGCCTCAATTTTCTTATCTGTACCAGCCGCCGCTCAGTTTACTCCAACTCACAAGACCCTCTTTGTATCAGAGTGGAACTGTGCTCCACAGTGTTTTCAACGACTGGCTTTTTGGAAGCAGATCACCAGACCTTTTTTTCAAGGTGCCCCTGGGTGGCCTCGAGCCTCCAACCTTATGGTTAGCAGCTGAGCACGTTAACTGTTTGTGCCACCGTACCCGTAAAATGGGATAATACCCATCTTGCACAAATCTAAGGTGCCACTGGGTATAAGATGTATTATTATGGCACAGTGGTTAAGGGCTATGGCTGCTAACCAAAAGATCAGCTGCTAAACAAAAAAAGTCAGCAGTTAGAATCCACCAGTTGCTCCTTGGAAACCCTATGGGGCAGTTCTACTTTGTCCTATCAACTCAATGGCAAAGGGTTATTATCTTATGTACCAGTGAAAAAAAATTTTTTTAAATGCTGCCAATTAAACTATGACTCAATACTGAAATGCTATGAATTGTCAGACACAACCAAATTGGTGTTATATGAAAATATGTGGAGGATGTCTGTTGTAGAGTTGATGACTTAGGGTAACTGCACCCCTCTTTTGGGTTGCCATGGGGGGAAGGTGAGATGCTGCACGCATGGCCCTCCGCCCTGTGCCTGGCAGGCACCATCACCCCATCAATGGGAGCCACAACGGTGTGTGTCCAATTATCCACACTGTCTTTTGTTTACGGGGTCCTCATCAGAATCCCCTCTGTCCTCAGGGATGTCTTCCCAAGTGCCCCCCAGAACAAGCCCCCATGGGGCTCTTCTCCCATCTTCTGCCTCCCTCCCTCCTCCTCACTCTGAGCTCTCGGGAGCAATTTCTCCTCAGGCAAGAGCTTGGCCCCAAGTCCCCTCAGAAACAGAGAAAAGAAAAATAACATTAGAAGTTCTCTGGAAAGATTTGATTTTCCTGTCTCGCTTTGCGGTGAGCACGTCAGACTTCTACCTGGCTCTTTGAAAGTTAGAACGTTAGCTGGGTCAGCAGAGGAACCAGATAAACCACAGAACTTCTCCACTTCAGCAGAAGTTTTCTTTCTTTTGAGGCAGAATTGAGCTCTCTGTTCTCTCCCCAGCTCTTGGCTGTACACCTACTGAAAAACCAGGCTCTTTCGCCTTCTTGAAAGGCTTCCGCGCTGATCTACCTAAAGGGGCGAAAGTCAAATTTGGTGCCTCTCCAACTTGCTGTAGCCCCACAGAGCAACCAGTGAGGGCCCGGCAGTCCCATCACCCTGAAATTGGTGATTTATTGAGGAGCCAGCAGTCATCCATCACCCAGGCAAAGCGGTGTCACCAGCAGGGACAGGGAGGGCCACTGTGCCCAGTCCCATCCTGAGGCTCTACAATACCTTTCTCAAAGATTATTCTGGTAATTAAATGAGATAACACGTGTGAAGCATTTAGCACAAGACCTGGCACTTGTGAATAATTCTCTGCCCGTCCTCTACCCCAAGATGGCATTCCTGCCCTCAGGTTTGGTCCTCAGACGAAAAGAAACAGAAAAGACAACTGGGCACTATTTTGTCTAGTGGCCTTTTCCCTAAGGGAGCAAAGTAGACTTTGCCTGTAACACCAGCAGAAACTCCTAGGACCTCCCCTTGTGCCCCTGAATCAAGTCTCTCCCAGTGAATCAGAGTAATACAGCCTTGATACCTCCCAGTTTGCCCATTAAAATAAAAGTCACTTTCTGGAAATCACGTTGCATTGTACACGGCTTTCTTCCCAGCTGCATTAGGTTGCGATACTCCCTGTTGCTTATGAAGTCGAGAAATACATTCACATCTGTCCTTGATCTGGTAAGTCAAGAATAGAAAAACTCAGCAACACAAAGGCATTCTTCCACACCCTTTCCAAAAGGCACTTCCCATCAACTGCATTCGTTAGTAAGAGCCCCTTTACATATGTTTTTGATGCCGAGACTATAACATTTTGACTTTTTTCTCCTGCTCCAAAGTGTTATTCAAATAAATAAGAATTAGATGATGTTTGTTTAAACTTAGCTACATGACCTAAGATTCCTGTTTCTCTCCTGACTTCAGCAAAAGGCTTAGCTACTTAATCCCTACACTTTTAAGCATGAATTTTATTTATTTGTTTTCTCAAATCTATTTATGCAGTTTACAGCCTCTTCTTTGACAGATAAGCAAGGGGGTTGCTTTGTATTCTCACCAAGGTGGAATGAAAGCCACGTTGTAGGAGCCTTGTGGATATCTATGTGCTGGACCATTTTACTCCCTTATCCTAATCAATGTAGATTTTTTCTGTATTCCTAATGCTGGTCCCACTACCACCTGTCAGTTTGTCATACTGTGGTGGCTTGCATGTTGCTATGATAATGGAAGCTATGCCAACGATATTTCAAATACCAGCAGGGTCACCCATGGTGGACTGGTTTCAGCAGAGCTTCCAGGGTATGACAGACTAGGAAGAAAGGCCTGGAGATTACTTCCAGAAATTAAACAATGAAAAAGTTATGGATCACAACAGAACATTGTTTGATACAGTGCTAGAAAATGAATCCCTAGGTTGGAAGGCACTACACAATAGCTGCAACGATGGACTCAGACATACCAGTGATAGCGAAGGTGGTGCGGGACTCGGAAATGTTTTGTTCTGTTGTGCATGGGGTCTCCATAAGTGGGAGCTGGCTCAACAGCAACTAACAGCAACCCTGGTCACCAGAGACTAGGAAAGAAGGGAGCAAGGGAGGAAAAGAAAGGAAAGGAGGGAAGAAAGAGAGAAGTGCGAGAGAGAAGCATCCAAATAATTGACTAGCCCTTTTTATGGTTCATTTTGGTGTTGTATAGACCTAGATTGTTTTGCCAAGAGTTTCCTTTCATCAATAGGTTACGATCTCCTTAGAGCAAAGAACCTTATCTTATTCTTCTCTAGTATGTCTCTGCCAAATCTCTAGCATTTAACACCAAACCAAAAAACGAAATCCATTGTCTTTGAGTCAATTCTGACTCATAATGGCCATATAAGACAGAGTAGAACTGCCCTATAGGGTTTCCAAGGAATGGCTGGTGGATTCAAACGGCTGACCTTTTAGTTAGTAGCTGAATGCTTAACCCCTGCACCACCAGGGCTCTAGTATTTTACACAATGTCTGGCATATAGCAAGTGAAAAATATGTATTTTTTAAAATGAAATAGTTGAACTCAGATCTAACAAAGTACCACCTGGCAGAGAGTAGAACTCAGTTGAATGACTAAGAGTTCTTTGGATGCTGACATGACCCATAACCATTTCAAGTTAAATATAGCAGCTAAAAATGTGTTTATTAATCTGGCAGCCAACCATTTCCAGCTCAGAGTCAATACAGCCTATGCCTTATTAATATTCTTCGATTCCCAAACCAAGAATTCTGTATTCAAAAAAGACATCCTAACAATTATGAAGGAGAAATTAAGACACCCCAGATAAGCAAAAGCAAAAAGAAATTGACACTATTACACATGTCCTACAAGAAATTCTGAAAAGTTTCTTTCAGGCTAAAATAAAAGAATACTAGATAGTAAATTGGATCCATATAAAGAGATAAGGAACACTGGTAAAGGTAACTACATAGGTAAATATAAAAGTCAATATTAATCTATTTTTGGTTTGTAACTCCTCTTTTGTCCTATATGATATAAAGTACAACTGCACAAAACAATAATTATAAATCTTTGTTACTGGGCATACATATATAAAGATGTAATTTGTGACAATAACAACATAAAGGAAGGAGCAGAATGATGTAAGAGCAAAGTTTTGTGTATTATTGAAACTAAGTTGGTATGGATCTGAGCTAGATTATCATAAGTTAAGATGTTCATTGTAATCCCAAGGGCAACCACTAACAAAATAACTCAAAAACATATAGCAAAAGAAACAAAGGAATTAAAATGGTGTACTGGAAAATATCTATTTAATACAAAAGAAGTCAATAATGGAGGGATTGAAGAATAAGGAATACATGACATATAGAAAGCAAATAGCAACGTAGCAGAAGTCTGCCTTATCAGTAACTACATTAAATGTAGATACATTAAACTCACCATTTAAAAGGCAGAGATTGACAGATGGACTTAAAAAAAAGATCCACCATATGCTGTTTAAGGAGCCCTGGTGGTGCAATGGTTAAGTGCTCGGCTGCTAGTTGAAGTATTGGTGGTTTGAACCCACCAGTTGCTCTGCAAAAGAAAGACGGCGCAGTTTGCTTCTGTAAAGACTTACAGCCTTGGAAAGCTTATGAGGCAGTTTTACCCTGTCCTATACTGTTGCTGTAAGTCAGACTTCAACTCAACAGCAGTGGGTTTGGTTTTTTGGTTTATATGCTGTTTACAAGAGATTCACTTTAAATTCAAAGACAAAAATAGGTTGAAAGTGGAAGGATGAAGAAAGATATTCCATGTATACAGTAATCAAAAGAGAACTGGAGTGGCTATACTAATATCAAACAAAATAGATTTTAAGTAAAAAATATATATGTATGCAAAGAAGGGCATTATATAATGACAAAAGGGTCAATCCAGGAAGAAGAATATAACAATTATGAACAAATATGCCACTAATAAAAAAGCCCCAAACTATATGAAACAAAAATTGACAGAATTGAAGGGAGAGAAATAGTTCAACAGTAACAGTTGGAAACTTCAATATCCCATATTCGATAATGGATAGGACAACTAGACAGAAGATCATTAAATAAATTGAATATCCAAACAACACTATAAACCAAATAGACCTAACAGACATGGAGAATACTCTACCCAACAACAGCAGAATACACATTCTTCTCAAATGCACATGGAACATTCCCCAGGATAGAACATATGTTAAGCCACAAAACAAGTCTCAATAAATTTTAAAATATTGAAATCATGCAAAGTATCTTCTCTGACCACAATGGAATAAAATCAGAAATCAATAACAAAGGAAAATATGGAAAATTCATATACATGTGCAAATTAAACAACACACTCTTAAATAACGAATGGGTCAAAGAAGAAATCACAAAGGAAATTAGAAAATACTTTGAGATTAATGAAAATTAAAAAAACAACAACAAAACTTATAGGATGCAGCTAAAGCAGTGTTCAGAGGGAAATTTATAGCTACAAATGCCTACATTAAGAAAAGAAGATCTCAAATCAATAATTTAAACTTTCACTTTAAGGAACTAGAGAAAAGAGAGCAAACGAAATCCAAAGCAAACAGAAGGGAAGAAATAATGAAGATAAGAGTGGAGATGAATGGCTGCGGAACATTGTCTGGTACAGTGCTGGAAGATGAGCCCCTCCGCTCAAAATATGACTGGGGAAAAGCTGCCTCCTCAAAGTATACCAAAAAAAACAAACCCAGTGCCATCGAGTTGATTCTGACTCATATCGACCCTATAGGACAGACTAGAACTGCCCCATAGAGTTTCCAAGGAGCGCCTGGTGGATTTGAACTGCCGACCCTTTGGTTAGCAGCCGTAGCACTTAACCACTACGCCACCAGGGTTTCCCCTCAAAGTATAGTCGACCTTAATGACATGGATGTAGTAAAGCTTTCGGGACCTTCATTTACTGATGTGACACGATTCAAAACAAGAAGAAACAGCTTCAGGCATCCATTAGTAATCGGTACACGGAATGTATGAATCTAGGAAAATTGGAAGTCGTCAAAAATGAAATGGAGCACATAAACATCAATATCCTAGACATTAGTGAGCTGAAACGGACTAGTATTGGCCATTTTGAATCAGATAATCATGTGCTCTACCATGCCAAGAATAACAAATTGAAGAAGAATGACATCGTGTTCATTGTCAAAAAGAACATTTCAAGATTAATTCTGGAGCACAGTGCTGTCAGTGGCGGGGTAATATCCATATGCCTACAAGGAAGACGAGTTAATACGACTGTTATTCAAATTTATGAACCAACCACTAAGGCCAAAGATGAAAAAATTGAAGATTTTTGCCAACTTCTGCAGTCTGAAATTGATCAAACATGCAATCAAGATGCATTGATAATTACTGGTGATTGGCTTGGGATATTGTGTTTTCAGTTACCTCATATGCATGTGAAAGCTGGACAATGAATAAGGAATACCCGAAGAAGGATTAACGCCTTGAATTATGGTGTTGGCGAAGAATGTTGACTATACAATGGACTGCGAGAAGAACAGACAAATCTGTCTTGAAAGAAGTATAGCCAGAATGCTCATTAAAAGCAAGGATAGCAAGACTGCATCTCACATACTTTGGTCTTGTTATCAGGAGGGACCAGTCCCTGGAGAAAGACATTATGCTTGGTAAAGCAGAAGGTCAGCTCAAAAGAGGAAGACCCTCAGTGAAATGGATTGGCACAGTGGCTGCAATGATGGGCTTAAGCACAGCAACAATTGTGAGGATGGCGCAGGACCGGGCAGTGTTTCATTCTGTTGTACACAGTGTTGCTGTGGGTTGAAACCAACTTGATGGCACCTAACAACAACAGAGTGGAGATTAACGAGATAGAGAATAGAAAAACAATAGAGAGGATGAGGGAAACCAAAAGTTGGTTCTTTGAAATGGTCACAAAATTGACAAACTTAAACTAGGCTTTCCCAGGAAAAAAAGAGAAAATTCAAGTTGCTAAAATCAGGAATAAAGTAGGGGCCATGGTGTCCACAAGGCATCTGTGCTGTGGGGTAGAAGCCTTGGATTTGGAACCAGAGAACCAAGGCTAGAGTTTGTGGTCTCTTCTCACTTTTATTGGTTGAGTTATTTGGGGTAAGTCATTCTATTTTAGAGATAAGAAAACTGATGCTTAAAGAAATGAATGTTTCTACTGGGAAGCGAGGTTGTAAAACTTCAGCAAGGTGAAATGAATGTGAAAGAACCTTGAAAAGTTACATCGTTCAATTTCAATGTAAAGTATTGTTGTTTTGGGAAATAAGAAATCACACCTCTTTCATTATGTTTATAGTTAGAAGCGATATAAGTAATCTCTGAACAAATTTTCATGGCATAAAATTGAAAGGGATAGGCAGATATATAAAGAGTGAGCATCTCCTTCACCCCTCCTCCAGTCCCATGCCCCTTCCCAGATGCAACCACTCTTCACGGTTTGACATGGATCTTTCACGACCTTGGTCCTAAGCACCTGTGTACACATACGCTCATACACAAATACCCACATCAGCACTTGGGTGCAATAAACACCATGTTTTTTTTCTAAATCAAAGTAAATCTGAGTCCAAGTTTTGAGACGGAGGCAACATTCAATCTCAGTCACTCTCTTCCCTTGCTAGGGATCTGCAGAGGTTGAGCAGTTTCTGGTGTATAGAACATTTGGGGGTGGGGGCAGGGCATTGTAGTCTTTAGGCCACTCTGGTCATCACTGATAGATTCCCTACCCATGGCCTCATGGTCTTGAAAGTTGTCTGTGCTGGTACTGGGTGGCACTACCTCTAGGGTTCAGCTTCGCTAGGGATACTTCCCCCTGAGTTCACTATCCTCAAAAGCAGACTTCCTGGGCCTGAATCCAGCTCCCTGCCCACCAGCTGTGTGATCATGGGTGGATTAACCTCTTGATATCCACTCTGTCATGTTATAAGGGTTTATATGAGGCACCACATGTGACACTTTTATAACATGCCCAGCACACAGTGGGCACTCACTCAATGCTGTTGTTAGATGCTCTCCAGTTGACTCCGACTCATAGCCATCCCATGCATAACAGAATGAAATGTTGCCCAGCCCTGTGCCATCCTCACAATAGCAGGCATGTTTTAGCCCATTGTTGCAGCCACAGTGACAAATCCAACTCTTTGAGGTCTTCCTCTTATTTGCTGACCCTCTACTTTACCAGGCATGATGTCCTTCTCCAGGGATTGGTCCTTCCTGATAACATGTCCAACATAATTAATGTTAGTTAGTATCACTGCTGGATGGAACCAGTTACGGGTGAGCTGTATGTTATGATGTTCAGCAGGGGTTGACACCGTTCTCTTGTGGAAGCTGATGTACTAGAAGAAAGGTCTATTGCACATGAAGGTGCTCAAGAGAATCTTCTAAACTCCTAAACAGAGCTGTGATCCCAAACGACCTTCCCGAGGCTCTGGAGCTGCTACCATGTCCCACTAGGTCTCTCCCTTAAAGGGCTCTCTGCTGCTCAGCAGCAAGGACATCCCACTCCAAAGCCTTGTTCAAACAGGTTGAAAATTCAATAAAAAACCAGTCACATGATGAAAGCTTTTACTCTGGTGACGACTTTTTTAAACCTAGATCATTAATTAGGAAGTGTTTGAGTTCACCCAAATCGTCAATAATTTAGAGACATGATTTGAAATATAGGACAAAAGACAAAGTCAATCTATCTTCATAATGACAACTCAAAAGTCAAGATGTATCAGTCATTATCTCTCCTGTCTCCTGTGTACACTATGCTGTGAATTTCTGTGTCTCTTTTATACCTCCAGTAACTCTTAGGTAGGGAGCCCTGGTGGCACGGTGGTTAAGAGCTTGGCTGTTATGCAAAAAATTGGCAGTTCAAATCCACCAGCCACTTCTTGGAAACCATATAGGGCAGTTCTACTCTGTCCTATAGGGTCACTCTGAGTTGGAATCAACTTGACGGCCATGGATTTTAACTCTTAGGTAGAATTCTTTTCTTGAGTTTATTTGAGTAACATTGTGATAGACGTATCAGAAGTACATTCAACAGATGTTAAAGGCTGTTCATTTGGAAGGAAAAGGTGGTGACGGCTGTAGGGAAAGCCCAGAAGTTCTTAACCACTAGAAAGCTCTTACTGAGTATATTAGTCAGCTATTGCTGCAATAGTGCTAAGCAAAAAATAATACCAAAATCTCAACAATGACATACATTTTTCTTACTCATGAGTCCGTGGGTTGGCTGGGGCAGCTCTCCTCCAGGCTGTGGTTTGGGCTCAGGTCTTCTCCTTGTGTTTCCCATTCTTGGATTGATAACTCTCTGTAACATGCTCTTTTCCCAGTTGTCAGAACTTCAAAAGGGCTTGTAGAAACACGTGATTCTTCTTAAGGCCTAGGCTTAGAGCTGGCACACTGTCACTTCTGCCCATATTCTATTGGTCACAAGACCAAGCTTAGCATCAAAGGTGTGGGGACATATACTTCACTCACAGTGAACATTGCAGGGGCAAGAGGGAAGGAAAAATTATGAGAAAATAACAGGATCTAGCCCACTGAGCCTAAATTGGAAGCCCGGGAGTATGGCTGAGATGTGCTGCTATGGCTCAAGTCTCAAGGGTGAGACAGGGGCTGAGGCCGACTCTCCCCCTGTTGAACAACACCCTTTCTTCTTCCATTCCTTGGGCTTGTAGAGTCAGAGAAATGGTTGATATTCTGGCAAAAACTCTAGGAACCACTTTCTTCTAGAATAGGTCAAAAGTGATAATGACATACACATGAAAATTCTGAAGATTCTGCTAGGCCAGCCATCCTCATCTCCTTCCTTCAGTATTCAGCCACACCCTTCCAGTGCCATCCATGAGCCATATGATTGCCTTTATAGTAACAAAGGTGGGGCTGGTACTCTTACATACCCCGCAAGGACACATGTTCTTAGTCAGGCACTGGCTTAGAATGTGACCTGAGAGGAGATCCATGTAAACTGATGAATTTGAGGTTTGGCTTCAAATTCAATTTCACAAACATTTTTTTGAGCACCTGCTGTGGACCAATTACTGTGCTAAGTTCCGGGATTGCAGTATGAATGAAATAAACAAAGTCCGCCTGTCATGGAGCATCATTTATTAGGGCACAAGACACAAGAAACAAATGAACAAGCGAATATGATATGTCATATGGCAGTAAATATTTTGTATAAAAATATTGATGGGGAAGAGTGAGTCTGATGGCAGGGGGTGTTGCTATTTTATACAGGGTGTTCAGGAATGATTTGATAAAAAGGTGTCTTGGAGCAGAGACCTGAAGGAAGTGAGTGGGGAGCCATGAAGAGATCTTAGGGGAGTATTCCAGGCAGATGGAAGAGCAAGCATGAAGCTCTTTGGGCAGGATTTAGGCCTGTTTGAGGAACAGCAAGAAGGCTCGTGTGGCTAGATCAGGGTAAACAGGTGGGAAAAGGGTGGGAAATGAGGCCAGCCAAGTAGCAGGGCTTACACCATGCAGAGCCTTGGGGACAGTCCTAAGAACAGTGGACTCGCTGGCTCAGCCATCAAACCAGCGAGCTTGTCTGCCTTGAAACCATTTTCTTCCTGGACGCAAAGCACCCTGGGTGTGTGGAGAGTTCATTCTAGACTTGGGCTGGGTATGTCCTGGTCAGTGTGGCCAGATGCTCCAAATGGCAGGAAACTGCAGCAGCTCGGCCACCACAGCCTCACCTGGTTCCCTTGTCACTCCTAAAGCATGGGAAACAACTGTCTTTAGGGAGGGAATAACTGAAAAATCCAGTCCTATGTGCCAGACACCAGAGTTAGCTCTCCTCTGGGACTAAGCAATTCCCCCTTACCTGAGTGTCTTCCTCTTGCTCCTCATTATCTACCCTCAGCACCCTCCTTCCAGAAAGTTCTTTACAGAGTTTGTGTGGCTTTCATTACCCCTCTGTGCACAAGTTTGCGTCTTCTTCATGCTACTATATAATCATCCTGGCCTTGGTGAGATCCCTCACTAAAAAAATACTTGTCTTTTTGCCATTCCTAGCAGGGATAGCTACAGACTCAAGATGAACTTTGTAGCCTAGGGCACAGTGGCTGATGAGTCATTTGGAAGAAAAAGACAGACATTTTAAAGGGCTTTTGTATCTGGAGATAGATCCCTGTATGGCACAAATAGTTAAATGCTCAGCTACTAACCAAAAGTTTGGTGATCTGAACCCACCCAGAGGAAACTTGGAAGAAAGGCCTGGTAATGTGCTTCCAAAAGGTCACAGTCATGAAAACCCTATGGAGAAGTTCTACTCTGAAACACACGAGGTTGCCATGAGTTGGAATTGACTACCTGGCAACTGGTTTGGGTTTTTTTGTTTATTTTATTTTGTTTTTTGGTATCTGGGTGTAGGCTGGGCTGTTCCTTGGCTTAAACATATTTATTTGGGGTCTAGAGGGGAGGGTCACATTTGTTTCCACACTTCAGAATGTCTTTCAGAATGAGCATACCCAGCTACCATTGAGGATGACTGCTCTCAATAGATTCCCCTGTGGTTCACACAGGGTTAATCCAGAAATTCTTATTCTCCGCTGGCAGGTCAAAAGCTTGAAGCATTTCTGTTTTATTTCTCATCCCTCTGTTTAACTGTTTTCCTAAATTGCTCATTTTTCAAGACATAATTCCTTTGTCTTCTTGGAAAAATGAAGTCATTCTTAGCTCATTGTGTTTACGCAAATCCTCACCACCAAGCGCTTTGTAAGTTATGCCTGCTCTACCTTAGCTTCCAGGTACAATTAGTACCCATTATAATCATACAACTGACCAATCACAGGAGGCTCCCATGGGGACCAGGGCTGGGAGATTGGCTATTAATAAAATCATTCTTAATATAGTCTTATCTTGCCAGAGAAAAAAACCATCTGTCTGACATCCCATAATCCAACACTGGGCAGATACTCCAGCCTCTCTGCCATGGTGACTCTGACCAAAGTGTGCAGCCAACAAGCTGTTATGGATTGAATTGTGTCCCCCCAAAATATGTATCAACTTGGCTAGGCTGTGATTCCCAGTATTGTGTGATTATTCACCATTTTGTCATCTGAAATGATTTTCCTATGTATTGTAAATCCTACCTCTGTGTTGTTAATGAGGCAGGATTAGGGGCAATTATGTTAAGGAGGCAGGACTCAACCTACAAGATTAGTTTGTATCTCGAGTCAACCTCTTTCGAGATATAAAAGAAGCAAGCAGAGAGATAGGGGGACCTCATACCACCAAGAAAGTAGTGCCAGGAACAGTGTATCCTTTGGACCTGTGGTCCTAGTGCTGAGAAGCTCCTAGACCAGGGGAAAATTGGTGACAAGGACTTTCCTCCAGAGCCAACAGAGAGAGAAAGTCTTCCCCTGGAGTTAATGCCCTGAATTTGGACTTCTAGCCTCCTAGACTCTGAGAGAATAAACTTCTGTTCATTACAGTCATCTACCTGTGGTATTTCTGTTACAGCAGCACTAGATAATTAAGACACAAGCTTAAAAAGAAGAAAAGCCACATACAGGAAATGACTGGAATGTCTGTGAACACTGTCTCAGAGGTGTTGTGAGTATGCTGTTAGTGGACAAATGCACCTCACAACCCAGAAAACAGAAAATGAGGAAAAAGAAGAAAAAGGGGCAGGCTCTTCTAGATCTCTCTCCCTTTGCAGCCACACAGAGGTGGCTGTTTTTTTTCCTCATCCAGAAGATTTTCCTTGAAACTACAGAAAAAAACATTGCTAGGGAAGTTAATGAGTCCCACTCTACCCCTTTCTCCTACTCCCTGCCATAGGCCCATAATAGCCTTGTTTGTGTAGGTCAGCATCTGAAGGTAATTAAAAACATAAACTTGTATTTACAACAGGCTCTCCTTCCTATAGTAAATTCCCACAAAGTAATACTACTATTCATCTATGGGAGCCCTGGTGGTGAAGTGGTTAAGCATTTGGCTGTTAACCAAAAGGTTGGCAGTTCAAATCCACTTGGAAACCATACAGGGCAGTTCTACCCTGTCCTACAGTGTTGCTACGAGTCGATCACCAATGGGTTTGGTTTTTTGGTTTAATACTACTACTCCACATTGGTGTGCACCTTAGGCTGCTTTTTTCCTCTCCTTACTTATATAATGGCTTTAGATCCTCATGGCAGCCTGCCCTAGCTGGATGGGTAGAAAAGAACATATATTCCCATTTTACAGATGAGAAAACTGAGGTACAGAAAGATTCTGCAATTCGCCCAAGTTTAGCAAAGTCAGAACGAAGAAGCCAGGCTTCTTTGTTCCCAGTGAAGAGTTATTTCTACCGTGTCATACCGAAAATGAGGAATGGTTCACTTTTGATGCATTGGTTGTTTTGGTTGACTCAGTTTCCATATGTGCCAACCTAGGCCATGAAATTTTCAAAAAATAAGTTACAAGGAAAATAATAGGAATTTATAGTTTCAGTGCAGGAGTTTGGAGCTGGAAGTGAACTTGAAGTACATGTAGGCCACTCCTCGCTTTATAGATGGTTAAGAAAGTGGTGGAAACCCTGGTGGCATAGTGGTTAAGAGCTACGGCTGTTAACCAAAAGGCTGGCAGTTAGAATCTACAAGGCGCTCCTTGGAAACCCTATGGGGCAGTTCTACTCTGTCCTATAGGGTCGCTATGAGTCAGAATCCAGTCAAGAGCAACAGGTTTGGTTAGGTTCTGGTTTGAGTAACCTTAACTTTTTAGTAGGGGTCGAGGGCTGGGATCAGGCTCCCCATCTGACACTAGCTTGCTGCCTGATGTCAATTCCTCTGACTCAGTTTTCCCATCTATGAAATGGGGAGGGGGAGAGATTGGATCCATTGATCTCAAAGGGCCCTTTTTGCCTTGAGAAGAAAGCTTTGGCTCTAGGGCACACATGTACCAGTGTCTCTCCCCACCCCAGCAATTGGAAAGCATCTTGTAATTAGCTGATAGTTTAGAAGCACCAGTCGAACCTCAACTGGACCTCCAAACAGGCTTCGATTTGAGTTGCATTGCAATTGAGCTCCAGGGGTACCAGGTAGGGGGAGGGTAGAAACCTCTTCTTCCACAGCTGTTTTTGTTCTAATATATATAATGGTATTTGTTTTAACAGGCTTTGGTCTGTATGAGTGAACATTTAAGTTTCCTTAATAAAACATCATTCCTTCTCTCTGTCCAGGCAGCTTTCTGCCAGCAAATCCAGGAACAACATCCTCCTGGTTGTGCAGATGATGGCTGTTGTAGTGACAGGGCTGGGGACTGGGAGCTCTTCCAGGCATGCCCCTCACTGCTCAGACAAGGCGGGCAGTGGCAGCTCTAAGTACCACCTGGGCTCTCAGCTTGCCACAGCCTAGCCAGCTAGTGACCCAGGAAACAGAAGAGAAGGACGGGTACAGAAAGGGGTAGTCAGCATTTTCCTGACCCCCCTTCCTTGTCCTAAACCCACTCCCATTGCTGTCGAGCGACTTATAGAGACCCTGTAGGATAGAGTAGAACTGCCTCATAGAGTTTCCAAGGCCATAAATCTTTACAGAAGTAAAGAGCCACATGTTTCTCCCACAGAGCAGCTGGCAGGTTCGAACCACCGACCTTTTGGTGAACGGCCCAGAATTGCACCCCCAGGGCTCCTTCCTAAGCCCAGTAGAGGAGTTCAGTTGCAGGTCTGGAGGGAAGATGCCTCCATTGCTAGTGGCCACCAGCTCAGGGAATGTGACTGGGTATGATGGGCAAAACCCCAATAGGAAGGGGGCCCCAAAACGAGGCTCCTCCATGCCTGCTTCTTTAGGCTGTGTTTGCATGTAGCCTCCCCGCTCCCCAGACCAACAATACTGAATAAATATGCCTGGCCCTGGTCCACGTGGGAATTCTGGAGACTTATGATTGTTATTTCCAGGAATGCACAGACACCAGCAAAAATTCGTTTCCCAGACAGGTGGCTATTTTGAGAACCAAATCTCCTGCACTGTAGCAATCCAAATGGGGGCTTTTCAAGTCTTTCTTTACAATAGAAACCTGTTCTGCCTTCAGCTGCCTTTTACCTACAAGAATTCAATAAGAGAGAGGAGCCATTAGAGTTCCCTCTCGCCTTCTCTGCTTTGGCACGACACTCATCCCTGGACAACTTGCCTGACTCTACATCTTAGTAAATTCTCCCTGACAATAGTTAGTGACAAGCATGTCAGAAACAACAAACTCCGTCATCTATATGGCTTATCAATAATTTAGTCTCTCCTCCCCCCTTGCGAGAGCCTGTGTGTTTTGCAATAATGAAATATATGATTTTAAAAATAAATAATAGGCTGTTGTCAGCCCGATTGTAGCTGCGAGTTATGAATGTGATTGATTGATTGAACATTTGACTTCATTCGCTCGAGCAGGATCAAAGGGAAACTCTTCCACCCGCCTAAGGCCACTAGCAAATTATTTAGAGACTGTGTTCGTTTCCCAGCAGGTAGCAATATTGGACTGAGGTACACAGAAAATCAGCTCTTTGAGGTTTTTTCCAAGTCCAAGGGAAGCAACAAATGAGATTTTTTTTAGTTCATTAAATCATTAACCACTTAATCACTAAAAACAAGACATTATAAGCGTTCCCCTTAGCTGGAGCACCCAGGAAAAAGAAGGAATGCCCCGCTTCACTGAGAGCTGGCCTTGGGAGGTGGGCCCTTCTTGTGACAATCTCTAATTTTTTATTTATATGGCATTGTGTATTTTTTCTTCATCTTAACTAATCAGCGTGGCAACAGCCACACTGACGTCGGAAAGTGACAGGTGCCTGAATTGCAATGAGGGGGAAGGAAAAGACAAAGGTATGGAGAAGATGTTTGTAAAAAAATGTTGCAACTGCCAGGCTGGGGGAATAGAAAAGAAAAAGGAGTGGGGGACAGGGTATAGGAAGGAGCTGGTCGGTGGAATACAATCCCCAACTTCTGCCAGGACAGGGTGCCTCCTAAGTTTTGGCGCTTGGTTGGCATAGAGGAGACAGTCCCTTCACTTCCATGAAGGGTGTCAGGGTGAAGTCTCTGACCCCCACACGCCGGCTTCCCTGAGTTTCAACAAACTCTGCAAACCAGAGCTCTCCCCAAGAGCAAGGGAGCTGCTTGGCATTCAAATGAGTGGGCTGGTGGAGGAGCCGGAGTCTGGTCCTAACCCAGGTGCTGGGAATAAAGGAGACAGGATGTGAGGGCCCGAGGACATCCGCCCACAGAGGGCCAGGCCCATCTTAACAAGAGCAGGTTACGGCTTAGTTGTTCTGGCAGGGGAATGGAAGAAAGGGATCCTGTCTTCCCTTTCTAGCTCCCCTAGTCCTGCGCTGTCTGACCTCAGGCAAGGCAATTTCATAATCATCCGAACGCTTTTGACTTCATAGGGACTTTCATCCACGGATCTCAAAGCACTTCACAAATACCAATTCATTAACCTTCACAACCTGCCCTGGGGGACCAGGGGTAGGCTTGTTTCCCCTGTGGTGAGAAAGCTCAGCTAGAGGCTCGGGGAAAACCATGCATCCTTCAAGGTCATTTGAAAAGTGACCGGGAAACTCAGGATTGAGATCCAGAGCAGCTGTCATAAGACTGGTGCTCTGACTGCCTGGCCTCAGTTTATCCTCCTCTGTGCCATTGGGCTGGGCCTGCCCCACCAATCCACCTCACAGAGAGCAAAGGAGCTGCAACCTCAGAAAGAGCTGAGGAAACAGCACTGCTTACTGCCTCCTGTGAGCTAACTGCTTTCACATACCACATCTCGTTCACTTTCCACAAGAAGCCTGTGAAGTTCTGGATGTCCCATTTTACAGAGGAGGAAACTGAGGCTCAGAAAAGGTAAAGAATTCACTAAGGCCACCTAATTTACAAGGAGCCCTGGTGGCGCCACGACTAAGCGCTCGGCTGCTAAACAAAGGTTTATCAACCAGCAGTTCCATGGGAGGAATACCTGGCGATCTGCTTCTGGAAAGACCACAGCCAAGAAAACCCTGTGGGGAGTTCTACTCTGTCACATGGGAATCCTATGAGTCGGACCTAATGGTGCTGTCGAGTCGATTCCAACTCCTAGCGGCCATATAGAACAGAGTAGAACTGCGCCACAGAGTTTCCAGGGTGCTCCTGGTGGTTTCCAACTGCAGACCTTCTAGTTAGCAGGCATCGCACTTAACCACTACACCGCCAGGGTTTCCTTCTTGATAACAGAGACAATAATAATCCTGTATAAACCTTCACAGCCACTCCCCCAATGCCATACCCTAGAAGAATTCAATCTTGATTCATGAGTCTTTCTGGGTCTATGATTAAGTCATCAATTATGAGCTGTAACAGGAGATGCTGAGACCACAAGAGCCAGAAACCCTGGTCTGATTTACAAGGAGAAGGTGGAGAGTTACTTAGTGGGGCAAAAGCTACTCTAAAAAGAGAGAGGAGATAGGGAAGGTGAGAAAACCAGCTGGGGATGGGCTCAGAGAGAGGTTTGGGGGAGATGAACCTGGCATGGGCAGGGGAGGGACTTTGGAAGCGGCTGCTGTGTGTGTGAACTGTACCACAGAGAGATGGAGAAAAAGAATGTTAAGAAATTGTGCTTTGCATCGTGAAGCGGTTTCTCAAGGGACTGCAGCCTATATTTGAACTGCTTCTGAGTTGCTTTTGGATGCCAGACTGAGCTGCCCTTCAGTGCAACACTGGGCAGAGGCAGGTCAAAAGGCAGTGTGGTAGGTTACACCTCTGAGCAAAACTTTTGCTCTTTTCACACTGCCTCTTGCCCCTGCCCCTGCCCCTGGGTGCGCTGGATACTCTCACATTTGTGCTCCAAGGTACGCGGGACTTGTTTGGATGACACACTTTCCCTGCGCTGCTATAGCTGCTTTGTGATTGAATGATCCTTCACATGAGTTATCTGGGTGGGACTTGGTGAAACAAACAGTATAATTGATCCTGCCAGGATGCAGTCAGAGGAGCCCTGGTGGCGCAGTGGTTAAGAGCTAGGGCTGCTAACCAAAAGATCAGCAGTTCAAATTTGCCAGGTGCTTCTTGGAAACCCTACGGGGCAGTTCAACTCCGTCCTATAGGGTTGCTATGAATCAGAATCAACTCGTGGCAGCGGGTTTGGTTTAGGATGCAGCCAGTGCTTGCAGAATGCGTTAGTCAGGGTAAGCTAAGTGTGATAACGACAACAACCAAAACAGTTGTTGAGTTGATTCTGACTTGTGACAACCTGTGAGTGTCAGAGCAGAACTGTGCCCCACAGGGTTTTCAGTGGCTGATTCTTTTGGAAGTACATCACTAGGACTTTGTTCTGAGGAGAAGCTGGGTGAACTTGAACCACCAGCTTTCAGTTAGCCGCTGAGCATTTTAACAGCATTCTAAAATGTCAGTGGTTTAACATCATAAGGACTATTTCTCACTTACATGACGTCCCATGTTGATGTCCTTGGTCAGGAGTTCTCCTGGATAGCTCTCATCCAAGCTGTGACTTGAGGATCAGGCCTTTGCAGTCTTGTGATTCCCCCACCCCAAAACAAACCCAAACCCAGTGCCGTTGAGTCGATTCCAACTCATAGCGACCCTATAGGACAGTGTAGAACTGCCCCATAGAGTTTCCAAGGAGCCCCTGGCGGATTCGAACTGCCGACCCTTTGGTTAGCAGCCGTAGCACTTAACCACTACGCCACCAGTGTTTCCTCCCCCACCCCATAGGGCCTTAAAAACCAACCAAGCCCGTTGCCATCAAGTCAACTCCAACTCATAGGGTTTCTAAGGAATGGCTCGTGAATTCAAACTGCCAACCTTTTAGTTAGCAGCTGAACACTTAACCACTGTGCCACCAGGCCTTAGTGTCTTAGAGTCCCATAAATCCAGTTTCAAGAGTGGTAGAAAGACAGAGTATGGACACGTGCACAAGAGAGGGCTTTAGAAACCAAGGTTGGAAGTGGTGTCATCTCACTTCTGCCAACATTCCACCAACCAGAACTCCATTGCATGGCGCCACCTACCTGCAAGGGAGGCTGGGAGGTGTGTCCAGTCGTGTGTCCAAAAGGAAAGGAAATCAGGCTTGAGGACCATAAAGCAGTCTCTGCCAGCAGCACACCGTATCGATGAAAAGTAGAGTTCTACAGGAATTGCTCCCACAGGCAGCCATGTGGGTGCCATGTTATTCTCTTTGTCTCCACAATGGGTTTATGAGTAAGCCAGAATTCTCAAGGGAAAACAGAGCTTGGGGGAGTTTAAAAAAAGGCAGTAAGGACTGATGGCAACTGGAGGATTGGCGTCTGATATTTTCTGACTAGGGGAGAAGTCTATTTAAAAACTGACTTCAAATGCATAGCCAACACTAACGAAGGCACCCTTCTCTTCATTGTGTTAGGAGAGAGAGAGAAATGAAGAGAAAAACAAGAACAAAAAATCCCCGCCACTCGTAAGGTACAAAAACTTGATAGAAAGGGATCCCTCCCAGTCACAAAAAGTGAGCCCTGTCACCCCACAAATTTCTATCTTCAATGTCCATCCAGAACAGGTTGATCATGTTTTCTTGGAATGTCCAATTAATCTTGGACAAAAAAAAAAAAAAGATGATTTATTCTTGTTTTCAGGAGAATGCCTTCAGTTCTTTTTCTGTTTGCAGTCGTGGCCTTAGCAGTGAGACGGTTAGGAAACTTCATTTCCCTAGAGGAAATGTGCTTTCTAGGCCACTCTGACAATCCCCAAACATGCAGCTTTCATTTTGGAACGAAACTGTGTGCACTCCTCATAGTTTGCAGGGGTTTAATAATGGCTAAAACCTGCTTATAGTACTATTTCTTTTCATTTTCCTTGAAAATACCAAGATCTGGCTGTTACAAATAACCAAGACTGAAATATTCCAAAGCACTGTCTTACTTGTCCTTCCTCCTAGGTTCTTTTCTCTACTGCATCTAGTTCCCCCTCCCTTTCCATTTGTAGAGACAGGAGAGAAAATTCTATACACACTGGCCTCTGTCAAGGAATGCAGATGAAAATAAAGCAAGGCAAAAAACAGAAGAAAAGTGAACAACAATACAACAAACTCAAATGAAGTTGCTTAATGATCATACAGTATAGCCCTGGCCGATGAGGGCTCTGACTTCTTTTCCTCTTCTTCCTAAATGTCCAGTTCAGGGCCCAGATTGTTAGTATTAAAACAAGGGTTTGTGAGAGAATTCTAAAAATCCCCACCTGGAAATTACTTGCCCACCAATATGTATTCTGAGTTTAAAGAATTCATCTGGTTTCACTCAGTAATTCTGCTTCTGAGACTCTCTCTAAATTAATGACTTAGCTTGGAGCCTCTCAGAAGCAGAGCCTCAGACAAGGATTTGGTGTAAGCCATTTCTTTGGGAGATGATCCCAGGCAGCATGGTGAAAGTGTGGGGAAGTAAAACAGAGATGAAAACCAATGTGAAGGGTACTCTAATGAGTCAGTTAACACTGGGTAACTGGGGCTCAATTCTCAATTCTTCTCACAGATTGTAGAACATACCTCATACTTTTCCCCCTGAGAAGCGGGGAAGCTGGTTGAGGATTGCTCAGGAGACGATCATGGTGGCATGTCCAGACTGTGCCATGCCGCGTAGGCTAAGCATCTCTCATGGCCAGAGAGTGTGATCACGCAGGTGACACAGGGCCTAGGCAACACAGGAGACACAGGAGTATCCAGAGGCCATCTGCAGGGAAAGGGGAAATTCCTGGGATGCTGACAGTGTCTGTTACAATTAATAATCCTAAAACAGAAAAAAATTGATTACCTTTAACAGTAAAAAAATTAGAGGTAACGATGTCCACAATTGCTGCTGTTAGGTGCATAGAGTAGCTTCCAACTCATAACGACCCTGTGTACAACAGAACAAAACATTTCCTGGTCCCGCACCACCCTCGCAATCATTTGCTACGCTTGAGCCCATCACTGCAGCCACTACGTCAATCCATCTCATTGAGGGTCTTCTTCTCTTTGGTTGACCCCCTACTTTACCAAGCATGGTGTCCTTCTCCAGGGACTGGTCTCTCCTGATAACATGTCCAAAGTACATAAGACGAAGCTTCACTATCCCGCTTTCTAATGAGCATTCTGACTGTACTTCTTCCAAGACAGGGTTGTTCACTCTTCTGGTAGTCCATGGTATATTCAGTATTCTTTGCCAACCCCATAATTCAAAGGCACCAATGCTTCAGTCTTCCTCCACGATAGGGGAGGGTTAAAGCACGTGACTGCTAACTGAAAGGTAAGTGGTTCAGACCAACCAGGAGCTCCACGGGAGAAAGACCTGGTGATTTGCTCCCATAAGTATTAGAAAACCAAAAACCAAACCCACTGCCATCAAGTCGATTCCGACTCATAGTGACCCTATAGGACAGAATAGAACTGCCCCATAGAGTTTCCAAGGAGCCTAGAAAACCCTATGGAGCAGTTATATCTGTCACATGGGGTCACTATGAGTCAAAAATCAACTAGATGGCACTTAACAACAACACATGAATTCCAGTATATCTATTTGAGGAAATATTGCCAGTAGTTTTTTTGTTTGTTTGTTTAACA
This sequence comes from Loxodonta africana, assembly GCF_030014295.1. Taxonomy (NCBI): domain Eukaryota; kingdom Metazoa; phylum Chordata; class Mammalia; order Proboscidea; family Elephantidae; genus Loxodonta; species Loxodonta africana. The sequence continues at coordinate 21,361,193 of NC_087357.1, forward strand.
TTTACTCTGTGCCAGGCCCTCTAAACCAAACCAAACCAAATCCACTGCCGTCAAGTCGATTATGACTCATAGTGACCCTAGAGCCCTCTACTAGGTTCTAAGATCACTATGTTGAGCAAGGTAGACCTGTTCCCTGCCCTCAAAGAGTGTGTGCTCTCATTTATTTGTGCTGGATTTGAAATGACATGGGCAAATGCTTAGGTTATATTATAATGAAGCAGGATGGTACATACAGTGTAATCTTAATTCTGTTTAAAAAAATGCATAGAAAAAAGACTGGAGGGAAATACACCAAATTGTTAACAATGATTCTCTTTAGGTGATGGGACTTTCTTTGCTTCTTGCATTTCTATTTTCACCAATTTTTCTGTAATAAGAATGCATCATTCTCCTAAGGGAGAAAATAATAAAAATGAGAGAAAAAGAAGTCACCTGCCAAGCAGAAGGAAACTCAAACCTGGCCCTTCTCACCTTCTCCTTATGCCCAGCTTTTATGTGTGTCTAACGTTTCTGGTTCCCTGCTAACCCTGGAACCAGCCTCTAATGCAAAGTAATTTTGGGCACTTCTCAGGCATGACTGGGAGCTGGAGGTAGCAAGCATCTCCTGATTAAATCTGAAGTTCTTCAGGCACCACAAAGAGAACAAGAAATATCTATCTCTTTTATTTTTCTTAAATTAATTCATGGAAATATGAACCCCACAGTCATGTTGTCCAGGCTGGTTCCTCTGTGTGCTGATTAGCTTTGATATCATCTTCAAATAGTTAGCCAGTGACTTCAGTGTTGGCAAATTTTCTGCTTATGTGAGAAAGTTACCATCCCACCAGAGGGAAGGGACCTCCACATTGGGGAATTTTCTTGCCAATCATCTCTCTAGCAGATCCTTAAGACTTGGGGATGAAAGATGTTGCCTAAATACAAAGTGTTCTCGTCAAATGCTTTGAAAATGTAAACTGTGGAATGAGCTATGCTCCAAGGAGTAGAAACATTAGTATATTCAATGCAATTGTATTTATTGGAACAGTTACAGCTGGCAAAGTTCATCCTGAAATAGTTTCCACAAAGTTTAAAAGCACTAAATATCTTGGAGACCCTCTCCCTTGACTCCCCCAGACCCCTAGATTCTAAATTATATCGGGTAGATGGAAACATTTTCGTCCTTGGCCTTACATTAATTCTGTATTGGGTTATAGGCCCAGGCTGTAGGGTTGAACAACACTAGGGGGCACCGTTCACATAGGGCATTGTGCAACGTGGGGTCTCTGGGTGGATCCAAAAGTGATTTTTTTAAAGATTCCGTATGATGTTCCTGAATTTCTGATATGACTTTTGGATATTTACTTATGAAACATGCTCAAAGTTAGGGTCATGTACCGTTGGGAATGATGATGGTCAATATTTCCCCAGAGTGCGCTCTTTGTTACTAGTTCCTTAGAATAGCAATCTGTATTGTGCAAAAGAAGGGGTCCATAATTAAAATAAAAAGTGAGTTTAGGAAAGGCTGGGTAAGTAAACAAGTCTTTCTACTAGAGGACCACTCCTGATCTTGACTATGCTGGTAGCTTTATGAACTTCCAGTACAGCAACAGAATACACAATATTTCCAACTTTTTTGAATACAGAAGTGCCCCCTCCCCCACTGTCCTTTTTTCTTTTTTGTCAGGATATCTGAAGGTGACAGTTAAAACTCGTTGCTGTCGAGTCAATCCTGACTCACAGTGGCCCTATAGACTGAGTAGAATTGCCCCATAGGGTTTCCAAGGCTGTGATCTTTATGGAAGCTGACTGCCATATCGTTCTCCTGCAGAGCGGCTGGTGGATTTGAACCACCGACCTATCAGTTAGCTGCCAAGCACTTAACCACTGTGCCACCAGGGCTCCTTAGTACTGAAGGATACTATGTACCAAATCTAAACCAATACACATCAGAATCACCTGGAGAACTTGTTAAAATGCAATCTCTGAGCCCCATCCTGGGAGTTTCTGGTTCAGTGGGTCTAGGGTGAGGCCCGGGAATTTGCATTTCTAACAAGTTCCCACGTGATGCAGGGGCCACACTGAGAATCACTGGTTGGGCAGGCTTAATGTTTCCCCAGAAAGACAGATGACCTGGAGGAAAAGGAGTGGTTTTCTACTCGTACAGGCCGTCTTTTTCCATGTGAATGCGTGATTTCCCCATCACATTTGTTATGGTGAAAGAATACTTAATATTAAAAGGCCAGGATTGAGGTTCTAAAGCAGCAAAGGTGCTCTGATCCACGAGCACAATTAAACCAGTTACAGAAGCTACAGTTGAAGGCAGGAGTCCATTTAGCACAGGGATGAGGAGCACTAGTTTGCCATCAGACTACCTGGCTTCAAAGTCAAGTTGAATAGTCTCTTGTGCCTCAGTTTTCTCTCATATAGGCATAGTGGGTTTTACCTGCTATGGTTGTAGGTAGATTACATCAGATAGCAGGTGTAAAGTACTTAGCTCAATGTGTGTTACAAGGCAGGCACTCCATAAATGGGAGGGGAAAAGACTTGGTCCCTAGGAATAAGACAAGAAATGGAAACAGGAAGCCAGTTATCAAGGTCAGACAATAAACCTGATCTGATGAGCATTTCAACCAAGTTCCCTGAACATAATTTTGCCTGGAATTGGCTTCTTAGTGGAAGGGTAGAATTAGAACTGAAAAGTGTCAGTGGGGATCTGTGGGGTCTAGGGGCTGGCCAAGTCTCATGCTTCTTCCAGTGCCCTCCAAAGCCCACAATGTGACCCCCAGTATGTGCTCATTAAATACCTGTTGAAGAATCAATGTATTTGATAGACCAACGTGACCCCAGGAGCCAGTGGGCAATAAAACACTGAGGTTTTGCATTAGTTAATCAAGCATAGTGTTTTCTTCTCAGAAACAAACCTGCACCAACCAGCCAAACAAATAAAATCTGACCAATCTTTGCTTCTGAAAGACACTGAACAAATACATTTGAGTTATTACCTCAAGAAAAATCAATGACTTTCCCATCTACCAACTGATGAGCCTTCGGCATTGAGTTGGAAACTTTGATATCCTCCCGGCCCAGTATTCTCTTGAGTCCAAGGCTGAGCACACAAGTTCAGCCTTCCCAACTGGCCAAGGTAGTGAGAAATCACTTTCTTCATGGAGTGCAGAGCAATGACTGCAAGTATTAGCATGTCTTCAATGCTCTCTGTCTTCTAGCTAACATAGTGAGTAAACAAAGAAACCCACTACTCAGTCGATTCCAACTCTTGGTGACCCTATAGGACAGAGTAGAACTACCTTATAGTGTTTCCGAGGCTGTAATCTTTATGGGGAGCCCTAGTGGCACAGTAGTTAAGAACTGGGCTGGTAACCAAAAGGTTGGCGGTTTGAATCCACCAGCTGCTCCTGGGAAACCCGATGGAGCAGTTCTACACTGGCCTATAGGGTCACTATGAGTCGGAATCAAGTTGATGGGAATAGGTTTTTGTTTTGTTTTGTTTTGTTTTGGAATCTTTATGGAAGCAGACTGCCATATCTTCCTCCTGTAGAGCAGCTGGTGGGTTTGAGCTGTTGACCTTTCAGTTAGCAGCCAAGCACTTAACACTGCCTCCAGGACTCCTCAGACCAGGGCTTTGAACTAGTCCGTTCTGTTTCAAACCCCTGCCGATAATTTGCATTTCTAACAAGTTCCCAGGCAATGCTAATGCTGCTGGTTAGGGACCAATTCTGATAACCACTAGTAGAGCAGTGGTTCTCAAAAGTTATTATACATAAGAATCATCTTATTAAAATGTAGATTCTGATTCAGCATATCTGGGGTAGAAATGCAAATTCTCAGCAGAGGTTCAAATCAGAACAAACCGGTTTGAAGCCTTGCCTCAAACAAAGAAAAGGTGAACCAGGCAACTGTGGGTTTATGGTTTTGGAAAGTGGGGATTGGTAACCATCATGGGAGGGTCAAGCACAGCTGGGGAGGCTGGCCAAGAGCTAAGCACATACTTGGCTGAGTATCAAAATCACCTGGTGACCTTTTAAATAATGACAGACCCCTAGGTCCTACCCAAGAGCAGATTCAGAATCTCCATCTTAAGATGCTCTTCAGGAGATTCTATGATGAAAAATGGCAGGAATCATTTTTTTTTTTTAAGTTCTGGACATGCCACCATTCTGAGCCGCTCCAACCTTTGGCAGCTCATCAAAGAGTCTCATGCTGGAGAGGATTCCTCCCCAGGTGTTCCTCTTGGAGGACCACGCTGACAACACTGGAGAGAGATGTTGTTTTAAAAACACAGAGTATGGAAAAGTAGAGCTGGAAAATTCTTCCCATAGCTGCAGCCATGTGTCTGTAAGTAGATCTTGTAAAGTGTTCACCTTCAAAAATAATTATGAAGAGGGGTTACTATAGAAAAGAAGCATGCCATTATGTCTGTTTAGAAGAATGTCAAGACTCCACCTTTTAGCACTTTGGCTCCCAGGAATAAAATGTGGATGAAGAGGACACTTTAGTATTGTGTTAACAAATGAAAGTCCCAGTCCTTATAGCCTGAGAAGCTGTGAAGGACTCTCCCACCCCTTCCTCTATGACTACCATGTTCTTCACGAGAATAACTCATTATGGAGTACCTGTAGTAAGTGTTTTACAAACCACCCCCCCCCAAAAAAAAAAAAACGGTTGCCGTGGAGTCAATTCAACTCAAAGCGACCTTATACGACAGGGTAGAACTGCCCCACAGAGTTTCCAAGGAGTGCCTGGTAGATTTGTACTGCTGACCTTTCGGTTAGCAGCTATAGCTCTTAACCACTATGCCACCAGGGTTTCCATATAGTTTCCATACACTATCTCATTTAATTCTCACAGTAGTCCTATGAAGTATGTCAGAGGTAGGCAAACTATGGTTTACCAGCTGTTTTTGTAAATAAGGTCTTAATGGAACACAGCCACACCTATCATTTACATATCATCCATGACCATTTCGCTCTATAACAGCAAAGTTGAGTAGTTGTGACAAAGACCGTGTGGAGATTCTGGAGACCTAGAAGAAGCAGTCATCCAATCAATGACCCAGCCCTGCCCCTCTTCTTCCCTAACAACTGAGGTTCCAGTCTGCCCAGAGTTTATGAGAGCGTCATCCAACATGAACAGTGATGGCTTTAACAGCTCTTTAAAGTCCAGAGAGAACAACTCAGGGATATAGCTGAATGGGGAAGAAGTAGAGAAGAATAAGATTGGCTCAAGCAAAAGGCAACAGGTGCCCTTGGCTGAGCATTATCACCTAGGGGGCTTATTCCTGATCCTATCTCTAAGGACTAGCCCACATTTGTCAAGTCTGCCATTCTGTTCTTACCCATATGTTTCAATCCAGCTTTGGCTTGGTTTGCCCATCAATATTGTTCATGGCCATGCTGCCCTCTTGTTGGGAGTGATGTCTAGTTTCTGCTTGTCTGGCATTGGCTTACACTTAAGCCATGTGGGTGACAGACCATACCTTGACAGTGGTCTGCGGCTCCTGAAGTGTATCAAAGCTAAGGTTTCACATCTCAGGAGAAAGATCTGAAGTTTCCATGTGTATCCTGAGACCAAATGAATCCCAAGAGTACAGTGAAAAGTGAAACTGGTTGGAAAGATTGCTGAGTTGAGAGTCACTTAAATTTGCAAAGAAACAGAAATACTTCTATAAAAGGTGGTAAAATCATACAATGGAATATTATGAAACTGTTAAAATTAGATTAGCAAGGATTTTTTTTTTTTTAATTACATGATGTAGCAGAGACATGGGTGTGGGACCTAGGCAGTCAAGCAGCACCCCACACGCAGAAGAGTCCCACACTTGGTGTAATGCTGCACTGTCACCATCTTGAAATTCTTAATAATTTTTCACCAAAGGGCCCCATATTTTCATCGAACCTTACAAATACGTAGCTGGTCCTCAACAGAAATGCCTCCCAGTATCCACTGTCTCTCGTCTTTTAGTGATAAAACCTACCACACCCTCACCCCACCACACACACACATGTACCCTGACTAGTGTTTCCATTTGGTAACTCCTTCCTAGTATTTCCGGAGACATTTTTATGTTTTTCCAAATTCCAAAAGAAAAATTCTTTAAGAAAGCGGGAGAAGGGGAAAAAGTGTTGTAATTCTGCAAGAATAAAAGCTTAACAATCAGCATAGAGACTGGTTCGAAAGAATCCACTGATGTCAAGTCAAAAGCAAGAGCAGGAAATGCTGACATTTAAGGTCTACATTTCTGGGAAGGAGAACAGGAGCAACAGGAACACGTAGGAGGCAAACAGTCGTGATTTTAAACAGTCAGTCTTGCTTGCGACTGTCGTCCTGTTTTAAGAGCGTGTTTGGGGCCCTGGCTGCTTGCTAACGGCAAGTCCTTCTTGCAAATAAAATAAATATTATTGAGTTTATATGCATATATACTTTATACAAATCCTGTCAGTGAAGTTCTAGGAAAAAAACAAGTTTGGGGACCAAAGTAAGTACTTAAATTGTCAATTTTGACATGTGATTCTGTGTAGTACTTTACCTTTGCTAGGGGATCTGAATGTTACATGATTGGACTATTACACGATAATGATCACTGGCAATTTTTAGTGTTTATCTGCTACAGGCTATAATTGTTTGTAAATGCAACTAAACTTTATATTACTTACTAATATAAACTTTATGTTACTTTATTAAACCATTTTTTGTTGTATATCTACAATAATGAGTAAAGAGCGTGAAGAATGTTGGAAGTATTTTAAGAATAACGTATGGTTTTAGGAATTTTCAGAAATTCCAACTCCTCATTTGTATATCCTGAAGATTAACATCCGTTGAGTATTTGGAAACGCTAAGTCCTGATGTACAGTTGCTCAGCTAGAGACTACATTTTCCAGCCTCTCTTGCAACTAGAAATAGTCACATTATGTTTTGGCCAACTGGATACTAGTGAAAATGAAGTGAACACTTTCTGGATTGTGTTGATATGGGGAAGCTGCTTGTCCTCCATTCTCTCTTGCCCTTTTCTCCCTGGCTTGGAAATTATAAAAACTGAAGGTGCTACCTAGGAGCAAGATATGAAAACCACGTGTTAAGGAATACAGAGCTGCCCCTCCAGTCTGTTCCTGGATGACCTTGTGGAGCAAAACTATCTACCAGCATTGGACTATCTTCAGGCTGTTATATACAAAAGATGTAAATTTCTGTTTTATTTGTGTCTCTGATTTTTGAAGTCTTTTTGTTACAGCACCTTAGCCTGTACTAACACATATAGAAACTTATGCTGTAATGTTACTTGACAAAGCATCATACACAATTGTATATACAATCTACTAAATAATATATGCCGCCACTAGTCTGTGCCAAGAAATTTAGAAGACAGCTACTTGACTAACCATCTAGAAGAGATCAATATATGCGCCCACTCCAAAGACAGGTGACTCCATGGAACGTGGAAATCATCAAACAGTATCATTAGTATCACATGCAAGTAAATTTATGCTGAAGGTAATTCAAAAACAGTTGCAGCAGTACATTAACAGGAAGCTGCTAGAAATTCAAGGCGGATTCAGAAGAGGACATGGATCGAGGGATATCATTGCTGATGTCAGGTGGATCTTGGCTAAAATCAGAGAATACCAGAAAAATGTTTACCTGTGTCTTATTGACTACACAAAGGCGTTTGACTGTGTGGATCATAACAAATTCCCACTGTGAAGAATGGGAAGCCCAGAACACTTAATTCTGCTCGTGAGGAACCTGTACATAGACCATGAAGCAGTTGTTCGAACAGAACAAGGGAACCCTGTGCGGTTTAAAATCAGAAAAGGTGTGCATCAGGGCTGTATCCTTTCACTCTATTTATTCAATTTGTATGCTGAGCAAACAATCCGAGTAGCTGAACTATATGAAGAAGAATGGGGCATCAGGGTTAGAAGAAGACTCATTAACAACCTGCAATATGCAGATGACACAACCTAGCTTGCTGGAAGTGAAAAGGACTGGAAGCACTTACTGATGAAGATCAAAGACTGCAGCCTTCAGTATGGATTACACCTCAACATAAAGAAAACAAAAATCCTTACAAATGGACAAATAAGCAAAACCATGATAAACAGAGAAAAGATTAAAATTACTGAGGTTTTTATTTTACTTGGGCACACAATCAACACCCATGGAAACGCTAGTCCAGAAATCAAACCACATATTGCATTGGACAAATCTGCTGCAAAAGACCTCCTTAAAGTGTTAAAAAGCAAAGATGTCACCTTGAGGACTAAGGCATGCCTGACCCAAGCCATGGTATTTTCAATTGCCTCATATGCATGCAAAAGCTGGACAATGAATAAAGAAGACCAAAGAAGAATTCATGCATTTGAATTATGATGTTGGCAAAGAATATTGAATATACCACGGACTTTCAGAAGAACAAACAAATCTCTTTTGGAAGAAGTACAGCCAGAATGCTCCTTAAAAGGGAGGATGGTGAGACTTTGTCTTAAATACTTTTGACGTATTAACAGGAGGGACCAGTCCCTGGAGAAGGACATCATGCTTGGTAAAATAGAGAGTCAGCAAAAAAGAGGAAGATCAGACCCTCAACGAGATGGACTGACACAGTGGCTCAAACATAGCAAGAATTTTGAGGATGGCACAGGACTTGGCAGTGTCTCATTCTGTTGTGTATAGGGTTGCTGTGCGTCAGAACCAACTTGATAGCACCTAGCCATTACAAATAATACATGAAGAAAATGCCCAGGAGAAAATATGTCAACAGCCTGGGATAAAAAGGAAAGGGAAAAGTCAAGTCGGATATTGTTACCAGAAATAAATTAAGTGCTGTTATCTGTAGAGACACTAATCTTTATTGGGCACTGCTTATGTTCCAGGCAAAGGGCTAGATTAAAGAGCAAGAAAGGCGTATTCCTGTTTTTATGGAGTTTACAATGACAGTAGAAAGGAAGATGTTGGTAAGTAATTACAAGTATAAATGAGAGGAAGTATTTATTTTCTCCTTTTACTGGGTCTTTCTCCAGAGATTTGAATGTTGGTGAGATTTGGGGTTTGGATTATCTTACTTCCTTCAAGGATTGGTAATGTACCACATGCCTAGTAGCAGCTGGTGGCTTCTCTAGGAGGTGGTCCATCTCTCTAACAAGTTCTTCAAGCATAGCAATGGGCAGGAGAGCCCTGAGGGCTTCCAGTTCACATTCCTTGACTCTCCTCTCCAGAAACCTCAATCCACCCTCCCTAACCCTGGATAAAGAAAACTGAAAAATATACCAAACCCATTAAACTCTCTGTGTCAAGGGAGCCCTCCTTATCTGCGCACACATGGTTGGCTGTTGGGCTGCCATCTTGGGAAAACCGATAGCATGTATTTGGTTTGGGTTTAGGGGCAAAGCAAAGAAAGCTGAACAAATGTATGAGTGGAAATTTGGCACTTGTTTTGCACACAGTAGCTTTCATTTTTGTAGAGTTTGAAAAATGTGAAAAATTCTAGTGTTCAGTTTAGCAGAAGTCATTTTTTTTTAAGAGCCTGGTAGAATCAGCAAGAGGCTGATAAGCAGGGTGGATAATCCAATAGGCAAGATAAGCATAATACTTACCTTGCTTACCAGATCATCTGTAGTGAACAAGTTCACATTTTTTCAGCACATCGAAGATTCTGCTTCTAGGTATGGCTGGCATCCGTCTCTCTCCCAACCCCACAGCACCCACCTACAGAATCAAAGCCTCTTTTCAAATGTACAACCCCTGACAGGGACGGATCACCCTATTGGATAATCTGCCCCTGCTGGTAAATTTGCTATTGACTTTATCGACCTATCCGTCTGTCTACCTGCCTGGCTAACACATCCAGCCCTGCCAACCGCTGCAGGGCATTTTTGTCCATGGACCTGTCAGGTTCCGTTCTTTACTAGCAGCCTCGTTACAAAAACAATACCTGAAAATAAACAATAAGAATTAATCAAGTTTGTATGTTAACCAACGCTTTGGCAGTGGGATTTCAATAGTGAAGGAATTATGTGGCCCAGGCACTCACACAGTATATTTGCCACATTGTCAGGCCACATTGTTGTTGTTAGGTACCATTGAGTTGGTTCCAACTCATAGCGACCCTATGTACAACAGAACAAAACACTGCCCAGTCCTGCGCCATCCTCACAATCATTGCTATGTCTCAATCCATCTCGTTGAGGGTCCTCTACCTTACCAAGCATGATATCCTTCTCCAGGGACTAGTCCCTCCTGATAACATGTCCAAAGTATTTGAGATGAAGTCTCACCATCCTTGCTCCCAAGAAGCACTCTGGCTGTACTTCTTCCAAGGCAGATTTGTTTGTTCTTCTGGCAGTCCATCGTATTCAATATTCTTTGCCAACACCATAATTCAAATGCATCAATTCTTCTTCGGTCTTCCTTATTCATTGTCCAGTGCTTGCATGCATACAAGGAGATTGAAAATATTGAGGCTTGGGTCGGGCACACCTTTGTCCTCAAAGAGACACCTTTGCTTTTCAACACTTTAGAGAGGTCTTTTGCAGCAGATTTGTCCAGCTTCATTTGATTTCTTTACTGCTGCTTCCATGAACTTTGATTGTGGATCCAAGTAAAGTGAAATCCTTAACAACTTCAATCTTTCCTTTGTTTATCATGGTGTTGCTTATTTGTCCAGTTGTGAGAATTTTTATTTTCTTTATGTTGAGGTGTAATCCATACTGAAGCCTGTGGTCTTTGATCTTCATCAGTAAGTGCTTCCAGTCCTCTTCACTTTCAGCAAGCAGTGTTGTGTCATCTGCTATAATGCAGGTTGTTAATTAATCCTCTCCCAATCTTGACGCTCCGTTTGTCTTCATATAGTCCAGCTTCTCGGATTATTTGCTCAGCATACAAACTGAATAAGTATGGTGAAAGGATATAACCCTGACATACACATTTCCTGACTAAACCACGCAGTATCCTGCTCTGTTTGAATGACTGCCTCATGGCCTATGTACAGGTTCCTCATGAGCACAACTAAGTGTTCTGGAATTCCCATTCTTTATAATGTTATCCATAATTTGTTATGATCCACACAGTCAAACGTCTTTGTTTAGTCAATAAAACACAGGTAAACATCTTTCTGGTATTCTCTGCTTTCAGTCAAGATCCATCTGACATCAGCAGTGATATCCCTTGTTCTATGTTCTCTTCTGAATGTGACTTGAATTTCTGGCACTCTGTGTATCTGTCAGTTTTTCGTACTGTTGGTGGCTTTCATGTTGCTGTGGTGCTGGAAGCTATGTCACTAGTATTTCAAATACAAGCAGAGTCACCCATGGTGAACAGATTTCAGTGGAGCTTCCAGACTAAGAGAAACTAAGAAGAATGAATTGGCATTCTACTTCTGAAAACATTGGCCAATGAAAACCTTACGAATAGCAGGCCACGAACATATCCCCAAATTGTGCATCTCATAGGGTGAGACAGGAGTTACCTTAGTGAATTCCTTTCCTTCTGAATACAGTAGGCTGAACCTTGCAAAGCAGCCTGCCACTCATTTACCCACTATCTCGTTTTCTTTCTTGTTAACAGAAGCAAGATTTTATTCAGATTGACAATGTGCCCAGCTAAAAGAATTTATTTCCTAACCTCCCTTGTGACTAGACTTAGCCAATGAAATGTCAGTGGAAGTCAATGGGTAAGCCTTCTGAGAAGGCTCTCATTAAAGGCAGGTGACTTAGTTGTCTTCCCTCCATTTTTCTTCCTGCCTGGAACATTGATGTGGTAAATAAGGTTCCAGCAGCCATGTTGTTACCATGAGGCAAACTTGGGGGTGGAAATCATAAGCTAAAGATAGAAGAACAGAAAGATAGAAGGAGGCTGCTTCTCTGATCACCGTGAAGCTGCCATACTGCCAATGGAATTCCCAGCCTCCAAACTTCATGTTGTATAAGAGAAAAATAAACCTCTAGTTATTTATTGCAACCATTGGTTCAAATGTCTGTTATTAGCAACAAGGCTAAAACTAACCAGTACAACATACACTCATTTCCTACATCTCCAACAAGTCCTTTCAAGAGGCCTAGAAAATTTCAATGTCTCCTGAGACAGTCATTCATCAACGGACATGTACTAAGCTCCCACTGTAGACCAAGCTCTGTGGTCTGCATGGGGATGCAAAGAGGAGTGTCTTAGTTATCTAGTGTTGTTGTTATGTGTTGTCTAGTCAGTTTAGACTCATATCGACCTATGTACAACAGAACGAAACACTGCCCATTTCCGTGCCATCCTCACAATCGTTGTTATGCTTGATCCCATTGTTGTAGCCACTGTGTCAATTCATCGTGATGAGGGTCTTTCTCCTCTTTGTTGATCCTCCACTTTACCAAGTATGATGTCTTTCTCCAGGAACTGGCCCCTTCTCACAACATGTCCAAAGTCTGTGAGCCAAAGCCTCACCATCCTTGCTTCTAAGGATCATTCTGGCTATACTTCTTCTAAAACTGATTTATTCATTCTTTTAGCAGTCCCTGGTTTACTGGGTTTTGGTGGGTATATTCAACATTTGCCAACACCATAAGTCAAAGGCATCAATTCTTCTTCCGTCTTCCTTATTAATTGTCCAGCTGTCACATCTATATGAGGTGAGTGAAAACACCATGGCTTGGGTCAGGCACACCTTAGTTGTTAAAGTGACATCTTTGCTTTTTAACACTTTCAAGAGGTGCTTTGCAGCAGATTTGTCCAATGCAATGCATCATTTGATTTCTTGACTTTTGCTTCCATGGATGTTGGTAGTGCTGCTATAACAGAGATTATACAAGTGGATGGCTTTAACAATCAGAAATTTATTCTCTCACAGTCTAGGAGGCTTAAAGTCTAAATTCAGGGTGCCAGCTCCAGGAGAAGGCTTTCTCTTTCTGTCGGTTCTGGAGAGGGTCCTTGTCATCAATCTTCCCCTGGTCTAGGAGCTTCTCAGCACAGGGACTCTGGGTCCAAAGGACATGCTCTGTCCCTGGTACTTCTTACTCAGTGGTATGAGGTCCTTCTCTTCTCTGATCGTGTCTCTCTTGTGTATCTTGAAAGACTCAAATACAACCTAATCCTGTAAATTGAGTCCTGACTCATTAATATAACTGCCTCTAATTCTGCTTCATTAACATCATAGAAGTAGGATTTACAACAAATAGGAAAATCACATCAAATCACAAAATGGAGGACAACCACACACTATTAGGAATCATGGGATAGCCAAGTTGGTACACATTTTGGGGAGACACAATTCAATCCATAACAAGGAGTGTGCATGGTCCCTGACCCTGGAAGTACACTTCCCAGTTAGAATGAGCTGTTGTCTCCCACTGAGCTTTGAGTCTCTGTCCTAGCTGTCTTGCAACAGAGGAATTGTATAAACTACTAAAGGACAGAGAGCCTGCCTTGTCTATCTTGGTATCTCCCATGATTCCTGGCATAGTACCTTATCTTCAGGTGCTCAAAGTCTATGGCTCAGAAAAAAAAAAAAAAAAGAAACCCATTGCTGTTGAGTTAATTCTGACCCATGGTGACGTCATGTGACAGAGTATTACTGCCCCATAGGGTTTTCTAGGCTGTAATATATACAGAAGCAGATAGCTAGGCCTTTCTTCTGAATAGCAGCTGAGTGGGTCGAACTGCTAGCTTTTTGGTTAGCAGCCAAATGTTTAACCATTGCGCCACCAGGGTTAGTAACAAATTGTAAACTGCTTGTGCCACCTGGCGACCTTAGCCTATGGACAGGGGTTTATAAGAGCTGAGGCTTCAGCCCATATGTAACTGTCACCATATAGAGTTAAAATATAAAACCAAAGAAGAACCGGTGCATTTGAATTATGGTGTTGGTGAAGAGTATTGAGTACACCATGGACTGCCAGAAGAACAAACCAATCTGTCTTGGAAGAAGCACAGCCAGAATACTCCTTGGAAGCAAGGATGACAAGAGTTTGGACATATTATTAGGAGGGACCAGTCCCTGGATAAGGACATCATGCTTGGTAAAGTGGAGGGTCAGCGAAAAAGAGAAAGACCAGAGCCTCAATGAGATGAATTGACACACTGACTGCAACAATGGGCTCAAACATAGCAAAGATTGTAAGGATGGAACAGGACCGGGCAGTGTTTCGTTCTGTTATCCATGGGGTCACTATGAGTTGGAACTGACTCGATGGCACTTAACAACAACAACATATAAAGAGTTACCCAGTCGTGACTCTGTTTGCTGTTGGTGACCATCTCTTCTCCAGCTACACACCTGGGGACTCAGACTCCCATTCCACCCTCACCATCTTCTCAGATATGAAGCAGAGGAAGATGTGGCTCCCTCTCAGCTCCAATTCTACCTCTCCATGCTGGCCTTGCATCAGGCATGGCCTGATCAGCTCAGCCAGACCCCTGCAGCTCCAGGCAGGGAGCACACATGACATCCCCCAGCCTAGCCACGTGTATTCAGAAAGATGAAGCCATCAAGTTTGGCAGGCAGTGGCCCATTCTATCAGTTGTCCCAGGGTGGGATGTCCCTGAATGTCAGAGCTTTCATCAGAGAGAAACCAGTGGGCCTCCCATGGCACATCCTGGGGGGTCATTTTTAGAAATGGAATTTTTCTCTTTCCAGCCTTCTCGGGATCAGAGAGTGGCCCCTCCAACGTGCTAGTTCTCAAGTCAATCTTCACTGAGGCAGGCCATCCACCAGCTCTTGCTCTGGCCAGCTGGTGAGGTGGACATCGGTCTTGCTGGCCTAGGCCTAAGGTATGTTAAAGGGCAGTGTAGGTTTGAATACTAGCTCCATCTCTTTCTACCTCTGGGACTTTGGTCAAATTACCTAGCCATGCTAAGTGTCAGTTTTCTTGCTTGTAAAATGAGCATAACATATTGGCCTCACGGAGTTAGTGTAACGATTAAAGGAGTAAATTTGTAGAAACCCTCAGTCCTTTTCCTAGCACGTAGTGAGCACTCAATAATGGTGAGTATTATTAATACCTGGCATAGCTTGTTGTTATAACTATCCCATAAATTGGTGAACATCAAACATTGAATGCTCTGATGTTGATAAAGAACTCCAGTTAGATTTTTTTTTTTTGGTGGGGGGGATATTAATTTTTAAAGAGTCCCTGGTTGGCGCAAGTGGTTAAGCACTAGACTACGAACCAAATGGTTGGCAGTTCAAACCCACCCAGAGTCTCCTTGGAAGTAAGGTCTGGTGATCTGGTTCCAAAAGGTCACAGCCTTGAAAAGCCTATGGAGCACTTCCACTCTGCACACATGGAGTTTATAAAAAAGGGACCTTTTCACTTATTTTTCTCAGCTCCCTATTTCCCATTCTTTGGCAATATTGTTTGTTCTTTAGGCCATAAGGAAACAACCAAATTCCAATCCAAACTCTATCATCCTTGCCTAAAGCATCTTTATCCCACCATCAGATTGGGTTGACCTACTGATTTTTATGAAGTTTATAGTCCAGGCTCAAGTTACCTGCCTATTTTCTTTTCAGGATGCTCCAACCACGGACTTGCCTGAGGCATGGTGAGACAGGCAGAAACGTAAAGACGCATGTGGGAATAAATGTGTAAATGTATTTAGACTTTATTTGGGGAATCTGGGCTTTCACTGCCATCCAAGTTCAACAGAAATGGCTGTGCAGACCAAACAGTGGTAAGTCGTTGACACCAAAAACCACTTGCAGCCCAAATTAGACACAACAAATCTGGGAAAGAATTTTTCTAATCCAAACCTTGCAAGCATCCCTGCTCCGCCCCGCCGCCCCCCCCCCCCACTTTAGGTATGAGAGATGAAGGAAAATATGCATACCAAGGGAGGTGGGAGGCCAGAGTCCATCTGAGGACTGTGACAGGTGAAAAACGCATTTGTTAAAGCAGAGCACGTGTTGGGATTGGGATGGAAAAGCTGGGAGTTCTTTGGAATTGCAAGCCCTTGGTTCTGCCGCCTTCCTACTCCAACCATGAAAATGGTCAAAGCTGAAGGCTGGGCCATCCCTATGCCAAGGCTACTGATTACACAGTTAGATACTCAAAGATTCAGGGTCTATGAGTCCAGCCGAGTGGATCTGGAGATGAGGGCTGGGCATACAAAAGCCTGCAAGAGCCAGGCAGGAACATACTTATGTGGAGCTTGCCAGCCTAAGGCCAAAGCACAACGGACAGTCATGGACCAGATTGCAGGCCCTGCAGGAAAAGAGACCTTCCCCTAGGGGGCGCTGTGTATGCAACTCTGGCTTGTGGTTTCCAAGAAGAAAGGTGGGCTTAGCATGGCCAGAGCCTCAGACATTTTAAGAGCTGCTGTAAAGGCTCCTGATTTTTAAATGTTGGCAACTGATTCAAAACATTTTACAAAACGGTATATAGGCTGAAGTCAATATATCTGTTGGCTGGATGAAGCTTGCAGGGCGGCTGCTTCTGAATTTGGGTTAGGCACTGACTTTTATCTTACCTCTGAAGCTGAGGGTTTCAGAAGGTAGGCTGAGAGCCCATATGCATCCACCCACGTTAGCTCTTCTGCCCCGATCTTCCTACTGCTAAATTAATCTAGCCTAAGAGCTCCTTTTACAGCATGCAGAAGAGTGAAGCCGGAAAATCAAAGGGCAGACCGAGACAATAACCTTCCAGGTAGCAACCTCAGAGACTGAGCTTTTATTTTGTAATGCCTCAGGAGGGTTGGCCATGACAAAATCAGCATTAGAATAATGGTCACCTAAAATCCCTGTCATGGATTGAATTATGTCCCCCCCAAAATGTGTGTATCAACTTGGTTAGGCCATGTTCCCCAGTATTGTGTGGTTGTCCTCCATTTTGTGATTGTAATTTTATGTTGACAGGATTAGGGTGGGATTTTAATACCACCCTTACTCAGGTGGAAACCCTGGTGGCGTAGTGGTTAAGTGCTACGGCTGCTAACCAAAAGGTTGGGAGTTCAAATACGTCAGGTGCTCCTTGGAAACTCTATGGGGCAGTTCTACCCTGTCCTATAGGGTCATGGGGTTTTTTTATGGGTCTTACTCAGGTCACCTCCCTGATCCAAGGTAAATGGAGTTTCCCTGGGGTGTGGCCTCCACCTTCTTTTATCTCTCAAGAGCTAAAGGGAAAGGGAAGAAAGCAGACAGTTGGGGACCCATACCACCAAGAAAGCAGCACCAGAAGCAGAGCACGTCCTTTGGACCCACGGTCCTTGTGCCTGAGAAGCTCTTCGACCAAGGGAAAATTGAGGACAAGGACCTTCCTCCAGAGTCGACAGAGACAAGAAAGCCTTCCCCTGGAGCTGACACCCTGAATTTGGACTTGTAACCTACTAGACTGTGAGAGAATAAATTTTTCTTTGTTAAAGCCACCCACTTGTGGTATCTCTGTTAGAGCGGCACTAGATGACTAAGACAATCCCCAACCCCTCTATAGCTCCTGGAGCTACGGAACCGTCTTGGGAAGGGAAGAAGTGGAAGGTGGTATGTGACACACACAAGACCACCCAGGAAGCTGAGGGGGCCTAGTTAGGAGCCAAATTCCCTTTCCTCTTCCGATTCTTACTTTTAGGCCTGGGTAGTCCCAAGTCATCCCCTGGAATTTGGAACACCCAGACAATGGCTCTGCCGGACTCCTTGGGAAGCAAGGCTTGGAGGGAAAAGCATCATGTTGGGTGAGGACAGAGGGTACCCCACTGGCAGGGCTAAGGGGAACCCCTGCCCCCAGCAGCAGGCCATGGTGGCACCTCCAGGTCTTCCACGTTGACCAACCAGGACTATCTGTGGAAACCCAGGTGTAGAAAAGGCCAAAATGCCTTAGGGTGAGGACAAATGTCAGAAAACACATGCTGCACAAAAATCTCAAATTCCAGGCAAATACTAAAGCAATACAGCCATCCAGGACTTCTAAAGGCTGGCGTCCTCTCCCTCATCCCCTCTACACACAGTGTGTGTTCACCATTGCAGCATGTCTGGGGAAAGGAGAGAAGAAGGCAAAAAAAAAAAAAAATCAACAAAACAAAAGGCAAGGTACAGCTCCCAAGCCTGTGATTAAGCCCTGAAGGGCTGGCTGCTAATTACCACGGCGGAGAGAAATCCTCTCACCCACACCGTCTTACTTCCCGCAGGTTTGTTCTGGCGGCACCAAAGCACTTCTCTCACCCACAAACACACTCAAACCTTTCACTTTGTTCCCTAGAGCTCAGACACTGGGGCTGCTCAGAAAGATCCGGAAGCTTGAAGAGCATTGTGGGTACTGACATGCAAATGAGGAACACAACCAAGCTGTCCCACATTGCTGCAGAGGACCTGAATATTTTATGGCTTGTATGTGCTTTTTGATGTTTTCATTGTCTTCCAGAATAACTGATATGTATTCTGATTCTGACAACCAGAAGTTGTTGTGGGGTTCCCCCCCAGCCCCCCTCCCCCACCCCCCACCCCTGCCTTTTGCTGGAGCTGGTCGTCTCTATCTTAAGAAGGAAAAAAAAACAAGGAAACAAAACAAACAAAAAAATCCCCTATAACAAACTGAGGTTACTTTAAGAAGAGAAATACTGTAAGTAACCTGACCACAAATGCAGCCAGGAAAGGAAAACATGTTGATTCTCTTAAATTCCTTGGAGTAAAACTCCAGATTGCCTACCTCACTTAAAGGGACAACTTCCAAAATGAGGAGAGAGAGGGAGGTGATTTTTTTTTTTTTTTAATTGATGGTGGTCAGTTGTGAAGAGCCTGTTTCTGTTACGAAATACGCCCTCCCCATCTGTTTGCACTTGCCCCTAATTAGGTTGGGGAAGTAGTTTTGGAAAAAGTGAGCGCTTTGTTGGACCCTCTCCCCTACACACACACAAACACACACACACACTCTCAGAGGACCAAGTGAGCCTTTAAGGGAACCATTTTCGTTTTATTGCCATTTGCCCTTGAAGGATCCAAAGGACCATCACCCACGCCAAATACCTCAGGTTCAGTGGTATTTCTGGTTTGGCTGTGGGAAAGAATTGCTGGACAAATCACAAGAAAGTCATTTCTGAGAGAATCCTACCAATGGCCTCCCCACACACCAGCATCCCACCCACCCCCACCCCACCAGCTTCGGGTGGCTAAGATTGTCGGGATAATGGGCTGGATCTGAGAGGGCCTGTCTGAACCTGGATACGGAACCTTTCAAGAATCCCAGTTTTATTCCAGTCTTAATCACACAAAGAGAAAACAGTGCAAAGATTGTCAACTTCAACACAACTGTGCCATCTATAAAAATGCTAACAAACCTTGCATTTTGTTTGCCCTTCTCCTCATCCAAGGTCTTGCAACATACCAGTCCAGCCTCCATATCCGTCCTTTGGCTCCACTTTATCCAAACTCAGCATCATTCCTTCCTTTCAGCACCCTTCATGTGCTTCCATTGACCTCAGACAACTCTTGAACCAATAAAGGATGAGCCCTACCCCCACCCCTAGAGCTTGGACAGCTTAGACTCAGAAGTTCTTCCACTTACAGTCCTCCACCTTTGCTGAAATTTTCCATAGTCTGAGGCCAGAGCTGCTGAACAGTACCAAGGTCAGAAGGGCTCTTCCAGCTTCATCCCCAGCTTACCTTGACCATAGTTGGTGTTCAAAGGCATTTCTGAATGAACGAATGTAGCACGTCATTGTTTACTGAACAGTTTCAGAAACTTGGTGTCTAATAGCCTCTAAAGGCCTAAAAAGTAGGAATTACCATTTCAATTTCACAGATGATAAAATTGGAGCTCAGAGAGGTCCATGACTTGCCCAAAGTCCCCAACTGTTAAGTGGCATCCTCAGTGTCAAAGTCCAGTGATCTTCCAATGAGACACTGCTTCTCTAGAGAAAACAGCCCTTAGCCCTTTACCATTTTCAAATCACTTTCATAAAATATTTCTGCAACCTCCAAAACAGCCCTGTGATATAGGTATTAACAGTAATTGCGTTTTATAAATACAGGACTGTGTAGCAGTAAACTCTTACATTTTCATTGGAGTTCTGTTCTCTTTTTCCAGAACCCTCTTTGCAAAAGACCACAACAACTGCAGTGATTAAGAAGGGGTGCAATTCTCCCGCTGCGTAAGCTACTGGGGGATAAAGGGAGGTGGGTTCAGTCAGGAACTTGAAGAAGCCATGTTAACCTTTTCAATGACAAAAGCCTTTAGGATCTTAATTCCCCAAACTGCCCTCAAAAAAAGAATTTATGATCCTTCTAAATATACCCAAATGAGTCCCGGAAGCCACTTAGGTAGTCAGACTCCAGCTCCATAAAGCCTATAAATACATTTAAAATAGCAGTAAATATTTCCACTCTTCTTGTTTTATAACTGAATGTACTCCAAATAGAAATGTTGGCAGCCGCCTCTTTAAGAAACCTATTTATATGTAACTTATCGGGTATAAATAGAAGCACAGTGGGCTCACCTACCAGGTCTCGGTTTATTAGCTTTAGACCTCAGAGCCAGACTGTCCTGATTTTGTACTGGCAACAAAAATAAAGAGGGACACAAAGTGTTCTCATCTCCTATTCTGCTTCCAGCTCTTGTATCCTTCAGGATATCCTGTGTTCTCCCAACTGGAGGCATCTGAGATGTCCCTTGTTGGGGAAGAGAGAGATGTCAGTGGACTCAGCTTTTCAAATAATGAAAAGGAAGAGTACTTCTTGAGAAAGATTTTGAGCTGGTGACTACAGTAGGGCTCAATTGGCACAGATTGGGACAGACATAAAGAGAAATAATATCCCCAACTGTCCAAACCTCCCCCACCTAACCCCTTCCCAGCACCTTCCATTGTTTAGATTTTGAGCTCTTGAACACAATGTATTTCTTTTGACATTTAATAATGTCTGTTGACATGCAACATCCCTGCTAGGGCTTTTTATTTTTTTATTAAATGATGTAAGTTCTGTAACTGATACCAGTTGTCGTCAAACATCATAACAGCCAATCATGCCTCAAGTCATCAATATTTATTGTCCCTGGTGGGGGAGAGGCTGTTTTCAGTTTGAGGCAGATGGGTTCAATTTTTAAATGGAATAGTTAAAGCAGACGCACCTAGTATAAAATATCAGACCAACAAGGATCTGCTGACATCGTACAATTGAGATGTTCAGGCAGCTGAAAGGAAGAGGATGAAAAGAGAAAGATGTAGAAAGAGAAGGAGGAAGAGAGAGGCCACATGCACAGACGTGAGGACAGAAGAACAGGAAGTGGGAAAAGAGAAAAAGAAAGTAGCCACGCTTAGCGCTTAGCAAATGTGTAGCCACTACGTGAGTAAAATTTCTTTTCTACTGAAGGATATCAAAAAAGACTTGGATAAATGAAGGGAGTTGCCATGTTTCTGGAGGGCAGGCTGAGCTGTGTGTGTGTGTGTGTGTGTGTGTGTATCAAGTAAGCTAAGAAAAATGAAAGTGAAGTAGAAGAGAAGGAGGGAAAGTGAAAGAATATGAAAGAAAAGACAAGTAAAAGAATAAAAGGTGAGAGAAAGTGAAAGAGAAAAAGCAAAAGTGAGAAAAAGTGGAGATGAAAAGGAAAAGTTAAAGAGAAAATGAAAAAGAGAAAAAGAGATCTGTAGAGAGGCAAAGTGAGAGAGGGAACAAGTCTACATGCAAGGTAGAGAAGTCCAAGCAGCTCTGACACCTGGGTGCCAGCCTGGGGGACTGGACCAGGCAGGGGATAGCCAAGAGCTGAGGGTCAAGGGCTGCCCTTATAGAGGCCTTTCAGAAATGACAGCTCAGTCCCAATCAGGGCCAGCCAGGATGGGTGAAGTTTGTCTTTGGCACCTCCACCTGTCCTACCTGTGAGCCCTTCCCCACAGAAGTCCTCATCTTACCTTGAAATACCCTGAAGGGCTCTAGAATTTCTTTACTCTCCACCCTGAGTAAAGACTCTGAACTTCTCATTCACATTGACATATAAATGATTGATAAGTTTTAATGGGGTACTTCTCATCAGGCTCAAGTTTCCCTGGTTTGATTTTGGTTCTAATGACAAATTCTGAGACACCTGTCAGATAGGTGGGGAAAATTTTAGACGATGTGAAGCTGGTAGCCAGAGCATTATCCCATAGACAAGTCTGTTCTGCCTTCTGAATGTTCTGTTGGGGACATTCTTTGCAGACCTAGGAGAAAGTTCTCTTTGGAGTAATAGGTTAGGGAAGTGTGAACATGAGAAGAAGATAGACTAGGGCTGGAGTTAAGGCTTCTCCACTTATGGGGACTACCACCTACTGAGAAAGCCACCAGGAGAGCCCGTGACCAGGCTCTAACTTTCTCTTCAGAGTCTAGCTTGAGCATAGGTGGCCCAGGGAAAAGCTCAGATTCTGTGGCCCCTGCTTGAGACCTCAGTCCTCACTACTGAGTAGAAGAAAGACAAGAAAGTGAGATCTCTGGGGACAGAAGATGAGAAGCTTGTCCTTTGTCCTTGGGGTTCCAGGGACCTTTGCAGAGACCAGGGCCTAGTTAAATCCTGGAAAGGAGAGGGGCAGGAACAGGTTAGATACTCCACAGTCTCCTTGAACACCCAAACTCCCTGCCCACGCTGTCTTTTGTGCTCATGTCAAAGTTAGAGGGAAGAAAGCAAGAGGGAAGGAAAAGCCTTAACAAAGAGAGTTTCCAAAAAAGTGCTGGTGAAAATTTAATAGGTCAAACTTCAAAGCAGCCCAGCAAACACTTCCAATGGCCCAGCCCACCACTTGCATTTGAAATCACAGATCTTATTTATGTAATACAGGCCTGAGAGCTAGGCCAGGGGCAGGAGTCCCTCCCACATCTTGGTGGAGGATTCTGAGGCACAGAGAAGTAAGCACCCCTACAGGGTCCCAGAGCACATGTGAATACCCAGAGAACCTGGCCTGAGGATGTCACCCACATCTGCCACCTTCTTTCCCTCTTTGGAACACTGAGAGATGAGTGTGGGCAGAGAGTGTTAATGTTCCCATATCCCCATTACTGGTCTCTATGTGATCTGGACAAGTGCCAGGACCTAAAGGGCACCCATCACCTCTTTCGTTGGCCTGCATCCAGCAGCCCTTGGACCATTACCTGGTAGCTAGCTCATTTACAGTCCCTTCAGCTGAAATGGCTCCATGCTGTTCCTGCCCAAGGATGCAGCTCACAATCCAGAGTGGCTTGCTGGTGACCCTTGTATGTTTCCAAAGGAGATTGGGTCCCTATATTTCTGGAGAATGGCACTCAGTCCTGACTGCTGCTACAAGAGCTTATTTGGTTTCCCCATACCCTCACCAACACTTGGTGTTTTTTTTCTGACTTCGCAATTTTTGCCAGTCTAATGGGTCTACTGTGGCATCTCATTGCTATCTCAGTTTGCAGGTTTCCAGTTATTGGTGAAATTAAACGGTTCTCCATAAACTGATTACTCGTATATTATCCCCTTCTAGAAACTACCCAATCTCCTCCATTGGATTTCCTGTCTTTTTTCCTGTTAACTTGCAGTATCTTATCTACCTTATAGTCTAACTTCAATTCCCTTGTTAGTTTTAGAACACGTGCATTACCTCCTCCCAATCTGTTACCCATTGGTTAACTACGGCTTTAGTGGCCATGTTTAAACAGATATTTTTAATTTTGATGTAGTCAAGTTCACCAATTTTTTCCATGTGGTTTATGTTTTTGGTGTCTTATTTGAAGAAACCCTTACCACCCTAAGATCAAAAAAAAATATTTTCTTCTATTGAATACACAGCATTTTTCTTTCATATTTGGGTCCTTTTTTAGTTCATTTTTGAATATGGTTTGAATTAGAGTTACAATGTTATTCATCTTCATCTAGTAAGCCAGTTACTCCAACAGCATCTACTAAATAATTCATTTTTCCTTCCACTGAACACTGGTGACTCCTTATCATAATCATAGTTTTCTTTCTGAGTTCTCGTCTTTATTCTATTTGTCTGTTCCTACACTAGAGCCTCAACATCCTTACGTCTTTGTAGAACATCTTGATAGCTAATAGGGTAAAGTTTTCCTTCCTTCTTTGCTCTTTTTTTTTTTCAAAACTATCTTAGCTATTTGTGTTTCTTTTTCTGAACTTCACAATATTTGTAAAGGTCTATAAGGTCAAATTTTTACTGAAATAAAATAGAATTTAAAGAATTAATGTGGTGAGGATTGACGTATTTACAACTTGAGTCACTCCATTCACAAACATGTTCTATGTCTCTATTTACTTTGGTCATATTTAATTTTTTCTGCATCAACATCTTGTGTAATTTTAGGTTAATTCCTGGATACTCCTGGGGGTGAAGAGCCATTATGAATTGTGACTCTAATTCTGTTATATTTTTCTAGTTGGTCATTGCTAGTGTTATGCAACCCTATTGATTTCTTTTTACTTTTTAACTTTATTGAGGCAAAAAATGTATAGACAATAAGATGCACCCATTTTAATCGTACAATTTAATGAGTTTTAACAAAAGTATACAGCCATGTCATCTAACCACAATCAAAATATAGAACATATTCATCATTGCCAAAAGTACCCTAGTACCCCTTTGTGGACAGTCCCTATCCATATTATTTACTCAGGGCAAAAGCTGACTTGCTTTCTGTCACTGCAGATTAGATTTGCCTTTTCTAGAATTTTCTTATTTAATTTTTCTTTGATACTATAGAGAAATACAATTGATTTTTGTATATTGACCTTGAATCTTAAAATATTGTTAAATTAATATATTCATTCCAGTCAATTGTTTATAGACTTCTGACGATTTTCTGCATAGACAATCATGTCATCTCCAAATAAGAATTTTATTCCTTCTTTTCCAATCTGCATGTCTTTAATCTTAAAGATCCTTTCCCATCTTATTGCACTGGTCAGGACCTCTAGTATACTACTAAACAGATGTGACAATAGCAGACATCTTTGCTTTTTTCAACCTTAAGGGTGAAGTTCTTAATCTTTCACCATTAAGTACAATGTTAGCTGTAGGTTCTTTTTTGAGGTGACTTATCAGTTTGCAGAAGTTTCTTTCTATTCCTAGTTTGTTGAGAGTTATTATTACGAATGGTGTGATGGTTAAGGTTGTGTGTCAACTTGGCTAGGCCATGATTCTCAGCGATTTGGCAGTTATGTGATGATACAGCTTGGCAGTTATGTAATGATGTAATTTGGCAGTTGCGTAATGGTGTAGTCATCCTCCGTGATATGATCCGATGTGATTAACCAATCAGTTATAAGGGGAGTTTCTTTGGGGGTGTGGTCTGCATCCAATATATATATGGATGTTCTGGCAAAACTCACTTCCTTACTCTGGATCCTGCATCTGGCTTGTCATCATCTGACCTCTTGTTCTTAGGACTTGAACCAGCTGCCTGCCATATTGCCTGCAGATCTTGGGATTCAGCAGCTTCCACAGCCTGTGAACTAGTGGCCTGCCACCTTACCTGCTCATCTTGGGATTCGTCAGCCTCTGAAGTCTGTGAGCCAGCATGCTGCCGTCTTACCTGCTGATCTTGGGTTCATCAGCCCTGCAACCATGTGATTCAGGAGAATCCTTCAGCCTGAGACCTGACCAATGGACTTGGGACTTGCCAGCCTCTACAACTACATGAGCCATTCCCTTGAGATAAATCTCTCTCTCTCTCTCTCTATATGTATGCATATATATATGTATGTGTGCATATATGAAACCCTGGTGGTGTAGTCGTTAACTGCTACAGCTGCTAATCGACAGGTTGGCAGTTTGAATCCACCAGGCGCTCCTTGGAAACTCTGTGGGGCCATTCTACTCTGCCCTATAGCGTCGCTATGAGTTGGAATTGATTCGATGGCAGTGTTTTTTTTTTTTTTTAATATACATATGTGTGTATGTATCCATATATATACATATATATGAAGCCCTGGTGGTACAGTGGTTAAGAGCTCAGCTGCTAACCAAAAAGTTGGCAGTTCAGATCCACCAGCAGCTACTTGGAAACCGTATTGGGCAGTTCTATCCTATCCTATAGAATTGACTCAATGGCAATGGGTTATACACACATGCACATACACACATACATGTATGTGTATATATATATGCACATATGCAGATATATACATATATATACACCTATATGGAGCCCTGGTGACACATGGTTAAAATGTTTGTCTGTTAACCAGAAGGTTGGCAGTTCAAATTCACCAGCTGCTCCTTGGAAACCCTATGGGGCAGATCTACTCTGTCCTGTAGAGTTGCTATAAGTCGGAATGGACTTGATGGCAATGGGTTCATATGCATATATATATATACATAAGCACATACTTCATGGCTTTTTCTTCTCTAGAGAACACAGCCTAAGACAAATGGGTATTGAATTTTATCAAGTGCTATTTCTGTATCTATTAAGATGATAATATGAGTTTTCTTTTTTACCCTGCTAATAAAGTGAGTTACGTTTAATGATTCTTAAATGTTAAACCACCCTTGTATTCCTGGAATAAACTCCACTGGACACAATGTAGTACCCATTTTTTAAGTTCCTGGATTATATTTACTAATATTTTTTTAAGGATTTCTCTGTAATTTTCTGTTCTTATAATGTCTTTGCTTTGTTTTGATATTCAGATAATCACTTTAACCAGCGCACCACCAGGGCTCCTAAAATATCACAATAAACCCAAAAAATCAAACCCATTGCCATCAAGTCAGTTCTGACTCATAGTGACCCAATAGGGCAGAGTAGAACTGTCCATAGAGTCTCCAAGGTTTTAATCTTTACAGAAGCAGATTGCCACATCTTTCTCCCACGGAGCTGCTGCTGGGTTCAAACTGCCAGCCTTTGGTTTAGCACCTGAGGGCTTAATAGGAGCCCCCATTTATTAATACTTACTGCACACCAGGCACGGGGCCAAGGGTTTTTCTTTTAGTTCTTCATTTAGCTCTCATGGCAGCCCTGAGAGGGGTCATGCATGTCAACAATGAGAACATTAAGTAGCTCCCACCACAGAAGGAGTTTACAGTGCATCTCTAGCCTTCTCCTTGTCAAGACTGGCAGCTCATGCCCAGGGAGGGGACCCTCACGCAAGGTCACATGCCTTGCAATCGCAGAACCAGGGCTGCTTCAGACTCTGTGTCCACAGGTCTCTTTGCCTCACCTTTCCGCTCCCACTTTACTACTGGGTTAAAAAAATTAAATTAAAAACACATGTCTTCCCTCCTCCATTGCTACAGTGATTGTAAAATAGTGCAGCTGCTGTGAAAAACAGTTTGGCAGTCCCTCAAAAAGTCACATGCAGAATTACCAGGTGATCTACAATCCCACTCCTAGGTATATACCCCAAAGAACTGAAAGCAGCGACACAAACCGACAGGTGTACACCAATGTTTATGGCAACCCTATTCACAATAGCCAAAAGGTGGAAACCACCCAAGTGTCCATCACAGATGAATAGATTAGCAAACCGTGGTTATATACATACAATGAAATCTTACTCAGTCATAAAGAGAAACGAAGTTTTGACACATGCTGAGATGTGGCTAAACCTTGAAAATATTATGCAGAGTGAAATAAGCCAGTACAAAAGAACAAATATTGTATGAGCCCAGGTACATGAAATGTCTAGAATAGGCACATGCATAGAAACCAAATATATATTTTACCAAAATTAAAATAAGAAAAAGAAAAGGCGAGTTTTCACTCTCCCCTAACCAGTAGAGGACTTTGAGTATTCTGGGTGAGACACATAATATTGGGGTCATATGGGGTGAGTGTGTGTGTGTGTGTGTGCGTGTGTGTGTGTGAGCGAGAGAGAGGTAGTGTGTGTGTATGTGCATGTGTGTGACAGTGTATGCATGAGTACGCGTGAGAGTGTGTGTGTGTATGTGTGTGTGTGAAAGAAAGAGAAAGCATATGTGTGTGTGTGTTTTCTTCCTGCCTCCTCCCAGAACAATTCATTTCATACCTTGAAGTCTTGTACTGGAGTTTTCTGTTACAAACTATCCCCATTTCACAAGTAGCCTCAAGCAACAATTAGTCCTGCAAGTGATTGCGGATTCCGTGGTGCGTGGGGTGAGAACCGTGTGCTGGGCTGGGAAGCAGATGTAGCCCTGGGTGAAGTCATCCCTGTGTTCACAGGGAGGTGGGGGAGGTCAGTAGAGGCAGGGGAGGGAGACGGTGGATGTGCAGGGTAGTGTATGGCCCAGAGCGCTAAATTGGGAGCCAAAAGAGTGGAGACTGTGTGGCAGGCAGAATAATGGCCCTGAAGGAGCCTATTCTAATCCCTGGAACCTGCAAATGTGTTATTTTACATGGCAAAAGGGTTTTTGCAGAAGTGATGAAATTTAAGGATTTTGAGATAAGGAGGTTCTCCTGGATTATCCCAATGGGTCCAATCTAATCACATAAATCCTAAAAGTAGAGAGAGTCTTCCCTGGCTGTGGTTAGAGAAAGATAGGACAACTGAAGAGGGGTCTGAGGAATATGATGCTGTTGGCTTTAATGACAGAGGAAGGTGCCACAAACCAAGATGTGTGGTGGCCTCTACTAGCTAGAAAAGGCAAGGAAGTGGACTTTCCCCTAGAGCCTTCCAAGAAGGAACGTAGCCCTTGATTTTAGCCTGGTGAGACCCGTGTCTGACGCCTGACCTACACAACTGTAAGATGATAAATTTTTGTTGTTTTAAGACACTAAGTTTATGGTAGTTTGTTATGGCAGCATAGAAAACCATACAGCCTGGCTCAAACTCTGCCTTTTACTAGCCCTAACGCTATGGCCATGCCACTGAACTCTCCATAAGCCTCAGCGTCTTGATCAGTAAAATGGGGGCATATTCATTTGTTATGCTCCAGAACACTCTAGCTCTCACCAGCCCATGGAGGTGTCCATTTAACAATAACATACAACTGGATGCCTCTGCCCCCTAGCTTCTGAGATAGGCTCTTGGTCCCCTTGTGTGTCTCCTCTCTTGTAAGATTCTTGAGAAGACCAAGGCCATGTCTCCTGGGTCCTCTGGGAAGCAGCAGCCTGTAGCTTTTAACTAGGCCCACACATGCCAACTTCAGCTCAGCCAACTCTGCTATAAATCATTTCACAGACCCCTATGGCATGCCTGGTACAGCAGGGTTCAACCCTTGCTGCTTGCTGTTCAACACTTGAAGTTTTAAAGATTACAGAATCCCAGACCCCATCCCAGACCTACTGAATCAGAATCCCTGTGAAGCCCTGCAAACTATCATTTTTCAAAAGAACCCTAGGAAATTTGGGAGATTCAGGATTTTGTCTGAATTCTTCCAATAACTTCATCATTTGGGGCAAATCATTTGATCTTTCTGGGTCACATTTTTCTCATTTATAACCTGAAAGCATTGAGCTAGATGATCTTAAGCTCCCTTCCATAAGTGAAGACCTGTCATGTATAACTGTATCTTTCTTTCAGTTTTCTGAAGTTACTTTGGGACTTTTTAGCATCTCAGGGTCATTGTGACAAGCATCAAATTTTTTGTTTGTTTTTTTGTACAATGCTGTCTTTGTGGATTTGGGAGCTTGAGGTGAATTTAAACCAAGACTGTGGCATATCCCAGAATTTATTTTAAAATATGTAAGTAAATATTTAGTTCTTAAAACAGTCAAATAAAAACCACTCCGTCAGTCACTGATGTGCACCCAGACAGTGAAAATGTGCAAATGACTGCGCGAAGTGTGGGGTGGTGGGTGGTGGGAAGCCAGCAATGCTGGAGAACCGATCTCCCTCAACGTTGTATTTTTAAGTTGCAAATACCATGAGAGGAAAGCCAAAGTGACAAGGGCATTCTGGGCAACAAGCTCTGCTTGTTTAGGTGCCTTCAGAGGAGCTGGCTGTATCTTCTGGCTTTCTCCTCTGGAGCTATGAAAGATGGAGGCAGAGCGCTGGAGCCATGGCCCAGGAGAGGCCTCTAATACCACGTCCAGCATCCACTATAGCCCTCCTGAGAGTGGTCCCGTAGATTGGAAGAACGTTCCGCCTTGGAACTCAAGTGGAAGAGGAGTGAGCAGTGCGATTGTGTTTCTCCTTACTTCTTTGTCCTCTGCCTCGTTTGTGTATTAAAAACCTGTAGTCATGAAGGCTCAATTGGACTCTCTCATACGGGTGTTTGAGGATCATTAGGCCAAACATTTTCCTCCTGCCCTTAATTTTTGGGCTAACATAGTTGCCACCTGCAACAACTCTGACCCACCTCCACCCCTAAAGTAGAAAAGCTGTCTCTTGCCTCTCCAAGGCCTTTATCTAGACTTCTCTGTGACACTCACCATTTTCACCTGACATCACAGAAATTTGTGTGCGTGCTTGCCTTTCTCCTCCACATCTAAGAACTTCAGGAGGGCAGGCTGGTAACTTCTGTAGCCCTACTCTAGTGCCTAGCAGAGGTTTTGCACAGCTGGACTCTCAAGTGATATTTGTTGATTAAATATTGTCAGCAACAGAGTTGCGAGGGGTGTGGCCCAACATTGCTAATTTTTAAAAGCCCTGGAGATGATTCTAGGGAACTCTGGTGGTGTAGTGGTTAAGTGCTACGGCTGCTACCTAAAAGGTCGGCAGTTCGAATCCACCAGGCACTCCTGGAACACTCTATGGGGCATCTCTACTCTGTCCTATAGGGTCGCTATGAGTTGGAACCAACTTGATGGCAACTGGTTTGTTTTCTTTGGTTTAGGTGATTCTAAGGAGTAGCCAGGGTTGAGAAACACTGCTTGCTATGGGTTGAATTGTGTCCCCCAAAATATGTATCAGAAGCCTACCTCTATACCTGTGGATCCACTATGTACATCTTGTATGCTGGATTCATAATCAATACCCATGGAAGCAGCAGTCAAGAAATCAAAAGACACATGGCATTGGGCAAATCTGCTGCAAAAAAAAAAAGCAAAGATGTCACTTTAAGGACTAAGATGTGTCTGAACCAAACCACGGTGTTTCCGGTCACCTCATATGCATGTGAATAAGGAAGACTGAAGAAGAATTGATGCCTTTGAATTACGGTGTTGGTGAAGACTACCATGGACTGCCAGAAGAACAAACAAGTCTGTCTTAGAAGAAGTACACCTAGAATACTCATTAGAAGCAAGGACGGTGAGACTTCTCACATATTTTGGACTTGTTATCAGAAGGGACCAGTACCTGGAGAAGGACATCATGCTTGATAAAGTAGATGGTCAGCAAAAAAGAGGAAGACCCTCAATGAGATGGATTGACTCAGTGGCTGCAACAATGGGCTCAAACGTAGCAAGGATCATGAGGATGGCGCAGGACTAGGCAGTGTTTCGTTTTGTTGTACATAGTGTCAACCGACTCGACGGCACCTAACAACAACAACAACACATCTGTGGAAGCAATTCCATTTTTTATGTTAATGAGGTTATATCAGGGTAGCCAATCACTTCTGAGACATGAAAAGAGCAAATTAGGCACGAAAGCAAGCAAGTATGAATGGGGGAAAGATAGATGCCACATGGAGATCTGCAAGCAACGCCAAGAAGAACACTAGGGAAGCTGAGAAGTGGATTTTACCCTGGGGAGGACAGAGGGAGCCTTTTCCTGGAGCCGGGTCCCTGAATTCAGACTCCACCCTTCTAAACTGTGAGAAAATGAATTTCTGTTTGTTAAAGACACCTACTCGGGGTAGTTCTGTTATAGCAGCACTAAGAAACTAAGACACTGCTGTAGACCAACCTTCTCATTTCGAGGAAGGAAAATAGGCTCAGAACGAGGAAGGAGCGTTTCCCAAGATCTTCTAGCTCGTGAGTGACAAGACAGTGACCTGAACCTCAGTATGCCATCAATTCTGATAGAATTTTTGCCTTCCATGTGGCAGACAGGGTTTGGTTCCCGGCCAACGCGCCTCATGTGCAGCCACCACCATCTGTCAACGGAGGCTTGTGTGCTGCTATGATGCTGTGGTTTCAGTGGAGCTCCTAGACTAAGAAGGACTAGGAAGAAAGGCTTGGTGATTTACTTTTGAAACTCAGCCAGTGAACACCCTTTGGAGCACAATAATCTGATCATGAGGATGACACAGGACTGGGCAGTGTTTCAGTACCGTTGTACACAGGGCTGCCATGGATCGGGGGTGACTCCACCACAACTAAACAAGCTTCGTACCTAGTTCCTTTTTCTGTCAAAATTTACCTGTCCCATGTCCCACCCCCTTTCCTCAGGGACATGCCTGCTACCGATGTGGTAACTTCCAGGAGAGCTGGGAGGTGCCAAAGTGAATTATGTTCACCTTGACAGTTTTGCTCAAGGCTAGCCCTAAAGCAAATCCACCCAGGGCAGAAGGGGGTCCTGAGCAGGCACTGGACACCCCGATATGCGAACGTGCGCCATTCGTGCAGCCATACTGGAAGCACTGGCTCCCTCTGGGAACCAACCTCAGAATCCAATATTTCTTTATTTCAAACAAGACCCTCGCACAGGAGCCCAGAACACCACAGGACCACGGGAGGAATGAGGAACTGCAAGCACTGTGTCTCCCAACTCAGTCACCTTGGAATTGGCAAGTAGCTTTCCTACCAAGAGCCTTGGGGGCAGTTTGATGGGGTCCCTGATCAATAGCTTTTTCAGCTCTGACAGAATGTTCCAGTGGGATGTCCTCGCCCTTGGGAGTGGAGATTCCAGATTTGTTGTTACCTACCAACTCACTGGAAGCCCATGCACAACTGAACGAACTGCTGCCTGGCCCTGCGCCATTCCCGTGACTGGTTGTGGATTGGGCCCTTGTGATCCGTAGGGTTTTCATTGGCTGATTTTTGGAAACAGGCCTCCAGGCCTTTCTTCCTAGTCTGTCTTAGTCTGGAAACTTGGCTGAAACCTGTTCAGCATCATAGTAACACGCAAGTCTCCACTGATGGACGGGTGGTGGCTAACCCTGAAGTACATTGGCTGGGAATCGAACGCAGGCCCCACTCATGGAAGGTGAAAATTCTACCACCGAATAACCATTGTCCCTGGAGCTTCCAGAAGCCCAGAGTAAATACACGTGCTCACAACGAAGTTCCTGGACCAAGCGCAAGGTGGCTTTAAGGAGACAATAAGGTAGACAGAGGTGACATGGACACGTTCAGCCTCCATGGCCTACACTCTGAACTGGGCCCAGGAGGTAGATGCTTCACACACTGGGGACTTTCCTGACAGACTCTCAGTGAAGTGCTCTCTCCTAAGAATGAATTCAGAAGGATTCCTAAGGACTTAAAAGTGAATTCCAGTTGGGCACTTTTCAAAAAGAAAACATCCAAAGTTCCAAGTGATATTCAAACATGGATTTGCCATCGCTCTGGGGCAGAGAGAGGGATATCAAGACCGAAGCAAATGAGGGTAAAAGGGGAATGCGAATTTAGGGGAGTCAGAATCTACTCCATGGCAAGGAGTTTTTTGTTGTTGTTATTGTTGTTCCAGGTGCTAGTTTGCTCCAGAATTGATCTAATAGGGTCTTGCTCTGGCCTGAAGGCGCCACAAGGTGGCAGCATTTCTGAATGTTCCAGGTCTGCCCAGGGGCCGCCTCCCCAGACCCTGGGGTGTCTTGGCAGGGTATCAGGGGCACGCTCTCCCATGTATTTAGGAGGATTAAGAGTCCTGAGCTGGACACACTGGTTTTCAGCCAGAGACGAGGATGAGAAGAGGGCCAGGGCGAATGAGCCTGTCTCGGTGGTGAACACTCAGCTGTTTGAGCAAAAACCAGCATTGACTCCAAGTGCCTGTTGGCCAGTGGCCACTTGGGATATTGGGCTGGATTACCTCAGTTTGTCTGAGATGGGAATGCCTATTTGGCCAGATGTTGCATGGGCCAAAGAACTTTAGAAAGTGTGTCACTTTAGGAAATAGGTCCTCTCTAACCTCAGTCTATGTGCCTTGGGAAGGTTTTAATTAGAATTCATGGCCTGGCACCAAGGCCAGCATTCCTTGGGGTCCCACCACCACCTCCCTAGAAGCCTACACCAGTCCTTGAACGTGGAATAATGGACAGTCTTTTGCTATTAAAACTCCTCCTGGTGACTTCTTATATATTCGTTCATTCATTCATTCATTTTCTAGTATTTATTCAGCACCTGCTATGAGCCATGTGTTCTGCTAGGTCCTGGGATACAAGAATAACACAGTTCTTCCATCATAGAGTTTACATCTAGTTGGGGGAGAATTAATTAAACAATTATAAGAAGTGCTGTATAGGAAAAGAGCAGGATGTTACAATGGGCTGTAGCAGGCGCCACCCTTTATTAGCTGTGTGGCCTTAGACAAGTGACTCAGCCAAGGGCCTCTGTGTATGGTCCCTGAGATTTTGCATGAGGCGATTGTGTGAATTAAAAGAATTAATGAGTGTGACTGTGTCTGGCGTATTGTAAATGCCAAATGAGTGTTGCCCGCTATTTTTATTCTTGTTGTGCATTGCACAACGTCAAACCAAACCAAACCAAACCTGCTGCTGTCCAGTTGATTCCAACTCGTCAGGATCCCATAGGACAGGGTAGAACTGCCCCAAAGGGGTTCTAAGTTGCGGCTGGTAGATTTGAACTGCCGACCCTTTGGCTGGCAGCCAAGCTCTTAACCCCAGTGCCACCAGGGCTCCTGCACAGCTCCAGGGTGTGCTATTTACACAGGCCACACACAAAACTGATGGTGGCAGCCTTGACTTAACTTCTCAAAGTCTCAGTTTTCTCATTTGTAAAAAGGAATAATAATGACATCATCGCGGGATTAAATGAGGTTTGTAAAGAGCATTAAGTATTCAGCTTGTACCTGGTGGCTGGTATTTGTTAGATCTGGAAGCCATGCTTATTAAAGCTAAACAGAAATGTTTAAATCTGTGTTTTCAGTCACTACTAAAACTTTTAAGGAGCCCTGATGGTGTGATGGTTAAGTACTCGACTGCTAACCTAAAGGTTGGCAGTTCAAATCCACTAATGGCTTGGTGGGAAAAAAAGACCTGGCAATCTGCTCCCATAGAGATTACAGCCTAGGAAACCCTATGGGGCAGTTATACATTGTCATATGGGTCACTATGAGTCGGAATTGACTTGGTGGCACCCAATAACAGCAAGGATACTGAAGCCCTTGGGTGCCTGTGAAGTTGTTTATTTACCTGATTAATGGCCAGTTTTCATCTAGGACCTGTCTTCTCTTCCTACTACCTAATGAGTTTTTGATATGGTTTATGCCAACTGAGTGGCAGCGTGTCCATGCTGCTATCTCTGAGCATTTAAAATATGTGGAGTGGTCATCTCTGCATAACGCAAAAAGGGTCTGTCCAACCACTCAGGTCAGCAGAGTCAGCCAAGGGAGCGAGGGGGGAGGCTACTACCTTTGTTAGTGACTTTGTTAGGCAGGTACTGGGCCTGACATATGTCATCTCATGTGACCCTCAGGGCAGGTGGATCTAGGCATTGCTATTTTACAGATTAGGAAATGGAGGTCAAAGGCTACACAGCAAATATGTGCCCATGCCAGTCTGACTCTAAAGCCTGAGGTCTTTCCCCAGCACCAGGCTACCTCAAGCGGTTTAACAGAATCGACTAGAGTGTGACTGCTGAGCTTGTCCCAGGCAGACCAGAGGCACTTACGTGCTCGTTGAATTGGGCCAATGGGCTAATTCAGTCCAAATGAGCAATGCAACCACTCCACATGTGGACAAATTCAGGGTGCGAGAAAAGTATTAAAGGGCTATTCCACCAACTTATGTAATGCTGTTAACTTATGTCCAGCCCACACACCTTCAACTGTCCCAGCAATCTGTTTGGGTGGGTGGGTTGTGTATCTGCAGAGCATAGATCCCTAACAGCGTGAGCACCTTCTGGTATTATGCCATCTCATGGGCCTTTCAGGAAGAAGATCCCTTTGTCCCAAGATGACTGGGTATGAAGTTAACCCTGCTCAGGAAAGGCCATCTTTAGGTCCCCACGGGAGAAGAGAAACAGATTAATACCTCCAAAGATCTCCCTCCACTTCACTGGACAACAGTAACACCCACTGTCCCTGGGGATCCAGGAAAGTCCCAGCTCAGCCCCATGAGCAAGGTGCTATGGAGTTCTCCTTGCCACCTTGGTTTTTAGGACATCACAGCAGACTGCTGATTGAAGTGTTTCTCAGATAAAGGAAAAATTGCTATTTCCAGAATATTTGAGGATTGAGAGTTTTGATCCAATGGAATGCCAAGTGAGACTCAAACTGGTAATTTTCCCCCTCAATACTTGTTTGACAAGTGGTAATGGATATGTGGAGTCCCTGGGTGGTATAAACAATTAAGCACTCAACTACTAGCCCAAAGGTTGGCAGGTCAAGCCCACCCAGAGGCACCTTGGGAGTAAGGCCTGGTGATCTGCTCCTGAAAGGTCATAGCTTTGAAAACTCCTATGGAGCAGTTCTACTCTGCACACATGGGGCCACCATGAGTCAGCATTGACTGGAAGGCAGCTAACAACAGCAACAATGGCTATCTGATATCTCTGCCAGTCTGGCATCTATCGCCCTTCCTGTCCTAATACCATCCTGGGTTTTCCTTAGAGGAGCCACCCATCCCCACTCTCAGTCCTTCTCTTTGAGTGAGGCTGACTCTATTCACCAGCTCTGGGGATGGAAACGTGGCCAGGGCTGACCAATCTGTGTGCTTCATACCCCTGGAAAAGTGATTGTCTCAGAGGTGGGTGTGTATCCTTGGCCACACCCAAAGACGGTCATTCCCAAAGTTTTGCTAGAATTTGGCAAAGATGCCTTGTCTTTCTGCCGAGGTTGCTAAGATAGTTGCCTATCATCCAGGAACTGCTAGTGGCCATGTTGCCCCAAAGAGGAGAGCCTGTCTGAGACTGAAGCCGGCCGGAGGAAAGCAGAGGGAATAGAAGGGAGACAGAGATTCCTGGTGACAACTTCTGAGTGGATGGATTCAACTGTGGGCTTTCCCAGTTATGTGAGTTCATACATTTCCTCTTGTAAGTATGGAAGTTACCGTTGAGTTTCTGTCTCTTAGAGCTGAAAACATGTCAAATGTAAGAACATTCCCAAAATATATCAGTAGGTTGGGTGCTGAGAATACAGGGAAAATTTTATTTGAAATTCTTTTGACACATAATACCAGTTATGATTATTTCATGCTGTAGGTGTTAAAGATGTAAGCGAAATTATGCTAAACCTAGGCTATATCGTAGAAAAACTAAATATGCACACTCCACAACATTATCTGGGATAAGTCCCAGAGCTTCTCTGGAGTCAAAAAGATCTGGGCTTGAATTCCTGTTCTGCCACTTACCTTGGATAATTACCTTAACCTCCACGGGCCTCAGTTTCCTCATCTGCAATATGGTGATAACAAGGACAGCTACATTGTTGGGTTGTTAAGGACGATTATTTGAGAAACAAGAATAGCTAGCTAGCCTTATAGAAGCTAGCCTTATCATGGAGCCCTGGTGGTGCAGTAGGTGCAACTCAGATGCTAACCAAAAGGTCGGCAGTTTGATTCCACCAGCGGCTTCTTGGAAACCCTGCAGGGTAGTTCTACTCTGTTGCCTAAATCGATCTGACAGCAATGAGTTGTTTTTTTTTTTTTTTTTAACTTTATAATAACCCTATGAGATAGGAATTGAGCAACAGAAAGATTAAGTAACTTGTCCAAGATAACCAGTAAGTGGCAGAGCTGGGATTTGAACTCTGGCAGTGTGGTCCAGATTTTCCACTCCTGACCACCATGTTGACCTTCTCTTGTGGCTAAGAGAGGTTTAGTGCCTTTTCCAGGGCCACATCTCATCATGAATGCAAAGTGCTTGTCATTGGGTCTAAAACAGGAAATTCCAACAGATGTTAAGGAGAACCCAGAGAAAGGAGAGCTCTGAGCAGATCATTGTATTTTAGTTTAATGTGGAGGGCAGGGCTGTGATTCCAAGAGTGGGAATTTAGGAGACCTGGTTTTAGTTACTCTGTCGCTAACCTCACAGGCGACTTTAGTAGAGTACTTGCTTCTCTGGTTTTTAGTTTCTCACATGCAAATGGAGGGGGTCAGAGTTGTGGGTTCCCAAGGGCCCATACCACTGTAACTACCTATTGACTCAGGGTTCAGAGCCATTTCTCATAACCAAGGTGACTGAGGCTAAGTGAACTGGACTGGGCGAGCAGTTTTACTGGCTGGATTACAGCCTTCCCTCCTCCCATCTCTCAGTGTAAAGCTGTAGGCCCAGGAGTGTCCTCCTCCTTGCTCCAAGCTGCTTCCAGATTGGGTCCTCTCTCCCATGTTTTCCATCCTTCTCTAACCTCATTCATTTCTGAGATCAAAGAAGAAAAATGTGACCAAAATTGACCATCTCTGAACCAGAGCAAGCCCAGGCCTAGTCTTCAGCCTCTTCACATGTGGAACCCAATTTGCTTCCAGGACCAACTCCCAGTCTCCTCCCTCACTGTTTTAAAGGCTTTTATCACCTCTGAAAACACTTCCCAAATGGCAACAAACTCATCACCTCCCCCCCCCCCAAAAAAAAGTGTTTTGATGAGTTAAGTGTAAATGAATCAAAACCGTATGGATTAAATTTCCCCTGAAATACAGGATTAACCATTAAGGACAAATGCTCTGGGACAATATGAACTGGGGATGGAAAGTGGGAGTGGTGGCCTGGGGCCTGAGTTGGACCTTCCACCGTGCGCCTTACTAACAGGGCCATTTGTTCCATAGTGAGCACCCCCAAGGTCCCCAGAGCCCCTAACTCACGCTCAGTTTTTAACAAGTGATCAGATAACCTCAGACTGGAACTTAATGGGACCTGAGGAAAAATTCAAGAAACCAAAAGCATCTTGTTTGGCTGCACTTGCTGTGAGAGTCTCTCTTTGAAAGATGATAAGTTTGTTCAAGGTGGTAAACAACCTTGAACAAGTAAGTCAACTTGTTTATTCATTCAAAGAGCATTTATCAAGCACCTAATGTGTGTCAAACTGCAAAGTAATGGAAGGCAAAGAGGGATAAGAGAGTCCCTGCCCTGGAGGAGATCAGCTTCTGTGACTCCTCTCCCTCTGCCATGATGTCATTTGTCCAGTTGATATTTCTCAGCTGGTCTCTCTTGTGTTCACTAACACCAGGATTTCTGCTGAGAGGCTCCCAGACCAGTTTGAAAGTCCTTTCTCAAGACTTTGGTTGAGGTGGGAACATACTGGCTGGCATGCTGGATGTACTGCTTGTATATCAGACCTCATCTTCTACTGGAGGGTCAGCCTCCTAATAGGTCAGCCTATATTTCCCCCTCTAACCCATCCTCCACCCAAGCACCAGAACGATCTACTTAGACCTCAAATCTGTCCATGTCATTCTAGTCCTCAATAAGTCAGGACTCACAAGTGTCTACTTAGTTAAAGCCAAACTCTATAAAGATGGTAGACAAGGCCCTCCATATAACTTGGCCTTTACTTACTCCCTAGCCTCTTTGTGGAAACCCTGGTGGCATAGTGGTTAAGTGCTATGGCTGCTAACCAAAAGGTAGGCAGTTCAAATTCATCAGGTGCTCCTTGGAAACTCTATGGGGCAGTTCTATTCTGTCCTATAGGGTCACTGTATGTTGGAATCGACTTGACGGCAACGAGTCTGGTTTAGGCTCTTTGTTCATCCCTCTCACTTTATACTTTGGCAACACCAAAATGACTGTATCTTTCCCTACCACACATCACATAGCTTCTCATCTTCCTTTGCTCATGCAGTCTTATGCCCCTCTTCTTTGCCTCACTAAACTCAAGCTCCTAGGCCACCTTCCTACCCTGTTCTAAGGAACACTGATTCTGAGAGATATAAAAGCTTTTGTTCCATGAAATAAAGAGTTCCATGGTCAAAAAACCTTTGGGAAGTGCCAAGTTTAGACAAAGCTGAACAGGCCTTTTATTTCAGGACTTCTCAGAGCCTTTACTATGCTACTGTGTGCTGTGACTCTCCCAGACCAAATCTCATTTCACCACAGAATCCTGTTTGTCCTGAATACTTATTATCATCTGTTGTCTCTTGGGATGCCATTGAGGAAAAACATCCTAGGAAAATCACTTGCTCTACAACCTTGAACAAATACACTGATCTGTTTATTCCAAGAACATTTATTGAGCACCTCATTTCTGTCAAATCGCAAAGTAATGGAAGGCAAAGAGGAATAAAACAGAGTCCTTGCCTGGAGGAGATCAGCTTCTCTGACTCCATTCTCATTTATGATGACACCTGCCCTGCTTCTAGTTCTCAAGGACATCACAGGGACCAACAAGACATATGTGAAGCCCTTCAGGAAATACATTAGATAAAAACACAGAGCATTGTTCTAAAAACCTGCAAAAAATTCCAAGCTTCCTGCAAGAGAAAACCTTTCAGGTTAATATGATTTGTATGTTTTAAATTGCATTTCAACAGCCTTAGTCATTGAGAAAACTAAGATTCTCCACAGAATCTAGCTAAGCTTGCCCTCCCAAGGTGATGTGGTAGGGGGTGATCTCTAAGAATAGTCCCTAAGGCTTGTTGGTTTTGGTCTTTTTTTATCTTCTGTCTTGCCTGATTCTCTTTTTTCTTACAAGTTACATTTTGTCATAGGAGGCTCCCTCTTTTATTCTCAATCGTTTTGTTTTTGTGCCTCCCTTGGAACTGAAGACAATTTTGTCTCTTCATTGTCCAAGCCTCCAATGTTGTTGTTGTTGTTAGTTGTTAGGTGCCGTCAAGTCGGTTCCGACTCATAGCGACCCTATGCACAACAGAACGAAACACTGCCCGGTCCTGCACCATCCTTACAATCGTTGTTATGCTTGAGCTCATTGTTGCAGCCACTGTGTCAGTCCACCTTTTTGAGGGTCTTCCTCTTTTCCGCTGACCCTGTACTCTGCCAAGCATGATGTCCTTCTCCAGGGACTGATCCCTCCTGACAACATGTCCAAAGTATGTAAGACGCAGTCTCGCCTTCCTTGCCTCTAATGTGCATCCTGGCCCCACTTCTTCCAAGACAGATTTGTTCGTTCTTTTGGCAGTCCATGGTATATTCAATATTCTTCACCAACACCACAATTCAAAGGCGTCAACTCTTCTTCGGTCTTCCTTATTCATTGTCCAGCTTTCACATGCATATGATGCGATTGAAAATACCATGGCTTGGGTCAGGGTGACATCTTTGCTCTTCAACACTTTAAAGAGGTCCTTTGCAGCAGATTTGCCCAATGCAATGCGTCTTTTGATTTCTTGGCTGCTGCTTCCATGGCTGTTGATTCTGGAGCCAAGTAAAATGAAATCCTTGACAACTTCAATCTTTTCTCTGTTTATCGTGATATTGCTCATTGGTCCAGTTGTGAGGATTTTTGTTTTCTTTATGTTGAGGTGTAATCCCTACTGAAGACTGTGGTCTTTGATCTTCATTAGTAAGTGCTTCAAGTCCTCTTCACTTTCAGCAAGCAAGTTTGTGTCATCTGCATAACGCAGGTTGTTAATGAGTCTTCCTCCAATCCTGATGCCCCATTCTTCTTCATATAGTCTAGCTTCTCGTATTATTTGTTCAGCATACAGGTTAAATAGGTATGGTGAAAGAATACAACCCTGACGCACACATTTCCTGACTTTAAACCAATCAGTATCCCCTTGTTCTGTCTGAACAACTGCCTCTTGAACTATGTAAAGGTTCCTCATGAACACAATTAAGTGTTCTGGAATTCCCATTCTTTGCAATGTTATGCATAGTTTGTTATAATCCACACAGTCAAATGCCTTTGCATAGTCAATAAAACACAGGTAAACATCCTTCCGGTATTCTCTGCTTTCAGCCAGGCTCCATCTGACATCAGCAATGATATCCCTGGTTCCACGTCCTCTTCTTCATTGGAAATACCTTCTTTCACCAACGATAACAGCAACTATACACACGGACCTCGCCAGATGGAACACACAGAAATCAAATTGACTACATCTGTGGAAAGAGACAATGGAAAAGCTCAATATCATCAGTCAGAATAAGGCCAGGGGCCAACTGTGGAACAGACCATCAATTGCTCATATGCAAGTTCAAGCTGAAACTGAAGAAAATCAGAGCAAGTCCACAAGAGCCAAAATACGACCTTGAGTATATCGCACCTGAATTTAGAGACCATCTCAAGAATAGATTTGACGCATTGAACACTAGTGACTGAAGACCAGATGAGTTGTGGAATGACATCAAGGACATCATCCATGAAGAAAGCAAGAGGTCACTGGAAAGACAGGAAAGAAAGAAAAGACCAAGATGGATGTCAGAGAAAACTCTGAAACTTGCTCTTGAGTGTCAAGCAGCTAAAGCAAAAGAAAGAATTGATGAACTAAAAGAACTGAACAGAAGATTTCAAAGGGCCTCTCAAGTATTATAATGACACGTGCAAAGAGCTGGAGATGGAAAACCGAAAGGGAAGAACATGCTTGGAGTTTCTCAAGCTGAAGGAACTGAAGAAAAAATTCAAGCCTTGAGTTGCAATAGTGAAGGATTCCATGGGGAAAATATTAAACAACGCAGGAAGCATCAAAAGAAGATGGAAGGAATACACAGAGTCATTATACCAAGAAGAATTAGTCGATATAAGCCTCTAATAACCTTCTAAAAATATTCAATTGCCTTTTCTGCCTATCTTGTTTCCTTCACTGGAAAAGAAGACCCATTGGACTTCATCTGCATTTCAAGGGCTGGGTTTCTAAGAGTCAATGTTATTTCCCAAAGAACTCATCTGGTTGGAAAATTTATGTTGAGGAGCTTAAAATCTTGCAGAAAAAGTAGGGTTGGTAGTAGAGGTTATGGAAAATCTATTTAAGCTCTTGAAAACATATTGATGAGAAAATATTTGCAGATCACATGTCTGACAAAGGAGTAGTATCTAGAATATCTCAGATTTCAACAGTCGGAAAAATCCAATTAGAAAATAGGCAAAGACATGAACAGACATTTCATCGAAGAGGATTACAGATAGCAGATAAATAAATAAAAATATGTTCAACATCTTTAATCATTAGGGAAATACAAATCAAAACAACAATGAGATATCATCACACACTTACCAGAATGGCTAAAATAAAGAATAGTAACGATACCAAATGCTGGAGAAAACGCAGAGAAACTGGATCACCCATTCGTTGCTGGTGGGAATGTAAAACTCTGGAAAACAGTTTCACAGTTTCTTATAAAACTACCCAGGCAGTTACCATAAAATATATATATATATATATATATATATGACCCAACAATTGCACTCTTGGGCATTTATCCCAGAGAAATAAAAATTTATGTTCACACAAAAACTTGTATACCGATATTCATAGCTGCTTTATTCATAACAACCAAAAGCTGGAAACAACTCAGATTGTGAACTAGTAAATGGTTAAGCAAACTCTGGTATATCCATACCTTGGAATCCACTCAGCAATAAAAGGGAACAAACTATTGACATCTTCAATGACTAGAATGAGTCTCCAGGGAATTATGCTTAGTGACACAAGCCAATCCCCAAACATTACGTACTAACTAATTTGACTTATGTGACATTTTCGAAAAGACAAAATTTTAGAAATGAAGAAGAGCTTAGAGGTTTGCCAGGGTTAGGGATGGGAGTGGGAGGCGGGTGGGTGTGGTTGTAAAAAAACAACATGCGGGACCCTGTGGTGATGGAATGCTCTGTGTCTTGACGGAGGTGGTGGATATAGGATTCTACAGATGTGATAAAACTGTATAGAATTAAATACACACACACGCACACACATCCCTCCTCCCCTCCCCCCCCAACACAAATAAGTACAAATAAAGCTGGGGAACCTGAGTAAGACCCTTGGATTGTATCCATGTCAGTATCCTCGTTGTGATATTGTACTGAATTTTTGCAAGCTGTTACCATTTGGGGAAATTGGGTAAAGGAGACATGCATTTTTTCTTACAAGTGCATGTGAATCTATAATTATCTCAAAATTAAAAGTTTAGTTAAAAAAATATTCATCTTCACAAACAAAACAACTTCTACTACCTGTACATCATCTTCTGAGGACATTGCTCTTTTTGCTCTTGTGGAAGGCGATACAATTTTTACCACATACTCTTTGCTCTTAGGGTCCATAGGGCAAATTTCATATAAAAAAAAAAAAATACGTGAATATAAT
This sequence comes from Loxodonta africana, assembly GCF_030014295.1. NCBI lineage: Eukaryota > Metazoa > Chordata > Mammalia > Proboscidea > Elephantidae > Loxodonta > Loxodonta africana. The sequence continues at coordinate 21,405,212 of NC_087357.1, forward strand.
TCACAATGATTAAAAATACATATACACATATTACCACGTGGTAGTCAATATTAGCAGGGATCATTAGACTCAAAACCATGTGGCCCAAAGCCCAAAGCAAAATGCTATTTCCCCAGGATGAACTGTGACCATGGTCGATTGCATGGGAAACCAGTAGACATGAGACTTCCAGAGGTGTTTCTTGCCTTGTGAGGAGGCCAGAAACTTGGAAGCCAGTTTCGATTTTAAGTTCCAGAGGAACTTGTGATTTGAGAACATTGAAACTGAAATTCTTGAGGAGTGGGGTTGTGGTTATAAGATGGGGACATAAAAGTAAACCTGTAGAATTCCTTCTATTTTTCCCAAGAAGAAAGGTAGTGGAGGAATAATTATACCAACCTAGAGGCAATCTGAGGGCTGGGTGATCTATTGTCAACTTAAACCCATTGCCGTTGAGTCATTCCAACTCATAGTAATGCTATAGGATACAGTAGAACTGCTCCACAGGGTTTCCAAGGAGCAGCTGGTGGATTCGAACTGCTGACCTTTTTGTTAGCAGCTGTAGCTCTTAACCATTGCAACACCAGGGATCCTGTATTCTCAACTTGGGACCCTGTATACCTTTCTAGATATTTGTGAAACAAACAATTTCAAGCAACTAATGGAATCACCCACTTCCCCAATTCTGCCTTCTGCCACACCAATCAGAGAATGGGTCTGCGCCTTCCTGTTTGCCTTTCACTTAGAAGTTCTCTCATAGGTTCCATCCCTGGCATGTGTGGTCATGGTTTCCCCAAGGCATAGAGCAGACCTAATATTCAGCATCAGGACACACTGGTAGGACAGGAGTGTGGTTGTTTCTGGCTGACGTTCATTCTGGTGGATTGCTGCCCCTGCTGATTCACTAGTGCCCATGCCAGACTGGAAGTCAAATATTTTTACTACTCCCTGTTCCCCCAGACTACAGCTAAATTGCTACTGTCTTCTTGACCTCAATTCAGCACCATATTTCTTACTGAAAGCCACCATGGAGGATGAGAAGTTATGGATCAGCTTCTAATCCCAGTACTAACTAACAGGGCAAGCTGTTCCCCTTCCTGGTCCTCTTTCTGCTGCTATGACATTTGAGGGCTGGACTAAAAAATATCTTGCTGTTGTTGTTAGCTGCCATCAAGCTGATCCCTGACTCATGGTGAATCCATGCCCAGTGGTATGAAATGGTCCTGTACAATCACTACAATTGGTTGCAGATCAGACCATTGTGATCCATAGGGTTTTCCTTGGCTGATTTTTGGAAGTACATTGCCGGGTCTTTCTAGTCCATCTTAGTCTCAAAGCTCCACCGAAACCTGTTCAGCATCATAGCAACACACAAGCCTATACTGACAGATGGTTGGTGGCTGCTCATGAGGTAAATTGGCCAGGGATTAAACCCAGGTCTCGCATATGGAAGGCAAGAATTCTACTACTGAACAAAGTAACATCTTAGGTCTCTTCTACATCTAGTCCTGCTGAGTCTCCTGTCTCTTCCCAGCCCTCACACATGTTGAACATTATAGACATCTCAGAAGGACCACTCTCAATGTGCTCACCCTTCAGAGGAAACCAAAACCAAACCCACTGCCTTCGAGCTGATTCCAACTCACAGCGACCCTTTAGGACAGAGTAGAACTGCCCCCATAGGGTTTCCAAAGAGCAGCTGGAGGATTCGAACTGCCGACCTTTTGGTTAGCAGCTGAGTCCTTAACCACTGTGCCACCAGGGCTCCACTCTTCAGAGAAGTAGGGTAAATTGAGCCTGGGGTGTTTCCATTGCCTGGCTGAAGAGACGTAAGTCCAAGACAGAATCCTGTTCCTGTTTTCCTACGGGAGCTCCATTGTTACAAATGGTACCATTTAGGCACCACCAACTCTTGAACTGCCCCACCCTTTGTTATAATTCACAGCTCACAGACTCAACTCTCCTGGGAACATGTTTTTAAAACCGATGGAATCCAGAGTCCACATATGTTGCCTGAATGCAACATTGTGTAATATCTTTTTTTTAAATTCTGTCCTGACTGTCCGTGCCCCCAACTCCCCACCCACCCTTTAGAAACCCCATCTCATTGAGCAGCATTAAAAACAAAACACAGCACAATCCTCACTCCCACTTAGAGGCCCAAGTCCTGGGGAGCCAGAGCAGAGGAGAGGTTGTCGCCTCTAAAGTTCAGAAATAAAAATGACTTTCTCTTTTCAGCGTCTGTTCCCTGATGTGACTCTGTGATCAGTATCAAATGCTCGGTAGCAAGGATTTCTGTACAGCTTTCTCAGCTAAAATAGATTGAACCTGCCCGTTGCTCTTTGTAAGGGAACAATGGCGGTAACAATAAGGAGCCGCTATATTGTTCATGCATGAATAGTCCTGATCTGAGAGATTTGCTGTTGGGCCCTGCAGATTACCTGCAAAGAATGTCCGGCTCCCTCAGTTGAGAAAGGTTATGCTACAGGCATGCAGGCCAGGCCATTTCACAGTAATGAGTCAATATAGCCTGCAATTAATGAAGTCTTATTTCAAAATGGAAGGGAGTCACCTTTTGAAATAGGGTCTGTTGTCTCCTCTGGCCTAATTGCACAGCGCGGGGTGTCTCTGATTTGAATGGGCCAACTTTGTGTGTGAGCAGGGGTTGGGGGCTGGCAAGAGGTGACAAGCAAGGTTGCCTTGAAGGCTTACTTGGGCAAGCTCTGGGGGAAATGAAACCCATATTACCATGTGACTCAGGCAAACAACAGAGGCAGCCTGGGAGGGCCAGAGTATCTTCCGAGCAAAATCTTGCTCATCAGGGCTTCTTTGAGAAGCCATGGCTAATGCATTGCTGTGTTGGAAGAAAAGAACCACAGGGTTTGGATCCAGGCACATTTGAGTTCAAATCATTGCTTTGTTGTTCCAGCAGTGTGACTTTAGGCAAATTGTTTAACCTCTCTGAGCATCCCTTACCTCATCTATCAAACAGGGAGACCATCACCTTCCACAAGGTTGTTGCAGAGAAAATGTTGTATTAGTTTCTAGGGCTGCTGTAACAAAGTACCACAAAGTGGGTGGTTCATAAGGTAGAAATTTACTGTCTCACAATTCTGGAGGCTAGAAGTCTGGCAAAGAATATTGAATATACCATGGACTGCCAGAAGAACCAACAAATCTGTCTTGGAAGAAGGACAGCCAGCGTGCTTCTTAGAGGCAAGGCTGGTGAGGCTTCATTTCATGTCCTTTGGACATGTTATCAGGAGGGACCAGTCCCTGGAGAACAGAGGGTTAAATAGAGGGTCACCGAAAAAGAGGAAGACCCTCAATGAGATGGGTTGACACTGTGGCTGTAAAAATGGGCTCAGGCATAACAATGATTGTGAGGTTGGTGCAGGACTAGGCAGTGTTTAGTTTTGTTGTACATAGGGTTGCTACGAGTTGGAACCAACTCGATGGCACCTATCAACAACAATAGCAAGGCCAAGCTCTGCCCTAAGCCTCTAGGGGAAGATCCTTTCTTGTCTCTCCCAGCTTCTGGTAGCCCCAGGCATGGCCCCAGGCATTCCTTGGCTCGTGGGTACGTCTTCACATGTCTGTCTTCCCTCTGGCTCTCTGTCTCTTCTCTTCTTTTATTTGTACACCCTCGTATTAGATTAGGACCCACCCTACTCCAGTGTGACCTCAGGTTCATTTAACTGACAACATCTTCAAAGATCCGATTTCCAAACAAGGTCACATTCACGGGTGCTGGAAGGTAGGACTTCAACATGTCTTTCTGAAGGACACAATTCAACCCACAATAGATATGTAGCAAGCCCCCTGGCAGGGACTAAATAAATGGAGGGAGCAGACACTGCTCGTTCATGATTATCTATCCTCACCTCCTTTACCAGTAGAATCCCAATTTTGTTCAGGGCAGCAATATGTCCAACCAAGAAAAATTTGATTTCCCAGTGCCTCTTATAGTTGGGGTGGAATAGCTCCAGCCAATCAGAAGTGAGATAGCATCTACTGGGTGTGGCTACCTGAAAAGCTATCATTTTCTTGATTAAAATATAAAAAAAGACAGCATTAGCTGGCACAAAGTTTTTGCCCTTTGCCTGCCCTCTTCTTCCTTGCTGGAATGTAGTCACAATGCCTGGAAGTGTGGGAACCATCTTGCAACCCCACATGCTGAGAAGAGTGGGGCAGAAGGAAAGAAAGAGCCAGAAGTATTGATGAAGTTGTGGAGCAGCCCACCAGTCGCTGACTGTGTCCCTAGGAACGTCTTGTCAGCTGAGAACAATAAATTCCCATGCATATAAGTCACTGTTACTTGAGCTTTCTATTACACGCAGTGAGCCCAATCTCTGAATGATGCATGGTGACTCTTAGTTCTTCAGGCTGGCAAAAGAAGCCTGTGGCAGCTTCCTTGGAGACCAACTAAGATAAGGGGCCAGCAATACACTGGGAGACATCCCACCTGTCTCTGATATTTCAGGCCCACACCACCATCCCCTTTGTTAGCCCATGAACCTGAGCTCTTCATTTACACAGGCTTCTTTGCTTATTATTAAATCAGGGCTTCTGGGGAAGTGGCATTGAATTAAGGGAGATCAGAGGGAAACATAGTCAAAGCTATATATAAAATACCTGTCTGCATCGTAAAGGATACTGGAGTTAATCAGCCCCAAGAACAAAGGTGCTGCCTAAATGGAGCAACTGCCTGCCAGAGCTGGCTGAAACCCTGCTGAGTGCAGGAAGTAAATATGGGAATGAACAGGTCAAAGATAATAATAGTAATAAAATTTAAAAGCTTCTTCCCTAGTAAAGGAGTCTTTGCGGAATTCTCACTCCCTGGAGAAACAGCCAAGAGTATCCAGTTTTATCCAAAGGAACTGAGTGGGAACTTGTGAAAAGTGTAGGAACATTTTAGCAAAGGTTGGGTTGGGGCCCCAACACTGTTCCCAAGCTAGGAGGGCGCTTCCCATTGACCTCTGAACATCTAGCTCCTGGCCCAACAGTTCTGGGCAGTGTGGCTTGGAGGCTGCCTCTTTAGGAGGACAGAAGAGTAAAAGTGAGTCACAAATGAGCTAATCATCATTAATGTGTCAGCTGAAACTGCCAATCTGACATCCCTCCTAATGGCTGACAAATGTCAGGGTGACTTGTGTGCTTTTTTTGTTAATTGAATTGGTTAATTAGGTCCCAGAGGCCTGGCTGCTAATTATGAGCTGCCGCTGAATATAAGCTCAAAAAAAAAAAAAAAAAATGACGCAAGGAAATTAAAACAAAAGAGAAAACACACGCACACACACACACGGATGCGTACCAAACTCCTTTGTGTTCTTTATAATCTGTACTGTTACCTTCTCTTAATTTCTGACCTGCCACATGTTACTGCCTTCTTGATGTGTTCAAAAAAAGAAAAGAAAAAAGAGGGCAAGAAGAACTCCAATTCTGCCTTTTTCCATGAGAAGCATCTGCTCAGTCAGTTCCTCGTTCATTAATTTTCTGCCAATTAGCAAGAACAGAAAAGGTAGAAGGCGAAATGGGGGAAGTCCAGGTTTGCAGCTTACTGCTTGTGAAGATGGTGTTTTCAAAAGCTACACATTCCTCTTGTTTGGATAAAGAGGCATTAACAGTCTGCCAGACCCAGCCATGATTTGATGATGTTCAAGAAAACTTTTCCAGAATTCCATAGACCAGGTCCCAGACACAAGTGGGAGGACATAGAGAAGCCCGCACTGTCCCACTGAAAGTAACCTCCCTTCAGCTCCTGGAGGACTACAGAAATTCAGAGTTGGAGGTCAGGGTCTCCAAGAAGTGTCTCCCTGAACCACACCTTCCCAGAGTTGTCTTACTTCTGTTCTCGCTTCCAAGTAGGGGGGAACTTTTTTTTTTCCTTCTTCTTTATTTATTTTGCTTTAGGTGAAAGTTTATAAATCAAGTCAGTCTCTCTTACAAAAAGTCATACACACCTTGCTATGCATTCCCAGCTGCTCTCCCCCTAATGAGACAGCACATTCCTCCTCTCCGCCCTGTATTCCCAGTGTCCTTTCAACCAGCTCCTGATCCCCTGCTGTCTTCTCATCTCATCACCAGTCAGGAGTCGCCCACATAGACTCAAATGTCCGCTTGAGCCAAGAAGCTCACTCATCACTGGTATCATTTTCTATCTTACAGTCCAGCCTAGTCCCTGTCTGGAGAGTTGGCTTCGGGAATGAGTTCCAATCTTGGGCTAACAAAGGGCCCGGGGACCATGACTGTCAGGGTCCCACCACTCTCAGTCAGACCATTAAGCCTGGTCTTTTTATGAGAATTTGAGATCTGCATCCTACTGTTCTTCTGCTCCATCAGGGATTCTCTGTTGTGTTCCCTGTCAGGGCAGTGATTGGGGGCAGCTGGGCACCATCTAGTTCTTCCGGTCTCAGGGTGATGGAGTTCCTGGTTTATGTGGCCCTTTCTGTCTCTTGGGCTCGTCTTTACCATATGTCTTTGGTGTCCTTCATTCTCCTTTGCTCCAGTTAGGTTGAGACCAATTGATGCATCTTAGATAATCGCTTGCTGGCATTTAAGATGGGGGAACATTTTAGGAAGTTGAATGTTCCAGCATCATACCACCAGTTCTCACCGCATCTGGGAGCTGGCAAGCCTCAAATATCTGACAAAGTGATAGACATTCTTTGGTTAGTGCACCAGAGGTGGGGAGATTGAGAAGCTGAGGCACAAGGTGGGAAAATGGGAGGAACTCAAAAGACCTTAGTGGCAAGAAGAGATTTTTCCATCCTCTAAAGATCTGGCAGTGATAGTTAGACAGGGTAATCAGTTTTAAAAAAAACAAACCAAACCCATTGCCATCAAGTCGATTCTGACTCATAGCTACCCTATAGGGCAGAGTAGAACTGCTCTATAGAGTTTCCAAGGAGCAACTGATGGATTTGAACTACCAACCTTTTGATTAGCAGCTGAACTCTTAACCACTGTGCCAATAGGTCTTAGAAGAAATACAACCATAACGTTGCTTAAAAGCAAGGACGGTGAGACTTCAACTTGCTTACTTTGGACACATCATCAGGAAAGACCAACCACTAGAAAAGGACAATTTTGGTAGATGATCCACAAAAGAAAACAAGAAAAACTCTTAAGGAGATGGATTGACACGATAGCTGCAACAATTGGCTCAAACATACCAATGATCATGAAGAGGGCACAGGACCCAGCAGTCTTTCATTCTGTTATACGTAAGGTCACAATGAGTCAGAGCCAACTTGATGGCAACTAACAACAACTAAGCAGCCAGTCCCAGCCTCAATGCTCCTCACTCACAAAGCCCTGGGGTTTTGAAAACATGTGGTTAGAAGCTTGAAGACTTCAAGAAACAGTGTGACCCAAACACCACTTGGAGCCTTCTTTCCCGATGAGTTTAGGTAAGCTTGGCTACACTCTTAATTCAGAGCCTGCCATCCCAGCCCAGCCACCAACTCCAGGGCCTTCATCATGGTTTCTCCCAATTTCCAGCCTTCTCCTGAGGAAGTCCTGTGTTTCTGTTCTGGGGGTGCTTCCTCAGGTCAGCCACAAGCAAAATTTTAGGCCCTTTTTGTTGCAAAAACCTCCAATCATAATGGTTCTAACTTTCCTGAATACCTGAGGAGTTCTGGGGAGGGACCACGACCCACAGAGAGCCTTCTGCCATCTGTGTGGTTTCTCCTCCGATGGTCCAGCATCATTCATCACCCCTCTCCTCTGCCCACTTTTAATATCACTCAACATGGAGACTGCCTCACCCAACTTCTAGATGGCAGGCACTGAGGCATGTGCACTGAACATTCAAGGTTAACAGAAAAAGTCTCATGTTTTAGTGATTCCACTTGAGCCTCTGAATTTTTTGCTAGCGGGTATGTATGTGTGCACTGAAATAGTACTGACTTCTAGGGTTCATTCTGAGTGGAGCAGCCCTGGAGGGATTTCAGGAGGTGATGGTTAAAATCTATGGGGACAGTCGGTTGTGTTGTAAAGGGGGAGGGCATGACAGTAGTAGGCAGTGTAGCACAGTGGCCAAGACTGTGTCTGTGTATCTTGATAACCAGGCTCCAGATCCTAGCCTTGACACTTGCTAGATGCACAACCTTAGAAAAGTTACTTCAACATCTTTGAAGTTCAGGTTTTCATATGCAAAATGGAAATAGCAACAGTACCTACCTCCTAGGGTGGTTGTCAGGAGTAAATGAGAGAAGGTGGGTAAAGCTGGTAGCACCGTGCCTGGCATGCACCAAGTACTCAGAAAGCATTCGCTATTGTCCTTGCTTTTCTCTCTTCCTCTAAGCTTTGAAAATCCGAAGTCCACAGCAACATCAGCTACACAGGACCTTCTCATCAGTATCTTTAACTTGGGGGCTTTGGTTATATTCATATTTTTCTCACATTTCTTTTACTTATTTGGTAGAGAGGCTTCTGTTGTTCTTTCTCTACAAGATAGAATTCTTATGACTCTTCAAGTCAGGACACTATCAAAATGACCGTCAGATTTGCTTTGATTTGGGCACTGCTCTGGACTAAAAGGATTGGTGTGGGGTGGGAGGAAAGGGGTCACCATGCTTCATAAGAAGTATACCCACCTGTGCTAGGGGCTCTTTCTACAGAATCCCTTCTAGGAGGGAGCTCAGCTCCCTGATTGCTCTCTGAGAGAAAGACGGCTACTTAAGTCCCAGAGTCTCTTTGGGTGTCCCCATTCCTTTCTTCTAGAGAAATCCCACAATTAATCCCATTTTTTGTTGGTGATGTTTCCTCATCATCTGAAAGGGAAGATAATTTGACCACACTGGAAGATTGAAAGATGAACAGTCCCAGTTTGCCTGGCACAGAAGGCTCCCAGGACACAGGACTTTCAATGCTGAAACCAAGAAAGTCCCAGGCAAACCAGGATGACTTGATCACCCTAATGGAAGGCAGACTGTTTTCATTTTTTGTTTGTCTAGGAGTTTTTTTTTTTTTTTTTTAGGAGGGGAGTTGAGGCAGGTGCTAATCCCTAACCACCCAGCAGGTTAATCAACTCAGTAAAAACCTGGGGTCTCTCACATGCATCAACAGATGCTAAATGTGTACTGTATATACATTTAATATTATTACTGATACTGAACAATCCCCAGGTCTTCTACTTCTTAGCTGTGTGTGCTTGGGAAAGTTATTTCCCTTCAATGGTATTAATAATAACATTAATATTATTACTTAATATCATTATTATATTCCATATGCTCTGAATACAGAAATCATAGAAACACACAGAGCATGGACTGTGGGTCTCACCTGCTTAGAAGTTGGAATCCCAGGCAGGAACTTCGAAAAAAATGACAATTCAGAAATTGACCCAGCGGCTCTTCACAGATCACATTATGGAAAAATAGAGAGTGAGATGAGGAGACATTTAAGAGTCCATTAAACACAAACAAAAAACCCACTTTGAGCCTAGTGGACACTGCTCTCCCCATCTCCCCAAGGCAACTGCAGAGAAAAGTCGGCGTATTCTCTTGTTCTGGTACCCAGGCCTGGAAAGCTTGTTCTTCTCAACTGAGGTTGATTGTTAATCCTGATGTGAAATTACATGGTTGCTCATGTTTCCTTCAGATTTGCAAAGAAAACTACAAAAAAGAAAAAGGAGGCTCACATCTATCCACAGAAGGAGAGGGGACAAAAATCTGGGGATGTGAACGAACCTTCATTGAGCATCTAAACTATGCCAGGCCTACAGATTACACAATGTTTTCATTTAATTCTCAGAGGACTTTGAGAGGTTGGTATTATGATCCATATTTGACAGCTGAGGAAACCAGGGCTCAGAGAAGGAAAGTTAACTTTCCCAAGAACACACAGCTAAGAAGTGGAAGACCTAGGGATTGTACAATGTAATAATTATTACTGTTTACTTAAAATAAACCTAATAACAGAGCAACAATTAATATCTCTTAAGTGCTTCTTAGGTTCAGATACTAAACTGCACGGGTCAGTGATTATTCCCATTTAATCCTTAAAACAGCCTTCCAGATTAGCACCACTATTAAACTATTTAGCATATGGATAAATTGAGGAATAGAGAGGTTGTGTGAACTGCTGGAGGACACACAGCCTATAAGTGAAAGAAATGGAGTTTGAACCTACATCTGTTGGGCTCCATAAACTGTGCATTGTCTATTGCACAATATATATGACCCTTCAAATCTTATAAAAACACTTTTGCAAGTGTTATCCCATTGAGACTGGAAGTGCCCAAAGTCATACAGCTCTTCAGCATGGCAGAATGGCAGAAAGCCGATTCCAAGTCCAGTGCCCTAGGGGAACTGTGGTCCTATGTGTCAGCTGGGAAAAAAAGGCATCCTTCCAAAATGGCGGCTGTCTCATCTTGCCCCAACAGGAAGCTTTTTAAATAACCAGGTCAACCCCATAGGGGATCATTGAATGACTCAGAATGGAAAGAAGATGGTCACAATAGAGTGCAAAGACAAGTGAGCCGGAACCTCTTCCAACAGTGCCCCCTCCCCCAGACCAGGCAGAAAGGCCTGGATCTTGCCTGTGCAAGAAATATTGACCTGGGAGTATTGACGCACCACCTGCCGAGCTGCCTTTCCTTATCGATAACCAATGGCGATGCCTAAAGTTCAAACACTGCTGGGCAGCTTTCATGTTTGTAAACAGTATTGACACGCATAAATAAGGGCCCCTCAGACTGCAGGATTAAACAAGGACGAAGGCAGAACATTTGGGAGATTAAATCCGGAAGCAGCTAATTAAAATCAGAGTGGGGATAGAAGCTGTAAAAGGTGGCCAATTAATGTAAATGCCTTCAATTCGGGACACCCCAGTACCCCAACCTGGCCTTTCCCATGCTTGTGGGAAACAATGCTACCACCTTCCCCACAGGATAAAACTGGGCCCAGAACTGCCCTTAGTTTACCTCCGATAGAGCCTCTGACTAAGGCCAGCGACCCTAAAGTAAGCACCAGAAAAGGACCACCGCCCAAGAAGACTGGGTGGTCTGTGGCAAAGACAGCAATCTGACACTTCCATTTTGACCCAGGATATTCTGATGAAGCCTGGAAAAAAAAAAGGTTAAGATTTCAATTAAAAGACAACAACAACATCATCCACAACAAATGTGGGAAATTGCAACCCATACACCTGGACTCCAAGAGTGTCAAGAATAGAATGGAGCTCAGGAAGAGAGAAAGGTTTAGCACTGTCCCTGTCCTTATTAAATCAAACAAAAAGCAAACCAGTCACCGTCAAGTTGATTCTGACTCGTACCCCACATGTTTAAGAGTAGAACTATGCTCCGTAGTGTTTTCAATGTACTTCATAGGGTTTTTGGAAGTAGACTGCCAGGTCTTTCTTCCAAGGCATTTCTGGGTGGATTTGAACCACCAACCTTTCTGTTAGTAGTAAGTGCTTAACTGTTTGCGCCACCCAGGGACTTCTTTGTCTTCATTTGTTGTTGTCACATGCCAGTTGAGTCAATTTCACCTCACAGCAACTCCATGTGACAGAGTAGAACCACCCCATAGAGTTTTCTAGGTTATAATCTTCATGGGAGCAGATGGCCACGTGTTTCTCCCGTGGAGCCCCTGGGTGGGTTAGCAGCTGAGCACTTAACTATTGTACCATCAGGACTTGTTTTGTCCTCATAACTTGCTAATAAAACAAAAAGTGTTTTTACATTATGATGGCACAACATCAAAAGGGCCGTGTCAAAATGTCCCCTGACTCAAAACAGCCCTGTCCAAAGGTCCCACTTCTCTGTGGGACAACCTAGGTGTGGGAGGGCAGCGGCTGGTGGCAGTTGAGATAAAGCACTTTCACCCAACCGATTACTTGGGGAGGTATCTTAAGTGCTGTAACAATAAGGAGGGACTTCATGCTTTTCTTGGCACCATATTTTCTCCTTTTCATCATCTTCAGCATGGCTTTGTTAACAGCCAATAAAAATAATGGCCAACATCTATTCAGTGCGTAGCATGTGCCAGGCACTGTCTTAAGCATGTTACATGCATTAGCTCATTTAATTTTAATAAAAGCCCCACGAGAAGGAGCTGAGACACAAATAGATTATCTTATTGCCAGGGTGACTTTGTTTTCCCAAGAACTCTTGGAGGTAAGGCAAACAATGCTAGTCCTATTTTTGAGATGAAGAATTGAGCCTCAATGGGTAAAATGTTTTTGTTCATAATCAGAGATGGACACCTAGCAGGGAGTCCTCTTTGGTGATATCAATGTTCTACTTTTGAAGGGTTTTCAATGACTGATTTTTCAGAAGTAGTTTTCCAGGTCTTTCTTCCAAGATGCCTCTAGGTGGACTGAAACTTCCAACTTTTCAGTTGGCAGCTGAGCATGTTAACTGTGCGACTCTGACACACATAGGATTGCCATGAGTTGGAGTCAGTGTGATGGCAACTGGTCACTAGTACTTTTCAAGAGGTGGAATGGCCATTGCTTTGACAAAGGTCACCATATGTCTTCACCGTTTTTAAACACACCAGCCAAAGCAAAATATCTTCCTATCACGTGGTTCCAGAAGCATTTTTATTGGACTTCATTGGACGTTGCATTGTCATGAAAAATTAAATCAAATACAGAAAAGAATTTTAAATGTTTTTTAAAAAAATTCGTTTGGCTTTTATCCTGATTAAAAGCTTTCTCCCCAGATGGACCTCAAGGCTACTGTTTTCTTAGCTGTCCTGACAAAGGTACCCTCTGCTGGCCTGGGCAGTAAAAGAGCTGCATTGTAGAAATGCACCGCAGATTTCTGGGAGCAAGGGAACGAGCCAGTGAGTGTGTGTGTATGTAGTATCATGTTCCTGGTTTTTGGTTAGCTCCAGGACTGGAATGCTTAACTCATGTGGTTTTTCAAGATTAATCATAAGTTACAACAAGCTACTCTCCTTTGGGGTATTTCGGTTACATCGTTATCTCTCCCAGAGGGGTGGAGAAAGAAAAAATATCCGCTGCACAGCTTTGGAAATTAGCTGCTTGTCACTCACACTCTTGGAATCAGATTTGGATCTCATGTCCCGCACTCCAGAGCCCTGGACTGGCTCCGCATTAAACAAGAGACATACAGCTGGAAAAGGCAGTGTGGCCAAGGCTCTTACAGGGAGGAAAGCCAGTTGTGGGCAGCTTGGCAGTAACATGAGCCCCTGCCTTCTGAGTGCCATCATTTATCTGCAGGTCCCCAGGCACCTTCAAACTAGGCACTTAGCCTCCACATACATTTGAGGATCAGGAGTAAATCAGCATGCCCTGTTCTCCATGGCAATGAAAGATTGTGGTTACATCTTGGGGGAGGAAGCTTTATCCGAGATATTCAGGGTCCTCAGCAGTCAGGTGGGACAGCTGTCTAGAAACTGACCTGGCTAGAAGACTGCCTTTCAGAAGGACAATCTGTTGTCCAATTGTATGCTATACAAACTGGCCAACTGAACCTAGGCTAGATGGAGTCAGTGTCCATGGGAGTTGGATCTGGGGAGTGGGATATGTTGTCATAGTTCTCCAGACACGAGGTCCATACTATCTGACGGAGGACCCCAGCCATCAGCTCAGGGTGGTGGTCATCTGGGCCCCAGGCAACCAGGCTGATATTCAGATGCTCCAAACTCAAAGTGGTGGGAAAACTAGAAGGTGGCTAGAAGCCGTTCCAGGAGGGCAAGGCAAGTACGGCGAGGGCAGGTCAAGGCTGGGCTTGCTGGTGGCAGGTCTAGGCAACACAGTTCACTGCAGCCCCCACCACCTGGCCAGCAGAGGCTGCAACCTTCTACCTGACTTGTGGAGGACTGACTCAGGACCAGGCTGTTGCCAGGGCCTGGGAGAGATGAATCCACTCAGATGCCTCCAGCCTGACTTCCTTCCTAGGGTGTTGATTGAGGTGTCACTGCTAAGTGATGAGAGTGGCTTTTTGGACAATGTATCAGAAGTCTGACCAATAAAGTAGCTTATTCAAGAAGCAATATACTCAAAAAAAAAAAGAAGCAATATACTCAGCTGTGTGGCCAGAGGAGATCTATTTACTTCACAAAAGCCAACCATTCAAGAAAACTATTCATTACTTCGATACTTATTGTCACAGCTTGATTTCTCGTGGTCAGCTTGACTTGGTCCTGATTAAAGTTTGACCGTTTACAAACCCCACATCCACCAGAGATTCCCTTCTCAGAAAGTTAAAACAGTTTCTTCTTGTCAAAAAAAAAAAAGCATTTAATGTTAGCCTATAATTAAGAGCAAGGTCTCGCACTATCTTCTTCCAGCATCTCCAACCATCATGTCAGCCATATCTGTGTGCTTCCCAGTCCTCAGACACACATGGTATATTCCCACCTCTGATCTTGGCTGATGCCACTCTCTCTCTTGAAATGCCTCTTCCTCCCCACCCATGCTCTGTATTTATCAAAGTCCTTTTCATCCCGACCTAAGCGTGTCCCATTTGTTAACATCTCCATGATCTTAAGAAATTGAGAGATATGGTTAAAGCTGAAAGGAACCTTATAAGTCATCTAACTCAATCCACTCATTACACACGTGGGGAAACTGAGGCCTGGAGAGGACAAGGGTTTGGTCTAGGACTACACAGGTAGGCAGAAGCAAAACCCAACCTCAGGTCTCTTGGCTGTGGGATCAGGGTTATTTGTGTTTTCCCACCCTGTACCCAACCAAGCCCCTATGGTTTCAATTACAATATTTGTCTCGTGAAGAAATTAAGGCAGAGAGAAATACTTGGCCTTCACAATAGCTTACTTGGCCTTCACAAAGACTGCAGATATACAGAAGAGAGAATCAAAGCTACCAGACTCAACTGTATGGTAATGCTTTAGCTTCAGCGTTCCTCTGCAATGGGTTCCAAGGCTGGAAGGTCCTTCTACTCATTAGTTAACATTTATTCAACAATTACATATGGAGTGCCCACTATGTGCCAGGCATTGTGTAGCTGCACATGAGATGGGGGCCTCCAAATTCAATGACATTAGGCATTTTCTTCCATCCCGTATCATCTGTGTACAAGGAGGAAGGGGATTACAATGAATAGGATGGAGATTCTACCCCATGGTGGCCAGACACAGGCATTTCTTTGGACAAAAGGAAAGGCAGAAATAGAAGCATCAGGACCTAGATGGGAGGCAAAGAGAAAAGAAGTATAAAATGTGTTTGCATATTAAGGTCCTGACAACATTAACCACCATACTGCTTTAGTCAATGATCAAAATTATTTGATTTTGTGCTCATAGAGAGCTAATGAGAGTTAAATGAAGAAGAGAGGCATGTTCTAAAATATACGGCGGAGGCCACCATCATCTGGCCACTTGAACTACCTTCTTCTAAGAGAACAAATGTTTCATGGAGGACAGAGGCTATGGGTCTTGTGCCTGGAGGGTCTTTTGTAGAAAATACACCACATCAGGTAGAATAAGCTAGGTTTTGCTGTGGAAACACACAACCCCACAATGTCAGTGTCTTACAACTGCAGAGGTTGATTTCTTGCTCATGTTACACGTTCACTCTAGGCCAGCCATGACTCTGCTCCAGTCCTCACTATGGGACCAAGGCTGATGACGCAGCCTTCATCTAGAACTTTGCTGATTTTGTGGCAGAAGGAAAAGACATACATGCTCAGCTTACAGAGCTTCCTCTCAGACAAATCTCACATTATACTGGCGAAATAAAGTCACATGGCCAAGTCTGATGTCAACAGGCAGGAACATATAGTCAATTCTTCTGCAGAGAGGGTCATTGCAGGAAGAGGCATGGAACAGGGGTGATCAGAAATCCAATTAACCACATAAATATAAGCAACCATGACGGCTCTTCGAGAGCCAACTTTATGTGACTATGGTCTGTCATTTAACTTCTCTAGCCCTCAGTTTCCTCATTTAGTAAATGGCAATCATAATACATACCCTACCTTTCTTACAGGTCTATTGTGAAAATTAAACATGAGACTTGATGTGAAACTAGTCCCTGAGTGGTTCGAATTGTTAAATACTCAGCCACTAACTGAAAGGTTAATGGTTATAATCCACCCAGAGAAGCCTCAGAATAAAGACCAGGAGATCTACTTCCAAAAGGTCACAGCAACTGAAAACATTCTGGAGCACAGTTCTACTCTGACACACATAGGGTTTTCATGAGTCAGAATCAACGCGAAGTCAAGTGTTTGGTTTATGTCTAAAACAGCTTGGTGAATGGTTCTTAGAGCACCCCAGGAACACAAGGCATAAATCTACCATATTTACGACAGGAAGTACATTGCAGTTCACGTCAGCTGCAAAGAGAGGTGGCCAGTGACAGACTTGATCATGTGGGGATAGTCCACGTGCCTTCTTCAATGCCCTATCCCAACAGGGCCTGGCCTAGACTTTGCCCTGAACCCCTGGAAGGGAGGGAAGTCCTAATGTGGTCAGCGAGTTCTGCAAGGCAGAGCCCACAGACATAGCCTAGACAGCTGGCACACGAGGTTTGCTCGCCACACAGATCCTTTCCCTTAACCAGCTCCCCTCATCCATATGTCTCCCCAGTCCCTACATATCCAAACACTAGTCTGCATTAAAGGGACATAAGTAGAACAGCATTGCTGGACCTATTTTGTACCTGAGGAAACTGAGGCTCATAGATGCAGAGATTAAGAAACATGTTCAAGGTCACCCAGGAACTATAAGAGCCAACACCCACTGTTAGTAAACACTCATGTACTAAGCACCTTCCCGTTTCACAGATGAGGAAATTGAGGCACAGAGAGGTGAAATAATTTGCCCACCAGGCCACAGCTCCTAAGTGGCCAGTCTTGGGAGTGTCCTAGGGTCGGGCACACTAAGATGCATATTTTCTTTTGCACGTTTAGACATCTCTGAAATTAGAATGTGTTTTTTGACTGATGGTATATCATAGTTAAATGGTCAGCATTTTTTCTTTGCAGTATATAAAATAAGGGTGCATCTTAAAATCAGCGACATCTTACTTAGAATTGATGAAATACAAAGCACGATTTCTTTTCAACCCACCCCTACCCACCTGCCTCCATCAATTCTGAGATGTAAAAAAGCTCCCTCCTCCTGGAAGCAGGAGAAACTAGACAGACATAGCCATGAGCTTGTCATCGATCCCTGAGTATCCTCCAGCCCTCTGGGTGAAGATGCAGAAAGAGAAGCTGATAACATCAGCCAGCTAGAGCTCGAGGCAGCAGGCTGTTCACTGCCCTGCAGGAGATGGGGCATTTGCGGGGGAGCCACTCCAGCTGCACTGCTGTGGGGTCAGAGTCCTGGCAGGAGATCCCAGCACATAGCACCCATTTTTTGCCCCCCAGTGCTGAGAGCAACCCCATTCTCTGTGGTGCAGGGACAGAACCAGAAAACACGAAGAGAAACTCAGGGGCAGCAGCAGAAGTCACGTCTACGGCACTGGAGTTACTGAACAAGACACGAATCTGTGTCCATTTCTGGGGGGTAACTACGACCACATGTGCCTAAAGCTCTCACATCATTTAGTCTGTGCTGACATGAATCCTCTTGGAAGAGTTAGCATTTGGTTAGGTAAACGTTTCCCCTCTGCCTCCCCTCTAGCCCTCCCCCGTTCCCCATCAATATCTTGCAGATGTTGGAACAATACAGAGACTGACTCCTTTCCCACACTGGAATGCCGGCAGGGAAGAATGCAGAGCTCTCTAGCTGCCTTCGACCTACGGTGGGTCTCCAACATTCTCTTGCTTGTGTATCAAGCCCTTGGCTGCTCGCTGCCAAGTATTAAGTGCTTGTTCCACAAACCTGGTGTAGATTATCACTTCGCTGTATAGATGTATCTAATAGAATTAAATAGTTGGCCCCTGACCAGTAACAGATGTGCTATATATAATGCAATAATAATGAGATTGAAACCACCATGTAATATCGAGGGAAGTGTGGAGGGTGACTTTCCTTTCTCCAGTTTGGAGGGCAGCTTGGAGGAATAAGAAACTGGAGAGGATGGCCAGTTGTTTGTGCTGCCTGAGCTACCTCCACATGTTTCAAATTCTCCTAGGGGTACTTTTCTCAATCCCATGCTGCCCGCAACATGGCTTAAGGGGCAAACACTGTGGAACTGGGAGGCATTTGTGCTAGAGATGGACTGACTCACCTCAATGCTGTCTCCCCCAAACCTGGGCTGGCCTGCTTTGGAAGGCTCTCATGAAATTATGTCCCTGGGTTGTGCAATAGTTAATAAGCTCAGCTGCTAACTGAAAAGTTGGCAATTCCAGTCCACCCAGGGGGGCCTCAGAAGAAAGATCTGGCCATCTACTTCTGAAAAATCAGCCATTGAAAACTCTATGGAGCACAGTTCTACTCTGACACACACTGGGGTCACCATGAGTCAGAATCAACTTGACAGCAACTGGGTTTTCTGATGTCCTTAGTGAGATCAGAACGGTAAGTTCTAGCAGTCTCCTCCAGGTTAAGGGTGATCCATGAAACCTGAGCTCAGGAGATCAGCACATGAAAAGGGGGAGAACAAAAGTGTAGATGAGGACAAATGGAAACCAGGCCATTGTTTGGCAGTCCCCTGCTCTGTTCTGATGGTTGTGCAGTTCCAGGGCCTTCCTCAGAGTTAAGATGAGTTGGCCTCTGGGGACATGTGTTCCCCAAGAGTCTTCTCTTCTAGTTCCTGGGACTGTTACTCAACGAGGCCCAGGAAGGGCAGCCAGGTCAAAAGGCAGGCTCAGCCAGAGGGGCAGAACTCTGACTGTATAGCAGAGCTTTGTGTAAATTCAGAGCTTGGGTTTTTCTGAGTGTTTTGGCCTTTCACTCTGTCACTTTCCTCTCTGCCTGTCTTTTCTTCCCCTATTACCCTCCTTTTTTCTGCTGTTCAGTATTAATGTCTGTATCAGTTAGTTATTGCCGAGTAACAAAACCCCCCCCTTTTTTTTTAACAAAAACCCCCAAAACTTAATATGTAGTTTATTTTTTCTCACAAGTCTATGGGTTAGGTCTGCTGGTTTGAGGACTTGACTGACCTTACTAGCTTGTTCATGCATCTGCAGTCAGCTGGCAGATTGGTAGGGAACTGGCTAGTCTAGGATGGTCTTGGCTCCTCATAGTTCTTCCAACCTCCAGTAGGGTGCCTCTGGCATGTTCTTAGAGCAGCGTCAAGGTTATGAGAGAAAGCAAGCCCAAGTGTGCAACAGGGATGGTAGAAATGGGCATGTATTTTTCAAGTGACCACTTGTATCACATTTTCTAACATCTGATTGTCTAAGCGTGTCTTATGCTCATGGCCAAGCCAGAGTCAGAATTAAGAAGGGACTACAAGGTTATAGGGCAAAGAGAATGGATAAGAGTCATTGATGTAATCAACTTATAGCATTATCCTTGGAATTTCCCAAAGGTTTTCAATTCCATTAGGAATAGTCAATAAGAGAGGCCAATGGCATGCCCTAGAAACCCAGGTTCTCTTTCAGTCCATCCAAAATAATGTTCAATGGTCAAGAAGCAACCAGGCTGGCATCTAGTCTGGACTTTATCTTCTATCTTTTCATACGTGGACACTACAAGATCACCTGCTTCTCTGTACTCCCATCCCTGCCGCACGCACAGGCATACATACTCAGGGCAGACCTTGATCTAATTTCTGGGAAGCCTTCCCACCACAGACTCTGGCCCCCAAATGAATGGGTAAGACTCAGAAAATCTGAATGTCAGGGCACAAAGTCCAGTCCTCAAGAGATTGGGTAGCAGGAGATGAAGGATCAAGGAAGAGAACAGATTTGATGCTGAGATGAGGCCAAATATAATGCGGGGGCCCACTTATGACCTGGTTCCAGAGGTACAACCAAGGCCAAGACAAGGTAGGGGTAAACAAGCCCACCTGATTGGAGGAAAGAAATCAAGGGTTGCCAAGTCAGGCATTCCTAACAACATCAAAGGCATCAGGCTAGAAAAGCAGAAGGAGAACTGCCTGGCCCATAATAATTACTCAATGAATATTTGTGGACTGACTGACTAGGAAGCTATCCTAGGAAACCAGCAGAATCTTATTCAAAGCTTTAGGACAAGGAGAGTCACTGCAGCATTATTAGTAAGACTGGAAACGAACCAAATGTTCAACAATAGAAGGATGATTAAATAATTTATGGCACATCTGTATAATGGCTTATGATGCACTTATTTAAAGTGATGTTTTAAATTAAATTTTTATGACTGGAGGAGAGGGTCACCATGTAATTTGAAGTGAAAAGGCAGGTTATAAAACTATATGCAATATGATCCCAAGTAGGCATAAAATAAGCATGGCTTTAACAGTGGTTTATGGGAGATTTTTGCATCTTTACACTTTCCATATTTTCCAGGTTTTCCACATGAGCATCTACCTCCTTATGACTATAAAAGCAATTAAAGTTCAAAAAAGAACATGGGTCATAATTTTAAAACAGGGACCAAGATATTAACTTCTTATTGCTAAGTTATAGCAGGCAGCCCTTATATGCTCACATCATAGCCTGTATTTTTCATTTTGATTGATAGCGCTTACCACATGTTATGTGTAGTTGATGGCCTCTCATCTCTCTCCCCCAATAGAACATAGACTCCAGGAGGGCAGGGATTTTACCTGTTGTTATGGATTAAATTGTGTCCCCTCAAAATATGCGTTGGAATCCTAACCCTTATACCTGTGGTTGGAGCCCTGGTGGCATAGTGGTTAAGAGCCAGACTGCTAACCAAAAGGTCAGCAGTTCAAATCCACCAGCTGCTCCTTGGAAACCCTTTGGGGCAGTTCTACTCTGTCCTATAGGGCTGCTAAGAGTTGGAATTGACTCAACAGCTATGGATGTAGACTCGTTTGGAAAAAGGGTTTTCTTTGTTACGTTAATCAGAGCACACCTGAGTAGGGTGGCTTCTAAATCTAATCATTTCCAAGTTATAAAAAAGGCAGATTAGACACAGATATGCACACACGGGAGGAAGAGAGATGCCACGCAAGGATTATCTACAAGCCAAGGAAAAAAGGAATGACCAAGACTATCTACAGGAAGGAATGGGCCAAGACCCTGATTTGTACTTTTAGCTTCCAGAAACGTGAGAAAATAAATTTCTGTGCTTCAAAGCCACATCACTTTAAAGTGAAATTTATCTTATGGCAGCACTAGGAAACTAAGACAGCTTCTTCTTCACTGACATGTCTGCCCTCTTCTCCTCTTATCAATAGATCTGCGTCTCGATTAATGGAAGTTCCCCTCCCCTCCCAGCTACAATGATTGGTCCGTAAGACAAACTTGTAACCCATCCTGGGCCAATCAGTGTCCTTCCCTGGGATTTTAGTAATTGAAAGTGGAAGGAAGTCCAACACGGCTTCTTCCATTTCATCTTTGAAAAACTTTGAATGTAGGGCTGCTGAAGAATGAGGGAAAATTCTATTTATAGGAGAGAAGAGGACAAGAAGAGAGAAGCAGAAGTCAGCAGTGACAGAGGAGGAAGGAGAGATAATGAAATTGTATCCAGCTTTCCACGGCTTGTCTTTCACTTTTGTGAACTGCCCTTTAGCTGCTCCCAAATGTAGCTTTTTCCAGTTGAGAAAGTGAGCAGGGGAGAGTGAAGAGACTTGTCCAGGATCATGCATTAAGCTAATGGCAGAGCCCAGCTTGGAGCAGGCTCCTAAGAACACCTGCCCTGGGATATTGAGACAAGAACTAGCTGAGGGTCGAGACGATGAAGAGAGGAAGTGCTCTGCGCTTTTGGTAGTATTCAGCACATGCCCACAGCTTAGCCAGCCATGCCAAGCCCAGGCCCCAGCTCCCAGCCTGCCGCCTAGCTGGCTTGACAGCAACCTGGTCACTACCTCATTAACTGGATCCACCTGTGGGCACTTTATTTAATTATCTCAATTGGAATGGAGTCAAGATGCTGGAGTTAATGCCCCTCTGCTTTCTGAGAGCTAATTATCACCTGTGGCTTGGCCTCAGGCACACATGCAAGGAGCCACCAGTGTGCTCTAGGTGTTTTTGCTGAGACGAGAGCATTCTCGTTTTGGTGGAAAAGGAGAGTTGAACATGACAGAAGGTCAGAAAACATCTGGGCCAGCACCCATCTCCAGAGTTTAGAGAACTGTAGCCTGGTCAGTCCCTTCCACCAGCATGCTGGGCATAGAGAGTGCCCAGAACCCTGGGACCTGAAAGCAACAAGAGCTGCTTCCTATGGAGCACTTAATATGTGCCAATCCCCCCCAGCTATTGTCGCAAGTTCTCACAATAGTTCTGGGAATATTTTTATTTGTGCTTCTGCATCTAAGGCTATGTTGACTCAGAGAGGTTAAGTAAGTTGCCCGAGTCACACTGGTAGGTGTCTGAGCCAGGACTCAAACTTAAGTCTGGTTGGTTCTGTAGCCCAGATCTATCCCTTGCCCCGCCTGCCTCATGAGGGGTAATTGATTACCTAGTGTGTGCAAAACACTATAATTAGTTTTAAGGATAAAAATATGAATAAGTCACAGTTCTTTACTTCAGATTGCTCACACATAGTCTTTTTGGCATTAAAATATTTAGACTATGTTGTTGTTGTTAGTTGCTGTCAAGTTGGCTCCGACTCACGTCGACCTTATGTATAACAGGATGAAACATTGTCCAGTCCTGCACCATCTTCATGATCGTTGGTATGTTTGAGACCATGTAGAGGCTATTGTGTCAATCCATGTCATTGATAGTTTCCCTCATTTTTGCTGACTCTCTACCAACCATGATGTAATTCTCCAGAGGTTGATCTTTCCTAATGAGGTATTCAAAGTAAGCCAAATCTCGCCATCCTTGCTTCTAAGGAACATTCTGGTTGTACTTCATCTAAGACTGATTTGTTCCTTCTTTGACAGTCCATGGTGTATTCAACATTCTCTGCCAACACTACAGTTTGAACACATCTTCTGTCTTCTTTTTTCATTGTCCATCTTTTACATGCATATAAGGCAATTGAAAAGACCATGGCTTGGGTCAGACACACCTTAGTCATCAAAGTGACATCAAGCAACAAGTTAGGCTATACTGATGCCATAATAGTAGGGTGCCATGTATGTCAAGTCAAAAGGTGTGGGTTTGATTTCCAGCTTCACCACTCTCTAACTGTATAACCTTCCATAAATCCCTGAATTTCTCTAACCTCTGTCTCCATATGTGTAACACAGAATGCCTTTCCTATTTCATGGGGTCGCCAAGGAGCTCAAGTCAGATAAAACATATGAAAGCTCTGTTTACAAACTCATAGACTTGTTTGTTGTGGAGACCAAGATTGACCTTGCTCCTCAAGGAGGCAGGCTTGATGGTAGCATAATTCAGGACTTCTTCCTTTGGCTTTACACAAATAAGCAGGAAGAGTCCCTCTGTGCCTTTAAAATGACTTGCTGGTTAATAAATAATAAACATGAATCATAATTTACTCATTGACTTTCTGGAACCAGCATTTAAGATAGTTTCCTCCTCTCTTTGCCTAGAAGATTGTTCCAGAAGAGATTTGTTTGGTCTCGTTACACATCAGTAGCATGTGTTACTATTGTTATTCCCTTCTTTATTCGCCATGTATGAGGAGGTACTCTTTGAGAAGGAGTCCCTGGGTGGTATCAATGGTTAAGCACTCATCTACTAACCAAAAGGTTGGAGGTTCAAATCCACCCAGAGAAGCCTCAGAACAAAGTCCTGGTGATCAGCTTCTGAAAATTCACAGCCATTGAAAACCCTGCGGATCATAATTCTGCTCTGAAACGTGTAGAGTTGCCAGGAGTCAGAGTCAATTCAATGGCAACTAGTAAACTCTTTGTTTACCAGGTAGGCTTGCCTTTACTAGACCAATTTACCAGTTCACCTAGGCGGGCAGATCAGTACCCAGAGCTACAGGTACCAGTGCCTGGTTTTCCTGAAAAGGCTCTTGTGCCATAAACACATACAGGGGTTCCTCAGTATCAGTCTACCCGCACCCAAGGGGACCGGGTTTACCGAGGACTTTCTGATTTTAGCTCTGAAAGCCATACTTCCCAGAAACCCCTCAGTCCCAGACAAGCCAGATCGCTTGGTCACCCCACCTACACCTCACATCCTCCCTTAGATGCAGGAGAGCACAGTAGAGGTAAGCCCCAGTTCAGGTGCGATATACCCAGCGTGTGCCTACATCTCTTCTCTGGACCTTGGTTTCTTCGTCTGTAAATGGGGATAACAACAGGAACTACCTCATAAATCGCCATAGGATAAAATGACACATATGAAAAGTCTCTCTACAAAGCAGGCACATGGAACCTAATAATCTTTCGTTACCTAGTCCTGGCTATCAGGAGCTTACACTCAAGGAGAGGAGACAGGACAAATACCTTAAATGCTAATTAAGTGATTTTTTCCTCTTCTCTGGCTCTCTATTCCTGGTTTTACCTCCATCATAACTCCTTGCTCCCCAACTCCACCCTGCTGTTCCTTGTCCCCCATCCAAGGATGCACGATACTGTGTTTCTTTGCAACGCGTTATTCATTTCTTGGCAGGAAACGTTGTGCTCACAGAATTAACATTTGGGTTTTATTTACTGGCTTACAAAGTGCCAGAATTGCATGGGGGATTCAGTTGCACAAACTCTCTAGATGGGAAATCAATGACAAATTGAGAAGAGGAGGGTCTTCAGGATCAAACAGCAACTCCTTCACAATCCTTGTTTGAAAACCCAGCCCTGGATGATTTATTGCCGTTCCCTAAGTGGTGAGGGGGAGGGACGTGGTATCTCTCCAGAGGCCCCTCGCTGACCACCAAGCTGAACAGCTAGGCCCGTTCCCAGTCTTACATGGGATTAGTCACAGGATATTTCATTTTAAATCCAACAGAATGTTTTCCTAAATCATACAAGACTTTTTCAATGTTTATGGCTGTGTTGCTGGAATTCTCTTTGGCTCCGGGAGGGATTTGAAAATTAAATACATTTCCTTTTGGTGACCTGGGGCTGAGCTGGAGGGAGGTGAGGGGCCAGCAGTAACTTGTCAGATCTGTTCCAAGAAGTCTCTCCCACTGGCCAATCTTTCCGAGCACCTGCAGCCCACCGCCGCAGCCAGGCCAAGCACCTCACCCCTGCAGGCCCTCATCCCATTAACCGGCCCACCGGTGTACCATGGGAAATTGGAAATGCAATACAAATGTTTTGCAAAATTAAAAAGGTGGAGCAAGTCCGACCCACTCAGCAGAGAAGTGGATGTCTCACATGGGACTTGTTTTCCTATCAGAACTTTCTGGTGGGTAAAAATACAGAATTATTTATCAAAGGAACTGTGGCCCGAAGTTATAGAATTTGTCTGATATGGTAGACTTTTGCTTCACTTGTCTTTGGCACAGATGAAGAGATTAAAAAAAAAAAAAGAAGAAAGTATAATAGAAAAACGATGGAGAAATAAGATTAGAGAGAGAGGAGACCATAGCATGAGAAATATGGTTAACTGCTTAAAATCCTAATACTCTTATTCTCCAAAGCCTGTAATGGCTTCCGTGGAAACTGATGAAATAGTAAAGGTGCTTTTGTTTTTTTGCCCTCCCTACCCCTTATAATTCCAAGTTTATTTGATTGATCATTTCTGCCCTCTCCCTTACATACTTTTTATCTGTGGATCAGAACCATCTCAAAATGAGAAGTGAGACAGATAGTGGCACAGATCCTGGAGCCAAACTACTTAGATTTGCATGTAGCTTCAGCCACTTATTAGCTGTGTGTCTACTGGACAAGTTACTTACTGTCTCTGTTTTTCAGTTTTCTCCTCTATAACATGTAGATAATGGTAGGACCTACTTCACAGGGTTGTTGGGAGGATTAAATGAAGTATATAAACTGCTCAGACAAGTCTCTGATGTACAGAAAGCACTAGAAAAGTGCTTGCCTTTAAGCCTGACTTAATCCAGAAGGTTGATAGCACCACAGTTTGTGTTTCCCATAGGGCTCCATCCGCACGAGAATGACAGTTCCTGGGATCCTCTTATAGTCTATCAGACAAGCAGGGATTGGGCTCAGTATGAGTCCTCTGAGGAGAATCTTGGTCGATAAAGCTGACTGATACATAACTGTTTAAACTAATTCCTGGTTCTGTTTTCATAAGTTGTGCCCATTAGGATGTTTCAGACTGAAAACAACAGAAAACTCCATTCGAACTGGTATGAACACTAAGGAATAAGTTAAATCCCAAATGCAGAATGTGCAGAGGTAGCTGGGCTTCCAAATTGGTTCTGGTTACTTGATTGGATCACCAAGAGCCCACATTCTTCTCATCTCTCCCTGCTGGTGTCCACAGACTGAGCATCACCCTAAGGCAGGTTTTCCTCATGGTTGTAATACAGCTGGCAGAGCCAACCAGGGCAAGGGGTTTCTCTCTTTATGTCCTTCAGGAGAGAGTGACATAGACAGACTGCATTATGAAGAAGGACAGACTTTCTCAGAGCCTCTAGCCAACCTCTTCTCATATTGCATTTTCTTCAGTTGAGTCACAGGCCCATTCCTGAACACATCGTTGGCTAGAAGGATGGGATTATCCCCAGACCTATAGCCAAATTACAAAATAACTTTGCTATCATTCTCTTAGGGGAGGAGCAGGAAGAACACCACATTGCTGTTTAAGTGCCCCCATATTAGGTGTTGGAAAAGCTGTTAAGTACTACAGCTGCTAACCAAAAAGGTCAGCAGTTGAAATCCAGCAGGCACTCCTTGGAAACTCTATGGGGGCAGCTCTACTCTGTCCTACAGGCTCGCTATGAGTAGGAATTGATGGCAGTGGGTTTGGTTTTTGGTTTTATATCAGGTGATAGTTAATGTTCGGGGTTGTATGGCTTTCAAGGAGTTCCAGAAAGTTTCATGATGTCAATTAATTTCATGGAACACTCTACATGGTGGAATTGCTAGGAATGGAGTACTAAAGTAAAGATTTTCAAAGATATGTAATGGCGAACATTCTGCGTGGGTGTTAGCCCACCACATATCCGCTCTATACCAAAGCCCTCAGCTTTGACTGAAATATGGTCTTGGATGAGACAGAATGTTTTGATACTCTCCCACTAATTCTCCTGGTGGCCAATGTGAACAGGGATGATGTCTGCCTAGCTCACCATTGTATTCCATCCTGCCTGACCTGTAGTGACTTAATACTTAGTACGTGAAAGTCCCCACCTCCGAAAAAAAATTCTGGGTTCAGTTCTTTTCAATAACTTTTGTCCATATAACCCTTTGTTTCTCTTGTCTTAAAAGTTCTCTCTCTTTCTCTCTGCTCCCCTAGGTCCTCCCCACCTCAGAGGCTGTGAAATGACCACTTCCTCTGGGAATAATAGTAGCTTTTATTTGTTCATTGAGTCCTTACTGTATGTCCTGCCCCATGCTAAGCACTTCACAAAGTTACCTCACTTAATCCTCACAAACCCCTCTAAGGTAGTTTACAGGTAAAGGAAATGACTTACCAAAGGCCACATAATCTGTGGATAGAACAGAGATTCAAGCTTAATCTGAGGAGTGCCAATGCCTGGCTGTTAACCACTCTCTGGATGTCTTCCCAGACTTCTGGAGCCCACAGAAAACTCTTTCAGGTCTGTTTTCTTGGTCCGTGCTATTCTTTGTTTTCCAATGCCCATGTGTAGTCTCACTTCCCCAATGCCAAGGTATGCTCTGGAGGCCAAAAGATGGGTCGCCAATACTTGCCAGAGCAGAGACCCCTGTGTTGAGTACATGTCGTTGGAGTTGAATTGCATGTAGGGTCCAAGCCTCTGGACAGTCCAACTGCAGCCAGTGTGTGGGGACTGCTGAGGCTCCCCTGGCCCAGCTTGTGCGTGTTCTGTGTCTTAGCCAAGCCAGCCTGCAACAGGCCATTGCCTTAGACAAAGACTCTAGAGTAAAGTTCATTCTCCATCTAAGTAAAACATGAAGTCAGGCATGGGGTCCCAGGTTGACTGGTTTGGCCTAGTTCTCTTCAGCACAAGCAGGCTCAGTGACCCTGACCCCCAGCCCTGCTGTAGGCCTCTGTTCTGTGCCTCATCCTGTCCGTTAATGTATTTGTCTGTCTATGCATAACCCATCCAGGCTGGGGAGGAGCACTTGGGCTATTGGACAGCACCGAGCAATGGACTCTTCCTCCATTAAAAGAACTGTGCAAACTCTTGACCTGTGGCAGAAGGCCCAAGAATGGAACACTTCACAGCTGTTTGTTATGCGCTACATCTCTCAGGCCATGCTTTAAGAGCTTTCGGCTGGGCCACACATACATACACAATCTGTTTGCCATAGCCCTGGCCATTTCCTCCCAGAGCCCAGACAAATTTAGGGCAAGTGTGTGGCCACTGGACTACTGGGCCAGCCATTGGAGAAGCTGGCAGAGTGGCAGGCTGGCTGAGTCTTCTGGAAACCAAAAGCAATTGCTAAAATCTGCAGGCCATGGGCTTGGTTTCCAAGAGCTGGGTCATTAGCAATAGTCATAGGAGAAAGAAGCTTTGATAATTTGGTCAGGCACAGACAGAAAGAAGACTCTTTTATTATCAGTCCTAAAAACTGAAAGCAAGCTGGAATTTCTGTACCATGAAAGTGGAGACCCCAACTGGTAAAGCAAGTTCAGCCAGTTGAAATTTAGAAGCATTATCTCTTTCTATCTGGTAGACCTCTTAAGCCACTTGCTGCCAACTCCTCTGCTTATTGTTCACTCTGATTTCATCCTTTGCTATTTTCCTAGATTTCTACTTGAGCAGAAAGACTAGGGGGGCAATATCCTATTCTCTTCTTGATTCAGGCTCATCACCACCAGCACCCATTTTTCTCCTTCCTGTAGTTGATCTCTGTAGGATCACTGTGAGTTGGAATTGACTCGATAGCAACTTGATGGCAACGGTTTTTTTGTTTTGTTTTTATACTTGATCTCTGGGCCTCAGGTAAATGAAGAGAGTGGAAGACTCTGTATACAATGGACTGAGAATTTCCTAAGGAGAACAATGAAACACGCGTATGTAGTCTTTGTATGAAACAAAAAGGCAACAGAATGTGTTCTCTCATCCCTTACGCTCAATTCAAAGCAAATTGGGAAGACAGAAAGATTTGATAAATCAAAAAACACAACAGAAAAGGGTTTAAATAAATCCAAGTAGCACAGTGACCACAATAAATATGAATGGATTAAAGGCTAGAGACTTTCAGATAGGATTTTTAAAAAATACCCCAACCCAGCTTTATAGTACTTACGTGAGATACCTAAAATAAAATGACACAAGTATGTTGAAAAGAAAGGGGTAATAAAGTCTGCCAGGTTCCCAAACAATGGGCAAGGAGTGAGGGAAAAAAGACAGGGCGGCTACCAGCCCTGTTCCTTCCCCTCCCTCCCCCCAAGAAACGACATATTTAAAAAATATATATGTTACTGGCTTTATCTTCAAAGTGACCCTAAGGAAAAGCATTTAGGCAAAATGTGTCCTAGTGGTATCTCCAAGGAAGTCTCCATATTAAAGCTTCTCCTCCATTCATCTCCCTGCCCGCTACAATTGTAGAAGTTAGGGGAAGCACAGAAATCTCTTGGAGAGAATGTTCCATCTCTCTCTTCTCTGATTACAAAGGCAAAGATGTTCATTTAAAAACAAGTTCAGAAGTCTCCCATATTTCTTCCCAGTACCACCCCAGAAAATGGCTTCAGTCTGGGAAGTTTGGGTAATTCTCCAAGCAAAGAGGTCATATATAGGCCACAGGGCCAATTTTGCGAGTGGGTCAATTGGACCGCCCATTTAGTCTATCATTAACATCTAATTGAAACCATATTGAAAGGAAGATGGTAGTGTGACAACAGAGGAGGAGGTGGACAAATGTGTGGACTTGCAGGTATTCCATGGTTCTCAAGGATTTGGAACATCCCTTAATATTATATGCAAATTCTAAATCTATGAGTTTTTTTCCTTCTGGAAACAGGGTTTATAGCTTTCAGCAGATTTTCAAAGTTCCTGACTCAGAGTTCTAGAACCATTGCAAGTATAATAATTTCCAAGTTGAAATGAGTGTCAAAGGCCAACTCATGAGCGTGTGTGATACGGGTGCCAGGATTTCCTTTGCAGTGGTCCCAGCCTTTAAAGATCCTTGGGAGACTTAAGAGAAGACAAAGAATATTCTGTCTTCCAGAATCTCAGAAGACTTCACTGACTTCATTAATTTCATGTTGTCTGGCTGGAGAGCAAGGTCTTTAGAATAGCTCCAAAAATGGACCTCCTGAGCAAAGACTAGATTAAAAAAAAAAAATTAAAATGACCTATGGCAAGATTTATCATTGAACGCTGACCATCATCATGATAATAATCTTTGCTAAGAATGATGATGATGATGGTAAGCATTCACTGTGTGCTGGGCACTGTGCTGAAAGCCGAACACGCATTTATGCATTCTTCACAACAGCCTTACGAAAGAGGTCCTGTAAAGGGTGAAACTAAGCTCATCCTTCCCCTGGCTCCATAACAATCTGCATCACAAGGTGAAGGTGCAGGAACTGTGGTCAGGGGAGGAGAAAGCAATCACCTCTGAAGCTGTCACTTTCCTCTGAAAGGTGCTTGCCCTGGGAACCTGTCTCCTGTCTTCTCCTGCTGAGCATTTTAGACGTATGGAGAGATATCATCCCAGAAGTATGGAAGGATTCAGGTTGAACTGGTCATCTTGGCATCGGTGATATCCCTTGGTTCTTCCAACCTCATGTCGAGCATTAGAATAGCAAAGCTGCATCACTTTTCATTATTTTCTTCACCCTGAGACCAGGAGTTACTCAGATACTTCATCTTGTGACACATGATCATCTTCGATGGACTTATTTACTCATCCATTTACTTGTTTTATTTATTCCTTTTTATCCGTATATCCCATTTCTCTTGTCCCACAGGCCACTAGTCTTATGTGCGTAATGTGATCTTCTTGTTTTCCTTGTACTGTTGCTTTTTGTGTATGTACTTTTAATCTGTGTAAATCACAGCATCTTACCTACCTCATTCTGTTTCTTTTTCTTTCTTTCTTTCTTCCTTCTTTTCTTTTTTTTTTTTAACTCAGGATTATGTGTTTAAGATCCCTCCATGTTGGTATATGTATATGCCCCCTGAGGCCATTAGATCCAACAGCCTGGCAGTTTTCCAAGAGAAGGGTAAAGGCAAATAAGACAACAGATATGTGATGATCTCGTTTGTTTCAGAGATGAGTCAGAGCAGAGCGTGAGCGAACAATGTGAAAAGCACCACTGAAAGGAACAGCTCTGTGCTCGGGAGATCTCTCCCAGAGCCTGCACACTGACTCAGGAAGGCCAGATTGGACACCCAGCTCCCATTGAAGCCACATTCACAATATAAACCAGAAAGGGGAGAAGGAGAGAAGCAAGGGGCGGAGGGCACAGCCCAGAGGGTCACTTTCACTTGGACAAGCCCACATCTTCCAGGATGGCCTGACCTCACATAACCCCGACCCAGGTTGCTCTGTCTTCTATAGTCCTCATAACGTTGTCCAGAATGAATGTATTGCTCTGGGGCTGGAGGTCACTTCTCTGCAAGTCTTAGGAGAGTTCTCCACGTTTCCTAGGCATGGAAACTTGGCCTGAGGGGCTGCCAAGGGTGAGGGGTGGGATTTCATCTGATGTGACCCCGTCTTCTGGCCCCTCTTCTTGTTCTCTCTACATGGATGCCTTTCACATCCACGCAGAACCAGAGGAATGGGCTGACTTTTTAAGAAATCAAAACCAGTTTCATTTTTTAAAATTGAAATTTCACAGGTCATCAGCCTATCCCGTGGCCCACTGCCCTTGGAGAGGATGGGAAAATAATTAGAATCATATGAGCCAGTTTGATTAGAAAAGTGGAGGTGGTTTGGAGCAAAAACCTGGATCCACTGTTCTTGGCTAACTTGGCCTTTCCTTCCCCCATGCTTAAATCTTTTGGAGATAAAACTGAGTCCTTGCCCCGGGGGAATTATACCCATTTAAGAGGCAAGAGGTCGTCTACCTCCCCAGACTCAAAGACTGTTCACCACCAGAACAAAAAGTTGAAAAGTGAAAAATTCAGCTACTCAGTGGGCGTTTTTTAAACCTTTGGCAGATAGCTGTCCCTGTCCGTGGCCAAAGTGACCAATTGTTTGTGTGGACTGTAGACAACACAACTTCCTCAATGGCCCAAAGGGTCAGAACAACTATTTCACACTTGCAAAGTGGCGTCAGAAGTAATGGCATGGGAAAAAGGGGAGAGAGGATGGTTCAGGGAGATCTGACACATGGTTCCTAATTAGGCACCAAGCAGATCTTGGTGGAGGCAACACTTAGTTTGCTTCTTTTGACTTAACAGCAAATCTCAGAGTTAGGTAAACACCCAGAATGCATTCTTTGACTAGTTCCTACACTCTCGGTGATAACGTTCCTAAGCTAATAAAAGAAATATGTATCAGTAGTTAATGAATGGGCACAGCACTCCCTTAATGACTTGATTCCAAGGGCAGTGGGCCATGGAGTAGGCTGATGACCTGTGAAATTTCAATTTTTTTTTAAATGAAACTGGTTTTGAGTTTGAGAAGTTATGTTTTGGAACTCGAGTGACCCTTTCTAAGTTCTAAGATATCGTCCTCTCTTGAGACACAGCTAATCACAAATTCCCCCACAGAACAAATGCACATTTTCCTTAGGGCTTGAGCTGCAACCTTCCTACTCTAACAAAGAAAAAAGTTCTCCAATTAGACTGCATTGGTCACACAAAAGAACAACCTCCTTTCAGAACAAAAGTACCAAGGCAAGCATCTTCTAAGACTAAAAAAAAAAAAAAAAAAAAGACTAGCACCTCGTAAACCTAAAATCTCTCAGTTCCAAAAGTCAGAGTGGGGAATTGGGGAGTGGCGTCAAAATTGGTCTCCAGCTGCCTGAGCTTTCCCGATAATCTATTTTGACCCCATGAGCCAATCCCACAGCCATATGGAATGCAGCCCAGCAATGACCTCTAACAATGTGGACCTTAACAGCAACGTGTCCCTGAGCCAGGAGTGGCTTAAGCTAGATGCGCATGTGAAATAGGGCTTGTAAAATGCTGACGGGTTTTTTTTGTTGTTGTTGTTTTTAATACCCCTTGTTAAACAAGTTTTTCCCAAGACCTCAAGCTATCTTTTTTTTTAGGCTTAGTGAGGTGAACTACCTTTCCCCCATAGACCTCCCCTGCAAATTGTTTTTCAATAATCCCAACACAGCCTGCTGTCGGCCTTATTCTACATAACAATGCAACTTGCAAATACATCACCTGCAATTGTAACTCCAGCTTTGATGTAAGACCAATTTAAAGATAGAGAATCTGGGTCTAATTATGACAGCTCAAGCTCAGACTGATAAGGGCCACCTTCATTATACCTCAAGTGAGCTGAAAGCAGCCCCAAAGAGGCAGGCATCAGTTGGAAATATTTTCAAGACATTTCAAAGTACGCCTCATTGTAAAGCAGGATTCTGGTGTCTACATCTACCTGCATGGACTCATCAGCTTTCTCTTCCTGCCTTGGTCCACCCTTGCGAAAGAATTTCTCAATGTTTAAAAGAGACAGTGACAAAGGGAGGTCCCATATTGGAAGATGTTTACCCTGAGTAAGTCCAGTGATGTCACCCCTACTTGAAACACTTCAGTGGCTTCCCGTTGTTCTTAGAATAAAAGTCCATCTCCTTGCCGTGGTCCACAACACTCGCAGGGCCTGAGCTGCTTGTCCGGCCTTATCTCATTGCAGTCTCCCCTGAGTTATGAATCCAGTCACGCAGGCCTTCTTTCTGTTCCTTGACCACATTAAACTATTCCCACCTCACAGTACTTGAAATTGCTGTTCCCTCTATCTGGAATCTCCTTCTCCCTGCTCTTTGCACAGCTGGTTTCTTCTCATCCTTCACGTAGGAGAAATCCTTCCTGACCACACTATTGATAGTACTCTGGGTGGCGTGAATGGTTTGCGTTCGACTATTAATCTTAAGGTTGGCAGTTTGAACCCACCCAGCAATGCCACAGAAGACAGGCCTGGAGATCTGCTTTTGTAAAATTTAAAACCAAAGCCGCTGTCATTCCAACTTACAGTAACCATATGGCTCAGAGTAGAACTGCCCCATAGGGTTTCCAAGGAGCAGCTAGCTGGAGGATTTGAATGGCCAACCTTTTGGTTAGCAGCCGAGCTCTTAACCACGGTGCCACCAGGGCTCCTTTGTAAAGGTTACAGCCAAGAAAACACTATGGAGCTGTTTTACTGTGTAATACATGGGGTCACCATGAGTCAGAGTTGACTCGATGGCAAAAGGTTTGGCTTTTCGTTTACCCACCCCTACTCTATCTCTCTCATTTCATCTTGTTTCACTCTCTCATGGCATTTTATTCACTTATTAATATTGTGTAGTTAGTCTCTCTAAGTAACATTCCATTGAGAGCTCCCCAGTATCTAGTACAGCAGCTAGTAGACACTTAAAAAAAAAATTGTGGAATGAATAAATTAACATAAGACCTGTGGGCCCTATTAACGTGGATACAATATATGAAGCTACAGTTTCATAGCTTCATTGGCCAGAGGGGTTTGAAAGGAGCTGCTCCCATGCCCCTTGTCATGCTAATACTCCGTCTCCCGGGTCATTAGTGAGCGTCCCCATCCTCTGCTCTGGCACCTCTAGTGACATGTTGTCTCGGTGGCCATGGGAGCCCAGTTTCCGCAAAGTTGTTTTGAATCTCCAGGGAAAAAACTCTGAGATAAACATTCCTCAAAAGCATTCATAACAATGGTAACCTACTGGAACTAACCTCTCTGGCAATG
Organism: Loxodonta africana; assembly: GCF_030014295.1. Taxonomy (NCBI): domain Eukaryota; kingdom Metazoa; phylum Chordata; class Mammalia; order Proboscidea; family Elephantidae; genus Loxodonta; species Loxodonta africana. Next base: position 21,439,943 of record NC_087357.1, read on the forward strand.
AACAGAATGCAGGCAAGTTCTTCATTTTGGCTCCTGGCTCCGTCCACATAAACAGCCTGGAGACCAAATGTACAGTAATAACAATACGATGCTGGTGATGATGATATCTAACATTTATGGAGTACAGGTTGTGTACCACACATTGTGCTAAATGCTATACATGCCCTATCTCATTTAACGCTCACAACAACCCTAGAGGGTAAGTACTAATGTTGTTGCTGTTGTTAGGTGCCATCAGTCAATTTTGGCTCATAGTGACCCCACGTGACAGAGTGGAACTGCCCCATAGGATTTTTTAGACTGTCATTTTTATGGGAGCAGATCACTCAGTCTTTCTTCCTTGGAGCCACTGGGTGGGTTCAAACCACCAAGCTTTCAGTTAGCAGCTGAGGGCTCAACTGTTTGTGCCACCAGGGCTCCTTAAGTACTAGTATTATTCCCATTTTGCAGGCCAGGAAATGATGCTCAGAGAGGGCAAGTAACTTGCCCCAAGTCACACAGCTAGCTCAGGGTAGTCCCAGTCTGGCTCTGCCCCTACTTCCTAACTTACTCGTCCCCATTCTGCCCCATTTTCACTCTGATGACCTCAGAAGCCAAGCCTGGGCCTCCCGAGGTATCAGAAGGAAGAGTCCTTAGCCAAAGCAGACGTTTCTGCGAAGCTGCTGTCATACAATTAATTTGCAGTCACGAGGCGGCTCAGTGCCCTTCCCCACCAGTGCCAAGAACACTAATGAACCAAGTCTACACGCATCAGCCTGGGTCTTGACAAATGTGGTGCTAGCCTGGCGAGGGGAAGGAACGATGATGACCAGCCAGCTGGGCCCAACTAGGCCAAATGACCACACTGTGGCCTACGGGCCAAGTCAATGATTTCATACTTCAGTGGCCAGATCAGTTGGGTGTTTCTCTGCTTAAGAATTGCTGGGATAAAATGTTTCCTTCTTTAGAGTCAGGGCATGTCCTGGGCCCCTCAGGGGGGCCTTTGAAAAGGGCTAGTTTTATATCTAAGAGTAAAGCATCGCTATCAAGAATTTTTAATACATTCTCCAGCAACTGAGAGATGGCACTGGCCCCAGAAGCCCCTGGAAGAGAGGTCTCTGAAGGGATTTAGAGGCTTCCTAGGGAGAAGGAAGGTCGAGGTTCAAGCTCTTGGCTGAGGAGAAGCAACTCTGGGTCAGGGAGAGACGTCAGAGGCATGAGGGAGGCCAGATGTTCCGAAGAAAAGTAAAAGATGGTGAAGTAGGTGGAGCAAAGGCTCCGAGTGGAGTAATGGGGTCACCTGTGGAAGAGAGGTGGGGCTATGTGGTGACTGTCCAGAAGACCTCTGGGTACATGTGGTGGGTGCAGGAAGTGGAAGTGGGGTTTCTGTACTGCGTTGGCCCCTGAGAGCGGTCAGAGGTACCTGCTTTAGAGGCCCTAACACAAGCACACAGTATGAGCTCCAGGGCAACGTCAGAATTTCTAGATAGTTTAGGGCTTAGGGCTAATGAGAGCAGTGGTGGTTCAGTGGTAGAGTTCTCTCCTTCCATGCAGGAGACCTGGGTTCTATTCCTGGCCGATGTGACTCACGCCTAGCCACCACCCACCTGTCAGTGGAGACTTGCATGTTGCTATGATGCTGAACAGGTCTCAGAGGAGTTTCCAGACTAAGACAGACTAGGAAGAAAGGCCTAGCAATGTACTTACCCAAATCAGCCAATGAAAACCCTTAGGATCACAATGGTCTGATCCCCAGTCAATCATGGGGATGGCACAGGACTGAGCAGTGTTTTGTTCCACTGTGCATGAGGTCACCATGAGTGGGAGAAGATTCAACGCAGCTAACAACAGCAACAGGACTTAGAAGTAGTTGGACATTTTGAGAGAGGGATTGGCTAGCTGACTTGTCTTAAAGCAGCGTTTGCACAAGAAGTCCATTGTTTTTATCAGCTTGCATGTTTATAGGGGGTTGGAGTTGACACGTAGGGTTTAGCTTCAGACCAGGCAGCGGTTAGGTCCCCCCGGAGCATCTTCTTCACGTCCCTCAATGGGAAGGGGCCAAAGTGGCTGTTCCTATAAAGTCATCATCTCACAGTGACGGCAGGAGGAAGAAAAGAGAAAGAGAGAATAATATACCTGGAGGAATCTATGGCATTTATGGGAAATTTCCATCTTGAAACTTCCTGATGTTAAGCCCTCAGACATCTCAGAGGCTAATCTACATGTGTGTAGCTGGAACAACCGATTCAGGCACACAGCCAGTCAACTAATGGGAAAGACACAGACCCTAGTCAAAATATTTGTTTTCCTAAAGAATCCAATCATTTTGGTCAAGGTGATTGATTTTTCCTTCCCCAAGGGGTCATGGAAAACAGATGTCTCTGTTTCCTTGAGCATTTCCCCCATATTGAAAGCAAAGGAGGGGCCCTTCTTTTTTAAGAGAAGAATTTAGAAAAGTGATGGGTAAAACCTGTCAGAGTGCCACCACCACCGTGGCTCCTCAAAATCTCTCTAGGCCCGGAAAGAAGTTTCTGGAACCTCCCCAGCCCTTTGCATGTTCAGCACAGTTAATTCTCTGATTACAGGTCTCACACAGTGATCTGAATCTAAAATAATAGTTTCTGATCTTAAGATCAATCGTTAAATTGACTGTAATCTTTATTAAGAGGAAAATAGTAGTAATTTCATATTTCAATAGGGTTTTTAAGAAGAAAATATGACTCACAATAGTTTGAAAAGATGGCAAAATCAAATAAAAAGCCAAAGATTCAACCACTCACAATGAATTTTCCAAATGAACAGCTCATGCACGTGTATGAAAAATGGAAATTTAATAGCATAACCAGTTGTCATTGAGTTGATTTGACTCATGGTGACCCCACGTGTTGAAGAGTAGAACTGTGCTCCAGAGGGTTTTTGATGACTGTGATCTTCTGAAAGTAGATTGCAAGGCCTTTCTTACAAGGCACCTCTGTTTGGATTTGAACCCCCAAACTTTTGGTTAGTAGCTGAGTGTTTAACCATTTGTTCCATTCAAGGACCCTTTAATAACATAACCCCTTATCTTCAAGTTGACTCTGACTCGTGGCAACAGATGAATAGTTATAAGTAAATAAATAAGAAGGAAAGCAGATGAATTTGTCCATATCTCAAAGACGGTAGAGACTGTTGGCACAGGAGAGGGGCTGTGCTTACCCCTACAAACTTACACAAAGAAGACAACTGTCTATGTGGCCAAATCTTATTTCTCCAATATTCAGATAATTGGAGCTACAAAGTGCATTTCCCTAAACCGGGTGCAGAGATTGGTTGTAGAGGGTTTTTTTGTAGGATCTTAATCTGCCAGCAGCTGCTTGACTCCCAGTTAGCATCACCAGGCGGAACAATCAGCCAGAATCCCTCCCCTCCAGTAGGGGGCTGGGGGGAGGTGGAGGACCTCAGGAATTTATTGACATTGTCTTCAGTGCATTGGAAAAGCTCTTCAGGATTTCTAATGCCCCTCCCTGAATATCGTTAACTCAGTCTTCAGGTATATTCAATATTTTCAACTTAGGGGAGAGAAGAGGCCAGTTGTTATCTGTGCCTCATTTCTGGAATTTCTTGAGCCCTCCACCTTGCAGTGTGGTGAAGTAGAGGGACTGAGAAGTGCCACAGCTATGAGTGGAGAAGCAGTGTCATGTTGCAACTCAGAGCAGGGATTCTGATATACTCACTGTTTTCAAACCCTGTCTTTGCCTCGTGCTAGCTGTGTAACCTTGAGCAAGTTACTGAATCCTGTTGAACTAGAAAGACAAACATAAAGTAGTACTTGCCTCATAGGGTTATTGTCAGGATTAAGTGAGTACATCAATAATAAATGCTGTTATTGTTGTGTCTGGGATTGAGTAAGGGTTGGATAATGTTTAATGATTATCATTGGCAGAACTTTGTCTGGGAGGGCATGTTGTTGGATCTGAGTAGTAAATTTCTGTAAAATTGCAAAGGGAGATTAATGTTATGACCCAAAGACACATCAAAAAGACTGGGCAGGATCTGCTACTCATAAGAACACTGAACATTTAAGATATTTAATGCACACTTACTTTGCTTTACATTCCTCGTCTGTCTATACAATGAACCTAAGAGGTAGGTCCTATTTTTTTTTTAACCCCCATCGTAGAGATGAGAAAACTGAGTCCTAGAGGACTTCAATAACTTACTCAGGTCACACTGCTGAAGTACTAGGCTTCAAACCCAGGCAAGACTAGGGGTTTTAACCCCTATGTTCCACTGCCATTAGATTCCTAGCCCAGGATCACCTCATGGAGAAGGATGGGTCTGGAATGCAGAATCCTTGTCTTAGGACTTAGGAGACAAAGTAGGCCATGTGGGAAGCACAGGATACCTGGCAGGACCCAGCCTGATCCGGTCTCAAAGGACAGAGACCCTCACCCACGGCTTCACTTAGCTCTACTCCCTCCCAGCTAGCGCCTGCTCTCCAACCTCTGGGTTAATGGACCCTGCTCAGCTACACATTTCCTCTTTTCCACGCTTCTCACGCAAGGACAAGCTGCAATCACTTCCTGACCGTCCTCACATGGCAGGGCTTGGGAGCACCTGGCAGCACACGCGTGCACACACACATACACACACAAATGAGAGTGACAGCTCCCATCCCAGAGACCAGATTCCTCCCCCACCCCCCATTGTCAAGAAGAAAGGGGTGTAAGCCAAGCTTCCTGGGCTACGGTTGGCTTTGGGTAACCCTGGGCCTCATAGCGTTCTTCTCCCGGCTTCCAGCTCCACGCACAACTTTGGCATTTTTGGAGCTAATGGCCTGAGCACAATCACAACCAGGGGCCACCCAGTGGGCTGCACAATGTCAATGACACTGCAAAGTCACCCTTCACAAGGTGGCAGCTGCAGAGCCAACGTAGGTGGGGGTGGGACAAGGGGGCACTGGGACTGCAGCCCCACTCCCATCCTAGAGACATCACCACTCCTGGCTGCCCACCTCCCTGGCCCTACCACACTCAGGCATTTCCTTCTGGCCTGGCTGAAGCTATGATTTAAAGCCTCTTGAATGCTTAAGGTCCCGGGGGCAGGAAGTGCATCTTCGGGGCAGCCAGGAGGACAGCCTGTTGCATCAAGATGTTGGGCTTCTGCTCAATGTATTGCCTGTTTTCCTGATGGCTGGGCAAGTTAACTGACCTTCCTGAGTGTCAGTTTCCTCATCTGTTAAATGGGTATTATCTTAGTCATCTAGGGCTTCTATAACAGAAATACCACAAGTGGATGGCTTTAACAAAGAGAAATTTATTCTCTCACAGTCTAGGAGGCTAGAAGTCCAAATTTAGGGCGTCAGCTCCAGGAGAAGGCTTTCTCTCTCTGCTCTGAGGGAAGATCCTTGTCATCAGTCTTCCCCAGTTGAGGAGCTTCTCAGCGCAGCAGCCCTGGCTCTTGTTTCTTGGTGGTATAAGGTCCCCATGTCTCTCTTCTCGCTTCTGTCTTTTATATGTCAAAAGAGAAGGACGAGGACCAGTGCCCAGATCCACAATATTGTGCTGAGTCACTTCAGAATCACCTCCAAACTCTTTTAGCTCAGAAGATCAGACCTGGGTTTAAAACAAAAAGAGATCTTTAAAATGTACAAAAAGAAATTTCCAGGGCCTTTTTTTCTCAGTGAGAAGTTTGGGTGAGCCTTTCTTTCTGCCTTTTTTCATCCCACGCCAGGGAGCACGCCCTCCTGTGGAGCCTCTTCCTCTCTCTGTTTGCTGGGAATTTCACAGCTGACTCCGACAATGAATATTATTTCCTCATCGCAAGCCTTCTAAGGAGAAAGGATCAAACGCCTCACTTTCAGGACTCATGAACTATTGTGGAAAGGGTAATAGACCCTTGAAAATGTGATTTTTCAAGAAACATTTGTGTCTTGAAAATATCCCCTGTGTCAAAGGCCGCATCATTTGAAAGAACATTCTTGCCAGTCTTGAAAGGATTTTGGTAGCTGTTGTTGAGAGCTGTGCCCAGCAAAAGGGATTCAGTTAAATGCTCTTTATTAAGCGAACCTAAGATCACCACCCTTGTCTGCTTGGGTGCCGTCAACATGAATCATGAGAAAGATAATGACAATTATATTATTCGCAATAATAACTATTGTTGTTACGTGCCATTGAGTCAGTTCTGACTCATAGTGACCCTATAATACAGAGTAGAACAGCCCCATAAGGTTTCCAAGAGGCAGCTGGTGAATTCAAACTGCCAGCCTTTTGGTTAGCAGCCAAGCCCTTAATCACTTCGCCACCAGAGCTCCATAATAACTATTATTGTTTACTCATGCATCGGGTACTGTGTTAAGTAAATATGTTAGACTATTCCATCTCACACTCACCCCCCCCAACCAAAGAGGTAATACAGTTATTATTACTGTTTTACAAATGAGATGCTTCAGGATCTTAGAGGTCAAGTAACTTGGCCAAGGACGCACAGAAGCTTAGGAGCCAGGTTTGGAACCTGGGACATGTGCCTTCAAGCTGGACCCTTACCAACAACACCACTGATAACAGTATCTCATAGTTCCATAAAAGCATCAGTTGCAGACACACTTGCCTACTTTCCTGTCTCTTACCAGCTCCTCCTTCCAGCCAGGCGCGCCCAGTTCTCTGCTGGTACCTGTGGGCTCTGCACAATCGATTACAAACGTCACCATGCACTGACTGTCTCCTAGGAGACAGGCACTGTCCTCAGCTCTGGGGATCCAAGTGTGAAGAAGCTGTTCTGCTTTCAAGGGTCCCATCGTCTACTGGAGAGGCAGGTCAAACCTAGGGAAATGATCGCCCCAAGTGGCAACAGAACCACGTGTGGAGGGGACAAAAGTACAGCAGCCAAACCTGCCGTAGAATGTGACACTCAAGCTCCATCTCTAGAAAACTTGAAGGGGGAAGGGGGGTTGCCAGACACAGAGAGAGACTCAGGGAAAGAGCATTTCATTCTGAAGGCCTAGCATGTACAGCAGCTCAGAGGTGTGAAAGGACCTAGCAGACCTGAGAACAGTAAGCAAAGCAACCTGGATATTTAAGCATCACCATGACCCTCTTGTTGGACATTCAGAACTTGCCACCCTGATGGGGGTCCTGAGTCTGACTTCCTTGTCCACATTCCCAACCCACTTCTTTGATTCCTGGGATCTGATGGGTAGCTGACTCTTCCCTTAGGTTTGGATGTGTTTGACTCCTTGGCAGTTGCCTAGTCACCAAGATTCTGACTCACAGCATCTCCTGACTTTTATACTGTTGTTATTGTATTGTGTGTTGTCCAGTCAATTCTGACTCATAGCAACCCCATGTGACAGAGTAGAACTGTCCCGTAGGATATCCTAGGCTGTCATCTTTACAGAAGCAGATCACCAGGTCTTTTTTCCCTCAGAGCCACTGATAGGTTCAAACCACTGACTTTTCAGTTAGCAGCTGAGTGCTTAATCATTGCACCACCAGGGCTCTTTGGCTTTTATACTACCAGACCCTAAATTTTGGAGAGCCAAGATGGGGTCTAAATATTAGGATCCCTGCTCCCCAGCCCCAAGCTGAGCATATAATAAGTGCCTAAGAACCACAGATGTGAAGACGTCTTATCCCACCTAGCTTCTGCTTGTTCCTTTGAAGACTGTGCCCCTGTGTTGCATGCCCACTCTGGACCATTCTCTGGGCTGTGGGCTCCAGAGCCCTACCTCCAGCGTCAGCTTTTGAGAGGGTGCTTCTTGCTTTTCTCCCCTCCTGACATTCTGCTTGCAGCCTTCTGGGTGTACAGTCCCTGCTGCCCATGCTTCCCAAGACAATGTCTTCTGGAAGGGAAGGGGAGGGAAGGGGAAGGGAGGGGAGGGGAAGGGAGGGGAGAGGAGGGGAGGCCACCCTAATCACCCCAATGGTCCACAGTGGGCTGCAGGTGCTCCAGAACCTCTTGACATTGCATGCAATTTTGGGATGTATATGCATATGTGTGTTTTTAGGGATTCAAATTGTAACTTCACCACACACTAAGTGTAACTGTGGCCAAGTGACTTACCCTTGCTGTTCCACAATATTTGCGTTCGGTGATAAATGGTATCTGCCTTCTAGGGTTGTTTGGAGATTAAAATAATTTATGAAAACAGTGTAGTGCCTGTAAATACTCAATAAAGGTTGCCATCATTCCAACTTATGTTTTCTTTTTTATATGTAGAAGGATTATGACTTTCATTGGATTCTCAGATGGATCCATGTTCCAGCAAAGAATTAGGAAATGCTGCCCTAGGTCTTCCTGTCTGCAGGTGAGTGCAGCAAAGGTTGGGGGGAGTCCACCCCTTGTAAGGCAGAGCACTATGCCCCTCTGCCTTCCTACAGGTTCTTAGTATGTAGTGCCCCTGCCCCCCGCCCACAGGAAGAAAGCTAGTGTTCTTTGAGTGCTTCCTTGGTGCCTGGAGAAGCTCTAGGTATTAATAATCCCACATAGTGCCTCAGTTCATGCTTATAACCACTCCAAGAGGAATCCTCTTTGTTTTAGAGATGAAGAAACCAAAGAATCAGTCACTCCTGACCCCTTCTGCTGGAGATATCATGTGTCATCTACTCTGCCAGGTATGCACCTCAGGAGACCCCAGACTTTCACTGACTTAACCAAGTGGCTGGGTAGAGTCAAAATCTGGGGACAAGTCCTAAACAAAGATCACAGCTTGACCATAGAGAGGTACTAAATTGGTGTTAACAAAGAACAAAATTGTTTAGAAGAGAGAAGCAGAAGTAAAATTGTTTAGAAGACACCATCCCCTGGTGTCTCATGTGATAATGGGAAATTATTTCACAACCTGCCAAGTTATAGGCTATCACTGCTGATTCTTGCTATGCCTTTAGTCTTCTCCATTTGTATCTCCGGCTACCCAGCAGATGACGTAAATGAATGGGTGTGCTCCCTGCAATGAGAAAACAGACACTGTGTCGCCCAAAGCACTTCCTTTGGGGCTTCTGCTGCTAAAAATGTCCAGTCCAGGTCATTGCCCAAGTCTGAAAATCTCTTCCCACTTCCGTCAGATAATCTGTTTCCTTTCATTTGGCTGAGCACTGCCCTTTAATGCATGAACTTCCGAGCCATGGGGAAATAGCTGGGTAGCAAACCCTAAATGCACAGAGTTACAATGAAACAGACCAGTAGCTTAAGGTCTCCAAGGGATTGGCGGGAAAACGGGTTTTCCTGGATGGCAGAACCCACATCTGGAGGAGACAGGCGAAGCACAGGAAATACGATAAAAAAAGGAGGCATCTTAGCCAAGTGGTGATTTCTTCACCCCAAGCCGTGGAGAGGCACGTGTGCCAGCATCCGCCCCCTATGTATGCCTGGAGCATGGCAGGAATGGTTGATTCTATCTCTAAACTGGTTCAACCCTTTGGACCAATTTTGCTGGTTGGGTCAGGCTCTCAAAAGTCAAAACTTTCTCTTAACTCGTCATTAAAAACTACAACAACAAATATTTTTCCCCCTAATATCTTAATTATCTGAGTGAGTACAAATTACCAAACTTTTTTGATGCGTTTGTACGCAACCCATATCCACACAAGTAGATCAGAATGGATGAAAATACCAGCCTGCCCTTACTCCAGGGATGAAAGAAGGGATTTAAATATGAATCAACCAGCTCAGGTTTCTGCCAGGATTGAGGTCACAAGGTTCCAGTCTCCCCTTTCCCCTCTTCCTGTCCCACCTGTGTTGATTTGGATCCAATCTTCGCCAGCGTAGAGTTTGGATTTTGATCGTTTGGGGTGCCTTTTCTAGAAAAAAGAATCTGGAGAAGAGCTATTCCAGGAGAAGGCATTTTTGCTTCCCCCAGATGTATCTTCCCTGGGTTACTTTGGCATGTCCTTCCCAGATATGAGTCAAGACACCAGATGTGAGCACATAAGCCTGCCCTCATCTGGAAAGCAGCAGTGACATCAGCAATCTCCTCCATGGTGGTAGGAGGAAGGATGGCAGAGACCTCAGCCAGCCTCCCCAGGTCCCCAGGATCCTGGGACAGACACACCCAGCGCAGGTAAAGTGGTGAGTGAAGAGGAAGCAAGCAATGTCAGGGAGACCCCAGCACCTCTGCAGAGACGGCCAGTTCTCTGGGACTCAGCCTGACAGGGAAGGAGGTGCAGAGCCCCACTGACTCACCTGGATGTTTAAAATGGAAGGAAAACACCCTTGAAACTTTTAGACGCTTTGCTCAGTGTGGTTCAGTGGTGCTCAACTCAGGTTTGGGGTTGTGAGCCTGTTTTTCCCATCAGAGTCCACCAAGTTATCAACTCGGACTGTAGGCTGCTTACCAACTAGAAGTGTGGTTTCCTCTAACAGCCTCTTTATACATAAGAGGTCTTACCCTCAGTACTTAAAAAAAGCCAACAGCATTGATAAGATACTGTGAGGAGCCTAAAGAACACAGTTGCCCTTCTCCAGATGTCCCATCTCTGATGGACTCAACGACTGGGCCAGCAGGCACAACCAAACCCAAACCCATTGCCATCAAGTCAATTCTGGCTCAAAGCAACTCTATAGGACAGAGAAGAACTGCCCCTTAGGGTTTCCAAGGCTGTCAATCCTTACAGAAGCAGACTGCCACATCTTTCTCCCAAGGAGTGGCTGCTGGGTTTGAACTGCCAACCTTTTGGTTAGCAGTTCAGTGCTTAACCACCACACCACCAGGGCTCCTCAGCTGGCACAGCCCCTCCCCGCTCAACACACACACATTAATTCACTACCCGATGTGAAGAGCATGCTTCCAAGTGCCAAAATAAAAAAGGACCCAGGCATCAATCATTCCCCAAATGGGATGTTTCGTTCCCCTTTAACTTTGTTCTGGATGTTTAGAAATAAACTCATGTCGATTATTTTTTTCCTTAGAACAAAGTGGCCATAGCCAATTCCCTACAGCCCCGTGGCCAGCCTCCCAAAATGCACCGTCTAAATATTTATCAAAGCGTAACATGGGGTCGGCTTGAGTTCATTAGTTTTTCTGATTCTCCCCAGCATTTGATGTGAGAAGGGAATGCCACAAATACTGTAAATATTTACAGAGTACTCAGATTGGAGAATCTGGCTTTGACTCCGAATGGCTTACCCTCCATCTCTGCCATAGGCAAGACAGACCCCAGTGCACACGCATTGAGTGAAAAACCCCCAGAAACATATCTGAGCTTCTGCTGCAGGGAGGGACAACTGCTTATGGCAGGAATAGCTAAATGAAGGTGCCCAGAGCTTTGCGTTTCTATAATGGAAACACCTTTAATTATTCATAAACATGAGGGTTTAACACTATTTACAGTATTAAAGTTAATCATTTATTTAGCACGGTTTCTCCAAAAGAGTGCGAGATAACCTTTCTAGGGCTCATTAAGCAGCAACTTGTAATCATTAGTACTTGTTCCTTTTCTGTCTCCCTGGCTAGACCACAGATGTCCCAAGGGCAGGGATGGTGTCTCATTGGATTGCTGCTTCATTCTGTGTTTAGAACAGAGCATTGGACTTAGTAGGTGCTTACCCCATACCTATAGATTGAACAAATCAGTTTACCCAACCCATTGCTGTCCAGTAGATTCCGACTCGTAGTGACCCTGTAGGACAGAGTAGAACTGCCCCATAGGGTTTCCAAGGAAGGAGCCCTGGTGGCACAATGGTTAAGTGCTTGGCTGCTAACCAAAAGGTCAGCAATTTGAACTCACCAGCTGCTCCGTAGGAGAAAGATGCGGCAGCCTGCTCCTGTAAAGATTACAGCCTTGGAAACCCTATGGGACAGTTCTACTCTGTCCTATATGGTGGCTATGAGTTGGGATTGACTCGATGACAATGGTTTTGGTTTGGTTTAATCTTTACAATAGCCAGACTGCCACATCGTCCTCCTGCAGAGTGGCTAGTGGGTTTGAACGGCCAACTTTTCAGTTAGCAGCTGAGCACTTAACAACTGTACCACGAGGGTTCCTTCACTACATATATGTGGATTAAACAAAGCAGCTTAGGCTTTTGGTTTTCATTTGTCTTTCAAAGATGCACCAACAACATAGCATTTTGAGGTATAAGCTCAACTAGGTTAAGTTTTCAAATTTGGGTTAGTAACTACAGTGCCTCTAAATGATAGACTCTGGGGTCTTCTGGGAACCCTGACAAGGTCCCTGCATGGCACAAACTGTTTGCGCTAGCTGCTAACCAATAAGTTGGCCATTCAAATTCAGCCAGTGGTGCCACAGAAGAGAGGTCTGGCACTCTACTTCTGTCAGATCAAAGCCATTGAAAATCCTACGGAGTAAAGTTCTCTGAAATACATGGGGTCGCCATGAGTCAAAATTGATGGCAACGGATTTTTTGGTTTTAGGGACACCTGACAGAAACAGAAGGCCTGTTTCCTCTCTGCCACCAAAGAGCTGTGAGACTTTGGACAAGCACTTATTAGACCACCGACCAAGGGCTCTTCCCTTGGGGTCCTTGGACCCCATAGACATTTATAGGTGGGCTTCAGGAGCTGTGAACCCCCTGAAATTATATTCAAAAACGTACTTGGCCCAAATTAGCACTTAACGTGTGGTGAGTCAGAGTCCACAACTTTAGTCATTGTTGTTAAGTGCCCTCACGTCGGTTCCGACTGATAGCAATCCTATGTACAACAGAACGAAAATGCTGCCCAGTCCTGCACCGTCTTCACAATCATTGTTATGCTTGAGCCCATTTTTGCAGCCACTGTGTCAGTCCTTCTCGTTGAGGGTCTTCCTCTTTTTCACTGACCCTTTACTTTACCAGGCATGATGTTTTCTCCAGGAACTGCTGGCTCCTGATAACATGACCAAAGTACACGAGATGAAGTCTCGCCATCCTTGGTTCTAAGGAGCATTCTGGCTATACTTCTTCCAAGGCAGATTTGTTTGTTCTTCTGGCAGTCCATGGAATATTCAATATTCTTCACCAACACCATAAGTCAAAGGTATTAAAGTCTTCTTCGATCTTCCTTATTTATTGTCTGGCTTTTGCATGCATATAAGGTGATACAGCTTTAATTAGATTCTTGAATTAATCTATAATTAAAATAAAGGTAAGAACCACTCTGTATGTTTCTTCAAAATGGTGGCAGGACCGATGATATCTGACACAAAAATCAATGTCTTGTCTATCATGCACCCCAACTTTTAGCCTTGCATACCCCTTCGAGCCCACACCCCTGCCTGAGGTTTGCTCCCACCTTGATCCATTTGAAATCTTTTGAAGTCCTCCCTTCATGCTATGGTCCCAAACTGACAAATGGCTCAGCTGGCCAAGGCTGAGGACCTGTGGACTGGTTCATCACATGGTCCCTTCCTGCCCTAGATCCACTCCTATGCTCAGCCTTTCCCTTCTCATCTTTAACCAAATGCACAAGATTGCACAATCTTTTTTTTTTTTTTTTTTTGCTGCGTTTCAAAGCGATATTATTTTCTATCTGGATTAGCCTGAGATGCTGGCTTTATGGAATGTTTTTGAGAAAAAGAACACAATTGTCTCTCTAGGGCCACAAGGAAAGTGAGCATAGGGCTGATTGCCGCATTCTGTATAAGCAACAGTGAGCAAAGCCAGGTCTTGAGTCCAGCAGCCCAGGATTCTAGCCAGGAATTGGGGGGAAGGGGATTAGCTAGCCCCATTACTAGCAGCTTCTAATGGCTATGTGTCAGGATCAATTTAGTGAGAGTGGTATATGTCTTCAAACTCTAACCCTTCTGCCTGTCATTTCATCATCAGCATACCTTCCCTTCAAGTTCAGACTTTTCCATTTGTAAGATCCATTAAAAAATGCAATGACCTCATTAGAGGTGGTGGGGTTTGGGGTTTTGTATTGACTTTTTAGGGTTATCAGTTAACACCTCAAATAAATTGTCACTTTATTAGCAAGCCCAGGAAAATCTGCTAAATATAGTAGAATGAGTCATTTGGCTTCTGTGTGCTTTCATTTTTCTCATCTCTGAAATGAGATGGTCAGACTATTAGCAAATAGGCTTCAACTCCAATGTAACTCTGGCTATCTAGACTCATGCTTCTCAAACTCTATTGTGTATATAGATCACCCAGGGATCTTGTTAAATGCAGATTCCAATCCAATAGCCCTGTAGTTGGGCTTGAGATTCCAAAGTTCTATCAAATTCCCAGGCGATTGCAATGCTTCCGGTCCACGGGGCATGCTTTGAGTAGCAAGATTCTACACTGCTGCGTTGGAAGAGCTTCAAGACAAGCCCTGACACATGAAGGAAAGTGGAGCATGACCAATCAGTGCCACCTGCCCTGGGAACAAGAGAAGGGGCAAAACAGCTGCAGATTCCCAATACTCAAGACCACATGTTTTTACAGGAATTTGAGAAATATAACACAGTGATTATCAAAGTGTGGTCCCTAACCAGCAACAAAAGCATCACCTGGGAACTTGTTAGAGATGCAAAATTCTCAGATTCCAGACCTACTGAAAGGAGCCCTGATGGTTAAGCACTTGGCTGCTAACTGAAAGATTGGCAGTTCAAACCCACCTGACAGTTCTGTGGGAAGAAGACCTGGCAATCTGCTCCCATAAAGATTATAGCCAAGAAAACTCTATGGGGGCAGTTCTACTCTGTCACATGGGGTCGATATGAGTCGGAATTGACCCGACGGCACCTAACAACAACAGATCTTCTGAATCAGAACCCAGCAATCTGGGGTTTAACAAGCCCTCCAGATGTTCATGGTACATTTTGAGAACCTCCGATGGAAATGCCAGTCTTCTATGGAATGGATAACTATCAGCTGAGATTAGGAATGAGCACAGGTTAGGCATGAAAGATGGGAGTATCCCAAAAGAGGAAAGGAGTCCAGATAATAGAGTTAGGATGAGTCCAAAAATAAACCTGCCTGCTTTACCCCATTACTCAACTGTGGAACTCTGATCAAAATCATTAAATATTAATGGGGTACCTCAAGTTTCCTTGGTCTCCCCAATTAAGATTATTTTCCAGTCCACAAAATGTGCATCTGATTCATGTTTTAAAAACTGTGCAGAACTTAACATAGTAGCATGATCTGCTTGTCCTTTCCACAGGCTTGAGAATGGGGCCATGTGAGCCATGAACCAAATTCCATTTTGTTCACAGCTGGCACCTGAGCTGAGTCTCCAGCTTGACAAACTCTCTCTTCTCTGATTGGACTGTTTGTTTTCATATTGTTTAGGCATTTTAACTAGCTTGCCCCGGAGAGAGCTGGATGCTAAAACCTTGGCCTCAAAGTAGAGTCTTAGCCCAAGGGAGGTTCACAAGGAATAGTCCAACTGCCTGTGACCCCTTCAAAATGAAGGAAAAATAACCTATACTAAAAACCAAGTAAAACAACTCTCAGGTGCGAAACAGATTATGGCTCACAGCTGGAGGCAAAGAAGTCGCAAGTCTATCCAATTACACCAATTTAATTGGGTGTTAACAAAATCTTAGGTCCCAACAGTAGTTCCCAGGCCAGATGGTAGTCTGTAATGGGGAGAAGCAGCACCTCTGTTCGTTAGGAATTGTGATTTGGGGCTGTGGAGAGAAAAACCCAATTCATATACCCCAAGGTGGGCACCATTTTGACTTTGAGGATGAACCTGAGGTCTGGTTTGAATGTTGAGGACTGTAGGCCTCTTCTGCAGAGCTTGAGAGAACACAGTCTAAAGCAGGAGCCTGCAGACTCTTAGTTCATGGACTACTAGGCAAAGTCCTGCATTTAGACTCCTCCACTCACTTCTTCAAGTTAAGAACAGCCCCCAAATATGTGAAAAGTTGGACACAACCTAAATGACCAACTTCAGGAGAAAGGTTGGGAGAATTATGCTACATCAATAACATGGTACCCATTGCAATCAGTATAAATGTTCACAAAGAATTTCTTATGACATGAGGCAAGGCTTGTGATATAATGTAAAATAAAAAATGTAGGATACAAAAGTCTGGTATGGTATGTTTTCAACTCTTCAACTCTGTGTAGAAAAATGGTCAAATTTTGAAAGTGGTTTCCTTTGAAGATTCTTCATCTTGTTTAATTGTATTTTCCAAAATTCTCATAACTTCGTGTATTTTTTGATGTACAGAAACAAAAAATTTTCAAAAAGTGATTTTACTGCTGCTCAGATGGGCTGCTTTAATCTGACTGGCTTGTCCTCAGCATCTGGGTTGCACATTTTTTTCCTACCTCCTAGCTCCAAGCCATTTCCTCTACCTGGTATACTATCCTCCCTCCTCTCTGCTTATCCAAACCTGACCCACCTGTTGAGTGCACCCCCCACCCCACTCCTCCCTGGAAGCTTCTGGAACCATTGCAGTTGTAAGACGCATCCTCAACTGTTTTGTCTACACCATTTATGAAGTCTAGGAATGTCGTCGTTGTTAGCTACCCTTGAGTTGGCTCCTGACTCATGGCTACCCTGTGCACAATGGAATGAACTGCTGCCCAGTCCTGAGTCTTGGAATGTTAGGAATATTTGATTGTCAGCATCTGTCTCAATGTCCAGGCTGGACACCCACCAATTACACAGAATCTCCGGGAGAGGGGCCCAAGCATTAGTACGTTATAAAGCTCCCCAGGTGATTCCAGTGTGTAGCCAAAATCGAGAATCACTGGGCAAAAGCCAAAGGTTACCTCCTCTATATACAACCATTTGGCCCAGAAAATCTGGGCCAATTCTAATTCAAATATCTGTCAAATTGATCCCACATAAACTATAAAAGCTTCCCAGAAATGCCAGCGTTCCAGTGCTTAGCTATGTCTCTGAAATGCTCTTGAACAACCAGGCCTACGTCACATTTTTTTAGTTGGGTCAGATATATTGATTTTGGATTCTAGCAGGATTGCCAGATTTAGCAAATAAAAATACAGGAAACCCAGTAAAATCTGAATTTCAGGCAAACAATGATTAGGTGGTTGTTTTGTTTTTAGATAAGTATATCCCAAATATTGCATGGGCCATACTTATATTAAAAACTTAGTCATTGTTCATCTGAAATACAAATTCAACTGGACATTCCGTATCTTATCTGGCAAGCCTTGCTTCAGAAGATGGGGTTTCTGTACTTGCGGGCTTATATTTCTCTGTAGTGCTAGCACAGTGCTCATATGCCGTCAGGGCTGAGCTGCTTGCGGCTGAGCTACCAACAGCTGACTAACTCCAGAACATGAGGAGAAAGGCCCTGCTTTCCAGGTCCTACTACTGAGGAGGATTGTTAGTAAAATTTTCCTTGGTTCCAGCCTGTGCCAAGAGTTTGAGAATCACTGGCCTATATTGAACAGTAGCTCAAAGTACAATGTTCTGGAATGAGATAGTTCTGGGTCTGGGTCTCTTCTCTCTTTGCTAATGCATGATGTTAGGCAAGTGACTTAACTTCCTTGAGCCTCAACTTTCTTAACTGTAAAATGGGGATAGTAATGGGTTTCTACGTAACTGATTGGTTGAGGATTAAATGAAATAGTATTTATAAAGTACCTGGCATAGTGCTTGGGGTGTTATTATTATTAATATAGAAAGAATTTTTTTTTTTTCAAATTCATCCAACAAGCAAACAAAGAATACTTGAGGGCCGACTGCTGTCCCTATCCCACCTACCTTTCTGGTTCTTATATGACCGCTTTTGACATAAGCATACAGTAATGACTAGAGGGAGTCCCTGGGTGATGCAAATGGTTAACACACTTGGCTGCTAACTGAAGAGCTGGTGGTTCAAGCCCACCCATAAGTGCTTCAGAAGAAAGGCCTGGCAATCTATTTATGAAAAATCAGCCACTGAAAACACTACGGAGCTCATTTCTACTCTGATACACATGGAGCCGCCATGAGTCGGAGTGGAGTGGATGGCAATGAGTTGACTGGACGGGGAGGGAACAGTGGGGAGGAGAAAATCCTGCTGCAGGAAAAGAGGGCGAGAGCCTTCTAGAATCTAAAACAGAAAAAAAAAAAAAAAAAGACCGTTTAAATAAGGCAGATCTGGGCTGGTGGAGTTTTATGGAATTATAACCAACTGGCTGGCCTTTGTAGGGAGATTTTATGTGCTGGAGAGTGGTCCTCCAGCAAACCCAAGTGGAAAGGAGCGGCCAGGGTCATGGCAAACACTGGGGTCTTTGATTGGCCCTGACTACCAGAACCAAGGGCCAACACAACTTTTGTGTGTCACTTCTTCAAATTCCTGCAGGTCAAAAACCATGTTTCTCTCTCCACAATTGCTTCTAGCCCAGAGCAATTCAGGATCACCCTGTCTGATACCCCCCAAAGCCTCCCCTTTGGGAATAGCAAAGACACTAACCAGACTTGATTTTTTGGTTTTTCAAAACCAAGTTTGAGAACTATCACCTGGGACAGCCCGAAAAGAATGCCAGCCTGCATGCTCCCTGGCAGTCCACAATGGGATGTGTCAGCTGCCAGTCACTGCCAACTTCCTGCTCAGGCCATGACAAGCTGTGTGCATGGGGACAAGGAGGCCATGTGGCTACGCTCAGCCCTGGGCATTCTCGTCCCACCCAGTTCTGAGGAGCGACCTAAAAATGGAGCACAAAAGGGAGCTCAGGCATGAGGGAGTGGGGGGTGTCCCAGCACCTGGTGGTTTCAGGTCATTTCTCCAAGTTCATCTTCTGCTCCAGGAACATCAGATTACTAGGAGCTCTAAAGATGTGTTTGGGGAGAGGGAATGGGGAGTAGAACATCTTAGCTCCATCACTACATGGGAAACCAGTCAACTTTTCTGAGACCCAATGTCCTCCTCTGTGCAACACGGATGATAATATCTCCTTTGCTCTCTTTTGGAGTCCCTGTGTGATTCCAATGCTTAACATGTTTGGCTACTAACCTAAAGGCTGGAAGTTCAGGTCCACTCGGAGGTGCCTTGGAAGAAAGGTCTGGCAATCTTCCAAAAAATCAGTTATTGAAGGGGTAGGAGGGAGAGGAAAAAAGAGAATTTTTCCTTAGGGAGCACCGAGTTTATGTTCGTGGTGGCAGAATGATTTGGAAAATGGTAGAGAGAATGGTTGCACAACTTCAAGAATGTTCTCAATGCCACTGGATGGTACATGTAGGAATTGTTGAAATGGTTTATGTTTTTTTATGTATATTGTCACCATAATAGAAAAAAAAAGTCAGTCATTAAAAGCCCTATGGAGCATAGTCCTACCCTGACACACATGGGGTGGCCATGAGTCAAAACTGATTTGATGGCGACTGGGTTTTTTATTGGTTTGCTCTCCTTACAGAGTGGTTGAGAATGTCAAAGGAGATCACAAATAGGAAAGTCCTTGGCAAACCAAAGCCCTGAAAATATTCTGGGCATTACTATTACTACGTCTTCCTCCACTTAGACAGTGAATCCACCCAGATGTCCCAACAGCCATAGCTATGAAGACCTCGGTGACCTCCACTTGCCTCTCCAAATTTAAACCAGAAAGGCAGCTAACTTTAGTAGATAATGACCAATCATTGTTGGGCTGTTCTGTTTCCCCACAGTGTACTTGAGTTTTCTTCCAGCGTCTGTTCTGTATCAGGAAAGGTAAACCTGGTGAGTGGTGGGGGAGGAGAAGAGTCAGTGATTTTTACGGTCAAGCTCAGAGGAGCATTGGCCTGACTACGTGTGATGAGTTAGGTGTAGAAAGCCAACCCATTTGCTAAGCATAGCTCAAAAACGAGGTTGACCTTCTTGGTCTTCTCACCGAATGTACATCCAGATGAGGTGACAACAGACTGTAGAAGAGCAGGGGGCTAGCCTTGTGGTCTTCCATCTGGTTTCGTTTGGCTTTGGGTGTTTGGCGCCTCTGACAGACACATGGGGAACAGCCTTGTCATCTTGAATCAGACAGTCGGCCTCAGACCGTGTGCGAATGTGTGTGAGATTTCACACATGTTTGCTGGAAGAATGGGGCCCTTGGAGGAAGAGGCATATTTACATTCTATGCAAGTGTTTGGGTTTTTGAAGAAAAAATAGACATTTCGCAGGGCACATTATAAACTAAGGTCAGTTTTCTCCCTGCACGGTATTGAAGAAACACAAACAACCCGAAGTGGAGGGAAATGTAATTCCAATCTGCTTGGTTTGGGAATGCGTGCCTGATTCACTGAATCGGTTTTCTTTCCTTATTTACTCTGCCCGCTATGTCTTCCAACAAGACTTTCCTCAACAAGATCTAAGAGAATGATGGTATTCAGATCCTACTTTGAATATTGGTTCTGGGTAATGCGGAATCTATAACCCTATAGGAAACCCTGGGGGTGTAGTGGTTAAGCGCTACGGCTGCTAACCGAAGGGTTGGCGGTTCGAATCTGCCAGGCGCTCCTTGGAAACTCTATGGGACAATTCTACTCTGTCCTATAGGGCCACTATGAGTCAGAATTGACTCGATGGCAATGGGTTTTTTTGGTATAGCCCTGTAATCCACGTGCCAAGAACCGAAAATTGAACTACCTTGAAAGCAGAGACGTGAGCATCTGAAAAACATGGCTACTTCTACTTTTCTCTGTTGTTTGAGCTTTCACAATAAATACAAATTATTGTGCAAAGACAATAAAATAATTGTAAAAAGCAGACCCGATAAGGAATCTAAATCAATAATGATAGTGCAACTGGAGACAGGGGATAAGAATCTACAACAATAATAATAGCACAGGTGGAGACAGGGGATGAGAATCTAGAACAATAATGGTAGTTCAACTGGAGATGGAGAATGAGAATGGGGGCTAGAATAGACCGCTTGGTAGGAAGGGTAATATCATTCCTCAAACCCACCTCAGCCTTGATGTGGCTGATTCCCCTAATTCAGCATTATTCCTCTCAGAGGTCTTGGCCAACCTCGGCCATCTTGAAAGTGCCACTGTGAATTTACCTAGAATGTGCTAGAGTTGACCAAATACTTCCACATATTATTCGATTTAGTAGTCCCAACAGCCCTCTGAGATGATAATTATTATCCCTATTTATAAGGGTTGAAACTAAGAATAAGAGAAATCCAAATATTTTCCAGTTCTCATAGCTAAGAAGAGATAGAGCTAGGACATCTGATTCCACATCCCATATTCTTAGGCTTAATCAGAGGCCAAAATAGTGCAGTAGATAATCTTGCAGGCTTGGTACCAGCTTGTCTGGGTTCAAGTCCAAGCTCTGATACTCATTTTGCTGACTTTGGGCAAGATACTTAAATTCTGTGACTCTCAGTTCCCTCATCTATAAAATGAGGATGACAGTAATAGGACCTACTTCACAGGGATGTCATGAAGATCGAAGGAAATGATAGATGTAAAGCACTTAGCCTGTGATGGTTAAGGTTGTGTGTTAACTTGTCTGGGCTGTGACTCTCAGTGTTTATATGTGATCACTCCCATAACGGGATCTGTTGTGAGTAGCTGATCAGTTGAAGGGGAGTTTCCTTGTGGGTGTGGCCTGCATCCAAATATAAGCAGATGTTCTGGCTTTTTGCTCACTCTGGATCCTGCAGCTACCTCCTGTTTGTCTGACCTCCCATTCCCGGGACTTGAGCTATCAGCTTATCTTGGGATTCATGGATCCTCACAAGCTGTGAGCAGAGTCCTTCTCTCTGATCTGCCAATATCAGGTTCACCAGCTCCTGCAGCTATGGGAATTGGGAGAAGCTTCTATCCTAATCCAGGGACTTGGGACGTTCCAGCTTCTATAATCGCGTGAGCCGTTTCTTTGATATAAATCTCTCTATATATTTATATACTTTACTGGTGTTGCTTCTCTAAAGAACCCAGCCTAAGACATAGCCTAATGCCAGGCACTCAACAGATGTCTGCTCTCATTACTATTCTTTCCCTTTTACCCTTGCTGCCATATCACAAAGAGAATGTTGATACCTCTGCTTGAGTCTGTGTGTGTGTGCATGTACACCCACATGCATGCACATGCATGAGAGAGGGGAAAAGAATGATTAAAGAGATCTCTGAACTTGGGAATTATTGGGTGTAAATGCATTCCAACTATTCATATTTTCCATTCTTTCAATATTTCCTGGTATGTCTTGTTTTTTCATCCCGAAATAAATAATAGTCACTTTGTGGCAGAATCCAATAATCACTGTACGTATTGAAAGAGGTAGCTCCTCACCAAATCTCTCTTTCCCAGGGGTGGGAAATTGGATCCAGACTTCCTTTACTGCAGTAACGTAAATTTCTCCCAATGCATCTTCAATGGCCTTCAAACTCCTCCGGATTTTCCCAACATCCTTAGTTAAGTATGAGTCGGACTTTTCTATGGGACAATCTGGAGATACATATTTGGGCAGAATAAAAAATTATTAAAATAATTTCATTTCTAGAGGAAATGTGTAGAAAAAGTCTAGACAGGGACACCCACTGCTAGTGGCTATCCCTGGAGGAATGGGGTGTGGGCGTGGGGTAAGGTTAGTAGTTTTTAGTATGTATACATTTCAGTATTGTTTAAACTTCTTACCACAGATATATATTATTTTGTAATTAAAATGCAGCCCTATTCCTAGGCTGGCTGGAGCAGGGACGCTTTTAGAAACTACTCCAGACCCTTCTCAACAGGGAAGCTCTAACTTTTTTCTTAAGACCCAGCTCAAATAGCACTTCTCCTTGGAAGCCCTTTCAGGTAGAATTAGTGGTCCCTTCTTCTATTGTTCAAAAGCAATTCAATCTTTCATTTCTTTATTCATTCATTGAACAGATAGTTATGAACAAGGCCTTGTAGGGGGGCTCTGGGCTGCAAAGGGAGATAAGACAGGGGAGGGATCTGCTCACAGAGAACAGGTTCTGCTGGGAGAGATGGACAGTAAGCCAATAATCATTAGTTGTTCTATGTCGTGTGCTCTGATGGAGAAGGGACAAGGGTCAAAAAAGCATAAGCCAAGAGGCCTGGGAAGGCTTCTCTGATCAAGTGACCTCTAGCTGGGAACTGAAAGATGACTGGGAACATTGACTAGGTGAAAGGGGTGAGAGGAAGACACATAGTGTTTTGGGCTGAGCACCCAGGAAGGCCCCCAAATGAGAAGAAACAGCTCATTAAGAAAACGAGAGTAGACTCAATCTGGCTGGAGTGTCGGAGCCTGGAGCAAGGGCCAAGAGGAGAGCAAAGAAGCAGGCAGAGGGCCAGATCATGCTTTGCAGAGTATGGGATTTTAAACTTCATCTTAAGAACAATTGGAAGCCACTGAGGAATTTATCCTCATGGACTCCATTTTCTTACCTGTTTTTGCTGGCTTCATCTTTGATACTCCAGATCCTAGCTCAATGCATGGCGGTTAATATGAGGAAGACTCATTAACAACCTGCATTATGCTGATGACACAAACTTGCTTGCTGAAAGTGAAGAGGACTTGAAGCACTTACTAATGAAGATCAAAGACCTCAGCCTTCAGTATGGATTACACCTCAACATAAAGACAATGAAAACCCGCACAACTGGACCAATAAGTAACATCATGATAAACAGAGAAAAGACTGAAGTTGTCAAGGATTTCATTTTACTTGGATCCGCAATCAACACCCATGGAAGTAAAAAAAAAAAAATTTTTTTGGCAGTCAAGAAATCAAAAGACTCGTTGCGTTGGGCAAATCTGCTGCATAACACCTCTTTAAAGTGTTGAAAAGCAAAGATGTCACCTTGAAGGTGCACCTGACCCAAGCCATGATGTTTTTAATCTCCTTATATGCATTCGAAAGCTGGACGATGAATAAGGAAGAAGAAAAATTGATGCCTTTGAATTACGGTGTATATTGAATATACCATGAAGTTCTAAAAGAATGAACGAATCTGTCTTTGAAGAAGTACAACCAGAATGCTCTTTAGAAGCAAGGATGGTAAGACTAAGTCTCACATACTTCGGACATGTTATCAGGGGGATCAGTCCCTGGAGAAGGACATCATACTCAGTAAAGTAGAGGATCGGTGAAAAAGAGGAAGACCTTAAATGAGATGGATTGACACAGTGGCTGCAACAACGGACTCAAGCACAACTATGATTGTGAGGATGGTGCAGGACGGGGCAGTGTTTAGTTCTATTGTACATAGGATCACTATGAGTCAGAACCGACTTAACGGCACCTAACAACAACAACAACATCAAGAGTCCTGGTGGCACAGTGGTTAAGAGCTCGCCTGCTAACCAAAAGGTTGGCAGTTTCAGCTGACCAGCACTTCTTGGGAACCCTGTTGGGGTGGGGGCCAGTTCTACTCTGTCCTACAGGGTCCTTGTGAGTTGGAATCAACACAATGGCAGTGGGTTTGGTTTGGTAACAAGTAATGATTATCAGGGGCAGTGGCAGTTCAGTGGTAGAATTCTTGCCTTCCATTCAAGAGCCAATGCATCTCACGTACAGCCACCACCCACCTGTCAGTGAAGGCTTGTGTGTTCCTATGATGCTGAACAGATTTCAGCAGAGATTCAGACTAAGGCAGACCAAGAAGAAAGGCGTGGCAACTTACTTCTAAAAAATCCTTCAATGAAAATCCTGTGGATCACAATGGTCTGATTTGCAACCAGTCATGGGGATGGCACAGGACCAGGTGGCACTCTGTTTCATTGTGTGTGGAGTCGTCATGAGTCGGGGGGCAAATTGACGGCAGCTAACAACAATAAAGCTATTTGTTGGATAACTGAAGCAAGACACCCTAGACAGGGAAAGCCTGGATGCAAAGAACATGACCCCACATCTCATTTCTTTCTCCTTTTCTTTTGTTTCCCCAGTCTGGGCCAGCAAGCTGAGAACCATAAAATCCACACAAAGAGGAAACAATTCATGAGATGCAGAAATACGTCACTTCTTCCATTATCACAGTCGTTCCAGAATTCTCACAACTGGCCTTATACGTCCCCAACCGATGACACAAACAAAGCAAACCAGAGACTCAGAAGGGGTAAAGATTTGCCAAAGCTACACAGCAAATCCACGGCTGCTCTTTAAGTCATGTCTTAGCTGGTTATCAAAGGCAGAGTCCCCCATTCCCTGCCTAAAATACATGTTTATAGGATTAATGATGTGAATTTAGTTTTCTTTTGCTCAAAGAAAGTAGGTGCAGGGGCATTTTTAATGCTGCACAAAAATGAAAGTATACTGGAACCATCCTGACCTCAAACCACTGAGCGTCAAAGCAGTTGGATTCCTCAGCGGCAACAGAATACTTTTTATAGAAGGGTAAGTCAATTGAGAAATCATAAAAAATTAGAGTTGGGAAGGGCCTCTGAGCTCATGAGGGCCAGGTCCCAGGAGCTGCTGTAGAATTGTTCCCTGTGGTGAAGAGTCTAAAGCTTTGTCCACTCAAGTTTTAAATATCTCAACCAATAGCCCGCCCCTGGGGATGCCTCTCCACAGGGCAATGGATCTTACTGTCAGGGCTTTTTTCCTGCTATTCAGTCTTGCTTTTTTTCCTTTCCTCTGCTTCATCCCATTCGTCTTTGGCAATGATTTTAGACAAGAGTATGCTGACGTTTCAAAACTAAAAGCCCTGTCTTTGGCTTCAACTTCATTTTCTAGACCCCTCTGAGTCAGACTGGACTCAACGGCCATGGGTTTTCTACCTGTGGAAATTTCTAGATCTGGAGAGGAGAGAGAGAGGTGTGCAGGGAGGGAGGCAAGCAAATGAGCTGATGTTGATTCCTCTAAGAAGTTTTTTTCAAAGGACCAAACCCCAAGACCTTGAGCCCCCCAGGTGGACATGAAAAGAGGACATTTGACCTCGGGGATGTGCAGGTTATTCTGGGTCCACCTCTCACAGGCAGAGGGACGGTTTTCCAGACAGCCCAGAATTTAGCCGTGTCTTGCCGCAACAGCCAGACAGAAGGTGGCAGCAGAGCATCAGGCTCCGTGGGCTGAGCGATCCTTCTGGAAAACGCAACATCTCCCAACTGTCCAGCATCCAAACTCTGCAAGCAGGTTCACCAGGGCCTTCTGGGAAAGCTTAGTTTAGGACACAGTGAGCCACAAATCAAGGCCCTGACCTGTCTTTTAAGACAAATCTCAAACATTTGGGACTCTGAGCACAGTCCAATTTCTTCCGAAAAGCATCCTGCAGCCGGAATTTAATCCCGAGAATCCTCTCAACCCTAAACAGGGATGTTGGCCCAAGCCGACCTGAACGCATAAACTTGCTGTCCGGTCTGGTGTGGGGTGCAGTGTTGGATTACCCAGAAAGCAAGGTAAGCACAGGCTTACTTATGCTTATTTATTCATCTGTAGTGAACACTTTCACAGTTTTTCACCACATCAAAGATTCCTCTTCTAGGTATGGCCAGCATCAGTCTCTCTCCCAACCCCACAGCACCTTCCTACAGAGTCAAAGCCTCTTTTCAAATGTACAGTCCCTGACAGTGACAGGTAAACGGGGTAAGGACGGGCTTACTTGCGCTTACTTACTAATCTGCATTGAACATGTGAAACCAACATGTGAAGCTGTTCACTGAAGATTAGTAAGTAAGCACAAGCAAGCCTGTGCTTACCTTTGCTTATTGGGTAATCGCCCCCAGGTTCACACATTTTTGTGTTTAAGGAAATTTGGAGTTGATGCATTTTCTCATTTTTTCTAGCCCCAAGCCATTTCTTTCTGAACCTGTCTCTGGTCTCCCTGTTTGCCTTCGCTTTCGTACTTACCGGGTAGCAGTGTTTGCTGTGGTCCTCGCCCGAGGCTGGGATCTAGAGGGTAAGCATTCCTGACTGGGGGGCTGGACTCCCGCTGGGGAACCAATTAAATGTACTACCACCTGGGGAGAGTGCGATATTTTTTATTACTTTCTAATTTCAGGCATTGAAATGGCTTCAGTTATCCTGAAGGAGCTAGAGAAGCGAAGCTTTTGATTTGTATTTCACTTACAGGGGTCCACACTCAAGTGTGCTCCGAGGATGTCCGTGAGGCCTCGGATCCCTGAAGTGGGGGAAGGTAAGACACAGAAAACAACAGCCCAACTTCCTCCCAAGGTTGCTTTATCATTCTGGGAACTGCCAGCTACTTTGGGAAAGTCTTTCTTTGAGAAGTCATTGAGCCGAGGAAAAAAGAATAGAAGAATGAGAACAAAACAATTTCAATGGATTCCAAATCTATTTAAACTACAAGAGTCAATCAAAACCATGCCTCTTTCCATGGCCCGATAGTAAAAAAAAAAAAAAAAAAAAAAAACTAGTGCCAATCGAGCGCCTCCTAAATGCTCATTAAGGCAAGAGAGAGACGTGTTTACTTCTAAATACGTTCACACAAACCCCCACAAGAGGTGCGAGGTGGTTGCTTCTAACTGCTGTTTGTTTTACTCCTGTTTCTCTTCTTTAAAGAGTTAGCATGAAACCAAACGGCTTGAAAAAGGAGGGGAGAGGTCCAAATATGTTCTAATGAGGAAGAAGCAAGGAAAAGTCAAATTCTTCCGGAATGTCTGAATTTGCATTTATCGTTGCAAACAAGGAAAAAAAAAAAACAAGGAAGGGCGCCTTAAAATCCAGCCTGGTGGATAAAACGAACCACACCAAACAGCTAACAACCCGGCAAAACAGCTAAAAGGACAAATTACTAGCCCTTCCAAACCCTTTCCACTTGCCACGGGGGTATTGGCTAAGATTTTCTTCTTCCTTTTTTCCTGACTTGCTTGCTTAGCCAGGAGGTAATTCTAAATGTTTATCTGACGTATCTCCCTGATACTCTGAAGGGATTTTTCTGTCCAGCAAAAGCTCCTCTGAAAACAGGGGCTCGCTTCACTTCCCATTTATGTTCCCAGGAACCACTGCTCGGTGTTTTTAGTATTTTACCGGTGAACAGTTAATTTTAGTGAGTCTGACTGTCAGAAACTGACATATATAACGCATGTTCAGTAACAATTTTGTAAAATGTGATTTGAAAATTAACATTTATAATTTTATAACAAGCTAGCTATCGTATTTCCTGTTGAACGATGCTCTGTTAAAATAATCTTTCCCACTTCTGAATAGAAATCCCATGAGAGCAAAAATATTTATCCTTATTGTTTATAACCTCCTTAAGCACCACTTTATCATATAATTTAAAACTCTATGATATAATTTAACAGCCAGTATTTATTTATTTAAAGAAAGGGGAACTGTTTCTTCAGAGTTCATATGACTCTAAAATTGCAAACCAAACCATCTTCTTTCCTTTTTACTTCTTTTCCTTTCCTTTCCTTTCCTTCCTTCCTTCCTTTCCTTCTGTGTGTCCATTTTAAAACTCAACAGCTGGATGTTTTTGGTTCAGAAGATCCATAAAAATTCAATTTCCCTTCAGGAATAAATATTTGTGGATTATCTGAAATGGCCAATGTTCTTGACAGGTCTTTAGGGAAAATACTTAATATAATTTTAACTAAAAAGACAATGTTCCAGACCAAAATATAGTTTGTGTCTATACTGGCCAAGAGAATTGAACCAATAATGCAATGAATAGAAGTATAAACGAATGAAGGAAGGAACAAACAGACAAAAAGCAGTTTCAAAATACTCAAAGAGTCCAGTGCACTGAGGCACTGAATTAGCTGGGTGACTTTCTCAGTTCCCCAGTCAGCGGGGAGGCTCTTGCCTACAACTGAGCTGGCGCTCGCTCGTCTTGCAACCTCTCGTCTGTCGCAAGGGACAACAGATTGTTAACCTCTGGGAAGTAGCGCTACTTCAACCACCCAATTTGGCATGTTATGTTTTACAGTTTCTAAAATTAACACGGAATCCAAACAAAAACATGACCGGTGTGGAAGTATACACAAAAGGCCCTGTCATCTGGTTGCTTCGAATCTGTTCATTATCAAAATTAGCTGCCTTGTTTGTCCTCCTTCCATTTTTGAATGCACACCATTAATTAACTAACCCATCATTACGTGCTGGTAATGACCAACTTTTCCAGGATTATCATTTTAAATACAGGATTTTACAGAAGTCTCAAAAGCTGGGGAGTCAGAGGGAGGCGGAGGTGGTGGAGAAGGTAGAAGATACGAGCAGGTAGAACTTAGCATGGCTTCTAGCTACTCTTGCTTTCTAAAGCAAGAACCGTACATGCAAACAATGCCAGCTTATTCCCTTGCATTGAGCAAAGCTAAATCTTTCCAGGCTTCACCGAGAAATCCTCTTCACAATATCTGCATGAATTATGAAGCTGACTTCTAACCAGATGTCGGGTGCTGCTCTGCCCTTCCTGTTTGCGCAGGACACATCGATGTTTAACTCATCATGCCCCTCGTATGTGTCTCATTTTTCAACCCGCTCTCATTTGGAGGTTACAAAGGAATTGGGGTTTCTTTTTAAGTCACTTTGATTTTACACAGTTTCAGCGAACAGATCCATGAAACTCCGAATAGAAGACAGAATTGAAGTGGGGAGAGAGGGAAAGAGGAGGGAGAAGAAAGAAAAGCAGATGATAAAAAAAACAAACCAAAAAACATCTAACGACCCATTTTCCCAAAGAGACTTCTGGACGCCCACTAAACTGAAACCATCTCTCGGGGCTTCCCATCTCAGACACTTCCTAGGGGTATGCTATCTCCAGGAAACACATCTCCTGAAGGCCTGGGCAGGAAACAAATTCAAGGCTAAAAGGAGCCACAGCAGATTCTTAAAATTCTATCTTTTGCACCCTGACTTTCCACTTAAGCATTCTTATTAAAAATTTCCTCCATCATCCTTCACATATACAATTTTCCAAGGCAGAGAATGGTTTTTTAGAGTCTCCGTGTGCCCATAAAATTCCGTCTCAGAGATTTTATTAATAATCATAAAAACATCAGTATCCATCAGGATCACTTTGGAAAGGAGGAGGTAGTTTTTCCTAAAAGTATGTTCAAATTGTCTGAAACCAATGTTAAAATGAAAGAGGGTTAACTGGAGACTGATGATTGATGGACCTCCCCCCCTCCCTCCTGCTCACCCGTGAGCACATGGCTGCAAGCTAACACAAGCCAGCTTGGGCGGCTGGATTGCACCTACCACACCTGCAGCCGGAAGCAGCTCCTCATGGAGGAAGCATTTCAACCTTCATGACTGCAGGAGGGGAAGGGAGCAACTAGGTGTCCAGTGCTACATATTTTTTTATGGCAGGAGGCTATGTTTTTTGGGACTCTGAGAAGTCTAGACTGAAGTGCTTAAAATGACTATTTGACTATTTCCCAGCCAACTTTAAGCGTTGGCCCAACAGTCCTCACTTGTTGATTGTCAGTTAAAAGCAGAGGGTCAACTAAATTAGCGAACAGAGAAACGATCCCTGCAGAGGGATTTGGAGGGTGGTCTTCTTGTTCATCTTCCAGAGGAAGTTGACTATGTGATCAAGATCCTTTCTCCCCTAAGCACCCTCCCTTTTTCTTTTCACATTATACATACCTTAAGCCCTGCAGTCAGGCAGAGCTTGGAACAGAGAAATTCAAAACTCTTAAAGACCAAAAAATCAGGAGAGGATTTGAGAGGTGGGGTGGATTGCACAATGGGACGGCCCCATCAATAGGAGAATTATTGAGCTGACAAACTATCTTATAATCTATCAATATGGTGGCAGTGTGAGGTGGCTTCAAGGACATGGATTGTGGAGTCAGAGAAGTTGAGCCTACATCAGCTCTGTTACTTCTAGTTACTCAACTACTCTGTGCCTCAGTTTCTTCATGTGCAAAATTAGGATACTAATACCTGCTTCAATGGGTTGTTGGATTTTCAGGAGTCAATGAATGGAAAACATCTGATACAGGGAACAATAGGCACTCAAGATATGTTATTGTCCTCTCTTAATCATAACCAGGAAGCTTTTTTGTGATTACTGGCTATAACAAAAATGGTTCCCTAAATTGGTTGAACATCAGTGCAAACTGGGGAACTTAAAAAAGACATATTCCCAGTACTTTTTGGCGTGAGGCCCAGAAATCTTCCCTAGGTGAGTCTAATGTAGTCAACCTAGCATAAGACTATTATGACCGATACCCTGTACCATTACTACGAAAGGTAGTGAAGAAGCATTAAATGTAGTCCTTGCCTCCAAGGAGCTTCTAGTCTGGCCGTGAAGATAAGATCAGTGCACATAAGTTATTCATGAGCAATGAGAGCTACACTGGAACTGAGGAGTAACTTGTGTGGCCTCATCAATACGCTCTAAAGGATTTCAGAGAAATGATAATGCCCGTTAGTTGAAGTATGCCAGAAAGACCGAGGAATATTGAAGAATATTGTAAGTTCTGTGGTGGTCTTTTATGGTGATGAGTCACCAAAAATAAATAAATAAATAAATGCAAAATCATGTGTGCATTTCTACTTTTGGTGGGAAATTTATAACTTCGATCACCTTCTCAAAACGGTCCATGACCTCCGAAAGTTTAATACTGCAGTTCTAATGGTTGACATTATTGAGTACTTACCATAAGCCAGGCCTGTTCCAAACACTTTATTTATATTATCTAATGTGTGTACCATTATTATCTTCATTTTATAAATGAGAAAACAGAGGCCCAGAGAAGTTAAACACCTTGCCCATTGTACCCAGCTAGTGAGCCAGATTCATCATCAACACCCCCACCTCCAGCTCCTGGGTTCATGATCTTATAAACAATAGCTCATTTTGGCACTTGCTCCATTTCTGGAACACAGACCGTCTGAATCTTATGGCTCAGTCCTGGAAGGTGGAAAGAACCAAGAGCCACTCTTCCACCTTGAGAGTCAACTCCCTCTGAGCCAACAAGGCCAGACTGGGTTTGCTCACATCTTTGATTCAGAATTCATTTATGCATTTATATACATTCATTCGTTGATTCTTTACATTGGTGAAAATTAGGAAAAGAGAGAATTGGGGATTAGGATGAGATAAGGGAGGAAAAGTGGGTGGCAGAGCAGAAAAGCTGTTTTTTACAGCCCAGCCTCAAGAAAATGAAAACACACAGGACTATGAGATCACATTCTCACCTGAGAGCAGACTGAGGGAGCTTAGGAAGTAAACTTCCCCCAGGTGCCAATCGTTGTCCTTACTCTATTTAAGACAGAGTTTCTCAACCTTGCCACTACTGGCATTTTGGACTGGATAATTCTTTGTTGTGGGGGGAGGTCCTGTACATCGTAGGATGTTTATCAGCCTCCCTGGCTCTACCTACTAGATGCCAGCAGCATCTCCTCGCTAAGTGTGACAATCATAAATGTCTCCAGACATTGCCAACTGTCTGCTGGTGTGTGTGTGGGGGTGGGGTGGGATGGGGGGAGGGGTGCTGCAAAATCTCCCCTGCCTGGTTTAAACTAAATAAAATATATTCTCAAAAGTTACACAATGCCTTTCCCAGCAAAAGTTTCCACATTACCATGTGTTCCTTTGAGCCATGACCACGAGGTGAAGTGAGTAAATATATTGATTTGACAAGCAGTTAGTACACAAGTCTGATTGTGAAGTGAAGTGTTTCCCTCAAAACTATTCCATATAAGGCAAGGGCAAAGTTTCTCATTCCTGACACTTTCTCAATTACTGCATTTTGAATATCAAAGAAGTGTTTTGGGGAAAACATTACCCTGAAGTGACCTCAACTGATGATGGGGTGGAGGAAGGGCTTATAGATGTCACCTGATAAAATGAGGAGAAAAAAGACAGGCAAAAATATTTAACACAGATCTGGATGATATTTCAAGGATATGACTTCATTGTGGCAAATGTTGAAGGTATTTTAAGCAAGTCTTTTGAAGCTCACTTTTTTAAAAAGCATATTGTAAATGGTGACCTTGTGGAGATCATAAATATCCACCCATAGGACAAATGAAAAAACCTCTTGGGGCTTAGAACAAAAATTTCAGTGACAGGATCTTGCATGGATTCAAAGTGCTGTGTCTTGCACCATTTAGAAGAGAATATGACGTGCAATGGAGTTCTGTGTTAGATGGTTCACAAATGGCACCAGTGACGACAAAGACAGGTGACAAAGGTGGACAGTAAGAGTCGGAATGCAATTACTTCAGGGCCTAAAATTTTCTTAAAAGATTGAGGAAATGATACTTCTAAGTGTTTATATTATTTTATATAATATGCAATATGTGCAAATAAATGAATACATTAAATATGGCAAGTAGATGTGCTACTATTTCATAAAAGTTTACTTGCTGTAGGTGACCTTCCCTTTGGAAAATGAGACATTTTTTCATATTTAGGCTTGTCTTATATTCAGGCATATACTCTATTTAAACCAGAGGCTGTCGAGTTGATTCAACTCAGGCTAACCTTATGTGTGTCAGAGTAGAACTGTGCTCCACAGGGTTTTTGGTGGTTGATTTTTCGGAAGTAGATAGCCATTCTTTTCTTCTGAGGTGCCTCTGGGTAGACTAGTAGCTCCAACATTTTGGTTAGCAGTAAAGTACATTACTTATCTGCATCACCCAGTGTTTCTGTCTTTAATGATAGGAAATATCTCAAAAATTTTGTGCACTCAAACCTGTGTTTCATCCATCTTGAGACCAGAAGAAGTAGAAAGTACTCAGCTACCACTCCTGAACATTCTGATTAGGAACACAATAGACAAATCCTGATAAACAGGGAGAAAAACATGGAACAGAACTTCAAATTCTTAAAGAATTCAGACTTACTGAACTATTGAGGCTGGAGGAGTCCCCGAGATTATGGCCATGAGTTTCTCTTCAAAACTTGAAACTACCCCTTGAAGTCACCTTTAAACTAAGTAATAGTGTAGTCCAAAGAGTATAGATTCTCATCCTTGAGTATTGTATTAAAGAAAAATAAATTATCTCTATAAGGCAAAAGGGTCTAACAGCCATTTTGAAGCATAGTTGAGAAGATTGGGGGGCAGGGAGTTTAAGTAAGTGGGAGTGAAACAACTAGAACAGAAATAATGAGAATGTTGACAATGTGGAGAATGTAACCAATGTCATTGATCATTATGTCTATAAGCTGTGGAATGGGAGCAGGTTTTGCCGTGTTTACTGTCATCAAAAGTAAAATTAAATATTTTTTTAAAAAGCTTTCATATTAAAAAAAAATTTTTTTCATGTACTTTACTCAACCCATCAGCAAATGTTTGTTGAAGGCCAACTGTTGGCCATATCCTCACCATCTTCATCTCACCTCAACTTTTGTTGTGTGGGAAGACACACTGGCCCACATTCTCCTTAGGCCTGCCGCCTGTCTTGGCTGTCTGAGTGGCTTCGTTAACTTACTCAAACCACTGGGTGACTCTATACGGAGGCCCTCTTTCATTAACACTGCTAAAATCACGGAGCTACCACAACCCATTAGCCTTTCAACCCCATGCTCAGATGCTTCCTTAAGACATAAGGGAAGCCAGGCAACAAAGCATCTGCAGAACCACAGAGATTTGATATAAGATCAAAATAACAGCAGAACTTTTTAATTGTGAAACAATGGCTCAAGAGGGGAAGAATCAAATAAGAAATGGTAAATATTCAATAAAGAGCGTGATTAGAGTTCTCGGGCAGGGAATACCCACAGCTATCTTTACACCAACTTAAATCAGGCAGAAAGGCTCGAACAACGAGGATAAAATGAAATAATGGATGCATTATTTCTACTGGGACCTGCATTGCTATTTGGCCTAATTATTCTTGATGTTTCACCCATTGTATGAGAAGCTTCTTCAGAGGGAAGAAATAACAATTTGGCTCCTTGAGACCAAAGAACAAAGGGCCTTGGTGCTCTCCAGAAGCTCGACTATCTTTAGGAGGAGAAAGAATCTGTTCATTAGCAGGAAATCTCCCCAGAAGTCTTGAATATCTCCCCAAATAATTCCTTAATGAATTTCAAATGCCCACAAGGAGGAAAATTCAGAAGCCTTGCTGCAGAGGTGAGATAAAAGATGTAGCTTAGGTCAAGGAAACGTTCCCACCACCCTAACTCTATGGTCACTGGTGTTTGTGTGTGTTTTAACCATAAAATGGGCAAAGGGAGCATATCCCCAGGTTTGCTTCTCGCTATGCCCTCTAGAGTAAGGGCAGGGTTTAGCTAAGGGTGATAGAAAACCCAAAATAACAATGATCCTGGGTGGTGTAAACAGTTAAGCCCTCAGCTGCTAATCAAAAGGTTGGCAGATCGAGTCCACCTAGAGGCACCTTGTAAGAAAGGCCTGCCTGGCAATCTACTTTTGAAAAATCAGTCATTGAAAACCCCTATGGAACACACACATGGGGTTGCCATGAGTCAGAATCAGCTCAACAGCAACTGGATTTTTTTTTAAAAAACTAGATGTTCGTTTCCCTGTCAAATGGAAGTCTGCATGTCCAGCACTCCAGGGCTGAAACAGCAGTCCCCATCAGCAGGGCCTCGGACTCCTTCGTTATTTTTGCTCTACCCTAGCTTTGGATGGCTTTCATTGTGTGGTTCAGGATGGCTGCTTCATCTCTAAGCATTGTGTCCACATTCCAGAAAAGGTAGACAGTATGGCCCCTGTCCATAAAGATCCCTCTCTTGGAGTTGTACACACCACTTCCATTTATATTCTATTTACCAGAACTAAGTCACTTGGCCTTGCCTAACTGCAAGGCAAGCTGGGAAATATAGTCTTTATTTTGGGAAGCCGTGTGACCAGCTAAAAGTCTATTGCTATGGAAGAAAGTGAAAGGATTTTTTTTTTTCTTTTTTCAATGGATGATATATTTTTTTTTTTATTAACTTTTATTGAGCTTCAAGTGAACGTTTACAAATCAAGTCAGTCTGTCACATATAAGTTAATATACATCTTACTCCTTACTCCCACTTGCTCTCCCCCTAATGAGTCAGCCCTTCCAGTCTCTCCTTTTGTGAAAACTTTGGCAGCCTCCAACTCTCTCTATCCTCCCATCCCCCCTCCAGACAGGAGATGCCAAAGATGATATTTTTTCTAAATTGAACTTTTGATGAAGGTTTACAGAACAAACTAGTTTCTCATCAAAGTTAGTACACACATTGTTGTATGACATTGGTTAACAACCTCATGATATGTCAACACTCTCCCTTCTAAACCCTGGGTTACCTATCAAGCTTTCTTGCTCCCTCCTACTTTCCAACCCCGCCCCAGGGCTGGTATGCCCCTTTAGTCTTGTTTTGTTCCACACGGCTGTTCAATCTTTAGCTGAAGGGTGAACCTCAAGAGTGGCCTCATTACTGAGCTAAAAGTGTGTCCAGGGTCCATACTCTCAGGGTTTCTCCAGTGTCTGTCAGGACAGCTAGTCTGGTCTTTCTTTTTGAGTTAGAATTTTGTTCTACATATTTCTCCTGCTCTGTCCAGGACCCTCTCTTGTGATCCCTGTCAAAGCAGTCAGTGGTGGCAGCCGGGTGCCACCTCATTGTACTGGACTCAGTCTGGTGGAGGCTGTGGTAGATATGGTCCATTAGTCCTTTGGACTAATCTAGGGAAAGAATACATTGAAGAACAACTAGCAGTCTCTGCAACATTCTCCAAGGTATCATAACATCAGGGGTTTCTTTCCAGACCACACCTCTCCTCTAAGAACCCCCATCCATCCATAGGAGCTGATTGATACGACTGTAGTCAAAATAGGGATTCAGGCTGCCAGGCCGCGATGAATTGGGCCAAGAGTTTACAGAAAACTCAGGCTGGTTCACTTGTGTTTTCTATCTCAGGAATTTGGAATTAGGATACAGTCATTGTCATAACTGGTTTAAAATCAGAAAAGGTGTACATCAGGGTTGTATCCTTTCACCGTACTTATTCAGTGTGCATGCTGAACAAATAATTGGAAAAGCTGGACTATATGAAGAGAAATGCAGCATCAGGATTGGAGGAAGACTCATCAACAACCTATAATATGCAGATGACACAACCTTGATTGCCGAAAGTGAAAAGGACTTGAAGCACTTACTGATGAAGATCTAAGACTACAGCCTTCTGTGTGGATTACACATCAACATAAAGAAAACAAGCTGGACCAATAAGCAACATCATGATAAACCGAGAAAAGATTGAAGTTGTCAAGGATTTCATTTTACTTGGATCCACAAAGAATGCACATGGAAGGAGCGGTCAGGAAATCAAACAACATATTGCATTGGACGAATCTGCTGCCAAAGACCTCTTTAAAGCAAAGATGTCACCTTGAGGACTAAGGTGGGACTGACCCAAACCTTGGCATTTTCAATCACCTCATATGCATGTGAGAGCTGGACAATGAATAAGGAAGGCTGAAGAAGAACTGATGCCTTTGAATTATGGTATAGACAAAGGATATTGAATATATCATGGACTGCCAGAAGAATGAACACATCTGTCTTGGAAGAAGTACAGCCAGGATGCTGCTTAAAAGCAAAGATGGTGAGAGTTCATCTCACTTACTTTGGACATGTTATCAGGAGGAACCAGTCCCTGGAGAAG
Organism: Loxodonta africana; assembly: GCF_030014295.1. Classification (NCBI taxonomy): domain Eukaryota; kingdom Metazoa; phylum Chordata; class Mammalia; order Proboscidea; family Elephantidae; genus Loxodonta; species Loxodonta africana. The sequence continues at coordinate 21,477,179 of NC_087357.1, forward strand.
GACAATCACATCTGGTAAAGTAGAGAGTCAGTGAAAAAGAGGAAGACCCTAAATGCGATGGATTGATACAGTGGCCGCAACAACAGGCTCAGACATATCTACTATTGTGAGGATGGTGCAGGACTGAGCAGTGTTTTGTTCTGTTGTTCATGGATGGGGTGGCTATGAGCCAGAATCGACTCGGCGGCACTCAACAACAATGAGAATTGTCATTAGTCTCTTTGAGGCTCAGAGTGAACATCTTCTGCCAAGTGTGTCTAGAAACAGTGCTGTCGTGCACAGCCGCAGAGAGAACCAAGGACAAGAGACCATACAAGCCCGAACTGCGGAAAGTCTGAGAGATCAGCTGCCCCAGTATCTGATGCCTTTCCAGTTCTGGGTTCTGCACTCTTGGGGCTTGGCTGCATTTCCTTCCCTTGGGTTGACTTTACAAAAGTCCTCCATTTGGGGGTTAAGCGAGTGTGAGTGGGTTTCTCATTTGTGCAACCAGGGACTACAACAGCGTCCCTATGTGGCTGTGGGTCTAGCATGTTAGAGCAGTAAGTTCGATGCTCTCTTTCTTGTCCTGGCCAAAGTCAAAAGCACAACCCTCTCCTCAGTACTGTGACCTCTGAGACTAGTAAGCCCATCATGTTGATTTGCCTTAAGAGTTTAAACTGTCCCCCTTCCTTTGCAATACTTTTCCATTAGATCTTGAACCATCTGGAGACACCACACAATACCACAGCACCGCAAAGGAGGGACACTTGCTGGCAATAATAGAAAGTGAGACAGGGGTTAGGAGACATATTTTGGAACAGGTGAGCCATCTACTGACCCTCAGATCACCCCTGGATGTAAAGTTATCTGCTTAACTCAGGTAGAGAGTCTGACCTCCAGTACCACCCCTAACTTGGTGGTAAACAGATTGCGTCTTGTGTCTCAGATCAAAACAATTCCCTTCCAAAGAATGAGACTGAAACTCAATTACTAGGTATTACAGCCATTGCTAGGAATTTCTCCTTTGCATGTTTCGAACATTGAACGCATGCAGAAGCCACCAGATGAATTCTTCTGTTTATTAACTTGTCCTTTGAAACCAAGTTCCCAAAGTATAATCATCTCACCTCCTTCCCCTCTCTGGGTCTCACTTTCCTCTTTTGTAAAATAGAAAGATGGTATTAGAACCCTCTTCCAACGTGGATATTGTATGAGTCGCACTCACAGAAGGGGTAGGATCCATCAGTGGTTTCTGAAGACAGGGGACAGTTCAAACATTGGCTCTACCACTTACTAGCTGTTTAAACCCAAATCCATTGCCATCGAGTCAATTCCCACTCATAGCAACACTATAGGGCAGAGAAGAACTGCCCCATAAGGTATCTAAGCCTGTAATCTTTGCAGAAGCAGGCTGCCACATCTTTCTCCCGCGGAGCATCTGGTGGGTTCAAACCGCCAATCTTTTGGTTAGCAGCCAAGCTCTTAACCACTGTGACACTAGGGCTCCTTACTCCTGGGAAATTTATCTCTAACCCTAAATCTCAGCTTTCCAACCTGTAAATGAGAAATCGTGGTAACATGTACCTTCTGAGGGGCTCACTGGGGCTAAATGATGATGTTAAATGCTTAGCACAGTGTGCCTAACACACGGTATGTGTGCAATTCGTTTTTAGTCATTGTGGCACTGATGACCTCCTGTTCCCCTGAAATGGACCTGCCTGGCAGACTACCACCCTCACCCCCAACACCATATGACACGCACGCAGACTGACTTGTCATCCTCAATAAATGTTGCTTTTATTAATTAACTGTGTGTGAGGGCAAAGCTAAAGCAAAGCAGTGGGGGAAGTAGGAGTGAGGGTGCCTGAGCTGTAAAAAATTTCTGAGTTATTTTCCAAATAATCTGGCTTGGCAAGAAGAAAGCTGGGGGAGGGAATCCCTTACTAAGCACTTGTCCTGTTAATTTTCAAACCCAAGTGTGGATTTCAATGGAAATTTAATCCATATGTTCCCAATTCTTTTGCACTTAACCTATCAAAATATTGTTTGAAAATAATTATTTGATGTCTAATAAACAGGTTTTCCTGCAAATTTTTCCAAGTGGAGCCACCTGTATGATGTTTGCTTGAAAGGCAAACAGCCCCAGCTGAGTCTCGAGGTGCTTCCTGTCCACAGTTCTGTTGACTGAGCAGCCACCTTCATGACTCACCCCTATTGGCTAGATATGATTGGACTAGGTTGGTTATCTGACACAGGGTAGCCACCCATGGCATACTGGCCAGCTCTGAAGGCAGTATGTCTTAAAAAGATGTGCTTAGCCAATCTTCCTGTTGGGAATTTGAACAAAGTGAGTCAGAACAAAGCTGCTAGTGACCTATGGATACTGCATAGTTTTGTAAATGCTGGGCTGGGACCACTGTAGGCTTAGTGTATTCCCCCAGAAGTAAACAAGAGTTTTTCTGGGAGGTGGTCCACGAAACACTGGTAGTGGTTAGAAAGTGGGGAAGTGAAATAAGAAAGGGAGTAAGTCAATCAAGAATGTTTCTGTGGTAGGCAACTGGAGTTTCATGTTGCTGGGGAACCCTGGGAGCCGGGGTAGAATGTGTGCCTCAGAGTTATCTTGGCCAGAGGGTGAAGGAGCTGGGGTACTCATTCTGCAACTCCTGTAAGTAATTGGTTGAGAACTGCTCTGAGGGGCATAAATTCCCTAGCATTTCTTGCCTGCCCTGTAAGAAAGCTCTCAGCAAAGAGTCATAGGTGCTGGCATTTAAAACATGGACTGTTGCACCCAGAAGTAACAAGCACTGAGGGCATCTGCGCAAGGCACCAACAACATTGCAACATGAGCTTACATGCAAGTCAAAGCTAGTCTTGACTAGAGAGAGAGGAGAACAGAACAGATGCACAGAGAAGATAAAAGAGATGAGACAGGACAGGGACACTTTGAGAGGTAGCTTGGTTTCTTTCCTACTTTAATAGTTCAGCTTTTTCTAGATTCCCTCAAGGACTCTGTAACTTTCAAATTACCTTCCCCCATCCCCTCAAGCTCGTTTGAATGCATTTGTTTCTTATACAGGTAAAAAAAGGACTTTCTTCTCCTTGTATCATCAACAATCATAGAGATATAGAATTTCAGAGAATATATCAGAGTTCCCCTCCACCCAACATCAACCAGCCAATCACTTGCCATTGAGTAGATTCCAACTCATGGTGACCCCATGCATGTCAGAGTAGAACTGTGCTCCACGGAGTTCTCAATGACTGATATTTCAATAGATCAGTAGATCACCAGGCCTTCCTTCTGATGCAGCTCTGGGTGAACTCAAACCACCAAACTTTCAGTTAGCAGTCAAACATGTTAACCCTCCATACCACCCAGTAACTCCATCTTCAGCAGTAACCATATTTAACAGTAATTGTGAGGCTTTTCCTGACCTCCCATCATGGAAATTCAAAGGTCTAGTTCTTTCTTTCTACCGGAAGTGTAATGGCCATCCATGGTGCTCCACACTGGTTTTGAGGATCAAGGAAGGAAATGTGCTGGGAAGGGTCTCAGGAGAAGAGAGGAGGGGAACAGAGCTGACTGTGGAGGTGTTCAGTATCTCTGTGTCCTGCTTTCCAAAGTCCTTGACTTTCCACTCCAGGCCTTAGAAAGTCTGATGCCAATCTGCTCCGTAAGTTTTATCTCCCACTCCTTTTCTGTACATACATTGCACTCCAAATGTGACTTGCTGATTTTCCACCTCCATATCCTTATTCAGGCCACTCCAACCACCCAGAAAGCCTTCCATATCCTATAATTTCCTTACTTTTGGTTAGTAGCTGGTTGAGCTAACCATTTGCATCACCCAAGGACTCTGTCTGGGGAGGTGGGGAGAAGGGAAGGTAGTTTCCCATAAGGAACTCAAGGTGCTGTAGGCAACCAGAAACCAAATAACCTAATGTCTCCTGCTGCGTGGAATGGGCTGAAGTTTAGGTCTGATAAGAGGACTTCAGGAGGTCAGTGGCCACCACTTGCCCACACCTTATTTTAAAGGAGTACAAGATGGCTACATTGCAGGAGACTCTGAAATCCCCTTCTGGGCTGGAGTAGAGGCTGGGAGGGAGGTTTTTCTTACATGTTTCCAGTCTTGTTGGGGGCAATAGACTTGAATGCCCTACAGTGATTGGGATCTTTCGTAGTGAAATCACACAGTTGGCTTTTTCTTTTCCAGTACAGGATATTCAGAGTAAGAGACAGATTTAAAAGTAAAAAATTGAGTATAGAAGTAAAGGTCGGGAACACCTAAGGAAGCAGGAGAGCAGTGGGATGCAGACCCCAAATTCTCATAAGACCAGACTTAATGGTCTGACTGAGACTAGAAGGACCCTGGTGGTCATGGCCCCCAGAGCTTCTGTTGCCCCAGGACAGGAACCATTCCCGAAGCCAACTCTTCAGACATGGATTGGACTGGACAATGGGTTGGAGAGGGATGCTGGTGAGGAGTGAGCTTCTTGGATCAGGTGGACACTTGAGACTATGTTGGCATCTCCTGCCCAGAGGGGAAACGAGAGGGTAGAGGGGGCTAGAAGCTGGTGAAATGGACATGAAAAGAGAGAATGGAGGGAAAGACCGGGCTGTGTCATTAGGGGGAGAGTAACTGGGAGTGTGTAGCAAGGTATATATGGGTTTTTGTGTGAGAGACTGACTTGATCTGTAAACTTTCACTTAAAGTACAATAAAAATTATTTTTAAAAAAGAAGTAAAGGTTGGGAAGTGGGGCCAAGATGATGGAGTAGTCAGATGTTCCTGTGGTCCCTCTTACAACAAAGACCCCCCCCAAAAAAAGCGAATTGATTATATATGACAATCTAAGACCCCTGAACATCAAAGGCAAAGTTGAGGATCAGACTGAGTGGCAGGGAGAAGGAGAGGCAATTCAGAAGCAGCGAGGGGTTGCCAGACCTGACCTGGTGGGAACCAGCACCCTACAGGCAGGGATTGCCTGGTGCCAGTGGTGAGGCAAGCAGTGGCGTTCAGGATGCATTTTTCATACTAGGTGAGGTCTAGCAGCGGAGGGTCTACTCATGCCTCCAGAATCAGCAAAAAACAGCACTCAATCGGCAAAAGATAAGTACATGCATCTAACCTACCATGCAGATCAAAAAACACCCCTTTGGGAAGAACCTTTTTTCCACATACCTGCTCCCTTCCCACTCTGCACTGGGTCCAAGCCAGCTTCAGAGACTGAAGTGTTCCCTGGGCTGGAAGTAGGACCCATCACATACTCTGAGCCATTCTCCCAGCCTTGGAGAGGAAAAAAATTAACAAATGGAAAAAATAATCTGCCAACTCCCCTAAGCTGGGAACTCAGAGTGAAAACAGCTCCTTCACCTAGGCACAGGCATATGGGATCCATGGACTATGAATGTGTTTCATCCCTGCATAGACTTGTATGGGCCCATTTCAACAGCATGGGTCCTCATTAGCACAGTACAACAGTGTATATACCTGAAGTCTAACTTCAACTGTTTCAGCTACATGGTGGAGAGGCAGGTTCATGACATTTGACACCACTCTGCCTATTAAGCAGGGTTTTTTTTTTTCACCTACCTACATCAGGGGCCTGAGGATTGGTGACTCTACCCATGCCACCTAGCCACCCAGAGGTCCAAGAATAAGTGATACCTCCCAGTCCTTACAACCAAAAGCATTGGGTGCCCATAGTCTGGCTGCAAAACCCACCCACCTACAGCTTCTAGGGAACAAGGACAGACTTTCCTCACACTCAGGGGCAGTTGCTGGCTCCCTGTCTTGCTCAGCATGTGACCCACTACTGCACCCAGATATCTGTGCCTACACCAATCAACCCTGCTCATCTAGGACTGTAGGTAAGAGCCTGCACCACACATTTGGTGACCAGCTACCTGGGCACTTGAGCTGAATTCATACAAGAAAAGTAAATGGACTCCTGGCCTCACATACCTAGTAACAGCTCTAATCACCTGGTAACAGGATGTTAGAGCTTTGAAGTTGCCAATAATCAAACTATCTCGCTTAAGCAGCCTATCTGGGCATATCAAAACAAAACAAAACAAGAAGCTAGGACACAAAACAAACATAAAATAAATAAATACGATAACTTATTGATGGCTCAGAGACAGCAATCAATATAAAATCACATATAAAGAGGCTGACTATAATGGCTTCAGCAAGCTCCCAAATCAGAGAATCAAAAAATCTTCCCGATGAAGAGAACTTCCTGGGAATACTGGAGGTAGAATACAAAAGATTAATATACAGAACTCTTCAAGAGATCAGGAAGGAAATCAGGCAACATGCAGAACAAGCCAAGGAGCACACAGACAAACGAATACAGAAACTTAAGAAGATTAAAAAGGAGCATAATGACAAATTTAATAGGCTGCAAGAATTAGTAGAGAAACAGCAAACAGAAGATTAAAAATATAATTTCAGAATTAGACAACTCAATAGAAAGTCATAGGAGCAGAATTAAGGCAATGGAAGTCAGAATTAGTGAGATTGAAGATAAAACACTTGACACTAACATATTTGAGGAGAAATCAGATAAAATAGTTTTAAAAAATGAAGGGACCCTAAGAATTATGTGGGACTTTATCAAGAGGAATAACTTACGAGTGATTGGAGTACCAGAACAGTGGGAGATAACAGAAAATACAGAGAGAATTGTTGAAGATTTGTTGGCAGAAAACTTCCCTGATATTGTGAAAGATAAGAAGATATCTATCCAAGATGCTCATCGAACCCCATACAAGGTGGATCTCAAAAGAAAGTCACCAAGACATATTATAATCAAACTTGCCAAAGCCAAAGATAAAGAGAGAATTTCAAGAGTGGCTAGGGATAAATGAAAAGTCAACTACAAAAGAAAGTCAATAAGATGAAACTCTGACTATTCAGCAAAAACCATGCAGGCAAGAAGGTAATAGGATAACATATATAAAGCCTTGAAGAAAAAAAATTGCCAACCAAGAATTATATATCCAGCAAAACTGTCTCTCAAATATGATGGTAAAATTAGGGCATTTCCAGATAAACAGAGATTTAGGGAATTTGTAAAAACCAAACCAAAATTACAAGGAATACTAGTGAGTCCTCTGGTTAGGAAATCAATAACATCAGATAAGAACCCAAGATTAGAACACAGGACAGAGCAACCAGATATCAACCCAGACAGGGAAGTCACAAAAATAAGTCAAAGCTAAAACACTGAAAATAGGGAAACAGAGATGTCAATACGTAAAAGATGACAACATTAAAACAAAAATAGGGACTAAAAAATGTAGTCATAGAGCTTTCCATAAGGAAAGGAAGTCAAGGTGATATAAAGAAATAAAAGATAGGTTTAAACTTAGAGTAATAAGGGTAAATATTAAGGTGACCACAAAGGAAACTAACAATCCTAAGCAACAAAATAAAAAACAAGAAAAACATAAAGACTCAGCAAATACAAAATCAACAACAATGAAAAAGAGGAAAAGAAAATATATAAAGAAAAACAACTCAGCACAGAAAACTAAGTGCCACAAAGAAACTGTCCACAACACACACAAAAAATAAAGACATAAAAATAGTAGCACTAAACTCATACCTATCCATAATTACACTGAATGTAAATGGACTAACCCAGTAACAATTGCCGTCGAGTCGTTGCTGACTAAAAGCACCAATAAAGAGACAGAGAGTGGCAGAATGGATTAAAAAACAGTATCCGTCTATATGCTGCCTACAAGAGACACATTTTAGACTTAAAGACACAAACAAACTAAAACTCGAAGGATGGAAAAAATATATCAAGCAAGTAACAATCAAAAAAGAGCAGGAGTTGCAATATTAATCTCTGGCAAAATAGACTTTAAAGTAGCATTCACCACAAAGGATAAGGAAAGACACTATATAATGATTAAAGGGTCAATACACCAGGACGACATGACCATAATAAATATTTGTGCACCCAACAACAGGGCTCCAAAATACATTAACAAACTCTAACAGCATTGAAAAGAGAGATAGACAGCTCCACAATAATAAAAGGAGACTTCAACACACAACTTTTGGTGTGATAAATAAAGACATGGAAGATCTAAATGCCACGATCAACCAACTTGACCTCATAGGCATATATAGGACACTCCACCCAACAGCAGCCAAGTATACTTTCTTTTCCAACGCACATGAAACAGTCTCCAGAAAAGACCACATATTAGGTCATAAACCAAGCCTTAACAGAATCCAAAGCATCGAATTATTACAAAGTATCTTTTCTGACCATAAAGCCATAGAGGTAGAAACCAATAACAGAAAAAGCAAGGAAAAAAAAAAAATCAAACACAAGGAAACTGAACAACACCTTGCTCAAAAACTACTGGGTTAGGGAAGAAATTAAGGATGGAATGAAGAAACTCATAGAATCAAATGAGAATGAAAACACATCCTACCAGAACCTTTGGGACACAGCAGAAGTAGTGCTCAGAGGTCAATTTACAGCAATAAACGCACACATTCAAAAAAAGAAAAAAGGCCCCAAATCAAAGAATTAACCCAAGAACTCAAACAAATAGAAAAGAGAACAGCAAAAGAAACCCTCGGGCACAAGAAGAAAGAAGATAACAAAAATTAGAGCAGAATTAAATGAAATAGAGAATAGAAAAACAACCAAAAGCGTTAACAAGACCAAAAGCTGGTTCTTTGAAAAGATCAATAAACTATTGACCAAACTGACAAAGGAAAAACAGGTGAGGAAGCAAATAACCTGAATAAGAAATGAGATGGGCGATATCACAACAGACCCAAGTAAAACTGAAAGAATCATGACAGAATACTATGAAAAGCTGTACTCTAACAAATTTGAAAACTAGAGGAAACGGACAAATTTCTAGAAACACACTACCTACCTAAACTAACACAAACAGAGGTGGAACAACTAAATAAACTTATAACAAAAGAAGAGATTGAAATGGTAATTAAGAAACTCCCAACAAAAAAAAAAGCCCTGGCCCTGATGGTTTCACTGGAGAATTCTACCAAACTTTCAGAGAAGACTTAACACCACTGCTACTAAAGGTATTTCAGAGCATATAAAAGGACGGAATGCTTCCAAACTCATTCTATGCAGCCAGCATAACCCTGATACTAAAACCAGGTAAAGACACCACAAAAAAGAAAATCACAGACCAATGTCCCTCATGAACTTAGATGCAAAATTCTCAACAAAATTCTAGTCAATAGAATTCAACAACATATCAAAAAAATAATTTACAATGACCAAGTGGGATTCATACCAGTATGCAGGGACGGTTCAACATTACAAAAACAATCAATGTAATCTATCACATAAATAAAAGATAAGAATCACACGATCTTATCAATTGATGCAGAAAAGGCATTTGACAAAGTTCAACACTCATTCATGATAAAAACTCTCAGAAAATAGGAATAGGAGGGAAATTCCTCAACATAATGAAGGGCATTTATACAAAGCCAACAGCCAACATCACCCTAAATGGAGAGAGTCTGGAAGCATTCCCCTTAAGGACTGGAACCAGACAAGGATGCCCTTTATCATCACTCTTATTCAACATTGTGCTGGAAGTCCTAGCCAGAGCAATTAGGCTAGATAAAGAAATAAACAGCACCCAGATTGGTAAGGAAGAAGTAAACGTATCTGTATTTGCTGATGATATGATCTTATACACAGAATATCCTAAAGAATCCACAAAAAAACTAGTGAAACTAATACAAGAGTTCAGCAGCCATCAAGATACAAGATAAACATACAAAAATCAGTTGGATTCCTCTACACCAACAAAGAGAACATTGAAGAAAAAAATCACCAAATCAATACCATTTACAGTAGCCCCCAAGAAGATAAAATACATAGGAATAAATCTAACCAGAGACATAAAAGACCTGTACAAAGAAAACTACAAGACACTACTGAAAGAAATCAAAAAGGACCAACATAAGTGGAAAAATATAAATTGCTCATGGATAGGAACACTCAACATTGTGGAAATATCTATTCTACCCAAAGCGATGCAATCCCAATTGAAATTCCAATGGCATTTTTTAATGAGATGGAGAAAAAAATCATCAGCTTCATATGGAAAGGGAAGAGGTCTTAAATAAGTAAAGCATTATTGAAGAAGAACAAAGTAGGAGGCCTCACACTACCTGATTTTAGAACCTATTATACCACCATGGTAGGCCTCACACTACCTGATTTTAGAACCTATTATACCACCATGGTAGTCAAAACAGCCTGGTACTGGTACAACAACAGATACATAGACCATTGGACCAGAATTGAGAATCCAGGCATAAATTTATCCACTTATGAGCAGCTGATATTTGACGAAGGCCCAAAGCCCATTAGTTGAGGAAAAGACAATCTCTTTAACAAATGGTGCTGGCATAACTGGATATCCAAGTGCAAAAAAATGAAACAAGACCCATACATCACACCATATACAAAAACTAACCCAAAATGGATCAAAGACCTAAATATAAAATATAAAACAATAAAGATCATGGAAGAAAAAGTAGGGACAACACTAGGAGCCCTAATACATGGCATAAACAGAATACAAAACATTATTAACGATGCACAAACACCAGAAGAGAAACTAGATAACTGGGAGCTCCCAAAAATCAAACACTTATGCTCATCCAAAGACTTCACCAAAAGAGTAAAAAGACAACCTACAGACTGGGAAAAATTTTTTGGCTGCAACAAATCCTATCCATGTCTACTCTCTAAAATTGACAAGATACTGCAAAACCTCAACAACAAAAAGACAAATTACCCAATTTAAAAATGGGCAAAAGATATGAATAGGCACTTCACCAAAGAAGACACTCAGGCGGCTAACAGATACATGAGGAAATGCTCACGATCATTAGCCATTAGAGAAATGCAAATCAAAATTACAATGAGATACATCTCACCCCAATAAGGCTAGCATTAATCCAAAAAACACAAAATAATAAATGTTGGAGGGGTTGCGGAGAGACTGGAACACTTATACCCTGCTGGTGGCAATGTAAAATGGAAAAGCCACTTTGGAAATCGATTTGGTGCCTCCTTAAAAAGCTGGAAATCGAACTACCATATGATCCAGCAATCCCATTCCTTGGAATATATCCTAGAGAAATAAGAGCCCTCACACGGATAGATATATGCACACCTGTGTTCATTGCAGCACTGTTTACAATAGCAAAAACATGGAAACAACCTAGGTGTCCACCAATGGATGAATGGAAAAACAAATTATGGTATATTCACACAATGGAATACTAGTCAACACTAAAGAGCAATGATAATCCATGAAACATCTCATAACATGAATGAATGTAGAAGACATTATGCTGAGTGAAATTAATTGGTCACAAAAGGGCAAATACAGTATAGGAACTCTAGAAAAAGTTTAAACCCAGAAGAAAATATTCTTTGATAGTTACAAGGGTGGGGAGGGAGAGAGAGGGATATTCACCAACTAGATAAAAAACAAACCAAACCCATTGGCGTCGAGTAGATTCTGACTCATAGCAACCCTATAGGTCAGAGTAGAGTTTCCAAGGAGCACTTGGTGGATTTGAACTTCTGACCTTTTGGTTAGCAGCTGTAGCACTTAATTATTTTAGGTGAAGGAAAGGACAACACACAATACAAGGGAAGTCAGTACTACTGGACTAAACCAAAAGCTAAGAAGTTTCCTGAATACAACCAAACACTTCGAGGGACAGAGTAGCAGGGGCGGAGGCCTGGGGACCATGGTTTCAGGGGACATCTAGGTCAATTGGCATAACAAAGTTTATTAAGAAAATGTTCTGTATCCCACTTTGGTGAGTGACATCTGGGGTCTTAAAAGCTAGCAAGCAGCTATCTAAGATGCATCAATTGGTCCCAAACCACCTGGAGCAAAGGAGAATGAAGAACACCAAAGACACAAGGAAAATATGAGCCCAAGAGACAGAAAGGGCCACATAAACCAGAGACTGCATCACCCTGAGACCAGAAGAACTAGATGGTGCCAGCTACCACCAATGGCTGCCCTGACAAGGAACACAACAGAGTCCCTGATGGAGTAGGAGAAAAGTGGGGTGCAGAAGTCAAATTCTAGTAAAAACACCAGACTTAATGGTCTGATTGAGACTGTAGGGACCCCAGAGGACATAGCTTCCAGACTCTCTGTTAGCCCAAAACTAAAGCCATTCCCAAAGCCAACTCTTCAGACAAAGATTAGACTGGACTGTAAGACATAAAATGATACTGATGAGGAGTGTGATTCTTAGCCCAAGTAGACACATGAGACTATGTGGGAAGCTCCTGTCTGGAGGTGAGATGAGAAGGCAGAGTGGGACAGGAGCTGATTGAATGGGCACAGGAAATACAGGGTGGAGAGGAGGATTGTGCTGTCACATTACAGAGACAGCAACTAGGGTCACATATCAACGTGTGTATAAGTTTTTGTATGAGAAACTGACTTGAATTGTAAACTTTCATTTAAAGCACAATTAAAAAAAAAAGAGTAAAGGTCACAGAGTTCAGAGACTTAGTTCTGTCTTCCATCATTTACTTCTGTGGCTTAGGGCAAGTCTCTGCTTCCTCCTGTAGAAAATAGGCGTGCAAGATCACTCGCCTGATTTACCACCTGGCAGGATAAAAAGAAGTCATAGCTGTAAACGTGGTTGAAAAAGCAAACAACATACCAATAAGAGACATCACTATCACTATTAGAGTCACCCCAATATAGCAACAACCCAAACTGGTGTGTGAGTATAACTAATCCCTCCCTACAATTCTCTTGCAAAAATATATATGTATATGTATATATACATATATACATATATATATATATATATATATATATAGCGTTTGCATAACCAGTGATGTTGAGCATCTCATTCTTGGATTTCAACTGAAAAGTATCCAACCCTCCAAATGTCCCCCTGGGGGCACGGTCTTTTGAGAAGCAGGGTTGAGAGTTTTATCACTTTTCCTGTAGCTGCCTAGATTTCCTTGGGCCTCTCCCAAGTCAAGTAAAGCAGCCAGAGTCAAATGCTGGCTCAGCATTTCAGTTTCTACAGGGACATGTGCCAACATGATATAGATCAGGGACCCAGGAGAGTTTTCAAACAAATAACACAAATGAAAATAAAATAAGCTTGGGCAGGCTGCCTGCTGTGTTAATACTACGTTCAGTGTTAGAAGCTACCTTTCCCTGGAAATTATGGCCCCTGGAGGTACTTGTTGGAAAACCAAAAATTACTCTTATAACTTGGAGATTTTAATCCTTGAGTTTGCAATCTGCCAGATGCCAGGTATTTCCATGAGGTTTCTTCCTTCAATGTTAATTGCAGCCCTCATGGTTTTAGCTCACTTTCCCCTCCATTTTTCCACAATTTCGATTCTACTTCCCTGGCATAGATTTGAATGTCCTACGTAGAAACATTTGTTCTATGTCAGTGGTTTCTAAACATGTTGGAACTCCTTCCAAATGGTAAAATCTTGCTCACTCCCAACTCCAGCCCACCTTTTTGGTTGTAGCAGTTATAAAGCAGATTTTGTGAAGGGAAGTTAGAGTGAACAGCAACAAATAATTAGACCTTACCAAAGACCAAACTCGTTGCCGTAGAGTCCGATTCTGACTTGTGGCGACCACATTTGTTTCAGAGTAGAGCTGTGCTTCATAGGGTTTTCAATGGCTGTAATCTTACTGAAGTAGATTGTCAGAGTTTTCTTCTGCAGTACCACTGGGTGGGTTTGAACTGCTAACCTTCTACTTATTAGCCAAGCGAAAACTGTTTGAATGACCCAGGGACTTTAATTAGATCCTATTAAGTACATTTAATTTAAAAGTAAACATGAGAGGAAAGATATCTTGGCCTGAAAAGTAAAAAAATAATTCTGTTGCTTTGTAAAAGAGGAGGACATGTCACGAGCAGCTCCAGCCCCCTGGGTCTGCTCATCTCTTGCTCAGATAGAGCTATCAGTCTGAATGCTCTCCTACATAAGGCAGGTGGAATCCAGAGACCCTGGATGAGGTACATGCTCTGGGAGGCTAGGAGGACACGGGTTGGCCAGACCTGGTCCACATGAAGGGACATGGATCCCAGAGAACAGCAGGAGAGGCAATGCCTCTGGAAGGAGCCAGATAGGAATCTGTGGGCCAGTCTGAGTTGCCCATCAGGCAGGGACCAGACAGACAGAGAGTGGGGTAGTCAGCATAGCCTGCAGGGGAGCAGGACAGGAAGGAAGACTGCATATGGCGATGGACAGGGGGACCTGGAGCCCTTTCTGCTCTGTGCCGTGGGCAACTTGATGAGTTTTACAAGGGACTGTAGAAGGGAGGCAAGAGTGGATGACTACCTTCCCCACGGCTGGAATGAATTTCTTTTTCTTACTTTTACATACTGCAAAGGATGGTATGAGGAAGAACCATAGTCAGAAGGGAGAAACTTCCTTTACTTTTCAGCAGGTAGGAACAAAACCCAAGGTGAATCTGCTCAAACTGGGTGGTCTCCTAAATGTAGCATCAAGGTGTGTAGGGCTTACACACCCTCACAATGTACTGATGCTGTGTGCCAAGCCCATCAAATATCCATGAAATCAGTTGTGGACATTGTGGCCCATATAACACAGATCTGATGCAGTGTCGTGGTTCAGGGAACCTATGTTTTCTGGAATTACATGTCCTGGGCTCAAGCCCCATTCTCATCGCTTATTAACTATGTCAGCTTTGTCAAGTCCCTTTATCTCTCTGAGCTGAGCTTCCTCAATTTTAAAATGGGGCTAAAAATAGCACCCACCTCATAGGGTTGTTTAAAAAATAATTAAAACGTGTAAAATGCTTAGGATGGAGCCAGACACTAAGTGAGTGTTCAATAAATATCACTTAATCTCATTTGCTCTGAGGCAGTATGAAAATTGCAAAAGTTTATCTGTAAGGGAAAATCAAAACAGAGGATGACTAGGGGTCCCCTCTTGTGATGACACCCATCAGCTCCACATCTCATTTATCTGTTGCTTCTTCCCACATACCTTTGTTCTCATTCTAAGTCTTTTCCTAGTTATGTGAAAAAAAAAGTCAAGTTCACTTTTCCTGAGATTTAACTCATCCAAAAAGTTCAACTGGAAGATCACATATGACAATAGCCCATGGACATATTAAATATAGACGAACAGGAGACGCTTCTCCACTTAATACCCACTATTTAACGAGGTTCAATATGTGTCCAGCACTTTGCAGACACTACCACACTTCAGCCCTTAAAAACTTTGCAGGATAAGTATTATTATTCCTATTTGACACACAAAAGGAAAGACTAGAATTAACTTGTTTTGTTAACCTCGGTAAACCCTAAGTTACACAAAGAGGGGCATGAGGTAGCAATTCTGAATTGGCTAGTGTATTGGTTTCCTTTTGTTGCCATCACAAGTTACCACAAACTTGGTAGCTTAAAACAACAGAAATTTATTCCCTCACAGTTTTGGAGGCTAGAAGTCCTAAATCAAGGTCAACAGGACCATACCCCTTCCAAAGTCTCTAGGGGAGAATCCTTCCTTGCTCTTCCAACTTCTGGTGGCTCCTGACATTCCTTGGCTTGTGGCAGCATCACTCCAATCTCTGCTTCTGTCTTCACATACCGTTTTTCCAGTGTCTGTGCATGTCTCTTCTAAGGACATTGTCATTGGATTTAGAGCCCATCCTCATCCAGTATGGTCTCATCCTATTCTTACCTTAATTGCATCTGCAAAGACCTTATTTCCAAGTTAAGTCACATTCTGCAGTTCTGGGTGCCCATGAATCTTTGTGGGACTCTATTCAACCTACTACAACTAGGAAGTAAGAGCTGATCACTCAAACAGAACATTAAAGAGAGATAAGCCTTCCTCCTCCTTCTGAATCAGGGAAAATGGTGCAGGACTGGCAATGCTTTGCTCTGTTGTACTTATGGTCTCCATGAGTTGGAAATGGCTCAATGCAACTAGCTACAACAACTGCAGTAGAACTGGGAAGGCAGGTGATGCCCAAGCTTTGGCCATGGTTTTGATCTTCAACATCATTCCACTCATTGGTACTGAGAATCCACTGACAACCTAGTGGTAACTTAAGTCATCTGGCTGGGCTAGATAATTCAGTTCCCCAATGTTCTCTCAGACTGGTCTATGTAATACTGTCCTCTTGGCCTGTAAAACTCTTTCCTGTACTTTTTCCTCTACCATTAGCTAATACCTTTTCTTTGTCTCTCATCTTAGATAATACTTCCTCTGTGATGTGCTTCCTGACCACTAGACCCAAGTCTGAGTTAGGTGTTCTTCCTATGTTCTCCAATGACACCCTATACTTCCTCAATCCCATCACTTCTCAGATTATATCACAGCTGCTTCGTTATTACTTCCCCCACCCCACCCCCCACTTGACTTCAGCTGTAAAGGTAGCTATGTTCTGTTTGAGTGATCAGCTCTTACTTTCTAGCTGTAGTAGGTTGAATAGAGTCCCGCAAAGATTCATGGGCACTCAGAACCTCAGAATGTGACCTAACTTGGAAATAAGGTCTTTGCAGATGCAATTAAGGTAAGAATGGGATGAGACCATACTGGACTAGGACAGGATCTAAATCCAATGACAGCGTCCTTTTTGGTTACTGTTGCATCCCCAGTGCTTAGCACATCTCTAACCCATTAAAACCTGTTGCCGTCGAGTCGATTCCAACTCATAGTGACCCTATAGGACAGAGTAGAACAGCCCCAAAGGGTTTCCAAGGAGGACCTGGTGAATTTCAGCTGCAGACCTTTTGGTTAGCAGCCAAAGCTCTTAACCACTACACCACCAGGGTTCCCAGCACAGTCTCTAGTACTTAATAATTGACTAATAAGCATATGAAAATTACTAAGTGCTTTGTACTCTTCTGGCCAAAAGCTTGCTTCCAGAACTTACCCAAGCATCTTATCACCAAAACCTCTGAGAACCACAACCTGGGTAAAGAATGTAAGCAATAAAAAGGCGCTGGACTGCAGAAGGACTTACATAGTCTAAGGAGAGTAGAAGAATGAGACAGCTGTCCAGGAATACAAGCCACTTTGGCTCCAATCCTCTTAATTCAGGTGAGAGTGCTCAGTTGGCCTCAATTATCTGCGTAATTCTTCATTTTGCTTTGGTCCGTAAACTATTTTATCTCCTTTACAATTGGGTAGCTGGCAAAGCTTGTCACTCCCACCAGAGATTATGGGTGGGTTCCAAGTCACTGATCTTCCTCTGATCCAGTTTCACCCCTTTTAGTTCTGTTTCATTCCCTTTAGTTCCAGTTTGTTCCCCGGGTTAAGGACCTCAGGAGATGTTTAAGAGCTATTTTCTGTTTCGACCAATCTTATGATTGAACCTCAGAGAGCTTCAGTGTTTGCTTTTCACTCTTCACGTAATTCTGACTTTGAGAATGTTGATGCCAATGTTTTAGAATATGATGGGAGGAAAGGCTTTAAAAGGTTTTTTAAAAAATTCCCATTGATGTCTTCAATCTTCTTGTCTTTTGAAATTTATCTTAAACCACAGGACTGTACAAAACAGCTACCAGAAGGGTTGCTACCCTCCCCCCATGCTGTCTCCACAGAAAGAAATCAGCTTGAACAAAAACTAGTTTAAAATTTTATTTAAATGACTGTTCTGCCCAACCCAACAAGGGTAGTAATACAGTGGATACTACCTGTATCAATCAGTTTTTGCTCTATAACAAACCAACCCAAAACTTAGTGGCTTAACACAATAACCTCTTATTTAGCCCACAATTCTATAGTTTGGCTGAGTGTTCTTCTAATCTGAGCTGACTTGGTCGATCTCTGCTGCTGGTCACTCTAAAAAAAAAAACTAGTGCATCTATAATCAGCAGATTGGTAGGCTGTGGCTGGATGATCTAGGATGGCCTCTCTCACACATCTGGCAGTTGAAAGGCTGTTAGCCAGGGTATCTTGGTTCTCCTCCATGTGGCCTCTCATCCTCCAATAGGCTAGCTCAGGCTCATTTGCATAGCAGTCTCAGGGTTCTAAGTACAGCAAGAGAGAGAAAGCTCCAATGGGCAAGTAATTTTCAAGCCTCCCCTTGTTTCACATTTGCTCATGTCCCCAGTCACATGGCTAACAAAGATTCAAGGGATGGAGAAATAGACTACCTCTTGGTGGGGTATCTGCAACATTACCAGGGAGTGGATATAGAGAGAGGAAGAATCTGTGGCCTTTTTTATAATCTATCACAATATCATTTCCATATAACTTACCTTGTGGTTTGCACTCAGCTGCTAACCTAAAGGTTGGCTGTTTGAACTCACCTAATGGTATCATGGAAGAAAGTCTCATGATCTACTTCCATTAAGATCACAGAAAAAAACAACAAACAAAAAAACCCTGTGAAGCAGTTCTAAAGTGTTACATATGGTGTTGCCATAAATTGTAATTGACTGGATGGTAAGGGGTTTGGTCTTTGGTTTTCAGTCCTCATGGCAACCCTGTGAATAAGCACTCGTTCCCATTTTACAGATAAAGCCACTGAGACTCAGAGAAGCAAAATAACATGCCCAAGTTCCCACCACTAATATGCAGAAGAGCTGGGATGTGGACTCAGTTCTGCCAGACTCTGAAGTCCATATTTCTAACTATCCTGCTCTGTGCCTGACTCAAGTACCAGCTGGTTGCTAACAGGTTGCTACTCTGAATTCAAGGCCATTTTTTCCCCTTCCAAACTTATGTATATAGGCGGCAGCCTCAGTCTGTGTTTATCAAATATTTTTCAAAATATTTTGCAAAGATTATTTTCATTACCAGTTCAATAAGACCTCAAGCCCCAGATGTGGTTAGTCAAGCTCTCTTCCCCTGAACTTTCAAGCCCTGAGGCACTTTATGGTAATATAACCTCAACTCCTTCAACTCCTTAGTGACATTCCTTCCCACTTACAAACAGAAAGTATCTTCTTTTTCTGAGCACATGAAATTCTGCTGCAAGTTCCACCCTTGGAAGAGACAAGGCACAGAACCTCCAGGCTTCTTTCGCAATCCAGCTCTTCTTTCAAGAGCCAGAGGAGACTCACAGCTTCATCCAGGGGTGTTGTCTCTTTGCAGAAATAAGTACACAGTTATGTGAGCCCTTCAAGTGTCAGACAAACTATGATTCATACCAAGAATGAGGGGGCAGTGGTGGTTCAGTGGTAGAGCTCTTGTGTTCCATGCAAGAGACCTAGGTTCGATTCTCAGTTGATACGCTCCATGTGCAGCCACCACCACCTGTCAGCAGAGTCTTGCACATTGCTGTATGGCTGAGCAGCTTTCAACAGAGCTTTCAGACTAAGATTAGAAAGAGAGGTCTGAGGATGTACTTCTGAAAATCAGCCAGTGAAAACCCTATGGATCACAACGGCCCAATCCCAATGTGCACGGAGTCACCATGAGTCAGGGACCCACTCAACAGCAGCTAATAACAGCAATAACAACAACACATACCAAGAACGAAACCAGAGCCCCAGTGAGCAGTGTCTCAAAGCTGGCCCCTTTCCAACTCCTGCAAAGATGGATTTTCTCCATTTCTTCTTTCTGTTCCTCCTTCTCTCCTCCCCTCACCTTCCTCACTGGACTCCCCATAGCTGCTCTCTCACCCCAACTCCCTTCTTTATTGTGGCACTCTTGACTCTCTCTTCTTCCATTTCTTATTACCCAAACTTCCTTTTCTCCACTCTCCACACCTCTCTTTAGCCAAGAAATTCCATTTAGCAATAGAAATGGGCCCAAAAGATGCCTTTGGCTGCAATTTGAAAAGATGGAAGGCCCATGAGGTGAATTAAATGCACTTGATGAATCTGGTAATCCTGTTTATTTTGAGGAAATAGAAACACATTATTTTGTACTTACATCTATCCTAATTCTACTCTGAAGTCTCCCATTGAGCAAGAATGAATTTATCTTCATTTGACAATTTTATAACCCGAATCATCCAGCTCTGTCCATTTATCTGATTTAAAATGCAACCAAAGGGTGGACTGCTTTAACAGGAACCCAAGTACAGTCAACATTGCTTGCCATCAACAGAGATTTTTCATAATATGTGAGGTTCCTAGCGTGGCTATCAGGGTCTCCTGGTTAAGCTTACCTCTTGAATGACCATTATTCAGTAATAGCAAATGATTCAGTAATGAAAACAAGTGCTTGATTTTTTTTTTCTTTTTAAAAGATTTATTAAAGCTCCTCAGAGGTTGTTTTTATAAACCCAACCCTTAGAGGAGCTGACCTTAAAAACGTGTTTATCTAAGCTATATTCCCCTAAAACATTGACCAACATGAAAAATAATTTATTTAATGTTTCTTTAAATATTATTTTATTTGGTTTGAACCCAAAGTAGATACTTCTCCCCAAAAGGAACACTGTCTCATTTTGGTATACAACGGAAATATTTCGGAACAAATGAAAGAAATGCAACCTTCCCCCCTCCCCACCCAATTTTGATGACTAAGGGCACGTTGGTTAATCCAGGGGCTGGGAAATAAATGTTGTGATGTTTGTGTGTTAAATTAAAAGCTGAGACTTTGGTGGATGGTCATAGGTTTATTTTGAGCATTTCCTTACTGGTAGGAAAATAAACTTCCACAAATAAACACAAAAAGTAGGGCACAAAGGACTAATCAACAGGAAAGTGGCCCCCAACCCAAAACATCCAGGAGCAACCACAGGGGTTGGGCTCACATTGACAAAAGTGTTTTTTTCCAGAAAGTTTGGTAAATTCTCAGCAGAACTTAGCAGAACTTAGTTCTGCCCTTCAGGAGAACATGCTAAAGATACCCCTGACTTCCTCTGCTGAATTGCTTCTCCTTCATCCACAGGACAAGTGAACACAGAATTCCTGCCCTTGGACCACCGAAAGAAACCCTGGTGGCATAGTGGTTAAGAGCTACGGCTGCTAACCAAAAGGTCGGCAGTTTGAATCCACCAGGTGCTACTTGGAAACTCTATGGGGCAGTTCTACTCTGTCCTATAGAGTCGCTGTGAGTCAGAATGGACTGGACTGAAGGCAGTAGGCTTGGTTTGGACCACGGAAGCAGACCCTGACACAGGCCAGCCAATCACCCAAGTCCACTCTCCAGTTCTCAGTGATTGGTCAAGCCTACACGTGGCTCAACCCAAGGCAATTATCATTCTTGGGAATTGTTTTATATGAAACAGGAGGAGAAAGGGTTCACCCTTCGAGTCTTGAAACTAGAAGCAAGTCCGAGGCTGCACAGGCTCATCATTCATTTGCTAGTCTAGCCTAGACTTTCTTACACCACGGGGTCGGGGCTCCAGGAAAAAGGAAGGTGACGCTTAAGGCCTGGGCTCAGAAATCCCACAGTGTTACTCCCTCCACATCCTCTTGGCCCAAGCAAGTCCCAAGGTCAGCCCAGATTCAAGGAGAGGAAATAGATGCCTGCTCTTGGTGTGAAGAGTGACTGTAGAAGAGGAAAAGGAGGAAGCAGAAGAAGCAAAGCTAAGCAGTGGAGAGAGAGTGATTTCTGACCCTGCTGCATGAGCCAGGCCTGTCCATAAATCCCCCTTTTTGTCAAGCAGCTATAAGCAGTGTTGTTAAAGTCACCTCTCACAACCAGAAGTTCTGACAAATCCAGTAGGTCAAGGATGAAATACAAGGGCCCTTGGGGTGTTTGTTTCTTTTTTGTTTTTTCTGACTTATGCCTGTTTTAAATCCTGGCTTCAGAACTGCATATAAGCCTGTTCACCCCTTTTGTGGGCAAAGAGTTCCCTATAGGAAAAGGAAGTCATGGTGCCCTGTCAGATCCTCCCAGGGAGGAGCTGTGATGGGCATATCCTAGAACAAGCCAGTCCTGAAAAGCGTTCTTGCTGGTTATAGAACGTGTCTTTGCATTAGTATTAAACACGGGTGTGCTTTTAATGTCTGGAAATTCTTACATTTTAAATTCATTTATGAAACTAAGCTAACAAAGGCTCATTTGGGGACCAGCTGGAGACTTAGTAGGCACCTTGAAAATACCTGTTGTGCTTTGAAGGATTACTATGTGTCACGCACATCGCGCTGAATGCTTTATATGTACAGTTTCATTAAAACGTCTCAGTAAGTCCACGCAGTATGTTTTACAGCTAAGGAAGAGATAGAACGGTTCAGAAATGTGCTCAGGGTCACACAGTTCATGAATGGTAGACTCAGGATGAAATTCCAGGTCTATGGTTTTCTATCCCCACACTCCCAACCCTGGCCTTTACCGGGAAAGTAAAAAAGCAGAGGGAAAGCCATGGGAGATACCAGCTCTACCATGTGAGATTCAGGAGAGGGTACTGAGAAGAATCACTAGTAAGCAAAAAACATTGGACTTGGAGTTGGATGGTTCTGGGCTGGCATCATGGTTCTGCCACTTTCTTCCTCTGTGTTCTTGGACACGTCTCTTTAGCCTTCTCAGTCTCAGTTTCCTCAGCTATAAAACAAGGCTGAAAATATCGTAGGAGATAGTCTCCAAATCCGGCTGCCAACAATTCCCCATCCCTGGATGCACATGCCACTCCTTTCCTCAATAATAATAATAAAAAGACAAACTAACTAACCCCTTGCAGTCAAGTGGATTCCGACTCACAGCGATCCCGTAGGACAAAGGAGAACTGCCCCACAGGGTTTCCAAGGAGCAGCCGGTAGATTTGAACTGCTGACTTTTTGGTTACCAGCCAAACACTTAACCACTGCACCACCAGGGCTCCCCTTGCTTCAATAAAACCCCAGAAAACCTGTTGCCGTTGAGTCAATTCCAACTCATAGCAACCTCTAGGAGAGGATAGAACTGCCCCGCAGGTTATTCAAGGAGCGGCTGATGGATTCGAACTGCCGACCTTTTGGTTAGCAGCCAAAAGCTTAACCACTAAGCAACCAGGGCCCCCTGCCTCAACAGCAGGCATCTATTCCCTTCCCTTGATCTCAGCTGGCCTTTCCTGCTACTTGAAGCCATCTTGAATGTTCAAACCCGGACCAAGCTCCTAGCTAAATGCATCCTCATAAAAAACTCTAAGCAAGACAAACATAAGAACCTGTTAAGCCGAACTATAGTCAAACCACAGAATTGTGAGAAATAATTATTTTAATTATTTAATAATAATTTATTTTTAAGTCACTAAGTGCTGAGATGATTTGTTATGTAGCAACAGATAACTGATAATACATACTTATTTCTTGAGGTTGTTGGGAGGATCAAACAATAATGTATGCTAAAAGCAAGAGCACCTAGAAAAGTGCATGACATTCATGCGTTCCGCAACTGTTTCTTGGGCGACTACTTTGTGCCCAACTTGTTTGAGGCACTTGGGGTACTGAGAGAGCAAGACCAAGTCTCCGGCCTCTTGGAGCCTACATTGTAAAAGGGAAAGCAATATATAATAAAAATATCTAATATCATGTCAAATACTGATTACTGTATGCAGCAAGGGAGGAAGAAGGACACCGAAGGGCAGAGTGGCAGTTTTAGATGGTGTGGCCAGAGTGAACCCCTCAGCAGGAGATATCTGAGCAGAGACCTGAATGATAAGAGGCAGGTAAGCAGACCTTCCCCTGTATGCCCATAATTCCTATAGCTTGCACCTATTTGCATGTTGTTGTTATTGTTGATTGCCATCAAGCCATTTTCAACTCATAATGATGCCATGTGACAGAGTAGAACTGCCCTGCAGAATTCTCTTAGCTGTAATCTCTAGGGAAGCAAATCACCAAGTCTGTCTCCTGTGGAGCCACTAGGTGGGTTCTAACTGCCAACCTTTCAGTTAGCAGCCAAGTGTTTAACCATTTGCACCACCAGGTCTCCTTATCTATTTGCATAGTGTATTTTGGTTATTTGTTTTCATCTTGCCAATGCTCATTGACTGAGAGTTCTCATGAGTAGATGAAGGCATGTCTCACTTGGATCCTCTGTGGTTTGGGCAGTGGTTGGTGGGCAGTAGGTGCTCAGGGGACATTTATTGACTGACTCGGTGAATGACTGTCATGAGATGAGGTTGACTAGATAGACGGCCCACTAATCAACACCATGGTTGAAGTCACGGAGCTAAAAAGCAGGCTCACGTATCTCAGCTACCCTCTGCAGGAGACACGGCAGACCACAGTTCAGCTCCCCGCCTCACAGAAATATTTGCCAGTGACCACCTGTCAAGTGACTGCCATGCTCAGCCTGAGGAAGCCGTGTCTTACTTGGGACCCATCATTGAGAACAGCCACTTTCCTCTCCTACCACCTGGGTGGAAACCTCCAGAAACATCACCAGAGAGAGATGTGCACCCATACCTCCCTTGAGCTGAATCCTGCAAAGCCCACTGTGGTGCAGGGAGCGAGATCTCTAGGGGCAGGGGAAACCCTGGGGGACTTGACATCCATCCCCTTCTTCATCCCTCAGCCCAACTGCAAATTCCAGACAGGAAATGAACTTGATGGAGCAGAGATTTCTGCCCAGCAGGAGAAAGCCTCCATTCTTTCCATCTCACCCCACCCTCTTCTCATGGAGTCCCCTCGTAACAAAGTCCCAGTTCTCCTCATGAAAAATACCACATCCAATTTCAAAGAAAACTCCTTGCTTATACAGAGCCACAGGCCAATGGGTATGCTTCCCCCTCTGCCCTTCTAACCAAGCACTTCTTTATTCTTCCTGGGACCAAACGGCAGTGGGGCAACTCTGTCCTCTGGAGTAGCTCCACATTCCACAAAGGGGACCATGGCTATTAGCAGCTCTGGAAGAGAAATCCTGTCCTGGGCCTTCCCCCTGCGAAGCCCTCTCTCCTCCCCGCCTCTTCTCCAGCTGCTCCTGGTTCAAGCCACTGCCTGCTCTGGCTAATAATGCTTTGTCACACAGTGACAGAATTATGGTCTCACACTGGTTTCACATGTCACAAATAATTGCACTCCTTGCGCATCATATTGAAGTTGTCAGGACTCTCTTACGCCTGTAATTTGTGTGAGTTGATCATACTTCGGTAAATCAGCAGGTCACAACCTGTGCCCTTTAGCCCCAGTGGCTGGCTGAGAACGACCTACAAATCCTGTGACAGGGACAACAGAGAGGGTATGAACTGTTCAATTGCTCGTGTCTATCAGCTGCCATCAGGAAAGCCAGTTGCTCTTTTCTTTCACCATAGCATCAAATGAGCTTCTCAAAAAACACAGCCCACTATGTCATTCTCTTTTCATTTCTTCACACCTAGTTTTTTTTCCCCCCTAACTTTTTTTTAAGTACTTTTGGATATTTCTAATTTTTTTTTCCTTGACCACTAGACATTTTTATGCCAAAACCCTAGTGTCTTTCTTCCATGTGTTTGAAATAAAAACCTCCAGGGTCTGAGATAAAGCAAGTAGACCTCACTCTCCTTGCCCAGCCCAACTCAGCTGTGCTCCCCTCCTGCTCTACACAACAGTTAAACCCCTCTGGCAGCTTTATGGGCTCCTTTGCTGACACTTTATTGGGTAACACATTCACAAACAGTGTTCCCGAGCTTTGGTTTTCACTGAGGCACAACATGTACCATCAAGTTGCATTTAATTCACTGTTTCATATTTCATGCACAGTATCACTGGCTGAGGCCTTCAGTGTCTAATACTGGAAAGAGAGTGATGAAGTTCAAGCTGCTTTTATTACCCAGGATCTTCAGTGACTTGTTTCTAAAAAAAGTCAATGGAAAAGAAGGGATATGGCCAAGTGTTAGCCAGACCAGTGTTCCGTTGGAGAGAGGTCAAGAAGAAAATGGTTTTATGTGGGTCTGTCGTCAGTGAAGCTGTTGTAAGTTAAGTACCTGGAGAATGACATACACCTTTCTTGGTTCAAGAGAAAAAGAAGATGTTGTCACAGTGTACACAGATATCTGTTCTAGTTTTTCCCGTTCTTTGGCAAGCTACCCTACCCCTGCAGAGAAGGCCCAGAGGGACTGAAGGCAGATGGTAATATCTGACTTCCATCCTCCAATTCCAGGGAGTGTCGAAGGCATAAGGGCAATGGATGCAATGGAAACCAAATGGACCACGCTCTCAGCCCACATAGTACAAGCCATGTGCATTGAATTTCTGAAGGCATGAACTGAGGAGACGTGAGCAAAGGATAATTAGCAGCACACGTAAACAATACAGAGTTGCTAGGTAGGACACGAAGCCAAGCTGTTCAACTGCTTTGGTCTCTTTCTCCCTCACTTCAGTTGTCTGGTTCATAGGCCCAGATCAATGATGATTCAGCACTGGAGGATGTTTCGTTCTTAATTTTATTTATAAATAGTTAATCACCAGGTTGGGGTGGGGGAGTTGGTGGGAATGGGGGTGAGCTAGGGGCAGAAAATGTAGCATCCAGGTTACAAAACTATAAACCTCCAAAGGCCCAACCTACAAGGCAAGCTGATGCTCTAGGTTTATCTTTCAGCTTTCTTTGCTGAAATAGACTCCTGTTGGTAGTGCAAACAGTTAATGCACTTAGCTGCTAACCAAAAGATTAGAAGTTTGAGACCACCCAGAGGCACCTAGGAAGAAAGACCTGGTAACCTGCTTCCAAAAAATCAGCCATTGAAAGCCCTGTGGAGCACAGTTCCAATATTATACACACTGTGTAGCCATGAGTTGGAGCTGACTCTAAGGCAAGGGTTTTTTCAAATCAAAGCATCGCCACTAACCAGCTAGGTGACCTTGTATGTTACCTAAACCCTCTGGGTCTCAGTTCTGTAAAGCAGTTCTGTAAAATAGTTGGCACGTAGTTTAGTAGGTACTAAGTATATCTTATTTTTGTCACAGTCTAGGTTCTCGTTTGTGAACAAAATAACCAAACAGCTAATGTAAGGAGAAAAGGAATTTATAAGAAAGGTATTGGGTAGCTCACAGAGTCTACAGGAAGGCTGGAGAGCTGAGATGAAAAATGAGCTAGAACCAAGGCAGGCTAACGTGCACAGAACACAGTTGAGGTCATACTTTTGGCACAGTCTGCTTACAATGTCACCCCTGGCACCAACACTGCTGGCCATTTGGTGCCACAACTGGACTCCAGAGTCCTCTTTCAATCACTCCCTGAGCCTCTGTCTCACCCCCTCCAGATTCAAAGTTCCAGGCCACACCTCCAATTGGCTGGCCCCAGGTCTCATGGCCATGACTGAGCTTCAGAGGACAGGAAGAGAGAATATCCTGTAGAAACCTTGGAAGATGCTCACCATATTAAGCAAGTATTCTCCTCATTCTCATTCTTTATATGAAGGAGGAAGGGGCGAGTTCAGGCTTCAGCTTTTACTCTGAACCACTTTAATATATTACTTTGTTTTTTTGCTTCCCTTTCAACAAAGGCAGCCCTGGTGGTACAGGGGTTAAGAGCTCAGGCTGCTAACCAAAGGTCAGCAATTCAAATCTACCAGGCACTCCTTGGAAACCCTATGAGGCAGTTCTACCCTGTCCTATAGGTTTTCTATGAGTCGGAATCGACTCTATGGCAATGGATTTGGTTTAGGTTTGGTTTCAACAAAGGAGAGGGGAGAACCTGCTTCCAAGCAGCCTGTTCAGCTTGTCCAAAGCCATGCAGTACACAAGTGACAATGCTTGGAATGAAAACTCACCCATCCCAATTCCTTCAAAGTGGAGCCCATATCTACCTCTGGAGTGACTATGGGAAAACTCCATGGGGAAAGAGTGAAACTATGGCTTCCCCTGGGAGCAGTGAATACTGGCTACCAAGTGCAAAGTCAATTTTGACTTCTGTATTTCTGTCACTAGTGAGACAGAGCTTTAAATACATGCTTTGACTGGCAAAGCAAGATGGCAGTGCAGTCAAGTGCATGGATAAGGGGAAAATGAAAAACATATCTGGATGATTGGTCTAATGCTCCATCATTGCGTAGTTATGTTCTAGGCTGCCTCTTCAAAGTAGAGTCAACCTTAATGATGTGGAAGAAGTCAATCTTTTGGGACCTTCGTTTGCTAACATGGCAAAATTCAAAATGAGAAAGAACAGCTGCAAACATTCATTAATAATCAAAAGGTGGAACACAGAAGTATGAATCTAGGAAAATTGGAAGTTGTCAAAAATGAAATGGAACACACAAAGATCGATATCCTAGGCATTAGTGAGCTGAAATGGACTGATATTGGCCATTTTGAGTTAGACAATCACATGGTCTACTATGCAAAATGACAAATTGAAGAGGAATGGCATCATGTTCATCATTCAAAACATCTATCCTGAAGTACAATGTGCTGTCAGTGACAGGATAATATCAATACAGCTCACAGGAAGACCAGTTAATACAACTATTATTCAAATTTATGTACCAACCACTAATGTCAAAGATGAAGAAATTGATTTTTACCAACTTCTGCAGTCTGAAATTGATCAAACATGCAATTGAGATGCATTGATAATTACTGGTGATTGGAATGCAAAAGTTGGAGACAAAGAATTTTTCTTCAGTTCTTTCAGCTTGAGAAATGCCAAGAATCTTTTTTCCTTTTGGTTTTCTAACTCCAGGTCTTTGCATATTTCATTATAATATTTTACTTTGTCTTCTCCAGCTGCCCTTCGAAATCTTCTGTTCAGGTGTTTCACATCATCATTTCTTCCGTTTGCTTTACCTAATCTGAGTTCAAGAGCATTCAGTGTCTCTTCTGACATCAGTTTTGGTCTTTTTCTTTTTTTCCTGTCTTGTAGTTGGAAAATATGGTCTTGGTGATAGAAATGATGCCAGAGATCATATGACTAAATTTTGCAAGACCAACAAATTCTTCTTTGCAAATACCTTTTTTCAGCAACATAAACAGCAACTATACACATGGACCTCACTGGATGGAAAACACAGGAATCAAATCAACTACATCTGTGGAAAGAGGTGATGGAAAAGCTCAATATTACCAGTCAGAACAAGGCCAGGGGCTGACTGTAGAATGGAACATTAATTGCTCATATGCGAATTCAAGTTGAAGTTGAAGAAAATGAAAACAAGTGCACAAAAGCCAAAATACAACCTTGAGTATATCCCACCTGAATTTTGAGATTGTCTCAAGAATAGATTTGATGCATCGAACACTAATAACTGAAGACCAGAAGAGTTGTGGGAAGACATCAAGGTCATCATATATGAAGAAAGCAAAAGGTCATTAAAAAGACAGGAAAAAAAGAAAAAGACCAAAATTGATGTCAGAAGAGACACTGAAATGCTCTTGAACTCAGATTAGGTAAAGCAAACGGAAGAAATAATGATGTGAAACACCTGAACAGAAGATTTCGAAGGGCAGCTGGAGAAGACAAAGTAAAATATTACAATGAAATATGCAAAGACCTGGAGTTAGAAAACCAAAAGGAAAAAAACATTCTTGGCATTTCTCAAGCTGAAAGAACTGAAGAAAAATTCAAGTGTTAAGTTGCAATTTCGAAGGATTCTATGGGCAAAATATTGAATGACACAGGAAGCATCAAAAGCAGATGGAAGAAATACACAGAATCACTGTACCAAAAGGAATTTGCCAATGTCCAGCCATTTGAGGAGGTAGCATATGATCGAGAAGCCATGGTATTGAAGGAAGAAGTCAAAGCTGCACTCAAGGCAATTGGCAAAAAAAAAAAAAAAATTCCAGGAATTGACAGAATACCAACTGAGATGTTTCAACAAACAGATGCAGTGTTGGAGGCACTCATTCATCTATGCTAAGAAATTTGGAAAACAGCTACCTGGCCAACCAACTGGAAGAGATCCATATTTGTGCCCTTTCCAAAGTAAGGTGAACTGACAGTGCAGAAATTATCAAATAATATCATTGATATCACATGCAAATAAAAATTCGATGAACATTGTTTAAAAGCAGTTGCAGCAGTACATCGACAGGGAACTGCCAGAAATTCAGGCTGGATTCAGAGGAGGACGTGGGACCAGTGATATCATTGATTATGTCAGATGAATCTTGGCTGAAAGCAGAGAATATCAGAAAGATGTTTACCTGTGTTTTATTGACTATACAAACTGTGTGGATCATAGCAAATTATGGATAGCATTACAAACAATGGAAATTTCAGAATACTTAATTGTGCTCATGGGGAAACTACGTAGTCCCAGAGGCAGTCATTTGAACAGAGCAAGGGAACACTAAAAAACCAGAAACCAAACCCATTGCCATCAAGTTAATTCTGACTCACAGCAACCCTACAGGACAGAGAAGAACTGTCCCATAGGGTTTCCTAGGAGTCCCCGGTGATTCGAACTGCCGACCTTTTGGTTAACAGCAGTAGCTCTTAACCACTATACCACCAGAGTTTCCAAGGGGATACTGCATAGTTTAAAATCAAGAAATGTGGGCATCAGAGTTGCATCCTTTCACCATATTTATTCAACCTTTATGCTGAACAAATAATCCAAGAAGCTGGACTATATGGAGAAGAATGTAGCATCAGGATTGGTGCAAAACTCATTAACAACATGTGATATACAGATGACACAACCTTGCTTGCTGAAAGTGAAGAAGACTTGAAGCACTTACTGATGAAGATCAAAGACCACTGCCTTCAGTATGGATTACACCTCAGCATAAAGAAAACAAAAATCCTCACAACTGGGCCAATAAGCAACATCATGATAAACAGAGAAAAGATTGAAGTTGTTGTCAAGGATTTCGTTTTACTTGGATTCACAATCAACACCCATGGAAGCAGCTGTCAAGAAATCAAAAGATGCATTGCACTGGGCAAATCTGCTCCAAAAGATCTCTTTAGAGTATTGAAAAGCAAAGAGATTACCTTGAAGACTAAGGTACGCCTGACCCAGGCCATGGTGTTTTTAATTGCCACATATGCATGCGAAAGCTGGTCGATGAATAAGGAAGATGGAAGAAGATTTACACCTTTGAATTATGGTGTTGGTGAAGAATATTGAATATATCATGGACTGCCAAAAGAATGAACAAATCTGTCTTGGAAGAAGGACAGCCAGGATGCTCCTTAGAAGCAAGCATGGCGAGACTTCATCTCACATACTTTGGACATGTTTTAAGGAGGGACCAGTCCCTGGAGAGGGACATCATGCTTGGTAAAGTACAGGGTCAGAAAAAAAAGGAAGATCCTTGAGATGGATTGACGCAGTGGCTGCAACTATGCGTTCAAACGTAACAACAATTATGAGGATGGTACAGGACCAGGCACTGTTTCATTCTGTTATACACAGGGACACCGTAAGTTGGAATCTACTTGATGACACCTAACAACAACAGTGTTTTAGGCACTAGGCTAAGTACTTTTGAGGCATTATTTTACTTAATAAACCAGCTGCTGTGGACTCCCACCCATGGCAACCCCAAGTGTGCAGGAGTAGAACTGCGCTCCATGGGGTTTTCAATCTCTGATTTTTCAGAAGTCAATCACCAGGCCTTTCTTCCCAGGCACCTGTGGGTGTTCTCAAACCTCCAACCTTTTGGTTAGCAGCTGAGTGCCTTTGCACCACCCAGGAACTTGTTTTAGTTAATAGT
This sequence comes from Loxodonta africana, assembly GCF_030014295.1. Lineage (NCBI taxonomy): Eukaryota > Metazoa > Chordata > Mammalia > Proboscidea > Elephantidae > Loxodonta > Loxodonta africana. The sequence goes on from NC_087357.1 coordinate 21,508,653, forward strand.
CAAATAAATTCATGAGGTTTCTATTGTCACCCCCATTTGACAAAGAAGGAAATCAAGTCTCTAGAGGTTAAATGTGTGTGGAATAACTTGGACACAGAAGGTGCTCACAGATGTCTCTGAGTGGTGGCAGCTTATAAAAAAGACCCAGGAATCCCAGGTCACAATAGCATGGGTGCTTAAGAGAATGCTTGGTGATTGGATGATCTCAAGCCCAGCACTGTTTGGATTGAGGGATCAAGAGACAAAAAGCTGAGGAATGTTCCATGATCTGGAAAATTTCAGTCCCTTTAATATGAAAATGCTCGACATAAAGTATTAAAGATGTAAGATTTCAGAGGTTGCAGGAGGCCAAGGAATAAGAGATTCTTTTCCCCAAATGAAGTATATAGTGTTCCCTTACGGGGCATGGAGATTTCCCCTCCCCCATCCTCACTTAATAGAGAAAATGCTGAAAACTTTGAAGAAACGCACTCTTTGTTCTTCAAGTTCCATGATTAATTAGGTATAAGCCATGTTTCAAAAAACGTTTTGTCATTTATTTGTAATTCTCTCAAGAGCATGTACAGTAACTTGGCTCAGAACACTTAGATTACATTGCAAATGCTACTCACATGCTAGAACTTTTTAAGTTTCCTTCTCTTCCCTTCTCTGCTTTCCTCTGTAATGCTTGAGTCGAAGAACAAAGCTGGGTTTCCATGGCAAAGTCCATCCTGTGCTGTGCACATTTCCCTAGCCTAGCAGTAACCCCCAGAAGGGAGTCTACAACTGGAAACAGCCAACAGGTCAGCCTTGTATCCAGATGGTGCCCTGGGGTTGCTCCAGCCCCCAGAGTCTCTGGCTCAGTCAAGCAAAGATGTGCATTTGCTTCAAAACCTTCTTCATCTTTCCATCTTCATCCACACCCCCCTGCCCAGGGTAGTCCCCAAGTATAAACTAGTAGGCAGTGTGATGTAGTGGCAAACATGTGGAATCCAACCACGTGGATGCAATCGATTCAGCCTTTGGAGCTTTATTTTTCTGATCTGTAAAATGGGGATAGTAATCACCTATGAGGTCCATTGAGTCAATACTATAATTATTTTACTTAATAAAGCAGTTGAGATTTAGCACAGTGCTTTACTCGGAGTATACTCTCAATGAATGTTCTCTATGATTAGTATTATTGAATTTGGCCCACACACAAATTACTGAACCCCCCGCCCCCAACACACACACAAACACATACGCACAACATCTGGGTTGGCTGACTAAGGTCCGTGCTTGGGGCGGCGAATTTGGATCTATCTAGAGAAGTTGGAGCAATCAGGCAAGGTCCTGAGTACGAGAAATCTGTATCACACACACACACACACACACACGGCCCAGGGTACAAGATTTGTAGAAGGTGTGTACTGAGTCCAGGGATGTTCCTTCTTGCCTTCTGTTGGACTCCCTGACTTGCTGCTGAGGCACCCCCTCACTTTGGAATATCTTTGCTTCCCTTCACTCTTCTCAAGAACAATCCACACCCTCCAAAACTCAGAGTAAATGCTGCCACCTCCTCTTAGGAGCCTTCACCAGTAGCCCCAGCAAGAACCCCGTTCTTCAGCATTCCTCACTTAGCATATTGTTAGACTTAATTGTTACCTTAGTAACCTCCAGGCGTATCTCTATCATCAAACTCAAATTGTTCTAGACCAGTGACCTCCTGGTTACCATGTTAGAATTACCTGGGGATCCTAAAGACAAAATAAAACAAAACCAAACAATTGGGAAGGGGGAAGACAGGGTCAGAGAGGCCCTGAGTTTTTTATTTTTAGGTGCAACCAGGGCTGAGATCACTTACGAGAGAAATACAACTCATATGGTTTCCCTGGTCAAGGCTGAGAGTCACTTTTTGTTTTAAGGAGCTTAGCACTTTACTCAGGATGTTTAAATGACTTTTAAAAAATGAAAATGAGCTCTAATATACAATTACATAAAGAACATGTTGTTGTCGCTGTTGTTGTGTGCAATCAAGTCTATTCTGACTCATAGCGACCTAGAACATTAAAATTCTCCAGATGATTGAGGCTAAGGGCAAAGGTTCTCTCTCCTGAAATATGCAGCCATTGTCTTATTTTTGGTCTGCTTTTGGTAGGACAAACTCTTGCCCAAATGGAGAAGTGTAGGCTGAGGTTTCAGTCCTGCATAGCGCTTTGAGATCCAAGAAAGTAAGATTTTATTGGCCAGGAAAATGCCATTGATGGCTCTTTGTTTTGGCCAGGATGATATTCCAGGCATACAGTCAGTCTGTCTGTCTGGTATGGTGTGGACATGATATTACTCGTGCCTAGTGTTTTCCCAGAGGAAATGAGCTGGTGTATGAAAAATATGTGGACACCTGGAAAGAAACAAGCAAGCTGCCGGCTCACATTTTGAGTAGAAAAGTTAACAAGAGTATTCTCTTGTACATAAGGTCGCCATGAGTCAGAGTTGATGGGACAGCAGCTATCTATCTAGTCGGCAGTTCGAATCCCCCAGGCACTCCTTGGAAACTCCATGGGGCAGTTCTACTCTGTCCCATGGGATCGCTATGAGTCAGAATGAATCTATCTATAGATACCACAATATAATAACAATAGCTAACACCTGCATGGGTAAATTGTGAATCTGATAGTAATTGTAGTGATGCCGTTATTCCTGCTGATTTTTTATACCAATTTTCTAACTGCAAAAATTCCATTTGAATAGCCAGCTACTTGAGTGACTGCATTCTTCCTTGTGTCTTAGAAATATGAACATAAGAAAGATTCCTTGAAAATTAAAGCCATCTCTACTTGGGATATTTTATTAAAGAGGCTAGAAGGGCAAAAGAGGCCTAAACTAGTGGTTCGGTCTTTGTTAAACAGGAGTTCAGGTGCCTGTGAACAAGTTCTGAGAAATAACAAAATAACGGGTATATGTTGTTTTTGTAGTTAGGTGCCGTTGGGTTGGTTCTGACTCATAGCAACTCTATGTCCAAAGAAAGGAAACACTGCCTGGTCTTGCACCATCCTCGTGATCGTCTATGCTTGAACGCATTTTTGCAGCCTCTATGTTCATCTATCTCGTTGAGGGTCTTCCTTTTTTTCACTGACCCTCCGTTTTACTAAGCACAATATCCTTTTCCAGGGACTGGTTCCTCCTGATAACATGTCCAAAGTATGAGAGAGGAAGTCTTGCCATCCTCACTTCTAAGGAGCATTCTGACTGTACTTCTTCCAAGACAGATTTGTTTGTTCTTTTGGCAATCCATGGTATATTCACTATTCTTCACCAACACCATAATTCAAAGGCATCAATTCTTCTTCCATCTTTCTTATTCATCATCCAGCTTTTGCACGCATATGTGGCAATTAAAAACACCATGGCTTGAGTCAGGCGCACCTTAGTCCTCAAAGTGACATCTTTGCTTTTCAACACTTTAAAGAAGTCTTTTGCAGCAGTTTGACCCAATGCAGTATGTCGACTGATTTCTTGACTGCTGCTTCCACAACAAAGGGACTAAGAAACTCCTCATCCTGATGAAATTCCGCTTTCTTATTTCAGAGGGAATTGGGGAAGTAAGGCCCCAGAAGAGAAGTAATTAATGAGGACTAACTACACGAAACTACACGGTCACCAGTTAATATGACTATTATTTAAATTTATGCACCAACCACTAAGTCCAAAGAAGAAGAAATTGAAGATTTCTACCAACCCCTGCAGTCTGAAATTGATTGAACATGCCATCAGGATGCATTGATAATTACTGGTGATTGGAATGTGAAAGCTGGAAACAAAGAAGGATCAGTAGTTGAAAAATATGGCCTTGGTGATAGAAATCATGCCAGAGATTGCATGATAGAATTTTGCAAGACCAACTACTTCTTCATTGCAAAAACCTTTTTTCACCAAAATAAATGGTGACTATACATGTGGATTTAGAGATCATCTCAAGAATAGATCTGATACGCTGAACACTAATGACTGAAGACCAGACGAGTTGTGGAATGACATCAAGGACATCATACGTGAAGAAAGCAAGAGGTCAGTAAAAAGACAAGAAAGAAAGAAAAGACCAAAATGGATGTCAGAAGAGATGCTGAAACTTGCTCTTCAATGCCAAGTAGCTAAAGCGAAAGGCAGAAATGATGAAGAAAAGAGCTGAACAGAAGATTGCAAAAAGTGGCTTGAGAAGACAAAGTGCAAAGATCTGGAAATAGAAAACCAAAAGGGAAGAACATGCTCCGTATTTCTCAAGCTGAAAGAACTGAATTAAAAGTTCAAGCCTCAGGTTGCAATAGTGAAGGATTCTACAGCGAAAATATTAAATGACGCAAGAAGTATCAAAAGAAGATAAAAGGAATATACTGAGTCACTACAACAAAAAGAACTGGTTGACGTTCAACCATTTCAGGAGGTAGCATATGATCAGGAGCCTATGGTACTGAAGGAAGAGGTCCAAGCTACAAAGAAGGCATTGGCAAAAAACAAGGCTCCAGGAATTGACAAAATACCATCTGAGATGTTTCAACAAACAGACATAGCACTGGAAGTGCTAACTCATCTATGCCAAGAAATTCAGAAGACAGCTACCTGGCCAATCGACTGCCAGAGATCCATATTTATGCCTATTCCTAAGGAAAGCGATCCAACCAAACGTGGAAATTATCAAACAATATCATTAATATCACAGGCAAGTAAAACTTTGCTGAAGATCATTCAAAAGCTGCTGCAGCAGTACATCGACAGGGAACTGCTAGAAACTCAAACCAGATTCAGAAGAAGACGTGGAACCAGGGATATCATTGTGGATGTCAGATGGATCCTGGCGAAAGCAGAGAATACCAGGAAGATGTTTACCTGTGTTTTATTGACTATGCAAAGGCATTTGACTGTGTGGATCATAACAAATTATGGATAACATTTTGAAGAATGGGAATCCTGAAACACCTAACTGTGCTCATAAGGAATCTGTACATAGATTAAGAAGCAGTCATTTGAACAGAACAAGGGGATATTGCATGGGTTAAAGTCAGGAAAGGTGTGCATCAGGGTTGTGTCCTTTCACCATACTTATTCAATCTGTATGCTGGACTATATGTAGAAGAACGTGGCATGAGGAAGACTCATTAACAACCTGCGATATGCAGATGACACAGCCTTGCTTGCTGGAAGTGAAGAGGACTTGAAGCACTTAATGACTACAGCTTTCGGTATAGATTACACCTCAACAAATTAAAACAAAAATCATCACAACTGGCCCAACAAGCAACATTATGATAAACGGAGAAAAGATTCAAGTTGTTGAGGATTTCATTTTACTGGAATCTACAGTCGACACCCACGGAAGCAGCACTCAAGAAACCAAACGACTCATTGCATTGGACAAATCTGCTCCAAAAGATCTCTTTAAAGTGTTAGGAAGCAAAAAATGTCATTTTAAGGAGTAAGGCTTGCCTGATCCAAGTCACAGTGTTTTCAATCACTTCATATGCATGCGAAAGCTGGAAAATGAATAAGGAAGACTGAAGAAGAATTGATGCCTTTGAATTATGGTGTTGGACAAGTATATTGAACGTATCATGGACTGCCAAAAAAACTAACAAATCTGTCTTGGAAGAAATGCAGCCAGAATGCTCCTTAGAAGCAAAGGTGGTGAGACTGCATCTCATATACTTTGGACATGTTATTGGGAGGGATCAGTCCCTGGAGAAAGACATTGTACTTGGAGGGTCAGCAAAAAAGAGGAAGACCCTCAACGAGATGGATTGACATAGTGGCTGTAACAATGGGCTCAAGCATAGACGATTGTGAAGATGGCACAGGACGGGGCAGTGTTTCATTCTGTTGTACATAGGATCGCTACGAGTCAGAGCCGACTCGGTGGCATCTAAAAACAACTACAAGGTCATCAATCATCCAACAGCTTGTTGGACTGTGCTGGCTTGCGTGTTACTATGATGTTAAAAGCTATCGCCGCTGGTATTTCAAATACCAGCAGGGTCACTCAGGTGGACAGGTTTCATTGGAGCTTCCAAACTAGGAAAAAAGGCCTGGTGATCTACTTCTGAAAACTAGCCAGTAAAAACCCTATGGATCACAACAGAACACTGTCCCACTCACTTGCTTTGGGCACGTACGTCATCAGGAGGAATCAATCTCTGGAAGAAGACGTCATGTTTGGTGAACTACAGGGCCAGCGAGGGCAAAAGAGACTCTTGGTGAGATGGATCGGCACAATAGCTCACCAATGGACTCAAGCATGCCAGCAATCATTAGCAAGATGCAGGGCCGGGCGACGTTTCATTCTGTTGTACATAAGGTTGCCATGAGTCAGAGTCAACTAGACAGCAGCTATCTATCTATCCACCTGTCTGTCTACCTACCTATTTATCTACCAACTCTACGGTGAGTTTCAGAGTTTTCAAACACCAGAGATGGGAATGACACCTATGACTGCCATTTTTACATTATCATAAATAATAATTTAAGAATTGCTATAAGTTTGACTTCAGTTTGATTCTCTGGTCATATCAGGGTGTCCAACAGAGAGGGAAGAAATAAACTTTGCCCAGGAGATGTGAGTGATGTCAATGAAGTTAGGGACCAAGGAGCCCTCTTCTGCCAAGAAGTTGATCTCCAGTATTTTTTTGGGTGCAAACGAAAGTAGAATAATGGGAAAGGAGGTCCTTCATGTAAAAGAAACTCAAAAGCTTTACAGACTGAATTAGGTGTAATCCTTTTGGGATTCCTAACAGCTCATAAATAACTTTTAATGAGATTTCCAGCAAGTAAAATAGCATGTGGGGGGAAAAGTATTCTCTTTTATTTTTGTTATTTTGTGTTCAATAAAGCATATACTTCATATCATTGTTTTCCAAATGCATAACCAAAAGAAGGGAAACCATTTCAATAAGAAGAGATTAGTACTGAAAATATTTAATTAACTGATAGGGACAGGAAACACTTGAATATGTCATTGAAAATACTTGACATTGACCACTAATCTATGGAAACTTATAGAGCTGAGTCTAAAGCATGTTCCGGAGTTAAGCAGAGAAATAAATCAAGGTTTGCAAATGTCATTTAAGTTTTCACCTGTCCCACGATTCAAAATTATTGGCTTCCCAATGAAAAGCATATGTTGTGTCCCTTGCCTGGGGAGCAGTAATGAAGTGAGGCAGACACTCTCCAGCTCTCCCTCCCATTGTGCCCCTCTTTATTTCCCATCGAGTGAAAATAATTACTGTATCCTTTAGGGAGCGCTTCCCTGGCTTCCCTGCGTCTGGTCTGCCGATAACTACAGCCATGCTGGCTGCCCAAACCCTGCTCCTCTTCCTTGAGGGACCAAGGTTTGATTTATGAGAAAATAGTTGGCAAATTGCGATGTCCATCTTGATGGATGACATCATTTGGGCCATTTTGCTGATCATGTATGACTACCTTTTTTTTGTTTGTTTTTTTAGCCTGGTTGCAATTGATCCGCTGTTCCAACAGCTGAAGAAGGAAAGAAAAATAACAATTGTCTTTTCTCGGCAAGGTCACCAGGCAGAAAGAGCTCTGGCCTTTTGTTCCCTTGGAACACACCAGTGATGTTCAACCCTGTTACAGAGAGCTCTCGCACATGTCGTCTCGGATGATCCCATGGCAGCCCTTGGAGGGAGGTAAGGTGGGTACAGTTCTCATTTGGAAAAGGAGAAACGTGCAACTCATACTGAGTGCTTTGCCCAACGTCACTTAGCGAGTCAAAAGCAGGGCTTCAGATTTTGGTCTTTTGACTCCAGAGCAAGTGCTCCTTTCTCTCCCCATTGTTTCTCAATGACATTTAATGACACAATCAAACTTCTTCTGCATTAGGCTATGCGGGTCCACCTGTTCCTTCCCTGGTTATCGCGGTAGCTTCCTAACTTGTCTCCAGACCTCTAATATCTTCTTTCCTATCTGTGCTCCTCTGCTGCCATCAGCGTTACAATTCTACAAAAATAAATCCAATTATGTCACTGTCCTTTCAGCAAGTTTAAAAGCCTCCCCATTCTCTCTCGCTTGCCTCTCAAAACCTTCCGTCTCGTCCCGTATAACAGAAAAGTTATGGAGGTGTGAGGTGGAGCTCAAAGCTGTTGCCACAATTTCTTCAAAATCTCAAGCTTTATCTTAAATTTTCATATGGGTTTTTCATTATACTCAATATTTTATTTGTTTTATTTAGTAACAATGATTTTTCTGTAAAAATCTTAAAATTAATGCCCTGGAAAGCGGCCACACAGTCATCCTCACCTTTTGACTCTGTGTCCTCCCTAGCTCACCTCTAAGGATCCCAGATGGAGAGCCAGGTCCTGCTGGACCAAGTCTAGGGCTTTAGCATAGAGTATCAGGCTCTCCTCACGCTGGCCCTACCTTCCCCCAGCCTCATTCCCACCACTCACTCCTAGACGCCTTACACCACAGCTACACGGATCTTGCACACCTTAGTGCCTTTGCATGTGCTATCCCCTCTGCCTGGAAGTTTCTTCTCCCTTTATCTTACAAACTCTCAGCGCCACCTCAGTGCACCTTCCCTGATGCCCCAGGACTTGGCTGTGGTTTCATCATCTGTACCACATTCATGGTAGCAGTTAATCCTTTGGACTGTTAGCATTTGTAGGCATGTCTGCCTTTCCTTAAGAACCCTGGTGCTCTCACCTGTCATCTCCATAGCTAACAGTGTCTAGTATCCTTGGCACAAACTAGGCAGTAGATAAATGCTGGTACAATGAGTGGAAAAGATTGTCTTAGACTAGGCTGTCTAGAGAGAAAGAGGTTTATCTCAAGGAAATGGCTGCTGTGGTTGTAGAGGCTGGCAAGGCCCAAATCTGCAGATGGGGTGTCAGGCTGGAGGTGTCTCCTGACGCACATGGTTGCAGGGGCTGACAAACCCAAAATTGGCAGGTCAGATGGGAGGCTGCTGGATCACAGGGCTGCAGAAGGTGGTGAATCCCAGAATTGGCATGTCAGACGACAGGCTGCTTGCTCAAGTCCCAAGAACCAGAGGTCAGATGATGATGAGCCAGATGCAGAATCCAGAGCAAGGAAGAGCTTTGCCACAGCATCCATATAGATATTGGATGCAGGTCACATTCAAGGAAACTTCCCCCTACATCAGAGTAAGTGTGTGACTTGAGTAAGGGCAGGACTTGAGTGAGGAAACAACTTGAGTGAGGAAAGGTCTTGAGTAAAGGTGTGACTTGAGTAAGGGTGTGACTTGGGTAACGGTGGGACTTGAGTAAAGTTGGGACTTGAATAAGTGTGTGACTTGAGTAATGGTGGGACTTGAGTTAAGGGTGTGACTTGAGTAGGTGTGACTTGAGTGTAGATATAACTTGAGTAAGGGTGGCACTTGAGTAAGCATGGGACTTGAGTAACAGCAGGACTTGAATAAGAGTGGTGCTTGAGTTATGCCCTCTTGTAAGGTTGTGACTCAAAATACACTCCATGCTAATCCTGCCTCAGTAACATATACAAGGTAGGATTTACAACACACAAAATGGAGGATAATTACATCAGATCATAAAACGGAGGACAGCCACACAACACGGAATCATGGCCTAGGCAAGCTGACACGTAACATTAACCATCACAAAAATTAACACACTTCCCACTAGTAGATTTCTTTTTAGAAGCTAGCCTAATCCCAGTTGCTAATATTGGATCTTAATAAGTGCTTTCACATTTTATCAACAATATATAATGCGTACCTCCTGTGTGCCAGCCACATGACCTCATCTGATCTTCGTGTTTATCCCATGAAGCAGGCAGAGCAAGTCCAATACTCCTCATCCCCTAGCTTAGAGGTGAAGTCCATGCACTGGACTTAGAATGCCGAGGTTCAGATCACCGCCTCCTTATTAGCTCTGTATGGCCTCAGTTTCCTCAACTGTAAAAGAGGCTGAAAATGGCACTACTGAGAGATAGTATACTGTGGTGGCGAAGGGCCAAGCTCTGTAAATGATTGCGTAGGCCAGGGGTTGGCAAACTGCAGTCCATGGGCCAAATCCAGCTTGTTTTTGTGTGATCCCCAAGCTAAAAATGGTTTTCACATTTTTTAAATAGTTAATAATAATAACATGTTGTAACACATGAAAATTATGTGAAATTCACATTTCAATGTTGATAAATAAGGTTGGATTGGAACACAGCCCTGCTCATTTGTTTACACACTGTGTATGGCAGTTTTTGTGCTACAATGGCAGAGTTGAGTAGTTATGACTGAGGCTATTCAGCCTGTCAAGCCTGAAATACTTACTGTCTGATCTTTGACATAAAAAGTTTGCTGGCCGCTGGCCCAGGTTCAAATCTCAGCTCTACCCTGATGTGCTCTGTGGTTTTGGGAAGGTTAGTTAGCTCCTCTATTCCACAGTTTCCTCATCTGTAAAATGGAGATAGTAATAATATCAGTCTCACAGGACTTTATGAGATCAAATGAAGTAATACACATAAAGCTATTGGTAAAAATCCAATAAATGTTAGCTAATATAGCCACCTTCCCAGAGGGCTAGTATTTGCCAAGTAATGAAGTGGGGCTTGAGGTCTGGGTTCATAGTTCCAGCTGCGTGGAGAGTTCCAACTTGATCTAACTGGGGAGGCTGGGAGTCGAGGCATGAGCCAAACCCAAGTTGAAGGTGAAAACCAAGGGCCAAGGTACAGATTCCCAAAAAGGCCTAAGTGAACACCTTTCTGAAGGGCCTCAGCAGGACCAATGCTGGGGTCACAAAGCTGAGGGTTCCAAGCTGGATTTAGGTGGGATAAACACAGAAGCCAGTAAGGGCCAAGCAGGGAATGAGAACAGAGGGTCCTGGAAGTTGCTCCAGGACCCAGACAGTGCTCCATGCATAGAACAGTTAAAGAAATAGACTTGCCATTCCCATCTACCAATGAGGAGACAGAACCTCTAAGTGGCTTGCCCAAGATAATACAACCTATAAGTGACTAAATCCAAAATACCAGATGCCCAAACCAGAACTTCGTCCTCCACCTCACCCTGCCAACTTTCCTACCCAATGTTTCAAGGTCGAATGCTTCTGTGGTTCTTCTGAACAACTCCATTGATTCCAAGGGAAACACCATGCCTTTGTTGTTGTTTGGTTTGGTTTGGTTTTTCCAAGAACAGACAGCAATAATTATTTTTTAAAGCCATTAAGTGTGAATTAAATGTGCTTTCTCCACTTCTGCTCTTCAATTCCTTGTTTCCAGGACTGGCAGGCACACGTTCAGACTCAGATATTCAGCAAAGGCTCTGACAGGGATCTCTAGCCCACAGGCGAGTTTCTCCCACATAGTTCAATGACAACCCTGCAAATGGCAAATTGTTTATGATTTGAGAGTGGCAAGGATCCAAGATGCAAGGAAAGAAGAAGAGGGGAAAAAAAGCTGGCTAAGAAAAGCAACAAGTAATTCAAAGATGTAGGCCAAGCATTAATCTACAGATTTCAATAGTCGCTAGATAAAAAGACATTTTTTATAATGCCTACATGGCTTCACAAGGAGCCTCCAGAGCCATGGCTCCTCTTATTTATTATCCCTAACAAATGCAATTGCCAAAGAAGACAGGTCAGAGAGGCATCCTCCAGGGGCCGGGAGGAAGACCATTCTGCTTTAGAGCCTCGCGACACAAAACGTTTGAGCTGCTCAGTCAAAAGTGGGGATTCTTGTTTATTTGATGATTTTTCTTTCCTGGACATTGTATTTAAACAAGTGTCTCCTTTTGGTCTGGTGTTTCTTCAAAATTATTTATAGAAGAAATTTTCCTTCCCCCTTCTAATCTATTTTTCATATTTTGGTGAAAGGGATAATATATAAAATTTTACAAGGGTTTAGCTTTCTTTACATTTCCTAAATGTGGGCATCTGGTGTTCACATTAAGCAAGGGATGTCTATTCATACACTCACCCCATCTTTAATTCATGCTTAAGAGTAATGCAGTCATTGGAAGACTACACTGTCTTCCAATGCCTTTTAGGAAGGTTTGTTTTATATATATAAAAAAAAATCTACCTAGCATTCTTCTGTTAGTTTCATTCTACTCTTATCTTTAATTTCCAAAGTTTCTTCCTTTCTGTCTCTTTTCCCAAATGGTAACATACATACATTATTATTTTTCAGAATCTGCCAAAAGTATGCTTTTTTACACTACGAGTTTCTCGCTAGAATCTGTCTAAATTTTAGGCTGTAGAGCTGAGAAGAGATGGAGAGTGAGCACAAATAGTTTCTCATTACATATTACAGCGAGCCCTCGAAATCCTATATTCCTGCTGAGGGCGCCTTAGATTTGGTCGGACTTTGGAAAACTCGAATTAGAGTTTATAAACTCTGGAAAGTGATATAAACCAAAAGATTGGCTCAGTTTCTGTGATGTCATCAATACATTTAATTATGTGAGAGAAATGTTTGGATAGGACACATGAAACACACATTGGTGTGCACATGCCCACGTGCAAATTGCAATAGTTCAACCATGGGCCAAGGAATTCGTGCCAATTGCAGAATCTTCCCTTAAAGAAGTCTTGTCAATAAATCATCTATGATGCTTTTATTATTATTAATGATGATGATAATAGCTTAAAATACAATTAGTAGTTTGTAGAGAAAATACTGCCGTTCCTTGTTTGATTCAAATAGGGGTGGTCCTCTCAAACAAGGCTTTGGATAGTTTGCATTTTTCTAACATGCTGGTATTACAAGTTCCTCCTCCAAACTTTCCTGCACATAGAGAGTCACTTATATATAGAAATCCATTTAAATTGACAAGCTGATAAATGGCCTGCCCAGGTAATATAGATGACTTTGGGCAAACATATTGGGTGCAATGTGTTTTAATGATGTCTAAACAGTTAGCTGGTGGTACACCTAGTTGGAAAAGGTCTGTTTAAATTGAACCTGCTTGTTTTCTTCAAGCTCATTCCCACTAATTTATGAGTCTGGTTGTGGTCTGCAAGTTTGTGTTTCCTGTTGTTTGCCTTCCCTTCGGGTCAAGTTGAATCTCTGTTCCATTATGCTGGCAAACAAGTTGCCATGAATTTAAGTGAATTCTGGAAAGTTGGATTCCTAAATAACAATTGGGCCCCACAAAATCAGAGTAAATCACTCATTCTTCTCATGCTTCCGAACCGTGTATAATACCTAGTGTTCTGGCCCTAGGAACAGTCCTTAGAAAAGCAAAATGTCTAGTAGATCAACTAGAAATTATGTGATGCAACATGAAATACATAGCATCACTTGTATTGTAGCCCCAAACATGTCATTGAATCCACCAAGCCTTTAGATGTACTATCCAGTTCACAAGAAATACAGGAGACAGAGGAACAAGCTAAACGCTACCACAAAGAAGCAACCAAACAAATCTAGATGGTGGGATATTCTGCAGGCCCTCTGGCCTGATCTCACCCATAAGTCAGTACGTTGAAAAAGGGATGTCTAGCTTAAAGAGATTTGAGGGTCATAACAACTAAATTATTACAGTGTGAAATGTTGGTTTAGGTAATGGTTTGAACAAGCAGTTATAATGAACGCTTTGGGAGAAACTGGAGAAATTTAAATACAATCTGGAAAAGTGATTGTTAACAGGAAAAACAGATCATAAAAGAGGATATGTGGTATCTCATTTTGATTAAAAAACACCTGTGCTTGTGAGAGAGAGACAGAGAGAGAGAGTATCTGCAAGGATGTGCTTACAGATATAGAAGTGAGCTCAGGATGGTGGGTATATTAGCTTCCTATGGCTGCTGTAGCAAATTACCACAAATTGAGTGGCTTAAAACAAATTTATTATCTTGTGGTTCTGGAGGTTGGAAGTCTGAAATCAGTTTCACTGTGCTAATATCAAGGCCTCCTTCTGGAGGCTTTAAGGGAAAATCTAGTTCCTTGCCTATTCAAGCTTCTAGGAGTTGCCCACATTCCTTGGCTGGTGGCCCCACATCACTCTGACCTCTGCTTCTGTCATCACATACCCTTCTCTCTTTCTGCTTGCATTGTCACAGTGCCTCTGACCGAGACCTTGTTGCCCGCCTCTTATAAGGACCCATGTAACTACATCGGGTAACCCAGGATAATCTCCCCATCTCAAGATCCTTAACTGAATCATTTCTACAAAGTCTCTTTTACCACGTAGGGTAACATAATCACACGTTCCAGGGTTTTGGGTGTGGATGTCTTTGGGGGACCAATGTTTGCCTACCACAGTGGGACTATGTTTCTTTGTCTCTTTATTTTTGCTTATCTATAGAAAATATTTAAAAAAAAAAATTTTTTTTTTAATATTTTCTAATTTTATACAATGCATGTATACGAGTACTTTAATATTAAAAGCAAAATGGCATATTTCTCTGCCTGCCTGGGAACTCCGCAGTTCCCACCATGGTGGGCCTCAGCTTGCAGGGGACAAAGAGGACTGTCCCTTAGAAGACAGCCCAACCCTGCTGAGGAAGAAGCAGGACATGAGAGGTGCTGGTAACACCCTCTAATCTAGGATCTGGTATCAGGATGTTATGTCCCTCTTTTAACCCATTTAACAACATAACAATAAGAGCCACTAGCATTCATTGAGTACCAGGTTCGGTGATCAAAGGATCATCTTGAGCAAGCCTTGCCTCAACCCCAAAGGATGTATTTCGAGCCCTGTTTTACAGAGGAGGACACTGAAGCTCAGCCTGGTTAAGGAACTTGCCCAAGGCCACAAACTAGTTATTTGGAGAGTCAAGTTTCCAACCCAGAGCCTGAGCTCTTAACCTCTACTCATAATTTTGCACTGAAGAGATCTGAAGTGGTCATGTCATTCCTCTTTAACCACCAGCAGGGAATCTGCCTCTCCTGGAGCTAAAACTCACAATTTGAGCTATAAGGTGCCTTAGTAATCACTAAGTGCAAGGTTCTCATTGTACAAATGAGTAAATTGAGGCCCTGGATAATGCAGTTAGCCAATGGCAGGGCCAGGGTTAGGACTCAGGGTGCCTGACTTTCTAGTAAACTATGTTGTTGTTGTTAGTTGCCATTCGGTCAGAACAGATCGTGGCGACCTTATGTACAACAGAATGAAATGTTCGCAGTCCTGCACCATCTTTGTGTTTGGTATGTTTGAGTCCATCATTGAGGCTACCTCATTGAGGATTTCCCTCGTTTTCACTGATCCTCTACTTTACCAACTATGATGTCCTTTTCTAGTAATTGGTCTTTCCTGGTGACTAAACTATAAAAAAAAAAACCCAAACCCAGTGTCTTCGAGTCGATTCCAACTCATAGCGACCCTATAGGACAGAGTAGAGCTGCCCCCATAGAGTTTCCAAGGAGCGCCTGGTGCAGGCCCCTATTTTACACCCACATAACTTCACTTTTCATTCTTTCAATTGCCAGAAAATAATTCTTTGTCCCAATATTAAGGAAGAAAGAAAAGAGATAGCTGGAAGTATGTTGGTACTTAGACAGGAGTCCCAAGCTCATGAATCCTGGAAAAGCAGCTCTAGACCAGCTTAATCTCTGATTACTTGCACTCAGTGTGGGACCCCATTGAAGGGAAGACAATACTCATATAGGAGCTGAAGCTCTGGTTCCTATACTGCTCCTGGCACCTTCTACACCCAGATAAGGCTCCAGTAAAAGGAGATCAAACCACTCTACTGCCCATTGATTACAGGCCATTTCTGCCCCCTTTCTCATTCCTTCTAATCTAAAGAAGCCACAAAGAGCTGGTCGGTTGGCACTTAGCTCACAGGAAATGGCCTGAAATTCCTTGGGCAAGATGGGCTGGATTTGAGATGGTCAGTTTGTTTGTTCCTTGATGCCTGTCCAATTGGTTCTGCTGGATCCACCAGATGTGTGGCACAAATCCAGAGAGCACACATCTCATGCTTCCTTGGGTGTAAAGATGCACTTTGGGGATTAAAGAAGACATCACTCCAGCTGGATGTGGTGCCCACTCAAGTTTTGACATGGCCGCTCTGAATCTCAGCCTTGCACAGGCCTTCAGTATGAATCTCTGAAGTGAACCATTGTAAACTGCCTTCCTGTTGGTCTCCCTGCCTCCAACTTCCCCTGCCCCTCCTTTCAACCCACCCTACACAAGGCCTACAGAAGTCCAGTTCTGGCCAAGAGGCCGTCTTTCAAAAGCTCTCAATAGCTCCCTTTTGCTCACAGGGTAGATAGGCCTTTGCTGTGTCCCCAGCCCCAGCCACGTCACAATGGGTCAGGTCGGTCCATTTACCTCTCAGGCTGCTGATAGCCTCTGAAAGCAATACCGCTGGCTCCTGAAGACATCCTCAGTGTGACTTCTGATGCTCACAGTCCTGGTCGATGGTGTCTAACTAGAGGGTATCAGTGCCAGTGCCCTGCCCACTGAAGACCACCAGGGTCTGCACCTACACACAGCAGCATCCAGGATAATGCCAATAACGCCAACACCGGTTTTCTAGAGGTTGCTAGTACTGTTAGCACCCATGCAGTCAATGCCTGGTGTATGCAGTGCCTTCTCTCTGTTACCGTCCTCAGAGCCTCCATGCATGGGGACGCAGGGATAAGACTTTGAAGGCAGAATCGAAGACATGTGAGTGAGAGACTTCCCTCCTCCCAAGACTTCCCACTGGCCCTAACTCATGGTGCTTTCTCAGGACAAGCCCTTAACCAGGTGCCTCCTCAATCCTTCTTTGAAACGGACCCTGGAAGGGAACATTCTGCTGGCCTTTCAATAGGACCAGATGTGCCTGAACCCAGATAAAATATATTCTGATATATATCCACTCTATGACATGAGCCAGGAGCTCTTTCACTGACAAAAAATATGACCAAATTGTATGTATTCAAGACACTGTAGAAAATTCTTTCTTCAAGATTACACCTCTTAATTTTTCATTCGGATCTCCGATGCTTGTTGATTTGTAGCAGGTGTCAAAGGTGTGAGACAAATGTGTGGGCAAAAACTTAAAATTGAGAAGTTTCTTTCAAGTAATTTAATTATATCTGCAGGTCTGGAAAAGACCTCTTATTCCATTTTTGGGAGAGAATCCCAGGGTTCTTTGAAGACATAGCTTGACAAGTACTGATTTAGTCCAATTCTTCTGCCTTTTGCAAATAAGGAAAATGCCACTGAGTGAGATTAGGGAACTTTCCAAGGGTTTCTAGAATCCAGCTTTCCAGCCTCCCTTGCCACCACACCTACTTCCTGCCCTGGTTTTCTGCTAATATTCCCATCGCAGCAAACAAAATTCACTAGCTCAGCAGAGCTGCCACCACCATGGCGATTCTACACGGGGAATTTTGTCATGTTGCATGGTTTACAGATGACGTTACCAAAATCAGAGCCAGGCTAAAAGTCCTTTTCAGACATATTATGTGGAAAAAGAAGAAGAAAAATATATCCAGGGCATTTTTGAAAATCACTTAAAATCAGCTGGAAGGTATTCAGTGAACTTTGTTTTACAGCGTTTTGTGGCCAGTTACAAATTTGGGTCATGCCCTGTAATCAATTTCTGCTGGGAACTTTCATTGAGGCCATCAGGGAATTAGAAATAAAATGTTAGAGGTAGGTTCAAGAATGCACAGATGAGCCAGAGAAGTGTGTGACTAGCTTTCTGGACCCATGATGAAAGAACAGCTGGATAACTCCAGTACAACCACAGAACCAGGTTCTCAGCCAATGTCATTCGAGACTAGACCTGGAGTACATTTTCCTTCATCACTGATGGCCATGAAGGCTATCTTGACTTGAGGACTGAGACCAAATCATCTCTCCGTGATTATTTTATTGGCTGCAAGTATATGAAACAATGGTTGCAACATGAAATCGTACTGTGTCTGAGAAAATATGGGCAACAGCCAACTCCAAAGAAAGTTCTATGTCTTATCAGCAAGTATACACCCTCTGTGCCTGAGAACCTTAGCAAATTTCTAAGAGAATAAGTGTAATTCCCCCCAAAATTTGGTAAGGGAAAGCAGTTTCTATAATAAACATCCTTCACTGTAAAGAACCTGGCTTTCGTCTCCAAGACGCAAGCAAAGTGGAGAAACTGGGAGACCATTTTAGTTTTCTTTGGAGGGTCACAAAGATATTTGAAGTACTTTCTGGAAGGAAATTATTAAATGGGAAGCTTCTTCTCTTCTCTGGAGTCTCTGTTTGAGGATAGTTGCACAGAAAAAAAAAAAAAAAAATACCGAAGGTCATATTCAAACTGCCAAGGCTTCCCCAGGACTTTACTAAGAAATTCATCTCCTTAAACCCCCAAATCCCAGGGAAGAAAATTTGATCCTAAATATGTAGATCCTTGTTGTCATTTCATTTAGCAAGCAACTCCTTTAAGTTCTTTTAGAAGAAAATCAAACTGTAAAACTACTAGAAATAGCAATTTGGACTCCTAGCTTTGATCCCTAGTGGTCTCAGTTAAATAATAATATTAATAGTCTTAACCACAAGAAATAGCTACCATTTTTTGAGTACTTACATGTGTTAGGCTCTGAGCTAAGTGTTTTGCATTCAATTACTCATTTAACCCTTCAAGAATCCTACAATTAGATACTGCTTTTATTCTTCTTTTAGAAATAAAGAAACTGAAGCTCAGAGAGGTTCAGTAACTTGCCAAGTCACACAGCTGTTGTTGTTGCTGTTGTTGGGTGCCATACAGTCAGTTCTGACTCATAGCAACCCTATGTACAAGAGAACAAAACACTGCCTGGTCCTGCACTATCCTCACAATCGTTATGCTTAAACCCATCATTGCAACCACTGTGTCAATCCATCTCATTGAGGATCTTCCTCTTTTTCACTGACCCTCTGTTTTACCAAGCATGATGTCCTTCTCCAGGGACTGATCCCTCCTGACAACATGTCCAAAGTATATGAGACGTAGTCTCGCCACCCTTGCTTCTAAGGAGCATTCTGGTTGTACTCTTCCAAGACAGGTTTGTTTGTTCTTTTGGCAGTCCATGGTATATTCAATATTCTTCTCCAACATCACAATTCGAAGGCATCAATTCTTCTTCGGTTATCCTTATTCATTATCTGACTTTCACACAGCAATTAAGTTGTATACTTGGGGTTTGGACTTGCTCAGTGTGGCTCCTGATCCTGTCTTCAGAACTGTGACCTTCACCAAATCTGATCAGGGAGGTAGAGTTTCCAGTCAGGCTCTGAAGGACTAAAGAGAAGACCTATCCAGAGGACAAAGCATAGCTTGAAAAATACAGGGTAGGGCCCCTCTAAAAAAAAAAGCAAGGGGAAAGGCATTTGGCCCCATCTGGAAGAAGGACAATGGCAGAAAAAAGGCCAGAACCAGGCCCCCAGGGTACAGATGCGTGGAATGGAGGCCGAATGACCACAGATGCCCAAGAAGTCAGGGAGCAGGGTGTTATCTTCCTACAGAGATATACAGCTTGGAAAGGGAGATACTGCTTTCTTCTTGGACTTTCAGGGTGCCTGGCAAGGCTGCCATTGGACCTAGAGCAATTGCAAGCTAAGTCCAGAGTCCACTGCTAGCCATGGTGATGGTTGTTGCTATATTGACTGGTGTGTTATTTTAGATCCCAAGAAGCAGACTCTAAGATAGGCTTAGACATGTGAGGGACTTACTGGAGAAAAGTCTCTGAAGGAGAAGGGGAGGGAGCTGGAGAAGACAGCGAGAGCCTTCAGACTGCCATGCTGCTGACCCCTGTGAAGGAGAGAAGGATGGAAGGAGGATTGGGTAGGGAGAGTCAGACAGTGGCACAATCCTCAGAAATGGTTGGCCAGGCTGATGGGGGCACCTTGAACCAAACTTGCCTGTTGGAAGAGTCTTGGCTCTCAGCAATGGGCCTTGGTTGGTCCCTGTACCACCGTCTGCCATTGACTGGGAGCAGCTTGTACAAACTCAGTGGTGGATCCAAATGGACACCAGCTGGGGCCCTTAGCCAATTATGCTCTGGCAGCAGGAGATCTGAGCAGTGCATTTTCATGGCCACCACAACTGGCTGTCCTCTGGGTGGCTCCAAACAGCGTGGGCAGCGCATGAGGAATCATGTGATGTCAGTGGAGGGGCCGATGATACACACTCATAGGGTTGCTATGAAGATTGAACACATAAAAATGCAGGTTGGCAACTAGCACAGTGCTTGGCACCCAAGGAACCCCCAGACAACCGTAGCCGTCATCTTCTTAAACAGTTCAGGGAGGGTAGAGGTCTTTATAGGTCCCTAGGTGGCACAAATGGCTTGCGCTTGACTGCCAACCTAAAGGCTGTTGGTTGGAACCAGCCCATTGTTACCGTGGGAGAAAATGCCTGGCGATGTGCTTCCTTTAAGATTACAGCTAAGAAAACCCTATGGGGCAGCCCTACTCTGTAAGACATGGAGGTGCCATGAGTCGAAATCAACTCGACGGCAACTGACAACAACAACAGAGGTCTTCATAGGGCAGCAATGGTGGTTCAGTGATAGAATTCTTGCCTTCCATGCAGGAAACTCTGGTTCGATTCCCGGCCAATGCACCTCAAACACAGCCACTACTCGTCTCTCAGTGGAGGCCTGCATGTTTCTGTGATGCTAAACTATTTTCAGTGGAGATTCTAGACTAAGACAGACAAGGAAGAAAGGCCTGGAGATCTGCTTCTGAAAATCAGCCAATGAAAACTCTATGGATCACAACGGCCCAATCCCTAACCAATCATGCGGGGAGAGTAGGACCTGGCAGTGTTTTTTTCCACTATACTTGGGGTCACCATGAGTTGGGGGCCAACCAATGGCAGCTAACAACAGAGGCCTTCGTGAGAAACCAAACTCACTTCTCGGTTCCATCCTAGGATAACTAGTTGTGTTCTACAGGGGAATCTCTCTCAGTCTGTAGAAACATCATGTCTCTCCCCTCCCTACTCCTCCTCTCAGCTCCCACCCAGCCAAGGGGAAAGCCAGGATGAGTTACACAGTGCCCCTTTAAGAGCTCAAACCCCTCCTCTTTGCTTATAATGTCTCCAAACTCAGATAAAGAAATCAATCCACCTTTGATTTGACCCAGGCCTTCAGATTAGAAAGTTAAGCCATCCACCCTCCGGAGGAGAATTCCATTACTAAATGTGAGCAAGTTGAACTCACTCAGTCTTTTTGAGATAAAGACCAGCTTCTGAACAAAAATGGTTTTGATTATAAAACGAAAGCTAAATGTTAGCCAAAGAGATGTAGTTTGGGTCTCTAGCAAAGTACTCTGGGAGGCCCGAGGCCAACCACATTGATTAGCAGACTAAAGAAAATAAAGTCCCCTGCTCTGTCGACGCCCCTGGGCAATGCCATTCTTGCCCTCCCTGGTGACCGTTTCATTTAATTATTTTAAGGCAGGTTTTTATGGACTATTTGCCAGACCTCATGTTTGTTGGGGGCACTCAGGTTTCACACACAGGAGCTGACTCTAGTTAAGATTCCCTTTGTTAAAAAACACATTCAGTGTGGGGACTAACGTACAGGTGGAGGAAGTGAGAAATCCCAGGCAGAAGGGCACTGAAAACATCTAGAAAACACAGCAGACATGTTAACAAAACTTTAAGATGAGAAAGACATCTACTCACAGAGGTTTTCTAAAATCAGAAGACTGAACTATCAGTCCAGTTGATGCTAAGTCAGCTCCAACTCATAGAGACCCCACGCATGTCATAGCAGAACGTGCTCAACAGAATTTTGAATGGCTGACTTTTTGGAAGTCAATGGCCAAGCCTTTCCTCCAAGGCACCTCCGGGTGGACTTGAGCCTCCAACTTGGTTTGCAGTGAGCGTTAATCATTTGCACCACCTAGAGACTCCTGTAACTGAAAGGTGGGAGTCCTACTGGATAGTGTCTGAGAGAGAAGCATTCAGGGATGTCATAGAAGTCTCGTTCATCCGAGGGCCTGGCATCTGCTTTCCTGTTTTCAACCGAGAAAGAGCCCAATTTTCTGGCAGTTTAGAAGGAGTAATATATAAAAGTTTCAGGAAAATTAGTTAAATTGTACCTTGATTATAAACACATGTACCCGTTTCACTTGGCTGTTTTAAAACGTGGGTTTTAACCAGCTGCCATTAATAGCGAGTACCCTACCCGTCTGTTTTCCCCTGTTCTTGTAATAGACACGGCAGAAGGAAAGAAATATCGGGCCGTTTTGGATCTCTCTCCAGGGCAGGAAGAATTACTGAATATAAATTGTATCTTCCTAACTCATGAAACGAATGAAACCTTCTCAATTAAATAAAAAGAAAATTAACAATCAGGATTGAGGAAAAAGCATTACATTTCCTTGGGGCTCGAGTTGCAAAGATATGTTTTCGTAAAAGAAAGAAAGGTCAGTTACCACTATTAAAGTTGTGTATTGTTTGATACTAAGGCCTTTCAGTGGCCTCTCCGAGGGACCGTTTAGTTTGTATTACACGCTAATAAACTCCAGGTGTACAGGACAAACCGAATAATCACAACCTGATGGTCCAAACTAGTTAAAAATACTGTGGTACATTCCTAGTTCCCTGCATCTAATTTATTGTTAATCACTGTTATTACTTACATTTATTAGGTAGTTTTTCCAGATTTATTAGGCAGTACATTTAACAGTGTTATCGCTTGTAACTGACTATCAGTGGAATCGAAAACATATTTTTATAAAGTCTCTTACCCTAATTAGTAAGTTGTTTTCCTCTGAGACTAAACAGACCCCAAAAATGACTCTGTGTGTGTTTTTTCCCCCTTGAGGAAGAGAAAAACTCTGATACAAAACCTCGTTTTTGTCAAAACCACCTGTTGGATGATAAGGGAATGGAGATCATTTCCAGAGAACACTGGGTTGACCTTTCCATTCAAAGCAGAAAAATAAGTGATTTTATTTTCCAGAGTAAGCATAGTCTCCCGTCCTGGTGAAATTGGCAGTCTCCTATGGGTTTGACTTCTAGGATGCCAGGAAAGGACAGGTGTGGGAACTGTTTCCCTACCTGCCTAGAATTCTGTTATCCAGACGCAAACCTTTCATTAAATGGAGGACATAATCCTTGGATTAAAATTCACACTCATGTGTAAATGACTGATACTGTCTCAACCTTTCCTAAGAGTTGTTATAGAAAGGAGATGGTAGAGAGGGCAACGATACCAAAAGAAGAAATATCAAAGAAGGGAGAAACAGAATGGGATCTGAAGACCCTTCTGGTCCTTCGCTTTGCTGATCCTAGTTCTGCCAAAGAGAAGTGTCTCTCACTTGGAATGGGGCGAAGCAAGTGGCTCAGCATGGAAAGCTTGCTCCACATGAGATCATTTCTTGGTTCCATCTACCACTCACTGGTGAGCCTGAGCAAGGCCAGGCTCTGGCAGGAGGCAGCTCACTGGGGCCAGTTCCAGATGTGAATGAGCTCTAACTCCTTAGCAGGCAACCCAGTGGTGCACATCAAGAATTATTTGCTGAATGAATGAATGAAAATGGCCTCCCATGATACCCTTTCACCTTTAGTGGGAGACTACACGGATACCACCTGTCAGTTTGTCATACTGCGGTAGCTTGCGTGTTATTATGATGCTGGAAGCTATGCCACTGGTATTTCAAATATGAGCAGGTTCACCCATGGTGGACAGGTTTCAGTAGAGCATCCAGACTAAGACAGACAAGGAAGAAAGGCCTGGTAATTTGGCCAATGAAAACCTTATGAATCACAACAGGATATTGTCTGATAAAGTGCTGGAACATGAGTCTTCTAGGTTGGAAGTCACTCAAAATATACAGTAGCCGCAACAATGGACTCGAGCATACCAACAATATGAAGATAGCACAGGACTGGGCAACGTTTTATTCCATTGTACACGGGGTCACTATAAGTTAGAGCCAACTCAACAGCAACTAACCATGAACAACAATGGGGACAATGAAAAGAGACTAAATGGAAGGCCAGCATCTTGAGCCCTAGTCCCCATCCTGCTGAGTGATCTTGGGCAAGTTGCTAGCCCTCCTGTGAACTTTGTTTGCCCCTCTGTAAAATTAGATGATGTGGTGGGTGGCTGATTTTATTGAGGACCCTGGTTCTTCACCCCTCCCTGAATCTATGTCCTTTGTCAAATGGCTTTGCAGGGGCGGATTATCCGATAAGCAAGGTAAGCACAGGCTAACTCATGCTTACTTACTAATCTGTAGTGAACAATTTCATATGGGTTCACTTTGATGTGGCTGGTGAAAACCATGTGAAATTGTTCACTACAGATTAGTAAGTAAGTACAAGAAAGCCTGTGTTTACCTTGCTTGTTGGATAGTCCACCCCTGTTTGGGATGCCTCGCACCAGAGATGCTGAAGTCCATTGCCCCCTCCTTGAATCTGGACTAGTCTTATGACTTGCTCTGGTCATTAGGATATAGCAGAAGTGACAATGTCCCATGGTATTTCCACGTACTCTTTTTAGCTTCTGCCATCACAATGAGAACACCTCTAACCTAGCATGCTGGAGAATGACAGACACATGGAGCAAAGCAAGTCACCCAGTTTCCCCAGCCAAGGTCAGCCTAGATCAGGCAACTGCCAGCTGACCCCCAGATGTGTGATTGAGGCCAGCCAAGATCAGCAGGGCTCTGCTGACCCTGGACATGAGAACAATTAATGCTCGCTATACTGTGCCACTAAGTTTTGTGTCCCATACAGCATTATTGGGATAATATATAACTGATACAGCTGGTGCAATTAGATCATCTCTAAAGTCCATTCCAGTTCCAAATTCTAACAGCTACTTAGAACTATTTTAGTAACTAGACCAATGTCTAGCCCTCAATATGATATTAGTAGGTCTCTTAACCTCCCTAGGCCTGTTTTAAATAGAGAATGATAATGATAATCCCTGTCTCTTCCTGCATCCATCAGGGGCTGAGCCCCTCACAGGGTATTTTCAAGGACAAATGGAATATTCAATGTGGAAAATGCTTTAAACCATTCAAAAGGTGGACTTCTTGTTATTAGTTAATTCTTGGCCACAATAATGCAACATCCTTTTAGGGATCTCATTAGGAAACCCCCTAAGGCGACTTCATTTAGAAGACAAGCAAAAAATCACAATGTTGTTTAAAAAACTATTTTTGTCTCTTACAAGGTATCCCCATTAAGTGCTCCAAATTAGTGTTTTTGTGTCAGGGCCACTATAGAGCAGCTACTTTTGATGCTTCCAAGGATGAGTTTTTTCTCACTAATTTTACATTTTTGATCCAAATCACTTTGACCCGTGGTTTAGCTACATGGTGCTAGAGAGAATTAAAGATAAATTGAAGGGGCAGTGGGCTGGAAGAGATAGGAAAGAAGAGAGAAGTAACCTCATTCATTCACCCATTCATTCAATAAACACCTTTTTTTTAATGTCTATCATGTCACAGATCCAGAAGAGACCCAGGCTCTGCTCTCATGGAGGTACGTGTTAGAGGACAGGAAGACACTGAACAGTTATTACAGGAATGATAGGGAGCCAGATCACCTATGTGAAACCCAGTAACCTAGCAACTAGAATGTAAACCCAGCGTTTCCATTTATCTGACTCACAAAATTACTACTTCCAGCATTTTTTTTTGATAATTTGTTTTATTTTTCGTTGTTGCTGTTGTTGAGAATATGCATAGCAGAACATACATGGATTCAACAGTTTCTACATGTACAGTTCAGTGACATTGATTACATTCTTCAGGTTGTGCAACCAATCTCACCTTTGTCGGAATTGTTTCTTCCCCACTGACATAAACTCACTGCCCCCTAATTTTCCTTTCTAATCTTTCAGGTTTCTGTTGTCGATTTGATCTCATATAGACAGCTCTTAAAAGAGCATAATGCTAAAGGCAGACATTCTTTATTGTTAAGCTAAACTATTGTTTGATTTTAAGTAGACTTCATGGTATATTTTTGGTTTTATGGTTTAAAGTACAGGGCAATAGTTAAAGTGCAATAGTTTCAGGAGTTCGTTCAGTCTGCATGGCTCCAGAAAGTCTAGATTCCAGGAAAATTTGAAAATCTGTTCTGCATTTTCCCCCTTTTGATCAGGATTTGTCTATGGACTCTTTGATCAAAATGTTCAGTAATAGTAGCCATGCACCCTCCAGTTCTTCTGGTCTCGTGGCAAAGGAGGCAGTTGTTCATGGCGGCAATTAGCCACACATTCCATCTCTTCCTCCTACTCCTGACTGTCCTTTCTCCTTTGCTGCTCTAGGCATATAGAGACCAACCGTTCCTTGGATAGCTGCTTGTAAGTTTTTAAGACCCCAGATACTGCACAATGAACTAGGAGGTAAAACAGAAGCACTATACACAATATTAGGCCAATTAACTGGGTCGTCCCATGAAACCATGAACCTAAACCTCCAAACCAAAACACCAATTCCCATGAAGTGTTTGGTTATACATAAACAGCCTTTAGCAGCTGCTCTTTGTGTGTGTGTGTGTTGTTGTTATAAATATATCTATCATCACACAACTTTTGCCAATTCAGCTTTTTACGGGTGCACAACTAAGCAATCACATTAATCAGCTGTGCAATCCTAGCCTTAATCAATGCAATTTTTCCAACATCATAAACCAAAAATCCGTGCTTTATAAACACTAATGCCCTCTTTCACCCTCCCTTGTTTCCAAGGTTTTTCATTAAAAAAAAAAAAAAAACTAACAATTAAGAGTTAAATTTTTGGCAAAAAAAAAAGTCCCCTTGACCTTATCTCTGGAATCCAGTTTGGACTGATTTTTTTTTTTTTTTTTTTAAACAATTCTCAATCATTTCTTGGAAACCCTGGTAACGCAGTAGTTAGGTGCTACGGCCACTAACCAAAAAGGTCAGCAGTTCGAAACCACCAGGCGCTCCTTGGAAACTCCATGGGGCAGTTCTACTCTGTCCTATAGGGTCACTATGAACCAGAATCCACTCCACAGCAGTGGATTTGGGGTTTTTTTTGGTAAACCGTTCCTAATAATACAACTTTTCTGCTTCTGGTTTCCAGTGGAAATTTATCATTTGAGGACTGACTTTTAAGCATGTCGCTCTTTGCCAGCATGCCCCAGGGTAAAAGTACAATAAATGAAGGGGATGTTGAAATAGAATATTTCAAATAACTAGCAGCATCATTAAAACATTGAATTAAATGAACAGAAAACAAACAGATTCTAGTTTCCTTGTGTAACAAGATATTCTTCATTAAGGGCTCTCAAGTGGATTGTAATACCAGCTATGCCAGCTGGAGCTTCCCAGTTAAGCACTCATCTTACCAGCCAAATTAAAAAAAAAAAAAAAAATAGTGGGAGAAAAGGGGAAAAACACCTTGTCCCCACCAGACACCCAAATTACCTTGGTTTGGCCAAGGTTTTTTAAAATCTCTGAAGGCAAACGTAGATCTTCCATCCAGAGCCTAACTCAGAGCTCCGTTAGCACAGCCAACCACCACCCATATTTTCTGGCCTCTTCTAAGAGAAATACCTCCCACTTAGGGTCTATAGTTAAAAGACTCACCTAGTGGCCCAGGGTCTCAATGGAATTTTGGGTGGGACTGTTCATCTATCTAAACATGGCAGCATTTTTAGTATTTCTGTGCCCTCCATATAGGAATCAGAATCAACTGATGGCAACGAGTTTGGTTTGTTTTGTTTTTGGTGCCCTCCATAAACACACACTAAATGTGAGTCATCGTGACAAGCAAATATGTCCTCAATGCCATTTCCAAATGCCCCCCAGAGGAGAGAGTACTACCCTGCTTCCAACAAGGCCTTCCTGGGAGCCTCAGTCCATAATGATTTCTTCTCACCCTTGTAGCACTCATAGTATGTTCTGCTCATGAGAGGCTGAGCATAGTTACCTCCATGGACAGTCGACATGGATGCAGATATACCTGGATGCCCAGGATCAGATGCTCCATCCAGCCCTGCACTGAGATGCACCTACCCCAGCCCTGAGGATGGGTGGCATCTCAGCCAATGCACACAGGAGGAACTGGGGAATGTGGAGCTTAGGAGCACAGGCCAGGAGCCAGAGGAACCTGGGTTTGAATCCTGGCTCTGCCACTTACTTGCTGTGTGACCTCAGGCAACCCCCTTACCTCTCCAAGCCTAGGATAAAAAAATACTTCATCTAAAAGTGAAGTAAAAATATTTCTACTTTACAAGAATATTAAATGAAGTAATATGTGTAAAGCACTTAGAACCATGCCTGGCGCTTAGCAAACACTCACTAAGGACTGGTTATCATCAGTGCTTTTATTGTCAATGATTATAAAAGTGAAATAGCTTTTCAAAAGTGACACCTTAGACAATTTTCTGTTCATTCTAATGCAGTAGACACTCAATGTGTTTTTTCTTTGTCCTGGTTTTTTCCTCCTAGGAAGAAAACAATTTCCAAGTCTCAAGTGATTGCTACTTACAGTTTGCTGGAAATTTATTTCCACATTGATGGCACATGAAAACAAAAGGATCACATACAATTGGGCCAGGAAAAGCAGTTTACTAAAGCATGATGGCAGCTCCTGGAGACACGCGAGCCACACCCGCCATTCCGAATGGTTCTCCGCATCTCTGTCCATGATCTCCCTATCTACCCTTCTGCTCAAGCCAAAAGTCTGGAATTTATCCTTGATTGCTCTTGTTCCCTCACCATCGGCAAGTGTTGGCACCCAAATACATTCTGAATCTGATGACTTCTCTCCCCCTCCACTGTCATCAACCTGGTCCAAGCCACCATCATTTCTTACCTAGAATTTTTCAATATATTTCCTAATTTGTCAACTCTTGCTGCTCTATAACCCTTTCTTCCACAGAGCAGCAAGAATGACCCTTTAAAAATTGGATCATGTTCTTCATGATCCTACTTAAAAATCCTGCAGTGCCTTGTCATTGCACTTAGAATAAAATCCCAAGGCCCAGTGTCTTCTGGCCCCTGTCTATTTGCATTGACCTCATCACATACCATGTCCCCTACACTTACTCCACTTCAGTCACACTGACCACATTGGATCTGAAAACAAACCAAGTCTTTCCTGCATTAGGATGCTGGTACTTGCTGTTCCCTCTGCTTGGAACATTCTGGACCCAGATCTTTGCATGACTGGCTCTCTCATATCACTTGGATTTCAATTCAGATATCATCTCCGCAGAGCATCTTGGTCTCTCTGTCTTCCCAACCTCCAGAAGGTACTTCATGTATGTTTATGGAAAGAAGAAATGAATAATGAGCCAAAACAACTAGAAAGGGTATGAATAATAGTTGACAACTGCCTAGCCCTAAGTAAAGGATAATAAAGTTCATTCTTTCTATGAGGTTTTCCATCTAGTTCATGGAGAACAAATCCACCCTCTCAAAATTTCAGGCCAACTATGTAGGAGAAAACCAGAAAGTGTGACTCCTCAGAAAGACAATGAGCTGAGAGTCGCACTTCCTCAAGAAGTTGAATATCCAGGCCAAATGCCTTAGATAGCTTTTTGAGTTAAATGACCATACTGATGACAACAACCAGAGAAAGTGCTACAGCTTATACCAAAAGAATATCTGCAGCTTGGGCTGACATTTCAGTACAAATTGGGTTACTTCATCCTTCCTGGAAATGCATGGTCTGGTCACATAATGGGGACACTATTCAATTAGTGGAGCCCTGGTGGCACAGTTGTTAAGAGCTCCACTGCTTAAAGGTCGGCAGTTCAAATCCACCAGCTGCTCCTTGGAAACCCTATGAAGCAGTCTACTCTGTCCTACAGGGTTGCTATGAGTCGGAATCTACCCAACAGCAAAGGGTTTGGTTTGGTTTTATTCAATTAGTAAGGTTCCTGGTTGTTCTGAAATCTATAGGAAAATATAGTTGACTTTTAGAAGGAACCAGACTTGTGAGACCCTGGAATTTGACTCCTGCTGCCCACACTCACCCCAAACTCATCTGTCACAGAAAAGCAATTGGATGGCATTCCTGGAAGCCAGACAGAAACTCTTACATATTACCTTCTCCCGGGAGGAATTTCTTGGGATGCCTATTTGAGATCAGAATATTTCTCAGTGAATGTATATAATTGGCATTCAATCAATTTATTTGTTTTAGTCCTAACTTTAATAGATGGCATCCATATAGAGGTAACAATTGAAGACACAGAAGAGGACTAGGTCACCACGGGAAAGAGAAATGTCAGAGAAGTAGGCTGAGGTTGCATAGGGAAGATGGACAGGAGGCAGGAGGTGAATCAAGAGGCAGAAAAGGCGCTTGGGGAAGGGGTACAGGAAAACCTTGAAGACATAGCTGGAAGCCCAAGCAGGTAATGCTTTCTTTTCCTAATATCACCCCACTCCACAGCACTAAGCCAAAAACTCTTTAAAAGCCAAGACCACACCCTATTTACCTTTCTGTTTTTTTCTACCCAGGGACTAGCTCTGGGCCTAATGAATGAATCAGAAATCTAAAGAAGTGAGTCAAGAACATAACAGTTTCTGGACTTCAGATTGCAACAACTCCACCCTATATCCAGTAGAAAATCAAATGTGATGAAATAACTGAAGTTAGACTCTATGCATCCTGGGACTACTTCTGTCCTGTTCATCTCTGGGGACCCAGGGCCTAGGATGGGAGTAGGATCACCAACTTGTCCAGGATTGCCTGGGACTGTCTTGGTTTTAAAACAGAAAGCTCCATTTCCCAGGGACCCCCTCAGTCACCCTAAATAAGCAAGTATTTGTTCAATGATTGAAAGATGGGACTATCTCACAGAGCTGTTGGAGGATCAAAAGAAATTATGTCTATAAAAATGCTTTGAGAATTCTAAAGTACATCCAACTGGAAAATATCACCCAGTGTCAAGTGTGATTATTGTGGGTTTTGGTGATGTTTGACAAAGAGAAGCAGCACCTGCATCTTATTTTGAAGACTAGACCACAGCTGCCCCCTGATCCTTGGGGCCCTTGCTATAGCTGGTTCACAGAATGGCAGAACTGGCAGGGGAGGGAGGAGTGGAGTGGTTGGAAAAATATAAGCTGTGGAGTTGTAGTTCTGGGACAAACAAAGCGTACTGACCCTCACCTGTGCCTAACTCTCAGCTCATCACCTCTGTGTTCTGACCCACAGAGCAGATCATGAACTCATATTACCACCAAGTCCCTCCACCCCAGGGAGGTAGAGCAGGGATGTGGAGGTGACCAAGAGCTTTTCATGACAGTTCAAATCAGACAGCTTTCTCCAGACCTCCCCAACCCTCAGTTCACCCACAATCCAGAAGATTTTTGTTGGCACCAATTTCTTTCCTAGGTAATACATAGATATGCAAATAGAGAATCCCCAAGGGAATTGAATTGTTTCACAAAATAGTTTTGGGTGGGTGATGAATAGCAAGAGAGAAGAACTAACTTGAGTTAGGGAGAGGCCCATAGAGCAGAATGGGAGAGGGGGAATAGATGAGGGAAGAGCATTTTTATAAAGGTTTAATGTGAATGGTATGCCACGCCTTAAGTTCTACCCTTTGAGGTCTTTGAATTCAAAATGGTGCTCCTTTGAATATGCCTCCTTCCATAACCAGCTTTAAATGTAGCGTATTTAAAAGCCCAGTTTGAGCTGCAGGACACTTTCACTGTACTTGGTCAGTGAGAGAGGGAGCTGGGATTCGTCCTCAGATAGAAGGCCAGCAAGCCTGCAGCTGAAAAGGAAGAGAAAGTGTGAGAAAAAGGGAGTAGACCTTAGATTTGGGTCTACGTATCCTAGGCAGAGGCGTTCCTGGATAGTGTAAACGGTTAATGCCTTCGGCTGCTAACCAAAAGGTTGGAGGTCAACTTCACCCAGAGAAGCCTCAGAAAAAAAGGACTGGCAATCTACTTCTAAAACATCACCCATTGAAAACACTATGAAGCACAGCTCTACTCTGACACACATAGGGTCACCATGAGTTGGAAATCAGCTTGGCAGCAGCCGATGGTCATGGTAGACTCAAGGCAGAAGAGGAAGAAGAGTCAGTAGTGGAGACTGAGAAAGAGCCAAGGCTTCCAGAGTGATGTGGGGGATGGAGCCGTGCCATTTTGAACATGTCTAAATTGTCGTTTTGGGGGACCATACTGCGGGCATGTATATGTTGACCAAATCTATCCCAGTTTTGTTTTCTTCTACCCGTTAAGTCCTCTGAGCACCCTTAGACACAAAAAATAGCCTGAAAGCCAACAGCATGCCTAACAGCAGGGCCTCTCATCAATAACATAATAGCTGAAATTCTGAGTGCCTTTGTGTTCTATGGCATTCCAAGGGCTCCTGGCACATGATCTTACTGATTCCGACTGTAACCCAACAAAGGAGGCTGATAGGATCATCCCCATTCAGCTGATGAAGAACATAAGCCAAAAAGAAATCAGTCTGAAGTGACCCAGCTGGCCTGGGCCAAGCCGATACTAAATCCCAGCCTCCTGGTGGCCTCTTTCTGCAAGCCAATGCCTCCCATTTGCAGATAGACAAAGCAGAGCAAGGGGCACAGCCACAGGGCCTGGGAATCTGGCTGAAAACTTGTAGCGAAACTCAGTTTAAGATTGGCACTGATTCTGGATATGCATAAGGTGTTGCTCCAGGCAGGCTCTCTGGACTTGTAAACACAACCTTGGGGCTTGATTTCTTCTAGTGGTTTAATCAGAAACTTCCCTCAACTCTTCTACCGCAGCCTTTTTGACTTTAAAGGTTGGAACTTGGACTTTCAGAGGGTGACCTGTCAACTGTCAGCAGGATCCTTTGGACCACTCTGTGAAAAGGCCCAAAATACTCAGAGTCATTCTTCTAAGACCTAGGAGAATCAAAAGGGTGACAACCCGCCAACTGAGAAGTCCTGATGAAAACCGCTAGGTCATATTTTTCTATAAGCATTGTCACCTACTTGAAAGTCTGAGTCATTTTGCCAGTCCCAGGAGGGGTGAATGAGTCACATAGATGAGAAGGATACTTTTTTTCCTTTAACCTAGTTCTCTAACCTTTTGCATGAACACTCAGTGGTCTGCCATGCTCTTAAAATATCCGGATCAGTTGTATAAGATCCAGCATCATGATTGTTTGTACAAGGTCACTCCTCGCACTTGGTGAATTTGAGTCTTTTATTACTCAGAACAAATGTTCTCATTTTAAAAACTCAACCCAAGTTATAATAGCAAAAATAATTTCATATCCTCCCACAGAGCTGGAAACTTAAAGTCAATTATGGAGGAATTGGTTTTAGGAATCAGAACTCAAAATGACTAGTTTAGTTTCCCAGTCCAAGTTAAGCAAAGCTGGAGGAAAGAACAGGAAAAAATGAATAGGATTCAGAATTTTCTATCATTTCCAGAAAACAAAAGTTACCCAAGTGTTTTTGGCTAGGGTTGGGCTTTCTTGAGTTATATTTTTCATTGAAGATGCCTTATGGAATTTGTAGACATTGTTAAGAAGAGAAATCCCAATTTCCTTTCCTTTTTATCAAGCCCAAACACAAACTGAGAGTAAAGTAAGGAAGTACAGTTGGTTGCAGAGGGTTCCCTGTGATGGTCGTCCTGAGTCAGCTAATGCTTTGACATCAGGGAGATTCAATTGGAGATGAAGCTTGTGGAGTCTTTCACAGTTTGATAGCTTGGACTATCTACATTCCCTCAACACAGAAATCCTTGAGCCATCCGTGTTGAATTCCCAGAGTCTCCAATGGTGTCCAAGTTCTGTAACAAGAATACATTTTAAGCCTTTAATATGTCCTTTAAATAAGGACAAAATAAGTGGGGAATTAAGATAATTATCTGTATAATTCTAATTTAAAAACTTTCCATTTGGAAAAGGAACCATTTGCTCCCCTGATCTAGATTATTCACATCAGTCAGCTATATTGACTGCATGTGTCTGCTTTTGCTGCAGTAACAAACAACCCCAACATCTCAATGACCTACATAACATTTATTTCTTGCTCAGGGAGTGGCTGTGGCTTAGCTGTGGCTCTGCTGAACTCTGCTGGGCTCTGCTGAGATTAGCTTGGCCCAGCAACTTGTGTCTTCTTATTCTGGGGTATAGGCTGAAGGAGCTTCATGTCTTCATCGTGGGGAGCAAATTCTCAACGGAAAAAAATAATGCCTCTTGTGATGGTTAGGATTGTGTGTCAACTTGGCTGGGCCATGATTCTCAGTCATTTGGCAGTTATGATGTAGTTTGGTAGTCGTGTGATGATGTGATCACTTCCATGATGAGATTTTGATACAATGTGACCATCTTCATGATGGGATCTGCTGTGAGTAGCCAGTCAGTTGAAAGGGAGTTTTCCTTGGGCACGTGGCCTATATGGAATATAAGTGGACATTCTGGCAAGGCCCCTGGGCTTTTGCCCACTCTGGATCCTGCAGCTGCCTCCTGTTTGTCTGAGCTCTGATTCTTGGGACTTGAGCTAACAGCTTACCTGTGGTCTTGTCTGCCAAGCTTAGGATTCGTCAGTGTTCACAGCCAGTGAACAAGAGCACTGCTCTCTCACCTGCAGATCTTGAGTTCACCGGCCTCTGTGGTTATGTGAATCAGGAGGTCTCCAGCCTGATCCATAGATTTGGGACATTCCAGCCTCTACAACCTCATGAGCCATTTATTTTATATAAATCTCTCTCTCTCCCTCTTTCTCTATTTATATGCTTTACTGGTTTTGCTTCTCTAGGGAACACAGCCTAAGACACCTCTTAAAGTCTCTATGCAGAATTGGCACAATGTCACTTCCGCTCACACTCATTGGTCAAAGCAACTCAAATGGCCAAGACCAAGGACAGTGGGGCAGGGAATGTATAAAGTACATACTGGGAGACATTGAATAGTTGGGTGCCGTCATCCAATATACCACAGTCTGCCCTCTTAGTCAGAAATATTCATTTTCCTCTCATCAGAAAAAAACACATGGTTTCTTCCCCTAAAATGTTCCAGAAGTCTCTTCTAACTATAACATCAGGCTTAAAGCCAAGAATCTCATGATCTATATCAGGTTTGAATGCAGCTCCTCTTTTTTTGGAGGCCTATGAACTAAAACAACAAGTTATTGATACTCCCCCCCCCCAACATTTGTACACACAATATGGGGACAGAATAACTTCCCCCAGTTGGAAAGGGAAAGAATGGGAGACACAGCATTCAGTGATTCACTGTAATTCTGAACTTTCTCTCAGCAAAGATTGAGAGACCCTCACTAATGTCCAAGAATGTTGGTTGATTAGCCCATTGTTCTCCATGATTCCTGACTACACTTTCTGGAAGTCCTTCCTTTTCCATTATCCTACATTGGAGAATACAACTTTCTTGGTGGCTGAGCAGCTTTCTCAGCATGCTTCCAGCCCCTCAGAAGTGAAGGCCCAAGCATTATTTTACATCTTGAATAATAACCACTATCTCCTTTTTTCCAGGCTAGTGACACTTTTGGCAATAGAGCTCTCTCAAAAACTCTGTTGGGTTTTTTAACCAGTTTAACTCCAGGTAGTTCTATGGGCCATCAGAACACCCAAAATTCTTTTCCAGACTTGCCTCGTCTATTGACTTAATTACAAGTGCATTGAACTTACCAGGCTTCTGTAGGACCACCTTAGACTCTCTTCCCTGAAATATTTGTCCAGATGCAAAGACTTCAAGGGGGGAAATGTAAACTAATTAGAAGTCATAACAAATGCATGATGGTCAAGCTCTCATTTGGGTGCTTTTCCTAGGGCTGTGTCTTAATTTGAAAATATTTTACCAGCCAGAGATTTATCCCTTAACCCTGCAAGCCAGGGAATTTCTGGATTCTCCCTTATCCCTTGCATCCCTGGGCAGAGGAAGGGCATTGTCAGAGAAGCCTTCCTGGGCAGGTGACCCCTGAATTGAGTCCTGGAGAATAAGTAGGAGTTAAGCTGCTGAAGCAGGCAGGAGGCTGGGCATCCCAACAGGGAGACCAGTAGGGTGGAGAAGGCCCCACACCCTGAGTGAGTAGATCAGGAGAGCAATAGGCTCAGGGTGGGCATGTTAAGACAGGAAATGCAAAAGCAATGAGGCTGGAGAGTCTCCAGGATCTTATGCAAGATCACGAGGAGCCTTGAAAATCAGGCTGCAGAGTGGAAACTTTATCCCAGGGGCACTGAAGGCTCATTTGCAGCAGTTGGGTTGCATGGTCAAACACAACGCAGCCTGTCTTTCCTTTCCTTCACACAGCGCGAATGTACAAGGCAGAGTGTTTCTCAACACAGCTTTACAAGGCCTTATCGTTCTATTTTTAAACCTTTAAAACAAAGCCCGTGGAGTGGGCTAGATAGGACAATCTGCCATGTAGCAAGAAGGACAACCTTTCATGGAAGGCAAGCTAACAGAGGCCCCCAGGGTGTTCTGATGCTCATTTTTATGTTTTTGAAAGACTATTTTTTTTTTTTAATGCTTTATTCTAAAAGCTTCCCTCATCCTTAGGCATTTCCATGAGTCCAGAGTTCAGAGCAGCAGGCTCAGTCAGGCTGCACAGCGTCTTACAGAATAATAAACGTCGATGGTATCACCAAGCAATCGCCACAATTTTCAGCTCTGACTTCAGTGTCAGCAACACGCAGTTCCTAATTCATCCTGGAGATTAGAAGCCATGTGAGGCAGTGGGATTCTCTTGTTTCCTTCTTTTGTGCGTGTCTTTTTTTTTTTTTCCACTTCACTCCTACAAACTTAGGGGGAGGAACACCCTGGCTTCCCTTCCCAATCCAGGTCTCAGAGCAACAGAAATGGCCTGATAGGATTCTAGGCACAAACCCAGAACGGAGCTCATAGGGAGGTCAAGCCCTGGCTCCTGCAGACTTGGGTTCTGGTCCCAGCTCAGCCACTTCCTGGCTGTATTTCCCGAAGTAATTCACTTAACCTCTCCTGAAGAAAATAAGGGGGGTGGGTTACATGACCTCTGAGATCACCAAGATTCCCAAAGTATTTCTTTCACTCCACCACTCCTATGTTACTACGTTACACTGTGGTGGCTTATGTATTGCTTTGATGCTATAAGCTATGCCACTGGTATTTCAAAAACCAGCAGGATCGCCCATGGTGGACAGATTTCAGCAGAGCTTCCAGACTTAGACAGACTAGGAAGAAAGGCCTAGTGACCTACTTGTAAAAACTGGTCAGTGAAAGCCTTATGGATCACAGGAGAACAATGTCCAACTCACTTGCTTTGGATACACCATCAGGAGGAATCAATTGCTGGAGAAGGTCATCATGTTTGGTGAAGTAGAAGGCCAGCAAGACCCTCGGTGAGATAGATTGACACAATAGCTGCAACAATGAACTCCAACACGCCAGTGATTGTGAGGGTGGTGAACGACGGGGCGACATTGCTTTCTGTTGTATATAAGGTCATCATGAGTCAGCGCTGACTTGGCAGCAGCTATCGATCTATCATCCATCTCTGTATGTATGTATGTATCTATTTCCTTTATCCATTCTTTTATCACTTTTGCACTGAGGTCCACTTGGGGTTCTTAATCAGGAGAATGCCCCAGACCACTTGTGGAGCTTGAAGAAGATCCAAATATGCAACCCCACCCCTTCTCCCCAAGGCCCTGTGCCTCTGTGGTGCCTGGGAATTCAACCCAAAGGAACAGCATGGAGCCACTGGAATGCTAGTGTGACTGGAGAAGTGGACTTGGCTTGGCAAAAACCCTAACCAGAGTGTCATATAACAAACAACTCAGACAACACAATGAAAGAGCACTTAGTGACATTCTTGATACAGATGCAACCATGTATGCATATGGAGACTCTAAAGATGGGGGGAAAAAAGTATTACAGAAAATAGATACCTTAGTGTCTTAGTTATCTAGTGCTGCTATAACAGAAATACCACAAGTGGGTAACTTTAACAAACAGAAATTTGTTTTCTCACAGTTTAGGAGGCTAGAAGTACAAATTCACGGTGTGGGCTCTAGAAGAGGGCTGTCTCTGTCTGCTCTAGAGGAAGGTCCTTGCCTCTTTGAACTTCTGCTCCTGGGAGATCTTCATGTGGTTTGGTATCTCTCTTCCCCCATCTCTGCTTCTCTCAATTGCTTATTTAATCTCTTTTGTATCTCCAAAGAGATTGATTTAAAACACACCTTATACTAATTCTGTCTCATTAACATAACAAAGACAACCCCTTCCCAAATGGGATCATAACCACAGGCACAGAAGTTAGGATTTATAACATATGTTTTGGGGAACACAATTTAATCCATAACACTCAGTAAAACTTTGGAAACATTATAAGCCGCCAAAATAATCTTTCCCAGGTTTTCTGGAGATTTGCTGTTAGCTTGTTTTGCAGCAGGTGTAGCACGTTTAGCATTTAACTTAATGTGAATTATTGTCATAACTAAAAAACAATAACAACTTTCTCTTCTTTCAGCCTGGGATGACATCTGCAAAGGTCATAAGAGTCGGCCTTTGAATTTCTAACAATAGTACTACTGCAAAAATGGAATTCGAGGGCGACCAGTTGTGAAATTAAAGGTTATTTCACATTTTATTTGTCAGGTTGTTGTCTTTTAGGAAAGGAAAGCATAAAAGTATGACTGCTGATTCAACTTAATTTTATTAATAAGTAAATCATTTTGTCCTGAGTTTATTCAGTTCTGGCTCTTGAGAACTCTACACGTGTTAGTAAAGTAAAACTGAGTTTTTATGCCATCAGTATATTCTACTTTAGTAACTGCCTTGTTTTTATTTTATCAAGTGAAAAATAAAAATAAGCATTACCACTTGTGGGAAGTGGAACTTTTAATGGAATCAGAGTTGTCTATATTCCCTGTTATTACCTCCCGGCCACCCCACAAAAAGGAG
Source organism: Loxodonta africana (assembly GCF_030014295.1). Classification (NCBI taxonomy): domain Eukaryota; kingdom Metazoa; phylum Chordata; class Mammalia; order Proboscidea; family Elephantidae; genus Loxodonta; species Loxodonta africana. The sequence continues at coordinate 21,547,345 of NC_087357.1, forward strand.
AGAAAGCAAAAAGTGGGAATAGGCAAAGTCTAGAAGTTCTGCCCGGAAGAATCCAGGGAACAAAGATGGTGAGTGAGACTGAGTGGCAGATGTCAGTAATTTAATTTCATTTTCTTAACTGGCTTTTTTGAAAAACATCTTCACGTGCGACCCGGAGGGAGGAAAGGCAAAATGAAAACAGACAGTAACAAAGGACCTTCTGTGAGCTCTTAAAACATATACATTCACGGTTGGCAGTAAGAAAGTCTCAGCTTTAACAGTGAGAAGAAAAATTCAGTGGCACTTGATATTATCAGTCTCGATGCCTAGAGCAAACAGATATCTGGCCAGGTGTTTTTCTCTTCAGTCAGCTTTTCTGGAAAGGAGAAATGATGGAAGACATAGCATAGAGCTCGGTGAATCTCACCACCATGGAATGAGTCCCAGATGAGAGTTAGGAGACAATGGGTCAAGTTCTACATCTTCCACCTAATAACCATGTGGCTGTTGTTCTGGGGACCAGACCAAGAAAACCATTAACAAACATGCAAGGGACAAGCAAACTGATAATAAGACAATCTTTCATTGCCATGAAGCTATGTTGAGCTCATTGCACCTCCATGTGCCTTATAAAAGGATGTCAGCATACAAATATAGAATTTCAGGAAGTCCATCCTCCACAGATTTGAATCACAAGACACCTCAGCAAATGTCAAATACAAACCTCCTTGTGGTGGGTTAAAATATTTCCACAAATTCTTTGACACATCTCCCATCAAAAAAACAAAATATAAATAAATAAACCAAACCCATTGCCGTCAACTAGATTCCAACTCAGAGACCCTATAGGACAGAGTAGAACTGCCCTATTAGGCTTCCAAGGAGCTGCCGGTGGATTCAAACTGCTGATCTTCTGGTTAGCAGCCGAGCTCTTAACCACTCCCATCAAAAGGTGAAGTTTAATTCCCTTTCTCTTGAATAGGGGCTGGCTTTAGTGACTTGCTTCTAATGAATAGAATGTGATGGAAACTATGCTATGTAACTTCCAAGGCTAGGTCATAAGAGGGGATATAATTATGCCTGGTTCTCTCTCAAGATGTCTGTTTTTGGAACCTAGCCACCATGCTGTGAGGAACCTCAAGCCACATGGAGAAGCCACATGCAGGTGTTCCCGCTGCATGCCCCAGCTGAGGTTCTGGCTAATGGTCAGAAGCCCCCTCTATACATGGGAGGCAGAAAGCCATCTTCCCTTCCAGATGTTGCCATCCCAACCACTGAAAATGCATGGGAGGCCCTGAGTAAAAATGTGCCAGCTGAGCCCAGTCAATCCTCAGAAAGTTTAGGGGTAATCATAATCCAAGAGTTGTTTTCAACCACAGAGTTTTGGGGTGATTTATCCCACAGCAATAGATAACCAGAATACTCCTATTCACATGGCTAATAACCTTTTATCTAGTATGGCAGATTGTCTTTTCCAAAGGTGGCTGCGGCAGAATCTTCCACCCCTTATGCTCTTCTACAATAAGACCTTGACATCCTCCCATTGAGAGGTAGAGTCCACATCCCCTCCTCTGGAACTTGAGCAAGCTTGTGACTCAAGTGTCATCAATAGAATGCAGGGGAAGTGATGCTGTGTGACTTCTGAGGCAAGGTCAGAAAAGACAATGAATCCAGATTTTCCTTTATTCACCGGGACATCCACTAATGGAGAAGTCTGGCTACCCTGAGGCCCCCCATGCTGTAAGGAAGCTCAGCGCACAGAGGGAGGTCATGGAGGTGCTTCCACCAACAACGCCAGCTGAGGGCCCAAACAACAGCCAGCATCAACTGGCAAAACTGTGAGGGAGCCATCTTAGGAATCCAGCCCAGCCAAGCCTTCAGCTGATGTGTTAGTCTGGATCCTCGGAGAAGCAGACGCTAAAAATGGGATTAAACTGCAAGAAATTTATTAGGAAAATGTCCATGAGAGAAAATGGGGAGGAAACCAGGAAAGACTGGGAGACCTGTCAGACCACAGTGCAAAATGTGACCCCAAGTGGAGAACAGAGGGAAGAAAGGGAGGGAGGAAGAAAGGAAGAGAGGAAGTTTGGGTGGCAGCATCTTAGATTGCTATGTAATCTAGACAAAGTTTGGCAAGGCTATTAGGGAGTCCTGCAACCAAAGTTACCTATCAAAGGAACAGGCCTGCCTGAGCATCCCGGCTGTGCCCTCATTAGCTGGGAGCAGCCAGCAGAAAGAATGGCTTAAATGAATTTCAGAGCAGAGTAACCTCAGATCTCAAATTCATTCAACTCAACCAAAGCAAGCACAGGCCTATCATCAGAACTACCGTACCCTTGCAGTCTGTGAGGTGTAAATAGCTGGTGCTTAGTTGTGATGGAGCCCTGGTGGTGCAGTGATTAAGAGCTATGGCTGCTAACCAAAAGGTCGGCACTTCAAAACCACCAGCCAATCCTTGGAAATCCTATGGAGGCAGTTCTACTCTGTCCTACAGGGTTGCTGTAAGTCAGAATTGACTTGACAGCAACGGATTTGGTTTTGGGTTTTTGTTGTGATTGCTGTAGATAGAAGGTGGAAGAGAACACATTTTGAGAAGGCATCTACCACAACTGAGAAGTTTTTTCCTAGAAATATTCCTATAATCAGTATGGATTTCTGACATCTTATGTTCCATTTTGTCTGGATCCCTTTGCTCTAGGTGACCTAGACGGATGCCACACCAGTGCAGGGTTGAGTCCCAAATGATTTTTTTTTAGATTATGCAACTGACCACAGGTGGCTCCAAGACAGCTCTAATCCACGACCTGAAGGAGGAACCATGAGGGGAGACAGGGGGATCAAACACCAATGCTGATTGAGCAGACCCAAGAACAGAGCCATACATGGAAACAGACACAGATTTAGAAGTCAAAGAGAGACATAATTATTATAGGAACAACTCAGGGCCAAGCAGGAAGAGCCAGTAAAATTCAATGAATAGCCTTGACAGGCCTCTACTTGCCTTCATGAGAATACGGTGAATAAGCTTACCTGGAAAGCTTCAGTTACAGAGTCAAGGAAAACAACTTTCCTTTACAAAGTATTTCAAGACCCGAAGCAAAGTAGGTCATAAAAAAAAAAACAAACCCAGTGCCATCGAGTCGATTCCAACTCATAGCGACCCTGTAGGACAGAGTAGAACTGCCCCATAGAGTTTCCAAGGAGCACCTGGCAGATTCAAACTGCTGACCCTTTGGTTAGCAGCCATAGCACTTAACCACTATGCCACCAGGGTTTCCAAAGTAGGTAACAGGAGGTAGTAACTTTTAAATGTGAAGTATGTAACTTGACCAAAATGATAAGTGCCATTTAGAATAACGGGTGATATCCTGATAGTTTGTGAATGACTTCAATTCTGCAGACAGTTATTTATTGCACTCCTCCAAAGGCCAAAGGTACAAACGGTTCACACTTTGACTACTAAAAGTTTGGCAGTTTGAATCCACCCAGTGGTGCCACAAAACAAAGGCCTGTTAATCTACATCCATAAAGATTACAACTGTAAAGATTAAAACCTTAAGGGGCAGAAGGAAGAACCAAGATGGCGGAATAGACAGCCGCTTCCGTCGAGCCCTCATTACAACAAAGACGCGAAAAAACAAGTGAAACGAGTATATTTGTGACAAGCTGGGAGCCCTGAGCATCAAAGGCAAGCTTAGACAAGGAACTGAGGGGCAGGGGAAGGAAGAGACTGTTCAGAAGTGGGAAGGAGTTGCCAGACCTCAATCGCAGGGAGCCCTCAGGCACCATTCCTGGAGCAGCAGCACCAGCGGCGGCAGCGGGCTGGTCCTAGAGTTCGGCCGCAGTTTCCTCAGGGAGAAGCAGCCAGCCACACAGCCCATTCACACTTCCGGAACCTGAGCAGAAGGGCACTCTTGGCAAAAGCTAAGTGCTTAGGTATATTTTACCCCCCTCCCCCACCGCCAACCCAGCTTCAGCCGCTGAATCCCTAGGCCTGAGATAGACCCTGGTGAGCACATGGAGCCGTCCTCCCAGCCTTGGGGAAGGAAAAAAATTCCATCTGGGGGGAAAAGATAATTTGCTAGCTCCATTAACTGGGGGAGCTCACGACAGAAGCAGCTCCTGTCCAGGCTTAAACCATCTGTGGACCTTGAGCACCTTTCCCTTCTGCATGGACCTGTGTGGGCCTATTTCGGGAGAAAAGGCCCTTGTTGGCAAACTCCAACCATTTTAGCAGTGCGGTGGAGAGGTGGGTGTTTGACATTTGACATTGCTTTGCCTATTAAACAAGGTCCTCACCTACCCACATCAGGGACCTAAGGACTGGTGGCTCCACTTGGGTCACCCAGCCACCCGCAACATGGGCCCAGGGATAACTGGTACCTCCCAGTCCTTACAACAAAATCTTTGGGTGCCCGTGGTCCCTCTGCAGAGCCCACCCACCAGCACACTCTAGGGAACAGAGACGCGTTTTCCTCAGAGACACTTGGGGGTCAATTCTCAGCCCCATGCATTGTTCAGAGTGTGACCCCTGCTGCAATCAGATACGGGTATATACGCCAATCACCCCTGCCCCTCTAAGACTGTAAGACAGAGCCTGTACCACACACTTGATATCAGCTACCTGGAAACCTGAGCTGAATTCATACAAGAAAACTGAATGGACTCCTAGACTGATATACCTGATAATAGCTCTAGCCATCTGGGGACAGGACATCAGAGCTCCAAAGGTGAAAATAATCAAGCTAGCTCACTCAAGCAACCCATAGGGGTATACCAAAACAAAACAAAGCAAGCAGCTACGACACAGTAAGCAAGCATAAACTAACACGATAACTTATAGATGGCTTGGAGACAACAGGCAATATCAAGTCACATAATGAAACAGACCATGATCACCTCAACAGGCTCTCAAAACAAAGAATCCAGGGATCTTCTAGATGAAAGTGCATTCCTGGAATTACCAGATGCAGAATACAAAAGTTTAATATACAGAACCCTTCAAGACATCAGGAAGGAAATGAGGCAATATGCAGAACAAGCCAAGGAACACACAGATAAAGCAACTGAAGAACTCAGAAAGATTATTCAGGAACACAATGAAAAGTTTAATAAACTGGAAAAATCCACAGACAGACAGCAATCAGAAATTCAGAAGATTAACAATAAAATTACAGAATCAGAGAACTTAATAGAAAGTCAGAGGAGCAGAACTGAACAAGTAGAAGCTAGAATTTCTGAACTTGAAGATAAATCACTTGGCACTGATATATTTGAAGAAAAATCAGATAAAAGAATTTTAAAAAATGAAGAAACCTTAAGAATCATGTGGGACTCTATCAAGAGGAATAACCTACGAGTGATTGGAGTACCAGAACAGAGAGGCATAACAGAATATACAGAGAGAATTGCTGAAGATTTGTTGGCAGAAAACTTCCCTGATATAATGAAAGATGAGAAGATATCTAACCAAGATGCTCATCAAACTCCACATAAGGTAGATCTTAAAAGAAAGTCACCAAGACATATTATAATCAAGCTTGCCAAAATCAAAGATAAGGAGACAATTATAAGAGCACAGAGAGATAAAAGAAAAGTCACCTACAAGGGAGAGCCACTGAGAATAAGCTTGGACTACTCGGCAGAAACCATGCAGGCAAGAAGGCAATGGGATGCATATTTAAAAAATCGAAGGAAAAAAAATGTCTGCCAAGAATCATATATCCAGCGAAACTGTCTCTTAAATATGAAGGTGAAATTAAGACATTTCCAGATAAACACAAGTTGAGGGAATTTGTAAAAACCAAACCAAAACTACAAGAAATACTAAAGGGGGTTCTTTGGTTAGAAAATCAATAATATCAGGTATCAACCCAAGACTAGAACACTGGGCAGAGCAACCAGAAGTCAACCCAGACAGGGAAATCCAAAAAACACAAACCAAGATGACAAAAAAAAAAAAAAAAAGCCCAACACAGGGTAATGGCGATGTTATTATATAAAAGAAGACAACATTAGAATAATAAAGAGGGACTAAGAAATGTAATCATACATCTTCCATATGCAGAGGAAGATATGGTGATACAAAGAAATAAAAGTTAGTTATAAATTTAGAAAAATAAGGGTAAATAATAAGGTAACCACAAAGGAGACAAACTATCCTCCTCATCAAAATAAAATACAAGGGAAAAATACAGACTCAGCAGAAACAAAATGAACAACAACAAATATGAGGAAAGGACTATATAAGAAAATCTACTCAGCACATAAAATCAAGTGGGAAAAAGAAGCTGTCAACACACACAAAAAAGACATCAAAATGATAGCACTAAATTCATACCTATCCATAATTACCCTGAATGTAAATGGACTAAATGCACCAATAAAGAGACAGAGAGTGGCAGAATGGATTAAAAAACAAGATCTGTCTATATGCTGCCTACAAGAGACACACCTTAGGCTTAGAGACACAAAAAAACTAAACCTCAAAGGATGGAAAAAAATATATCAAGCAAACAACAATCAAAAAAGAGCAGGAGTGGCAACATTAATTTCTGACATAATAGACTTTAAAGTTAAATCCATCAGAAAGGATAAGGAAGGACACTATATGATGATTAAAGGGACAATACACCAAGAAGATATAACCATATTAAATATTTATGCACCCAATGACAGGGCTGCAAGATACATAAAACAAACTCCATCAGCATTGAAAAGTGAGATAGACAGCTCCACAATAATAGTAGGAGACTTCAACACACCACTTTCAGTTAAGGACAGAACATCCAGAAAGAAGCTCAATAAAGACACAGAAGATCTAAATGCCACAAGCAACCACTTGATCTCATAGACATATACAGAACACTCCACCCAACACCAACCAACTATATTTTCTTTTCTAGTGCACATGGAACATTCTCTAGAATAGACCACATATTAGGTCATAAAGCAAGCCTTAGCAGAATCCAAAACACTGAAATATTACAAAGCATCTTCTTTGACCATAGGGCCATAAAAGTAGAAATCAATAACAAGAAAAGCAGGGAAAAGAAATCAAACACTTCTAAACTGAATGATACGCTGCTCAAAAAAGACTGGATTAGAGAAGACATTAAGGATGGAATAAAGAAATTCAGAGAATCCAATGAAAATGAAAACACTTCCTATCAGAACCTTTGGGACACAGCAAAAGTGGTGCTCAGAGGCCAATTTATATCAATAAATGCACGCATCCAAAAAGAAGGGCCAAAATCACAGAATTATCCCTACAACTTGAATAAATAGAAAGAGAGCAACAAAAGAAACCCACAGGCACCAGAAGAAAACAAATAATAAAAATTAGAGCTGAACTAAATGAAATGGAAAACAGAAAAACAATTGAAAGAATTAACAAGACCAAAAGCTGTTTTTTTGAAAAACTCAACAAAATTGATATAACCACTGGCCAAACTGACAAAAGAAAGACAGGAGAGGAAGCAAATAACCCAAATATGAAATGAGATGGGCGATATTACAACAGACCCAACTGAAATTAAAAGAATCATATCAGATTACTATGAAAAACCATACTCAAAACAAATTTGAAAACCTAGAAGAAATGGATGAATTCCTAGAAACACACTACCTACCTAAACTAACACAAACAGAGGTAGAACAACTAAATAGACCCATAACAAAAGAAGAGATTGAAAAGGTATTCCAAAAACTCCCAACAACAACAAAAAAAAAGCCCTGGTCCGGACGGCTTCACTCAGAGTTCTACCAAACTTTCAAGGAACAGTTAACACCACTGCTACTAAAGGTACTTCAGAGCATAGAAAAGGACGGAATACTACCAAACTCATTCTTTGAAGCCACCATATTCCTGATACCAAAGCCAGGTAAAGACACCACAAGAAAAAATTATAGACCTATATCCCTCATGAACATAGATGCAAAAATCCTCAACGAAATGTTAGCCAATAGAATTCAACAACATATCAAAAAAATAATTCACCATGACCAAGTGGGATTCATACCAGGTTTTTCTATGCATGGATGGTTGAACATTAGAAAAACAATTCATGTAATTCACCACATAAATAAAACAAAGGAGAAGAATCACACGATTTTATCAATTGATGCAGAAAAGGCATTTGACAAAGTTCAACACTCATTCATGAAAAAAACTCTCAGCAAAATAGGAATAGAAGGAAAATTCCTCAACATAATAAAGAGCATTTATACAAAGCCAACAGCCAACATCACTCTAAATGGAGAGAGCCTGAAAACATCCCCACTGAGTTCGGGAACCAGACAAGGATGCCCTTTATCACCACTCTTATTCAACATTGTGCTGGAGGTCCTAGCCAGAGCAATTAGGCTAGATAAAGAAATAAAGGGCATCCAGATTGGCAAAGAAGAAGTAAAAGTATCTCTATTTGCAGATGACATGATCTTATACACAGAAAACCCTAAGGAATCCTCCAGAAAACTACTGAAACTAATAGAAGAGTTCAGCAGAGTATCGGGATACAGGACAACAAAAAAAAAAAAAAAAATTTTTTTTTTTTTTTTTTTACAAGGCACAAACATACAAAAATCAGTTGGATTCCTCTACACCAACAAAAAGAACATCGATAAGGGAAATCACCAAATCAATGCCATTTACAGTAGCCACCAAGAAGATAAAATACTTAGGAATAAACCTTACCAGAGATGTAAAAACTTACACAAAGAAAACTACAGTATACTTCTACAAGGAACCAAAAGAGACTTACATAAGTGGAAGAACACACCTTGCTCATGGATAGGAAGACTTAACATTATAAAAATGTCTACTCTACCAAAAGCGATCTATACACTTAATGCAATTCCGATCCAAATCCCAACGACATTCTTTAATGAGATGGAGAAACAAATCACCAATTTCATACGGAAGGGAAAGAGGCCCCAGATAAATAAGGCATTACTGAAAAAGAAGAACAAAGTGGGAGGCCTTACTTTACCTGATTTTAGAACCTATTATACCGCCACAGTAGTCAAAACAGCCTGGTACTGGTACGACAGCAGATACATGGACCAATGGAACAGAATTGAGAATCCAGACATAAATCCATTCACATATGAGCAGTTGATATTTGACAAAGGCCCCAAAACAGTTAAATGGGGAAAAGACAGTCTTTTTAACAAATGGTGCTGGCATAACTGGATATCCATCTGCGAAAAAATGTGAAACAAGACCCATACCTCACTCCATGCTCAAAAACTAACTCAAAATGGATCGAAGACCTAAATATAAAATCTAAAACGATAAAGATCATGGAAGAAAAAATAGGGACAAAGTTAGGAGCCCTAATACATGGCATAAACAGTATAGAAAACATTATAAAGAACGCAGAAGAAAAACTTAGATAACTGGGAGTTCCTAAAAATCAAACACTTATACTCATCCAAAGACTTCACCAAAAGAGTAAAAGACTACCTACAGACTGGGAAAAAGTTTTTAGCTATGACATTTCTGATCAGTGCCTGATCTCTAAAATCTACATAATGCTGCAAAAACTCAACTGCAAAAAGACAAATAACCCAATTAAAAAAATGGGCAAAAGATATGAATAGACACTTCACTAAAGAAGACATTCAGGTAGCTAACAGATACATGAGGAAATGTTCACAATCATTAGCCATTAGAGAAATGCATATCAAAACTACAACGAGATTTCATCTCACTCCAACAAGCCTGGCGTTAATCCAAAAAACACAAAATAATAAATGTTGGAGAGGCTGTGGAGAGATTTGAACACTTCTACACTGCTGGTGGGAATGTCAAATAGTACAACCACTTTGGAAATCGATTTGGTGCTTTCTTGAAAAGCTAGAAATAGAACTACCATACGATCCAGCAATCCCACTCCTTGGAATATATCCTAGAGAAATAAGAGCTTTACACGAACAGATATATGCACACCCATGTTTACTGCAGCACTGTTTACAATAGGAAAAACGTGGAAGCAACCAAGGTGCCCATCAACGGATGAATGGACAAATTATGGTATATTCACACAATGGAATACTACGCATCGCTAAAGAACAGTGAGGAATCTGTGAAACATTTCATAACATGGAGGAACCTGGAAGGCATTATGCTGAGTGAAATTAGTCAGTTGCAAAAGGACAAATATTGTATAAGACCACTATTGTAAGAACTTGAGAAATAGTTTAAACTGAGAAGAAAACATTCTTTTGTGGTTCGGCAGGGGAGAGAGAGGGAGGGCGAGAGAGGAGTATTCACTAATTAGATAGTAGATAAGAACTACTTTAGGTGAAGGGAAACACAGCACACAGTACAGGAGAGGTCAGCACAACTGGACTAAACCAAAAGCAAAGAAGTTTCCTGAATAAAGTGAGTGCTTCAAAGGCCAGCATGGCAGGGGTCTGGGGACCATGGTTTCAGGGGACATCCAAGTCAATTGACATAATAAAATCTATTAAGAAAACATTCTGCATCCCACTTTGAAGAGTGGCGTCTTGGGTCTTAAATGCTAGCAAGCAGCCATCTAAGATGCATCAATTGGTCTCAACCTACCTGGATCAAAGGAGAATGAAGAACACCAAGGACACAAGGCAATTACGAGCCCAAGAGACAGAAAGGGCCACATGAACCAGAGACTACATCATCCTGAGACCCGAAGAACTAGATGGTGCCCAGCTACAACCAATGACTGCCCTGACAGGGAACACAACAGAGAACCCCTGAGGGAGCAGGAGAGCAGTGGAATGCAGACCCCAAATTCTCATAAGACCAGACTTAATGGTCTGACTGAGACTGGAAGGACCCCGGTGGTCATGGCCCCCAGACCTTCTGTTGCCCCAGGACAGGAAACATTCCCGAGGCCAACTCTTCAGACATGGATTGGACTGGATGGTGTGTTGGAGAGGGATGCTGGTGAAGGGTGAGCTTCTTGGATCAAGTGGACACTTGAGACTATGTTGGCGTCTCCTGCCTGGAGGGGAGATGGGAGAGTGGAGGGGGTTGAAAGCTGGCGAAAGGGACACGAAGGGAGAGAGTGGAGGGAGAGAGCAGACTGTTTCATTGGGGGGAGAGTAATTGGGAGTGTGTAGCAGGGTGTATATGGGTTTTTGTGTGAGAGACTGACTTGATTTGTAAACTTTCACTTAAAGCACAATAAAAATTATTTAAAAAAAAAAAAAAGGCCTTAAGGGGGAGTTCTACTCTGTAACATGTGGGGGGCTATAAGTCAGACAGAAATGGGTTTGGTTTTTTGTTTGTTTTTTCCAAGGACAAAATGTGTTGACCAATTGAGCATCCTATATTAACTTTGTAATTAGATCTTTCAGGAAAGAAAGTAGGAGAACCAGATGATTTTCCAAGTTCTAAATTTTTAGATAAGGTTGTTCCATATAGTCTCACATGTTTCCCTTTTTGACTTGGCTTCCAGGAAACTCAGAACAAAATTGACAACTTACAACAATTACATATGATCATATAGTCTGATTTTTAAAATTTTATTTCTTCTTCCTCCATTACTCCATTCTATCACAGTTTAACATCCTGTTCTAATTTATATTTGCCTTAGTTCTCATGCTTTATTCTTATTTCTATTTTTCTGGCAAATTATATTTAAATTCATGTTTTGTTGTATGTACTTCCTGTAGTTGTTGTTAGGTGCCATCAAGTCAATTTTGACTTACAGTAACCCCATGTGACAGAGTAGAACTGCCCAATAGGGTTTTAATCTTTATAGGAGCAGAAGAGCAGGTCTTTCTCCCGTGGGGCCACTGGATGGGTTTGAACTGCCAACCTTTCAATAGCAACCAAGTACTTAACTGTTGTGCCACCAGGATTCCTTAACGTTGAACATAGAAGCCTGCCTTTTTCCTGGAGACCATCTCAAATTCGTTCTGAAAGGGCAGTATCAACACTATAACAGGAATGGCTAAACTTTTAATTATTATGTGCACTAAAGGCTTAACATATAGCAAATACTGTAGAGATAGATATTATCATCCTATTTCACAGACGAAGAAATTGAAGCATAAAGATCCAATGGTCCAAAGTCAGGTGTGGAGGGAATGGCCAAGTTTGACTTTTGACAGTCTGGTTCCTCAGCTTGTGTTCTTATTGACGGTGCTGTTGGCCTCCACAGGCTAGATGGAGAATCAGCCAGTCAGTGACAGGCAGGTGCATGCACGCGCACGCGTGCTCGCGCACACACACACCTTACAACAGGCTCCTCAGAGGCAGATAGCTCAGCCTTCTCCTCACCTGCTATTTCTCCAGATTTGAAAAGAAGCAGGGATGACATGCGGATTGCCGGTGAAGAGTGTGTGTGTAATCCACCAAAGAAAAGAATCCCAGAAGAGACTCTTTGCAAAGGCCAAGCTGGAGAAGAAGCTGTGGCACTTCTTTACCCCCATGGGACTTCTCTGCTCCATGAGTGCAGCTCTCCACGCTGTAGATGACGGCAGTGACATTGTTGCTGGGTGGAAAACCATCTGACTCGGTGCCCTCTGAAACCCATAGCTAAGAACTGAGCCAGCTCTGTGAGCAGAGTCGGGGGCCAGGAACTGCTGTTCATTGATCGCACTACACCAGTGTGTGCTCAAAAGTCAATATCTCTTGACATGCTGCAAAGTGTCTTCATGCATGCTGGGAGTCCCGCTCCTCGAAAATGTGCTTTTCTTCTTCTTGTTAGTGATGAAGTGGGCGGGGGAGGATGAGATGCCCAGTGGACTCAGCAGTATTTTAAGCTCTTAATTTACTTCCAAGTAGTTATATTTTGAATCCATTTATAAGAATTTCAGAGCATTGAAATGAGAGCAGGGAGCTAAGATTTGTATTTACAGTGCACCCAGTACCACGCTAAACCTCTTCAGGAGAATACTTGATTTGATGCCTGTCTTAGCTATCTAGTGCTGCTATAACAAAATTCCACCGGTGGGTGACTAACAAACAGAAATTCGTTTTCTCACAGTTTAGGAGTCTAGAAGTCTGAATTCAGGGTGCTGGCTCTAGGGGAAGGCTTTCTCTCTCTGTCAGCTCTGAAGGAAGGTCCTTGTCTCTTTGACCTTCTGCTTCTGGGTCATCTTCATGTGGCTTGGCATCTTTCTTCCCCCATCTCTGCTTCTTTTGCTTGCTTGTTTAATCTCTTCTTTATATGAAAAGTAATTGACTTAAGACATACCCTACACTAATCCTGTCTCATTAACATAACAGAGACAACCGATTTCCAGTTGGGATTATAACCACAGGCATAGATATTAGGATTTACAATACATATTTTGGGCGACACAATTCAATGCAAAACAATGCCCATGTTGTTATGGTGCCCTCAGGTCAGTTCTAACTCATAGCAATCCTGTGTACAACAGAACAAAACACTGCCCAGTCCCGAGCCATCTTCACAATATTTGCTACATTTGAACCCATCGTGGCAGCCTCAGTCAATTTCATTGAGATCTTCCTCTGCCTCACTGACCCTCTACTTTACCAAGCATGATGTACTTCTCCAGGGACTGATCACTGCTGATAACATGTATGTGAGACAAAGTCTCACCCTTCTTACTTCTAAGGAGCATTCTGGTTGAACTTCTCCCAAGACAGATTTGTTCATTATTCTGGCAGTCTGTGGTGTATTCAATATTCTTCACCAACACCATAATTCATATGACCTACTAGGGAAACACTAATTCTCTCCTTATGTTTTTGGGGAAGCCCCTTGGCATCACATACCCCTCCTGGCCTCCCTACCTCCATCTCCCATCCAAGTAAGGACGAGCAACTGAATTGATGGGGGATTGGAGGGAAGGACAGAAAATGTATGTCTCAGCCCTTTTCCCTGCCTCTCTTTGGGATCGACCTCCTTACAGAGAGTCACCATTCAGCTCTATCCTTCCATTTGTGAAGTTTAACTGGAGCAGGCTCTGCACCCTCGGAGCTACCGTGTGTGGGGGGGGGGGTGAGTGGGGATGTACTTTGGATTTCAAATCTGCCTAAGTCTGTCTCCATCTGGATTTCACCGTTCAACAGTTCTTTGTGCCAGTTTGCCACAGAGCCAAGCTACTTCCAACAATCCAGTTTATGACAGTGATAAAAATGGTGTTTTCATCTCCACCTGCCTGACTCCATCTATTTCTCAACTAGTGTCAAACTTCGGAGGGGACAAGGACTTAAGTATTCGTTCCCTTCAAACCCCTAAAAGGTAGATGCTATTATTAGTTTGTCCATTCAAAGGAAATGGAAGCCAGAGAAGTTGAGTCATTTGCCCAACAAAACAAGTGTGGTAGACCCAGCACATGATTTCAGACAGTCTGACTCCAGAGGCTGTGTTTAACCATTAACCTTTCTTGCTTCTTATTTTAATCTCATGACAAGTTCATATCACATATATACACATATATATATGTGTATATATATATACATGTATAATGTATATATATATTTTTTGTATATACATATATGTATGTTAGGTGCCATCGAGTCAATTCCGACTCATAGCAACCCTACATACAACAGAATGAAGCACTGCTGTCTGGTCCTATGCCATCCTCACAGTAGTTGCTATGTTTGAGCCCATTGTTGCGGCCACTGTGTCAATCCATCTCATTGAGGGTCTTCTTCTTTTTTGCTGACCCTCTACTTAAGTGTTACGGATTGCGTTGTGTCCTACAAAAATACGTGTTAACTTGGCTAGGCATGATTCCCAGTATTGTGTGATTGTCCACCATTTTATCATCTGATACGAATTTTCCTGTGTTGTAAATCCTACCTCTACGATGATAACGAGGCAGAATTAGAGGCAGTTATGTTAATAAAGCAAGACTCAATTTACAAGATTAGGTTGTATCTTATGTCAATCTCTTTTGAGATATAAAAGAAAGAAGTGAGCAGAGAGACAGAGGGACCTCATTACAACCTAGCAAGAAGAGTCAGAAGCACATGTCCTTTTGACCGGGGGTCCCTGAGCTGAAAACTCCTAGACCAGAGGAGTACTAATGACAAGGACCTTCCCCCGGAGCAGATAGACAGAAAGCCTTCCTCTGAAGCTAATACCCTGAATTCAGACTTCTAGCCTCCTAAACTGTGAGAGAAAAAATTTCTGCTTCTTAAAGCCATCCACTTGTGGTCTTTCTGTTATAGCAGCACTAGATAACTAAGACACCAAGCATGATGTCCTTCTCCAGGGACTGGTCCCTCCTAGTAATACATCCAAAATAAGATGAAGTCTCACCATCTTTGCTTCTAAGGAGCATATGGCTATACTTCTTCCAAGACAGATTTGTTCATTCTTCTGGCAGTATATTCAACATTCTTCATCAACACTATAATTCAAAGGTATCAATTCTTCTGTCTTCCTTATTCATTGTCCACCTTTTGCATGCAAATGAGGTGATTAAAAATATGGCTTGGGTCAGGCATACGTTAGTCCTCACGGTGACATCTTTGCTTTTTTAACACTTTAATGAGGTCTTTTGCAGCGGATTTGCCCAATGCAATACATCCTTTAATTTCTTGTCTGCTGCCTCTATGGGCATTAATTGTGGATCCAAGTAAAATGAAATCCTCAACAACTTCAAAGTTTTCTCCTTTTATCACAATGTTTTTTACTGGTCCAGTTGTAAGGATTTTTTTTTTTTTTTTTAAATAAGGTATATTCCATACTAAAGGCTGTAGTCTTTGATCTTCATCGGTAAGTGATTCAAGTCCTCTTCGCTTTCAACCAGCAAAGTTGTGTCATCTGCATATCGCAGGTTGTTAATCAGTCATCCTCCAATCCTGATGCCTCATTCTTCTTCATACAGTCAAGCTTCTTGGATTATTTGCTGAGCATACAGATTGAATAAATATTCCCTTGTTCTGTTTGAACAACTGCCTCTTGGTCAATGTACAGGCATGAGCACAATTAAGTGCTCTGGAATCCCCATTCTTCACAAAGGGATCAGTGTGCATTGTTGAAAAAAGGAACTGCACCTGGAGTCCTAGAATGCAGAGTCTCCTTGAAATATTGGTAAAGTCTAAGGGCAAACAAATTCCAAATGGAAAGCTTTCACTTTAGTATGCTTCTTGGTAAGGAATGATAACTTGGGAATCTCCAGTGGCTGCACTGACAAGTAGCTGCTGATAAACTCAGACAGGGTCAAGTTTTACAAAGATAAAGTCTTCAAGCATGAAGTAGAAGTAGTTGACATATGGCCTCTCCAGTTCCCTGCCATTACCTCTTTTCTCTCTCTCTCTCTCTTTTTTTTAACATTTTATTGTCCTTTAGGTGAAAGTTTACATAGCAAATTAATTTTCCAATCAATGATTCTTACACAAATATTTCATGGTCTTGGTTGCAATCCCCGCAATGTGTCAGCACTCTCCCCATTTCCTCCCTGGGTTTGCCGTTCCCATTGATTTGGTTTCCCTGTCACTCCCTGTCTTTTCATTTTTGGTTTTGTGAAAATGTTGCTGTTTTGATTTCATATAGGCAATTGTCCTAAGAATCACATTCTTCACAGATGTTACTGTTGATTTTATAGGCCCATCTATTATTTGGCTGACAGGTGGCCTCTGGGAGCGTCCGTATTTTCAAGTTAGATGGGTGTCTTGTGGTAACAGTCTTGGGGGTTCCTCCAGTTAGTCTGGTCATTTTTTTTTTTTTTTTTTTTGAATTTGAATTTTGTCCTACATTTTGCACCCATTCTACCCAGGACCTTCTGTTGTGATCCTGGTCAGAGCGGTTGATAATGGCAGCTGTGAAACATCTAGTTCTTCTGGTCTCAGGTTAGAGGGCCATCAGTCCTTTGGACTAACTGCTTCCTTGAGTCTTTGTTTTTCTTTGTTCTCCTTTTTTTCCAGGCAGGAAGAGACCAATAGTTTCTTCTTAGATGGCTGCTCTCAAGCTTTTAAAACCCTACATGCTACTCACCAGGCTAGGATGTAGAATAGTATCTTTATGAACTGTGTTTTGTCAATTGACCTAGTTGTTCCTCAAGACTATGGTCCTTAGCCTTCACGTCCAATAGTTCAGTCCTGATGTCTAAGTAGTTTCTGTAACTGTGCCCCCTATGTGGTCTATTATATATGAGAATACATGCAGCATTTACAAATGTGTATGTAAAAATATCCACAACCATACCTGTATATGTGCACCAGTATACTCCCGTATGACCTCCCTCTCCAATTTAGGATACATATTAGCCTATGTATCTACTCTCAAATTATTGATTGTTATTACTGTTGTTGCAGGATTGTATATGCTATACTGTAGCCGTCCTTTATTCTTGCAAACATCTCAATGTCTTCCTTTGCCTTGGTCATGCTGTGCTGACTTCTCCCATATTGTATATTGCCTTACCCATCACCAGAATTAACACTTGTCTAGTTAGTGATTCTCCCTCCCTCCCCTTCCTATCCCTGGTATCCATCAAAAAATTTTTCTTTCTGTGTGTAAATCTGTTTTTGACTTTTTATAATGGTGGTATTATATGATATTTGTCCTTTTGTGATTGACTTATTTTACTCGGCATTATGTCCTCCAGATTCATCCATGTTGTGAGACGTTTTACAGATTCATCATTATTCTTTATCATTGCATAGTATTCCATTGTGTATTACCACATTTTGTTTCTTCACTCATCTGTTGATGGGCATTTAGGTTGTTTCTGTCTTTTTGCTATTGTGAATAGCGCTGCAGTGAACATGGGTGTGCATGTGCCTATTCATGTTACAGCTCTTGTTTCTCTTGGATATATACCTAGGAGTAGGATTGCTGGATCATCCTGCCCCTTTTCTTACTGCAATTGATTTAGGTTATATCACTATAATCTTGAACAGTGTTGCAGTAGCAGAACTCAAATGCATGTTTTTTAAAAAGCCATTGTCTTTTTTTTTTTTTGTAAAATTACATTTCTGTCTTGAGCTCCTCAGGCAACCTGGTAGAAGAAAATTAATCTTAACAAATTTACGTAAACTCATTAACTTCAGTATTTTCCTATCCTATCTTCTTTTGGGTTGCATTCAAGTTCCAGGGATGGTAGGGGATGGCGCATCCAACCCTTGGCCATTATCTGTCCTTTGTCGGTATCATCTGTGCAGCCTCATTCTCATGGATCCCTGGTCGATGACACCTTTCCCTGCTGCCATCCAGGAGATGTTAAAGCACGTCTACCCTCTGGCAAAAGTCAAGGCAGATCACTTTGGTTCTCCTCCACAGGGCTGTAGAAAATTCATCGGGGTTGCCTCAAGCCTGCTCTATCTCAACAGGTCTCATTACCATAGTCACTGCTGTAGTATCACATCCTGGTATAGGGAAAATCCTAACTTCTGGCAGCTCTAGGCATTCCTTAGCTTGCAGCTGCAGTATCACATGATGCCCTTCCTCAGTCTTCCTCTTTTCCTCTTTATAAGGACAACAGTCATATAGGATTAGGACCCACCGTACTCCAGTATGACCTCATGTTAATTGAAAACACTGTCAAAGACCCAATTTCCAAACAAGGTCATGTTCACAGGTACCAGGGTTTAGGACTTCAACATATATTTTGGGGGAACGCAATTTAATCCATAACAGTGATAAATCATTGGTTACTTCCACAGAGGAATTGACTAGGAAAGGGCACAGGAAACTAACTTCCTAGTATGAGAAATGTCTTGAACAGGGTGTACTTATATGGGTGTATACATATATTCAGACTCACAGAGGTGTACAGTTATAATCTGCATTTTGTTCTATGTAAATAATAAAATAATAATAATAGTAATACTTCCATTAAAAAAATACTTCTAAAAGGCATCCATCAGTGCCTCATGATATTATTCCACTACACTAGGACACTCCTGTTTTTTTCAGCCTGGGAACAAATTTGGAATCATGGAATGCATCCAGGCCTCAAGCCTACAGATCAGACTTACTTCTGATCTGGGCAACCTTTTAAACCTCTCTGAGCTTATCTATTCAACAAGTACTAAGCATCTAGTTTATGTGAGATTCCTGGGAGATAAAGAAGAAATAGAACTCAGCATTCTCCATGGGACATCGCCTAGTGGGAGAGACACACATATAAATGATTCCAAGGTCACAAGACAAGAGTGCTGGAATAGATTAGTGATGTCTGCTCTGCCCTGGGCATAGAATATGAAAGTGGTATTTGTCATCCCTGCTCTATGGGATTCAGAGCTTTAAATACAGCATCTGTTTCCTGGGATCTGTTAAATATGGTGGCAAGACCTCTCTACTTCCTTGTTCAATGTAATTTAATTCAACAGACTTTCGTTGAGTACTTCCTATGTGCCAGGCATTTATTTTCAGAAATTCTTTAATTTCGGTGACGTGCCCATCTGGCCATTATGAACCTCAGTCAATCTTGGCTCAATTGAGAGATGCTTTTTGGAAGATTTCACTGTGAACTCCCCATACAAGGCAACCCCACATGTCATTTTTTTAACCTTTTAAAATGCAATACAGAGACTCACGACAATATAGTACCTTAATTTCTCTCTGAGAGTATTGATTCTATCTGCGAAATCTGAATTTCTGAATTAGTGAAGGCATGACTGAGAAGCACGTTCACAGTGATTCCACAACTTCATCAAATGCCCATCCATACATGAAGCTAAGCTTTGCTGCACTGTTTCACTGAATTTTTACCACTGCTCAGGAGGCAGGTTCTGTCATCATCCCTATCATTCCATTTTACAGGTGAGGAAATTAAGGCTTAAGGAGATTAGGGGGCTGCCAAGGCTGGTAAGTGACGGAGCTAAGTCTCAAACCCACGTCTGTGTAACTCCAGAACCTATAATCTCTCCCATCCTGCTATAACAGTCTTTAACTCTTAAAAATAATCCTCTGGGATAAAACTTCCTCCTGAATAACTCCAAAGCACTACACATCATCGAAGCCTAGTTTCTCAGTTTGATATCGGTGGCCTTGGACAAAACAGTTCCGTCTTGAGGCTCTGGCTTCCTCCTCTGTGAAGCAGGGCTACTCAACTTGATGACAGAATTTCTTCCTGCTCAAAACAAAATTTCATGATGCATATTTTAAGATCAAGATGGTGGAGTCTTAAGAAAACTTATGGATAATTCACCTGTTGCCTATATTAATTTAATAACAATCCCTAACTGATCATTAACAGTTTCTTGCAGTGCCAACAGGAAAACGGCTCTTTCTCCAGGTCATTAAAAGTAGAAACTAAGGGAATCATACTTTCAAGATGCCATGCCAATCTGCTGCCTTCGTCAGCATTAATGTGTTCTAAAAGCAGTATTTGGCATTTGGAAGTCAAGGACCTGGAACTGGATTATGTTTCTAGATCAAAATGCAGTGAAATTCATGTTCAGAAGAGTTTCACCAGAATCCAATGGTAGCTTAACGAGCCTTTAAGCCTCAAACCACATTTTAACTCCTGAATTTTCAGGGAAGT
Source organism: Loxodonta africana (assembly GCF_030014295.1). Taxonomy (NCBI): domain Eukaryota; kingdom Metazoa; phylum Chordata; class Mammalia; order Proboscidea; family Elephantidae; genus Loxodonta; species Loxodonta africana. The sequence goes on from NC_087357.1 coordinate 21,567,736, forward strand.
CTTGCCTATATCATTTTTCAATAAGAGACATTTTATGGTTTATTGATTTTAACCCAAAATAAGAAAAGGCACTTATGGAAAAAGGAGCTTGCTTGGCTTAACTTGTAAAACTAAATGGATCCTGGGCTAGGAGGTTAATAGGAGTCTTGTATGCTAAACAGAACACTAAATGAATTGCATATAAACAACAGGGTTTGTATAAACAGTGGCAATTGTTTCCTTTCAGAAAATCACAATAGCTGCACTTCATTGAAGACAAGAGGATTTTTCCATGATAGACAATGAAACTGCAAGATGGACCATAACCCGGTATCTCCAGGTTTCTGCCAAAGCATGCAAAGTTGGTTCTGAAATGCCCAGTGCTAAATAATATCCCATCCAAGCCATAGTAGAAGTGTTGAGGAGCTGCAAGGTTACTCTCTTCAATATTTTAAATTAAAATAATAATAATAATAAAGCTGTGAGAGAGAACACATGGCAAAGGTAAGAAAGAAGAGAAGAAACTGAAGGAACCATTATCATGGGTGGAGATGAGTTGCTTAATGGCCTTTAGCCTGTCCACCTGGTTTGCTTTCTCCTTGGGTGTCTTAACAATAGCTCCCTCTTTTTTGTACCTTTCTTAACTAGATGAAGAAGGCAGAGTTTCTATACAAAATAAGAAGAAGGTAGGTTGATGAAACCTTAGCCTACAACTTTTAGATATCTTCATTTACAGATAAGAAAACTGAGGCAACTGATCACCAAGAGGCAAAGAGATGACCTCAAGCCTCTTGGTTTGCAAGTGGCTCAACTGGTACACATTGCTGATCTACCGTTTCCCAGGCTGCCACTTGTTCCAAAACATTGAGTGACTGTCCTCTGCTAACGCATCACACAGCCATCCTCTCCCATTACAATGTCCAAACTAGAAGAGACTTCAGATCCTAACAATAAGATGAGCTCAGTTGAGAGATAAGAATCAGAACCAAGTTATCTACTCTCATTCAATAACTACCAGTCATCAGGTGGTGCCAGCAAGATACTCTTCAGTAGTAGATGAGGGTCACATTATTTGATCAAATAATCAAATATTTGCACCTGCCACATGTCATGGGGCGAGAAGGAGACAGGAGAGAAGAGGAGCCGAATGGAGTGAAAAGGACCTATGTACAAGGCCCGACGGCTGGGTAGTGGCTAGAATTCAAACCCACAGAGACCTGTGAGAAATAGAGTATCACTATTATAGTACAAGAGCAATGGATATTTCCATATCCTAACCATGTCCCTTGGAGCCCTGGTGGCACAGTGGTTAAGAGCTTGGCTGCTAGCTAAAAGGTTGGCAGTTCGAATCCACCAGCTGCTCCTTGGAAACCCTATGGGGCAGTTCTACTCTGTCATATAGGGTCGCTATGAGTCCAAATCAACGTGATGGCAAAGGATTTGGTTTTTGGTTTAACCATGTCCCTGGATGGTATAAACAGTTAACGTATGCAGCTGCTAACCACAAGATTGGTACCTCAGAAAAGAGGCCTGGCAATCTACTCCCAAAAAATCAGCTACTAAGAACACTAGGGAGCACAGTTCTACTCTGACATACATGGGGTTGCTATGGGTTGGAATCGACTTGACAGCAGCTGATAACAACCATAGACGAAAGCCCAGAATCTTCGCCAACAAAGAACACAGCGTGCAATACCTAAGCCAGAAGCTTGGAGAAGTTTTTTATTGTTGTTTGAATGTTATCTAAAATAAGGAATCCAAATAGGGTAGCCAAATCCAAACGGCTGAGGAGGAATCCTGTTGCTCTCAAAAAATTCACCCAATTTCTCCTTCTGCCAAGAGAAATGTATGAAATGTGCATTTGTTGATTGAACAAACACGTTTCAAGTGCCTGCTTTCTGCTGGACTCTGCTTGCCGCTGTGGATGGAGCCTGTCCTCATGGTGCTTACAGCCTCATGGGAGAGACGAACACAATATAGCCTTATGGGAAAGAGAAAATTTGTGGTAGGACGGCTCTTGTTTAGGTCAAAGGCCTATCTAAGGGTGACATTTCATGGGGAGACTGGAAGCAAGAGGAAGTGCCATCCCTGGGAAGATGAAAGAAGGTATAGCCCAAGCCAAGGAACCAGTGGGTGCAAAGGGCCAGAAGGAGGAAAAGGTTTCATGTGCCCCAGAGCTGAAGGAGGCAAGTGGGGAGAGAGGAGGGCAGTGAGTGGTACAAGTTGAGGCTGGAGCCTTGTGGGCCTGACTGGGGGTTTGGGTTTTATTCCAAGCACAATAGGAACTTATTGAAGGGTTTAGTAACAGTCAATAGAAAGGAGCACAAAAGGCCCATTGGAGGGCTCAGAACAGCCCCATAAGCGCTGCATTCAGGACCTCACTGAGCACGCACTGTATTGTCTCGATGGACTCTTTTCACAGCAGTCTTGCCTCCCGATTCTCTCAGCTCTTTCTCTCCATGGCTTTACGGCTCCCAGATGAACATGAACAAGGGACAAAGCAGAAAAGCACCCAGCCCCCAGGGGCCCACCAGTCTGCCTAACCAGAAACCACACTCATTTGATGTGCAGGGAAGGGGGAGCCAAGCAAAGCTGCAAGGTGGGGGACGGGCGGGAGAGTTCTGGCATAGAAGGCGAGCAGTCTACCCCTGAACCACCAAAGCCCTCAATCTTGCATTCAGTCCACTTTAAAAGCCAAATGGGTGGATGGATGAGGAGGCAGCCACGTTTACAACGCAACATCTTCCAAAGTGAGTCCCAAAAGGATTTTTCCAACTAGATTTGAAAAATACTGTGGTAAACAAAATGGAACAGATTTAGTATAACCCAGAATTTCTCCAAGGCTTTGATCTACAAATGTACATTAGTGAATATCCAGGAATAGGGTTGCCATATTTAGAAAACAAACAAAATAAACAGGACACCCAGTTAAATTTGAATTGTATGGTACATACTTATAATAAAAGATAATTTCTCGTTTATCTGAAATTCAAATTTCACAAGGCTTCCTGTGTGGTGACTCTAAGGAAGGAGCTATAATCTGCAGGTGCTGATTTGCAAGCTGGGTTTCTGGGGAAACAAAAAAACTGCCCAAGTTTGTAGGGTTTACCAAGGTCTAAGCTGTAAATACTACTACCATGGCCAATTTCTAGCCCCAAGCATGAGGTCACTGAGCCCAGAGGTGGGAAAAGCTCTCGTGAGCCTGTCAAGTTGGGCCCAAGGATTTTGGGTAAAAGGTTGACGTGGACCCTTGAAAGTAAACAAGGCTCCAGGTCTCCTAGATCAGGACTCAAACAGGAAGAAAGGTTCCTATAGCTTTTAGGGGTTCAGCCACAGTGAACAGAGAGTGTTGGCCCCATAGGAGGACAGTTGCCTGAGCAGACATAGAATGTGCTTGGTATAGTTATAGGTGGTCTGTGACACTTACCCTGAATGATTTTTATGACAATTAAGAGATAATGTTTGGGCTTAGTACATAAAAAAAAAAAAAAAGAACTAGTACATAGGAGATGCTTAATAATTAATCACTAGTAAATTATTATCATGAAGTCATTATGATAGTACTTTCACTTGCATGGAACCTTGCAATCAATCATAATACATGAGCTTTAGGATACCCTGGGATTAAAGATTAGCTAGGAATGATTTACTCCCACTGGACAGCTAAGGAAACTGAGGCAGAGAGGGGAAGCAACTTGCCTAAGTATACACAGCAGGGCCAGCCTGGAACTCAGGTCATCTGAATCAAGGCTCAGAAATTCTAAGACCAGCCTTCTGGGAGTTAGTTGATACAGGTGACAGAGAATGGAGCCAGTCTAGCTTGGAGGTACAGCCCTGCTCTGTGCACAGGTGACAGTAGGAGTGGGGCATGGGGCAGGCTGGCAGAGGGAGCAGGGCTCCACGGCTGCAGGGCAGAAGATGAGTCTGCCAGGTGGGAGGAAGGTGGGTGATCGCTGATCTAAGAAGCTAAGGTCCCAGCAGTGCTGCTTCCAGCCCAGATTTCACTGAACAAGATGTAGAAAATCTGGAAAACGAAGTCTAGAGGGAAATAAATAAATACAGGTAGTCCTCAGGCTACAGACATGGGATTTAAGGACTACTCATACATACTTACCCTTTAATGTTATGTAAATTTGCCCTCATTTTGAAACATTGAACCAACCCCCTTACTCACAACAAATTCTTCATCACAATACCTTCACTTGTTGCACACGCAGCTTTTACATAATTGAAAAGGCTTCCAGCCTTTTCTTTCAGTAAAATAAGGCTAAACAAGAACCTTATGCATCTGTTCTGACTTCCCTACAAGTTCTTAAAAACATGCTTAGGAGGCGGAGCCAAGATGGTGGAATAGACAGGCATTTCTGGCAAGCCCTCTTTACAGCAAAGACTGGAAAAAACAAGTGAAACGAGTATATCTGTGACAAGCTGGGAGCCCTGAGCTTCAAAGGCAAGCTTAGGAAACGAACTGAGGGGCAGGGGGAGGAAGAGACCATTCAGAAGTGGAGAGGAGAGTTACTGGACCTGAATTTCAGGGAGCCCTCAGGCACTATTCCTGTAGCGGCAGCAGCAGCAGTGGGCTGGTACTAGCGTTGGGCCGCAGTTTCCTCAGGGAGAAGCAGCAGCCATACAGCCTACTCACACCTCCGGAACCTGAGGAGAATGGCTCTCTCAGCAAAAGTTAAGTACTTGCATATATTTTAATGCGCCCTGACCTGCAAACCAGCTTCAGTTGCTGAATACCCTGGGCCTGAGAGAGGCACTGTTGAGCACCTAGAGCCATTCTCCTGGCCTTGAGGAAGGAAAAAATTTACACTGGGGGGAAAAGATAATTTGCTAGCTCCACTAACCGGGGGAGCTCAGGACAGAAGCAGCTCCTGTCCAGGCATAAACCGTCCATGGACTTTGAGCACCTTTCCCTTCTGCATGGACCTGTGTGGGTCTATTTCAGGAGAACAGGCCCAGTTGGCAGACTCCAACCATTTCAGCTGTGCAGTGGAGAGGTGGGTGTTTGATGTGTGACATTGCTTTGCCTATTAAATAAGGTCCCCACCTACCCACATCAGGGACCTAAGGACTGGTAGCTTCACTCAGGTCACCCAGCCACCCAAAACAGGGGTCCAAAGATAACTGGTACCTCCCAGTCCTTACACCCAAAAACATTGGGTGCCCATGGTCCATCTGCAGAACCCACCCACCTGTAGGCTTTAGGGAACAGGGACGCTTTTTCCTCAGAGACACTCAGGGGTTGGTTCTCAGCCCCCTGCATTGTTCAGAGCATGGCACCCTGCTGCAATCAGATACCAGTATACACGCCAATCACCCCTACCCCTCTAAGACTGTAGGACAGAGCCTGTACCACACACTTGAAGATCAGCTACCTGGAAATCTGAGCTGAATTTATACAAGAAAACTGAATGGACTCCTAGACTGATATACCTGATAACAGCTCTAGTCATCTGGGGACAGGACATCAGAGCTCCAAAGGTGAAAATAATCAAGCTAGCTCACTCAAGCCACCCATAGGGTTATACCAAAACAAAACAAAGCAAGCAGCTACGACACAGTAAGCAAGCATAAACTAACACGATAACTTATAGATGGCTTGGAGACAACAGGCAATATCAAGTCACATAAAGAAACAGACCATGATCACCTCAACAGGCTCTCAAAACAAAGAATCCAGGGATCTTCTAGACGAAAGTGCATTCCTGGAATTACCAGATGCAGAATACAAAAGTTTAATATACAGAACCCTTCAAGACATCAGGAAGGAAAAGAGACAATACGCAGAACAAGTCAAGGAACACACAGATAAAGCAACTGAAGAACTCAGAAAGATTATTCAGGAACACAATGAAAAGTTTAATAAGCTGGAAAAATCCAGAGACAGGCAGCAATCAGAAAGTAGAAGCCAGAATTTCTGAACTTGAAGATAAATCACTTGGCACTAACATATTCGAAGAAAAATCAGATAAAAGAATTTAAAAAAATGAAGAAACTTTAAGAATCATGTGGGACTCTATCAAGAGAAATAACCTACGAGTGATTGGAGTACCAGAACAGGGGGGATAACAGAAAATACAGAGAGAATTGTTGAAGATTTGTTGGCAGAAAACTTCCCTGATATTGTGAAAAACGAGAAGGTATCTATCCAAGATGCTCATCAAACTCCACATAAGGTAGATCTTAAAAGAAAGTCACCAAGACATAATATAATCAAGCTTGCCAAAACCAAAGGTAAAGAGAGAATTATAAGAGCAGCGAGGGGTAAATGAAAAGTCACCTACAAAGGAGAGCCAATAAGAATAAGCTCGGACTACTCGGTAAAAACCATGCAGGCAAGAAGGCAATGGTATGACATATTTTAAAAATTGAAGGAAAAAAATTGCCTGCCAAGAATCATATATCCAGCAAAACTGTCTCTTAAATATGAAGGTGAAATTAAGACATTTCCAGATAAACACAAGTTGAGGGAATTTGTAAAAACCAAACCGAAGCTACAAGAAATATTAAAGGGAGTTCTTTGGTTAGAAAATCAATAATATCAGGTATCAGCCCAAGACTAGAACACTGGGCAGAGCAACCAGAAGTCAACCCAGACAGGGAAATCCAAAAAAACAAAGCAAGATTATAAAAAAAAAAAGCTCAAAACAGGTAATGCCAATGTCATTATATAAAAGAAGACAACATTAGAATAATAAAGAGGGACTAAGAAATGTAATCATACACCTTCCATATGCAGAGGAAGATATGGTGATACAAAGAAATAAAAGTTAGGTTTAAATTTAGAAAAATAGGGGTAAATAAGAAAAACACAAAGGAGGCAAGCTATCCTACTCATCAAAATAAAATACAAGGGAAAAATACAGACTCAGCAGAAACAAAATCAACAACAACAAATATGAGGAAAGGACTATATATAAAGATAATCTACTCAGCACATAAAATCAAGTGGGGAAAAGAAGCTGTCAACACACAAAAAAAAGACATCAAAATGATAGCACTAAATTCATACCTATCCATAATTACCCTGAATGTAAATGGACTAAATGCATCAATAAAGAAACAGAGAGTGACAGAATGGATTAAAAAACAAGATCTGTCTGTATGCTGCCTACAAGAGACACACCTTAGACTTAGAGACACAAACTAGCTAAAATTCAAAGGATGGAAAAAAATATATCAAGCAAACAACAACCAAAAAAGAGCAGGAGTGGCAACATTAATTTCTGACAAAATAGACTTTAAAGTTAAATCCATCAGAAAGGATAAGGAAGGACACTATGTAATGACTAAAGGGACAATACACCAAGAAGATATAACCATATTAAATATTTATGTACCCAATGAAAGGGCTGCAATATACATAAAACAAACTGTATCAACATAGAAAAGTGAGATAGACAGCTCCACAATAATAGTAGGAGACTTCAACACACCACTTTCAGTGAAGGACAGAACATCCAGAAAGAAGCTCAATAAAGACACGGAAGATCTAAATGCCACAAGCAACCACTTGACCTCATAGACGTATACAGAACACTCCACCCAACACCAACCAACTATATTTCTTTTCTAGTGCACATGGAACATTCTCTAGAATAGACCACATATTAGGTCATAAAGCAAGCCTTAGCAGAATCCAAAACATTGAAATATTACAAAGCATCTTCTTTGACCATAAGGCCATAAAAGTGGAAATCAATAACAAGAAAAGCAGGGAAAAGAAATCAAACACTTCTAAACTGAATGATACGCTGCTCAAAAAAGACTGGATTAGAGAAGACATTAAGGATGGAATAAAGAAATTCAGAGAATCCAATGAAAATGAAAACACTTCCTATCAGAACCTTTGGGACACAGCAAAAGTGGTGCTCAGAGGCCAATTTATATCAATAAATGCACGCATCCAAAAAGAAGGGCCAAAATCAAAGAACTATCCCTACAACTTGAACAAATAGAAAGAGAGCAACAAAAGAAACCCACAGGCACCAGAAGAAAACAAATAATAAAAATTAGAGCTGAACTAAATGAAATAGAAAACAGGAAAACAATTGAAAGAAGTAACAAGACCAAAAGCTGTTTTTCTGAAAAACTCAACAAAATTGATAAACCATTGGCTAAACTGACAAAAGAAAGACAGGAGAGGAAGCAAATAACCCAAATACGAAATGAGATGGGCGATATTACAACAGACCCAACTGAAATTAAAAGAATCCTATCAGATTACTATGAAAAACGTACTCTAACAAATTTGAAAACCTAGAAGAAATGGATGAATTCCTAGAAACACACTACCTACCTAAACTAACACAAACAGAGGTAGAACAACTAAATAGACCCATAACAAAAGAAGAGATTGAAAAGGTAATCCAAAAACTCCCAACAACAACAAAAAAAAGCCCTGGTCCGGATGGCTTCACTCAGAGTTCTACCAAACTTACAGAGAAGAGTTAACACCACTACTACTAAAGGTATTTCAGAGCATAGAAAAGGATGGAATACTACCAAACTCATTCTATGAAGCCACCATATCCCTGATATCAAAACCGGGTAAAGACACCACAGGAAAATAAAATTATAGACCTATATCCCTCATGAACGTAGATGCAAAAATCCTCAACAAAATGCTAGCCAATAGAATTCAACAACATATCAAAAAAATAATTTACCATGACCAAGTGGGATTCATACCAGGTATGCAGGGACGGTTCAACATTAGAAAAACAATTAATGTAATCCGCCACATAAATAAAACAAAAGAGAAGAATCACATGATTTTATCAATTGATGCAGAAAAGGCATTTGACAAAGTTCAACACTCATTCATGATAAAAAAAACTCTCAGCAAAATAGGAATAGAAGGAAAACTTCTCAACATAATAAAGGGCATTTATACAAAGCCAACAGCCAACATCACCCAAATGCAGAGAGCCTGAAAGCATTCCCATTGAGATCGGGAACCAGACAAGGATGCCCTTTATCACCACTCTTCTTCATCATTGTGCTGGAAGTCCTAGCCAAAGCAATTAGGCTGGATAAAGAAATAAAGGGCATCCAGATTGGCAAGGAAGAAGTAAAACTATCTCTATTTGCAGTTGACATGATCTTATACACAGAAAACCCTAAGGAATCCTCCAGAAAACTACTGAAACTAATAGAAGAGTTCAGCAGAGTATCGGGATACAGGACAAATGTACAAAAATCAGTTGGATTCCTCTACACCAACAAAAAGAACATTGAAAAGGAAATCACCAAATCAATGCCATTTACAGTAGCCCCCAAGAAGATAAAATACTTAGGAATAAATCTTACCAGAGATGTAAAAGACTTATACAGAGAAAACTACAGTACACTTCTGCAAGAAACCAGAAGAGACTTACATAAGTGGAAAAATATACCTTGGAGGAAAAAATAGGGACAATGTTAGGAGCCCTAACACATGGCATAAACAGTATACAAAACATTACTAAGACTATGTTGGCATCTCCTGCCTGGAGAGGAGATGAGAGGGTAGAGGGGGCTAGAAGCTAGCAAAATGGACACGAAAAGAGAGAGTGGAGGGAGAGAGCAGGCTGTCTCATTAGGGCGAGAGTAACTGGGAGTATGTAGCAAGGTGTATATAAGTTTTTATGTGAGGGACTGACTTGATTTGTAAACTTTCACTTAAAGCACAATAAAAATTATCCAAAAAAAAAAAAAATGCGCTTAGGAATGGATCTTGTTTGTAGCCCAGGGACTGCCTGTACGGATAACAAGACTACAAACCTTCTTGTTTTCACATACACTCATTTGTGTGTGTGTGTGTTTATGTTCTATGCAATTCGATTCTATGTATAGATTCACATAACCACCACCAAACCAGGACACAGAACTATTTCATCACCCACCACTGAGAAACTCCCTCATCTACACTTTATAGACCCATCCTCCCCTACTCCTAACCTCGCTCCGAGCAACAACCCATCTGTTCCCCATCTCTATAGTTTTGTAATTTTGTGTATCTATATATATTTTTTTTTATATAAATAGAATCATACATTATGAAACCTTTTGGGACTGGCTTTTTCCATTAAGCATAGTGCCCTTAGCCAGGTTGTCACATATACCAATAGCTCATTCCTTTTGTCACTAGTAGTGCTCCATTGTACAGGTATACAAGAGTTTGCTTAACCATTTACCCACTGAAGGACATTTGGATTTTTTGCATTTCTGAGCTATTATGAATAAAGCTGCTACAAACATTCATTTACAGGTTTGTACATGAACGTAAATTGTTATTTCTCTGGGATAAATGTCCAAGAGAGCAGCTGCTCGGCCTGAAGTGCATGTTTATCTACAAGAAATTGACAATTTTTCCATATTGTTAATTTTTGTAATGAGACTCTCTAGCCTCTGGTAAGCGCTCTTTCCGTCTTTAAAGATGCAATGGGCTCTTAAAGGGCAGGTGGGAGGATGAGCAAGATGGAGCTGCAGCTAGAAAGTATGCAAATATGATAGAAATATGGCAATCTGATAACTTATGCTGCTGACAGTAGCAACGTGGATTAACCGAAAAAAGCCACAGTCAGCCGGTAATCTGAATGAAGTCAGCAATTCAACAAACACTGATTCAATACTTACTATGTGTCGGGCACCAAACTGATAGGTACTAAAACCTGTTGCCATTGAGTCAGTTCTGACTTATAGCGACCCCACAGGACAGAGTAGAACTGCTCCGTAGTGTTTCCAAGTAGTGGCTGGTGGATTTGAACTGCCAGCCTTTTGGTTAGCAGCCAAGCTCTTAACTACTGTGCCACCAGGGCATCTGCGCCACCAGGTCCCCCAAACTGATGGTAACAAGACTAAATGAACTGAGTATAAAATCTTGTCCTTCAAAACCTCTCAGCCTGGTGCAAGAGATAGGTACGTACACAAATAACCATCATGGAGTCCCTGGGTGGTACACAGTTGACTTGCTCAACTGCTAACGGAAAGGTTGACAGTTCAAGTCCTCCCACAGAGGCCGCAGAAGAAAGGCCTGGCAATCTATTTCCAAAACATCAGCCACTGAAAACCCTACAGAGCACAGTTCAACGCTGACACACATGGAATGGCCGTGAGTCGGAACTGACTTGATGGCAACTGATAATCTAGTATGAGGAAGGAAGCAGGCGATCACGAGACATACATAGTCCAAAACAGCAAATAAACTCAAGTCATGAACATGGAGCTCTGCGGTGCACTGAATGGTGGTGATTCCTTGATAATTTCTTCTTCATATGTGTGGTTTGAAACATGAGTAGGCAGCTCGGAGACAGGGTTGAGAAGAAAAATTAATTCTGGGCAAACCAGAAAGTGAACATCAAGATGCTGAATCACTTTTCGATGACTTGAGCTCCTGGTAACAGAGTGTGACAGTGGGATTAGTCACAAAAACAAGGAGTGTTTTATTGGATTATCCAGCTCACCTGTGTTGTTGAACATATTCACTCGAGATGGTCCATCTCTCACGCTCCCAAAGGCGTCTTCCAGGGGAATGCATTCACCGCCCACCATTTTCCTTGTCAATCGTCACTTTTTTCCGTCCCTACCCTGGGAAGGAAGAAAGGCTGAGGAATCCAGGCTGGGCCCTGCTTAAGAGCTTATGGGCAAGTCCTTGGCCATCACTATCTCTCCTCACCTGAGAGCTTATAAAGCCCAGTTAGGACTGACTCCTCATTTAATCTAATTGTCAAGGCTCTTTTAAAGTAAGCAAGCAGATCTTCCTTGCCCCTCCCTAAGAGGAATTTAAGCATTCCCATAAATGCTTTACCCCTTGAATTGACTTTTGTAAATTCTAGCTTGAGCACAAGATGACATATAGCTTTCTATCCTTGATATTCTCTGCCTTTGTAATGTCCACCCGAGAGATGAGGAGCCCAGGGCTGAACCACATGGGACAGTCCTCTCTTTCACCGACCCTCCACTTTACTAAGCTGGTTAATACGTGGAACAAATCCAAGAATCTGAAGGCAGGAAAGGAGTCAACTTATGTATGAAATGGAAAGAACAGAGAAGCATGTAAGGATCCTTAGCTGGCAAAGCAAGGATAGAGAGTGACATCGTCAAGTGTAGGGTACGGTTCATGAGCATCGAAGCATGCTAGGCACTCAATTCACATTTGTTGATGAGTGGTTTCTCCTAGCAGTCAATGTCCGCCACTCAAATACAGCATCCTCTTTCTTGCTTCCTGGTCTCTGCACGTGCTTTCCCCTTAGCCAAGGATCTCCTCCCCACCCCTACTATCCTGGATAAACTCTACTCCTCCTTCAGATTTCAGTTTGGATGTTCCTTGGAAGGGAGAGGCCTTCTTTAGGTGAGGTGTCCCCGCTTTGTGCTCCCCTCCACACCTCCCCTGTACACCCACCTGCCTGTTCGCTTGTCTGGCTCCCTCTCCAGACTGAGAATTCCAGAAGAGCAGAGGGATTACACCCGTCTGTTAGTCATTGTATCTCCAAGGCTAGCACCATGCTGCGTGCAGGAGCTGAGTAACTGTTGAATGAATCCCTAAACCAGAGGCAGACTTTCAAAGGAGTCGGTCAGATACAAGACCTGCAAATTTAGGAGGCTTTCGGTGGAGCTTCCAGATTAAGACAGACTAAGAAGAAAGATTGGTGATCTACTTCTGAAAACCAGCCAGTGAAAACCCTACGGATCACAAAAGTCAGATTCTGCTGTGCGTGGGCTCACCGAGTCAGAGGCCAACTCAACGGCAACTGGGAACAACCACAACCCATGTTACACCCTTTCTAGCAAACATTGCCTTCTAGGGAGACCCAGTCGAGTGCCTGAATGCCTCTTTTCTTGTGGGAAATATTGGGACCCCATCTTCCAAAACAGGTTGCGAACTACTTAGAATCCTGACTAGCAGCTCTCCTCTCTCAACTCCCCCTCACTCGGGTGGCTGTGGTTGATTTGGGGTTTGTTTTTCTCTATCTCCTTCACACTTTTCGTCTTGGCTTTTATGTTGCCAATTGTCATTCCGCAGTTTAGAGTGAGGACAGTCCTCATGGCTCTCTGGCCACCCCACTCCATGCTGCCTGCATTCCACACCACCCGCCTGCCTCTGAGGAGCAAACAGCACTGGGGCTTCTGCACGGTTGATGCCTGCAGCACCAAATGAAAGCTGCTCTTTTATCACCAGGCCCCTTTGCCTCTGATTTTTTCATATTTTGTTAAAGCTCGAATCGGTTCAAGTAATTTCTTCAAAAGCTACAAAGATTATTCAAAACAACAACAATAGGGAAAGAATAAAAGCAGTTAAACAGCAAAAATAATCTGATACATTCAACCCCTCGGTCTCTTGCTTTCTTTCACCATCATGTGGCATCACAGGGAGTAAGTAGAGAAGGCTTACTTGAATGTAGCACCATTTCTGACAGCGTCTAAGTGTCCTGTGCCCTCGTTCCTCCCAGCAGCAAGGTGACTCATCAGGCCAGGCCAACCAACTTCTTGGGCATGAGACCTGTGAGTCTTTGTGAGCCGCACAGGGTCTTGCACACACGAGAGCCTGCATTAGGCATAATGCTCCACTGTCACCGTCTTGAAATTCTTAATTTTTCAACAAGGGATTCCTCATTTCATTTTACACTAGGCCCCGCAAATTATGTAGCTGTTCCTGTCCTTTGGGCATTAACTCTTGCAAATCATAAGCTACCTTCCTACATGCTAGGGCCAAATCCTCCTAGTAACATATGAAACCAAAAAAACCAAAGCTGTTGCCATCAAGTTGATTCCAACTCACAGCGACCCTATAAGACAGAGTAGAACTGTCTCACAGGGTTTCCAAGGAGCGGCTGGTGGATTCAAACTGCTGACCTTTTGTTCAGAAGCTGAGTTCCTAACCACTGCACCAGCAGGGCTCCAGTATCATTTAAAAAAAAAAATTGCTGTCGGGTAGATTCCGACCCATAGTGACCCTATAGGACAGAGTAGAACTGCCCCATAGAGTTTCCAAGAAGCGCCTGGTGGATTCGAAGTGCCAACCTTTTGGTTAGCAGCCACAGCACTTAACCACTACGCCACCAGGGTTTCCAATACCATATAAGGGTCACAGAATTATAGACCATCAGAACTGGAAAGGGTCACGGACACGTGATGTAGGAGAATGGGAATGTTCCAGATGGATTGTAATCCCACCTCCTAGACGTAGGCTATCATATGCCTCTAAGCCTCTGTTTCCTCATTGTAAAATGAAATCACCCTTTACCTCATGAAATTGTTGGGAGAATCAAAGGGGATAAAGTAATAGGGCACCTGAAGGAGATTGAAACAGTAAATGTTAGAGGTTGGAAAACAATCATTTTGGGAATATCAGGCAGTTTCTTTAATCTGTGTGAAAGGAAATAAACTTACCTTCCCATCCCATCTTAGCTGTGCTGTGGGAGCTGAGGAGGAGCTCGTGTCCGTGCCAGGAATGAAGATATACAAGGCTGACTGGCGGCAGTCACCTGGAAAACAGGATGCTACAGATGCCCAGCTGAGCTCTGGGGAAGCAATAGTGCAGAACAAGGAAGCTGGCCACAGCTTACCCAATAAGCAAAGTAAGCATGTGGTGAAAAACACATGAAATTGTTCACTGCAGCTTAGCAAGTAAGCACAAGTAAGCCCGCGCTTACCTTGCTTACTGGGTTCTCTGTCCCTGTCAGGGATTATAAATTTGAAAAGAGGCTTTGATTCTGTAGGAAGATGCTGTGGGGTTGGGAGAGAGACAAATGCCAGCCATAACTAGGAACAGAATCTTTGATGTGGCGAAAAAATGTGAAAGTGTTCACTATAGATTAGTGCGTAAACACAAGTAAACCTGTGCCTACCTTGCTTAGTGGGTAATCCAACGCTGGCAGGTTGGGATGAAAAGGCACCACCTGGGGAGATTCAGGAAACACATATACATCCCTCAGGGATTCCCAGGAACACCCTAGGAGGAGAACCTCCTTGAAGAATGGATGTCCTTTATCCTATGGGGTAAAGAAAAACACCAGTTGCTGTCGAGTCGATTCCAATTCATGGCGACCCCCCATGTGTCAGAGTAGAATTGTACTCCATAGGGTTTTCAATGACTGAATTTTTGGAGGTAGATCACCAGGCCTTTCTTCCAAGACATCTTTGGGTGGACTCGATCCACTAACCTTTCACTTGGCTGCTAACTGAAAGGTCAGTTGTTCAAACCTACCAGCCACTCCATGGGAGAGAAGACCTGGTAATCTGCTTTGGTAACAATCACAGCCTGAGAAATCCTATGGGGCAGTTCTACTCTGTCATAGAAGGTCGCCATGAGTCAGAATCGATTCGACGGCACACAAGTCATAATGATTATTATTATTGTTATTATTTTACTGTTGAAGAAAATAAGGCCCAGAAAGGTGAACCAATTTGTCCGTAGGTCCATTATTCCACCAACATCCCTTTAATGGAAAGCCTGCTCTGGCTATCACTCCAGCATCGTGGGGCCAACTTCCCTTGATCACAGCTGATTGGACCAGGAGTTAACATTTGACCCAAACTAAACCAAACCAAAAAGCAAACCCAGTGCCGTCGAGTCAATTCCAACTCATAGCGACCCTTATAGGACAGGGTAGAACTGCTCCACAGAGTTTCCAAGGAGCGTCTGGCGGATTCGAACTGCCGACCTTCTGGTCAGCAGCCGTAGCACTTAGCCACGATGCCACCAGGGATTCTGACCCAACCTAAGCCTATCAAATCCCTTTTCCTTGGTATTTAAATAACCACTGGCCTCCACTGTGTCAGTGAACAATGAGGAGCTGAGAGTGTCAAGTTTGAAATCACTGCCACAGTCAGCCAAAGCTATGGGCAGGCTGACATAAGGAAGAACAGAAAGCAGGCCTGGCAGGGAAAGCTGCTCCTTGGGGGGAGAGTTGAGTGAGTGTCCAGGGAGCTCCAGAGACAGGTGTCTATGGGGTGTCAGAGAGATGGTGACTTCCTGCTTGCTGTCAGGCTAGGCTAGACTTCCTGCAACTGGGCCCCATGAGTTGCCCCTGAATACTTATAATAAGGCCCCTGGTTTTCACCTGAACTCAATGGAATGAGCTTGTTTTCCTCACCACTAGCAACGCCTGACTAACGACCAGCGTCACCAAAGAGGGCAGAGCCCGGCCACAACTTAGCTGGTGGACTCCTAGTCCAGTGCTCCTTCTGTGCCACCACAAAGCCTCCGTCCTCCCTTGGCAGATTTCTGTGGGACTAACTGGATCTATCTGGTTATTCTGTAGTAAAAATAAATTTAACTTATATCCTCAGAAGATTGTGGACGTGATACAATGGAAATGGTCCCAACTCTCTATCTGAAGATCTTGAAGTGTGGATGGTCACATGACCTCTGAAAGCCAGTCAGCAGACAGTGAGCCAAATCTGTGGCTAAAGCCAGCACAGGGACCAAAGGGCCTTTGTCTGTGGCCTGGCAGAGCCCTCTGTTCTGGACCAGGAGCTCATGTTGCAAACCCTGGCATCAGGTGATTCCCAGAAAACAGTGAGACTGTAGCCTACAGTGGCCAATTTCCATGTATTATTCCCTGCTAGGAAACAAGTTACTTGGCAGGCGAAGTGACTGGAGCACTTCCCACCATCGGTGAGAAAGCTGGTAACTACCTTTCAGTCCAGGGCTCTCGATGGGTAATAATTCTTTTAACTCCTCCACTGGGTCTTTTTTTTTTTTTTTTTTTTTTGCTATTTATCTGGGACCCTCAATGAAAGATAAACTTCCTCAGAAATAACAATAAAAATAAGAGCTGAGCACCTATCTGTACCAGGCCTCTCATATACATTCTTTTTGGCCTCCAAAGCCACCATATAAAGTAGGCAGTATCACTCCATTTTACAGAAAAGTAAACTGAGGCTCAGAGAGATTTATTAAATAATTCACTTGAAGTCACTCTGCTGTTAAGAGGTACAGCTGAGAGGCCACTCCACTCTGTCACTAATAAAGGCTAGCATTTATTGAGTTCCTAAACTATGTGCCAGACACTTTGGGTAAATTCCTTCATTTGCTCTTCACAAACAACTTTATGAAACAGTTAAACTAGCATATGGATAAGGAAACTGAAACATAGACAGACCAAGTAATTTGCCTGAGTAGATGGTAGGAATGAGATTTGAACTCAATTCTATCTGGCTCCAGCACCAGAAGTTCTATCCAGGGCCCCTCCCTACATGGTCTTCCAAGCCCCTCTCTAGCAGGGCCTGGCTGAGGCTAGTGGTTAAGGTTCCTGTCAAGATGCTCAGTAATGTGTTAAGGCATGGTCCTCCCTGCCCATCCTAGGCTTCTCACAGTGCCTTTAAATGTGTTACTGACCTCATAACTGCTCCGGAACGAGGGCAGACCACATACCTGAAGCCCCACCGTGATGGTTAAGGTTGCGTGTCAACTTGGCTGGGCCATGATTCTCAGTGGTTTGGCAGTCGTGATGTAGTTTGGCAGCTATGTAAAGATGTAATCACCTGCATAATGAGGTCTGGTATAATGTAATCACTTCCATGATGAGATCTGTTAGGAGCAGCCAGTCAGTTGAAAGGGAGCTTTCTTGGGGGGTGGCCTACACCCAACATAGGTGAACTTCCTGGCAAAACTCACAGGTTTTTGCTTTCTCTGGATCCTACAGCTGTCTTTTGTTCATCCGACCTCCAGTTCTTGGGACTTGAGCTAGAATCTTACTTGCCAATCTTGGGATTCACTGGCCTCCGCAGCCTGTGAGCCAGAGGCCTGCTTTCTGACCTGTTGATCTTGGCTTTGCCAGCCCCTGCAGCTACATGAGTCAGAAGAAGCCTCCAGCCTGACCCATGGATTTGGGGCTTTCCAGCCTCTACAAGTGTGTAAACCATTTCCTTGATATAAATCTACGTATATATCTATGTATATCTACATATTTACATATATATATAGAGAGAGAGATGCTTCACTGGTTTTGTTTCTCTAGAGAACCCAGACTAAGACACCCACCTTCCAGGTAAGAAAGCTGAAACCCAGAGAGGTACTTTACCTGGTCCAAGACCACATAGCTGCTAAGTGGCAGAGCTGGGTCTTGAACATGGTCTCCTAAACCTAGGTCCTGTGCTCTCTACAGAACCATGCTGTGTCTTTAAGAGATTTGTCATAGGAACCTCTGGAAAACCAAAATGTCTTCAGGTAAAAAGAAATGAGTAGCTCAAAAGGCAGATGAAAGACCATGTGGGAGGAAATGTCCCAACCTGCCAAAGCCCCTAAAGTTGTACCACCACAGTTAGTGATCTCAAGGCCCTGAGGAGACTAGCTCTGTTTTCAGAAATGTTTGGTGACTCTGTGGAATCAAGCTATTATTGGCACCACTCAACCACAAATCAACAGTGCATTGGCCAGCTTTATATTGACCACCTACTTGAAATGAAGAGAAGACATTTGGTCAGGGACCAGGTTCCCTAGATAACAGACTGAGACTCTGAGACGTATGCAGGAGGTTTACTGAGGAGTGCTCCCAGGACCCTCACCTGGGAAGAGGGTGAGGGAAACAAGACTGGGCAGAGAGAGAAGTTGAGCTACAATGCAGTCACAACATCAGCCTTCACCCATCTTTTTGGGAGCTCTGCAGCTAGGATGGCCTCCAGTGTTGTCCTGAATCCAGGCAAGGGGGTTGAAATTTTGTACCTCAGTATGGAACTAGTCATTGGATATGGGATTCCCCAGGGAGAGGGCATAGACTTGATGGGTGCTCCATTTGGCTGAGGGGAATTCCTGGCTAAGATCCGTCAGCAGCCAACACTGCCAGAAGTTGGGTGAATAAGCGCCTCAGTCCTGAAGAAGGATCTGGGCAGTAACCTAAGCAACCAGTATAAACGGAGAATTTTTAAAACATGCAGCCTTTGGAATGGGCACGGATGTAAGTAGATGCATGTGCACACATGCCTGTGTGCACACACATGCACACACTCCCAGGCCAGCCCTGTCTGAGCCTCTGTAGCCTACCCCATCTCGCACCAACTGGGGCGATGTCGGTGTTTGACCATGGTTTACTTTCAGGATCCCTGTGTGTGTTGTCCCTTTGGTCTCCACAGGGTGATTTACAGTGGCCTCGATGCCTGTACATCTCCATTTGTGCACGCCCATACCCCTCTGTCCTAATGATGCAGGCTGGCTGATGTGGGCTACAGCACCAGGGAACACAGCCCTTAGGTGAGACAGAGTGGCCAGTGCTGTTTCAGAGGAGGTTTTTCTTCACTACCAAGAATTCCCACATGAAGGAAAGCACCATTAGACATCATCCTCTAAAACAGACACACAGAGAGAAGCTGGATTCCCTACAGTTCTTGCTTTTCTAAGACCAAAGTAAAAAGAACAGACGAAGTCTCCCAAGCTAAAGATTGCTCTGGCGTGTCTCCGCTCTATTGTGGCAGATTATGTTGTTACTCAATTACATAATAGATGGTTGCCTAATTCACCCAGCTGTATATAAATTCTTTTTAAAAATCCCTTTCCCCCCATAAACAAGAGCATAATATTAGGCACAGCAGCACTCAAAATCTTAACCCCCAGTCACCTTATTTGCATTTTTCTCCCAACAGAGCTTACGTTTGTTATTCCTTGAATTGGCCCATTTTGGGCAAGGAGTCTGACTACCAGCTGTGCTGGGTGATAACACCCTCTTCCTAGAGCCAGCTCTTACCTCTGCCTGCCCATTTCCAGAACTGAAAGAATGCTTAAGGGCCTCAGGCCACTTCCAGAGCTAAGAGAATCTTCAAAGATTTGAGACATTCTTTTGGGTAGAAGACGATACCAAGTGAGAATAGAGCCCCTTCTAATTTTTGGCATCTAATTTTTGGCATCTTAGTTGCCACAAATATCAGGGTTTTTAAATTTTCACAGTGCTTTCTTATTGGGGTTCTGAGAGCCTTGGAGAAGCTCTTAACTCATTGCCATCGAGTTGATTTTGACTCATAGGACAGAGTAGAACTGCGCCACGGGGTTTCCTAGGCTGTAATCTTTACAAGAGCAGACTGCCAACCTTTCAGTTAGCAGCCGAGCACTTACCAGTGCACCACCAGGTCTCCTATGCCTTGAGCTTTGCACTCTTATAAAGAATTCTCTATTTGAGTTTAAAGTGACAACAGTTAATCTAAAACACAGATGAGAATTTTAAGGGGCAGGGAGCCTGAATTAATGGTGATGACATAATATGGGTAGAGATAGAATGGTGACACAATGTGATGTATGTGACCAATGTCACTGAACGGTTCTTATAGAAATTGTGGCTGGATGGATATTTGGTTGTCTATATTGCCACCAAAAATATATAAAATATTATTTGAAAAATAAAATATCCTCATTTCAAAAAAACTGTAGCCCGAAGTTTCCCGGCCCTGCCTGATCCATTTTCCTAATGGCTGGGGTGGTAAATTAACGACAGCGTGCTTGTCCTAACATATACAGATAGAAGTTTTCAAACCTTCTTAAAGAATTTTCTCTGGTTCATATTTTTCTGGGTTCTTGTTTTATGACTGCATTGCTTTTTTTTTTTTTTTAATCTTCCAAATTCTTGAAGAACCTTTCTCCAGGGCAAAGTCTTTGGGGGCCTTTATCACCGATGTTGCTTTGCACTTAACTTGCATCCATGGCACTGTTCACAATCAAAGAGGCAAGGAGGGATTAATGGGGAGAAATCGCTGTTTCTTTGTAAGAATTTCTGGATGTTAACCATCTCTAACGGTGTGTCAACTCCTTCCAACTTCATTCAGCACTAAACTCTCTTGAAATCTCATGGATCCTCTGGCCTATAATCTTCCTTTGTTTCTGTAATGAGATGAAGGAGAATAACTTCTACGGAAATACGTTCCAATTAATTATGCCTCTGAGTAAGTCTTTTGGATCGTGATAAGTGGCTCGCAGTAAGAAGCGCCAGCCTTCCCAGAGTATGCCTATGTGTGTTTGCTTTTTGTTTCTTGTTTCTTCTTAGGAAGTAAGGGAAATCAGGCAACATTTCAAAACTCAGTAGTTGATTGCAGTTAAATATTTTGGAGGATAAGCCACGATTTGGAGGATGAGGCTGACATGCCGTCAACCTTCTGGAAACATCCTTTGGCCAAAGGAACTAGACTCATGTTTGTCCTGTCTAATTTAAATCCTGTGAAAGGATCAGAAATCATCTACATATAGAGACTCTGGTGAGGTATGTGGGGGTGAGTAGGGAGCAGGGAATGGGGAAAGTAACTAAGATATAAATTTTATCTTTTGAAGTCAAGTAAAGGTTTTATTGTAAGTTTGGATTTTTGCAAGGGAAGAAGATTAATAATTATTTTAAAAGTCTTTTGATGACATTGGACACAAGTTTATGTGAGTTTCTAACATGGGGTATTATTGGCCACTAGTAAAGACTTGGGAACGCTGATGGTGTAGTGGCTAAGAGCTACAGCTGCTAACCAAAAGGTCAGCAGTTTAAATCCACCAGGCGCTCCTTGGAAACCCTATAGGGCAGCTCTACTCTGTGTTATAGGATAGCTATGAGTTGGAATCGACTCAACAGCAATGGGTTTGGTTTTTGTTTTAGTAATGACTTGAAATTGACAGATGCTTCATATACACAGATTTTATGTGAAACACAAAAGCCAAGGAGACCTGATTAAGATACCCTTCCTATCCTGATGGCTACATGTCCTGAATCCTCTGCTCCTGTTTCCTCATCCTAAAGCGGGGATAATAAAACATCCTCAAGGAGTTGTTGAGAAGATTAAATGTGATACGGTTCTTCGTATAATGGGAGAGCAATCCGTGCTGGGTCCTTCTGCTTTCCAGCCAGCCCCAATGTCATACCACCATAACACTGTATACTTCTCTAAGCCAAAAAAAAAAAAAAAGCAAATCCTTTGCCATTTAGTTGATTCCAATTCATGGCAACTCCATATGCGACATAGTAGGACTCCTCCATAGGGTTTTCTTGGCTGTAATCTTTGTATAATCAGATCTCCAGGCCTTTCTTCCATGGTACTGCTGGGTGCATTTGAATGACCAACTTTTAGGTTGGCAACTGATCACAAACAGCTTGCACCACCCAGGAGCCTCACACCTCTCTAAGGGGGTCCATCAAGGTCTGCTTGGTTCTAGAGTTCACTTTTTTCCTCTACACCAGTATGCTCTGCAGTGTGATGAACGGAAAGCCACCTGTGGCAATGGATGTTCTACTCTTAAGAAGGGTTCCATGAGCTAAGATTTTGGGGAAGTGAAGTCAGCCCCCTCTAAAAGCACCACAACACAGATGCACACTGAAGGCACTGAGAACTCCTGCAACAAGACACTCACAGCAGCATTCTCCATACTTCTTTGACTACTGAACCATTGTTTCCAGTACCATCTAATAATCCTCTTGGAACCAAGGTTCCAAGGAGGACACCTGGGGCATCTTACACCACGTTCGGATTGGGAGAAGAGGACTATGATAGAGGGTAGCTCAACAGAGGACAGCTTATCTGAGCTGGGCCCCCAAGGGTGAGGGGGTTTTGACAGGTGCAGTACAGGGGTTAATAGTATTTTTTGTAGGACTATGGCAAATAGCCAGAATGGGTGGCTGGAAATGTTACCGCCTGACTACTAAAGACTACAGAGCACCGTAAATGAAGCTGCTTCCCTCCTGATGCCCATGCTGTGGCATGGACTCCCACGTCCCGTCTCCCCGCAGCCACAGTGATGCTCAAACACAGGAGGCATGAAAAGAGCACAAGTGACAGCCAAGCCAGTGACAAGTTAATTTCCCTGGTAAGGACTGGAGCCTACATGGCCCAAACAGGCACACAATTTGCCTAATTTTCCCTCAAGGGACATGTCTTCCCTCCTCAAGAAAGTCACTAAGGAGTTTCTCTCTCCCACTTGTAAACAACCATAGATAATGCCTTCCCATGATCTCTCTGCCACGCTGCCCTTTGGACGCTCATTTAACCTAAATTGCTGACAGCTTTGCGAGCTCTCTGGAGGCCTAAGCCCGCCTGATAGGCAGCGCTTCCCAGCCCCCTTCAGATCTTAGCTCTCCAAGTACCTGAGCAAAGGGCAGGTGGAGAGGGTCACAGATCGAGGACTGGCCCTCTAGGGATCCCCTACGGATGCGGATAAGGGGTCCCTAGGATGACGGCCACAGATAAAGTAAAATTAGGGGCAGCACATCCCATATTTATTATCATTCATGTGCCTGGAATCAGCCTTGAGTCTGATGCCTGCGTGTGACCTGTACTAGCTATGGTACTTTTGACAAGGGACACAACCTCTCCCAGTCCAAACTCCTTAGCCACAAACAGGAATGGGACAATGTGAGATGGCCGATGTGAAGGACCTAGAACATAGACCGGCACATAGTAGGCCTCAGTAACAGCCTTTATTACTATTACCATTATATCTTTGATTGAGGCCTAGTCTCTAAGGTCTCCATAAAACAAGAAAACCAAACCCATTACCATCGAGTCAATTCCAACTCATAGAGACCCTATAGGACAGAGTAGAACTGCCCCATAGGATTTCCAAGGAGCGGCTGGTGGATTCAAACTGCCAGCCTACACCATCAGGGTTTCTGAGGTCTCCACAGCTGGGGATGAAATAGAAACAGACGCCACCACCAGAGAGCACTTCTTATGAAATCTCTAGAACTAACTGGAGGCAACTTCTAAGGAGAAAGGCCAACAGCACCAGGAGACAAGAAAAGCCTTCGGAGAGGAAGAGGGACGTGCAGTAGGTCTGAAATAAGAGCACGACCTAATGATGGGCAGAGGGCAAGGCCAGCCCAGCGAGTTGTTCAGCTGCCCAGAGGGAAGTGGCCCGGTGAGGTTGGACGGTGTGCGTGGAGGGGACCGGGCAGAAGAGAGGCTCAGATTTTGACAAGTACTGAAAGCTAGGCAGAGAAGCTTGAACTGATGCCACAGGCACATAGAGCCCTCAAAGGCTCCGAGGGAAAAAACTTCTAGACTTGATCTCAAAGTTTTGGGGCTTTGGGAAATCTCGCAAACAGCACTGCATTCAGTAAGCACTGGTTGCAGGACAGAACCAGTTCAGACACCAAAAAACCAAACCAAAGCCACTGCGGTTGAGTTGATTCTGACTCATAGCAACCCTACAGGACAGGGTAGAACTTTCCTATACGGTTTCCAAGGCTGTAAATCTTTATGGAAGCATCTTTCTCCCATAGAGCAGCTGGTGAGTTCAAACCACCAACCTTTCAGTTAGCAGCCGAGCGTTTAACCACTGCACCACCAGGTTCTCCTTAGTTCAGACACAGAAGATTACAATGGCCACTGGAGGAAAACCACGGGGCCCTGTGTAGACGGCATTGGCGGAAACGTCCGGGGGCAAGAGAGAGCAGTCACAACGCTGAAACACCATTGATTTCACCTGAAAATGACAGAAGTGTTCCTCAGAGGGAACATCAAAAAGAGCAAACAAAATCCCCAGGAGAGGCTCCCTGACCGTTCTGCTGTGAACTCTCCAGCCCTTACCTCCGAGGTGGCGGGGGGCATCCTGTCTGGGGAGGGAGGTGGGAAAGCAGCTCTCGCTGTATGCATAATCATTTAATTTTTACAAAACTGGATGAATGCATCACTTGTATAATGAAAAATTAATTTAAAAAAAATCCAACTTGCCAGCTGTCTAAAAGAGGATTCCTCTCAGGGTTTACTTTTTTTTTATTTTTGTGCAAAGGTTTCCTCAAATTAACCAAATGACGGACCAACATCTCTGGAAGAATTTCTTCCCAAGGCCTCAAAGCAGCCTGCACACACCTCCATACCAGCCTGGCCTTGGCAGTAAGGGCGCCATTATCGAATGTGGCTGAAAATTAACTCACCAAGAGGCAGTCTCTGCTCTCCTCTGCCTGTTAGCTCAAGGTTTATCAACTTCTCCGAAGTTCGTTTCCCCAAACTGCCTCCTCAGAAACCACTTTCCCTTCAAGAACTGCTCTCTCTCCTTAACTGCAAAAAGCTTCCCAGCTGAACCAGCTGAACAGGTAGAAAGGTAAGATTGCCGCTGGAGATGAAGTTTCATCGAGCAATAGTCCTTGGCATCTGACGGAGACAGGGAGGGTCCCAAGCAGGAACCCAGAGAACCAGCCGGGGCCCCCGTTTCACACCCTGGCCCCTTGCTGCCTTGTCAAAGGTCCCTCCTGTCCCCTATCATCATCAGGAGAAAAAAGACAGAAGGTTGCGCTGGCTGGGCAGTGATCAGCGGCAGAGAAGGCGCCAAGGGAGAGGAAAATATGCAGCATTAATATTTAATGCGCCTTTTCCATTTTCCCCTAATAAGCCAAGCGCTACGGCAGGCAGAGCTGATTTATTTTGTCAGCAGTGGAAATATTTCAAGTATGATACATGTCACTGGGTCACATAGAACCCATCACACAAAAACACACACTGCAGAAGCATCCGAAGGAAGAAGATTCTGGACTTGATCTGAAAGTCTTTGGGCTTCAGGAAGTCTTGCCAGCAGCATGGAATTTCAGTAAGAGCTGGTTGCAGGGCCATGAGTTTGCCCCCCAGTTAGTAACTGACACTCTAACATGGAGGAAGAAGCAAAGGCTGTGGAGTCCTGTTGTAAACGTTGTTGCTCCACCCTATCCCCTCAGCACTTGTCTGGTTTTTTTTGGGTACCGGTGGCTTCCTCTTACAAGCTCCTGAAACTCTTTGCCTGAGGCTTTCTCTGGCCAACACAGCTTGTTCTACCTATTAGCTGGGCAGGCTGAAGAGCCAAGAAGTTAATGCTTCTGGAAGTAACTCTAAGCCAGTATCAGATAGGAATTGGTGAATAAATAGTACAGCTTCTTCAACCCTGAGGTAGGCTCTACACAGTCTCCCAGAGGTCTTCAGTGGGATTGAACCCCATTTGCCCACAGTCATAACCTGCTCATTAACACACCTTCCTTTGACTACCTTTCTTTCCCTGTTTCACTTTCTCACAGCCTTCCCAGTTCTTCCTGGAATCACCTCTCAAATAAACATGTGTTCGTGTTATTGTTGTAGGGCCTGCTGGGCAAGTTATTTCATCCTTGATTTCTTTATGTGTAAAAATGATGACAGCAGCCACCATCTTGCTGGTTGTTTTGAGAGCCATATGAAATAACATATGATCACACCAGCATGGTGGGAGATCAGTAACTGCAAGACTTCATCATCTCCAGTAAGAGTGTGGGCTTCTTGTAAGCCAAGCACAAAACTCTGCTCTTGGGATATAAAATAAGTCCTCACTCCATCCCATCCCTCTGTGAATGTAAATTTAGCCTAACTCTCCTAGCGCCCCTAACATTCTCTTTCCCATGAGCAGTGAATGAGTATTGACAAAAAGCAAGAAAAAGAGACGAAGTGCTAAAAAGGTGACAGAAGAAAGGACATCTGCCTTCAAGGCAGGTGATCTGGGTGCAGACTGTGTCTGCCTTCACTACCCAACATTGGCTCTGAGCTTCAGTGTTCTCAAGGCTGAAATGGGACATCTTGACAAAATGGCCTCCAAGTTTCCTGTATTAATAGTGAGCAGCCTTTGGCTGGAGGGTTGAGAGAGGCAGCTAGGGGACTACATTGTTGTTAGATGTTGTTGAGTCGCTTTCAAATCATAGTGACCCCATCTGACAGACTACCCCATAGGATTTTCTTGGCTATAATCTTTGTGGGAGCAGATCACCAGGTCTTTCTCCCACAAAGAACTGCCTACCTTTTGGTTAGCAGCCAAGAGCTTAACCATTGCGCCACCAGGGCTCATTTGGAGGATATAGTAGCATGGGTTCTTGGTTTCAAACTATAGAAGCTTACTGACTGGCTGGAGAAGAATAAGAATTTATTAGAACGATGTTGAAACTCGCTATGCTATCAGAGTGAGCTAACTGCTGTATAAACTGAAATCACAGTGGCTTAGTACGTGACAGCTTCTCATATGTTCTGCAGTTTAACAGTCATTCAGGGACCCAGGCTCCTTTCATCTTGTGACTGTGCTCTCCCTTATGGCCTTGTCGGGCTCTCCCTTCAGCTACCATGTGGGGGAAGAGAAAGAGCTTGAGGGATGTTGTTGTTGTTGTTAGGTGCCATCGAGTTGATTCTGACTCATAGCGAGCCCATGTGACAGAGCAGAACTGCCTCATAGAGTTTTCTTGGCTGTAATCTTTAAGGGAGAAGATCGCCAGGTCTTTCTCCCATGGAGCTGCTGGGTGGGTTTGGATCACCAGTCTTTCAGCTAGTAGTTGAGTGCTTACCCACTGCACCACCAGGACTCCTTGAGAGATGACATAGGAGGGTTCGTTTGTTTTGTTTATTGGGTGAGGCTAGGGAGTGGTGCACATCAGTCTTGCTCACATTCCACTGACCCAAACTCACCCGCACAGCCCCATGTAACTGCAAGCTTGGGAAGTGTAGCCCAGCTGTGTGCCAGCAGAGAACTGGTAGTCATGAGCACTAACCACCTCTGCCAAACTCACAGAGTTGATTGCAAAGCTGATGAATCAGGAGAAGAAAACCTGCCTGGTGCTGCACCATCCCCGTGATCAGTTGCAGATTGGACAATTGTGATCCACAGGGTTTTCATTGGCTAATTTTCACCAGTATATTGTCAGATGTTTCTTTCTAGTTCATCTTAGTCCTGAAGCTCTGCTGAAACCTGTTCAGCATCATAGCGACACACAAGCCTCTACTGACAGACAGGTGGTGGCCGTACATGAGGTGCATTGGCTAGGAATCGAACTGGTTCTCCTTCATGGAAGGCAAGAATTCTACCATTGAACTCAAGAGGCTAGGTAGCCAGAATAAGCCAAAATCATGCCCAAGATGAGGCCGGTTAGGGTCCAGCTACTGCTGCTGCTGAAACCTGGAAGCTGCCACTGACTCATTCATCACTACATGAACCATGGATACCCTCTCTGGCACCTCTGTCCTCAATGTCAGCCACACATGAAAATCACCAGAAAGGGTTGCTTTTAAAAATTCTGAAGTGTAGGCAGGGTTGAGAATCACTGTCCCAAGCTGTCCTACATTATCACAATGTCTGGTGTTTTTCAACAAATTTTCTTGTAGATTATCTCTTTTGATCCTCAAAACAACCCTGAGTGAGGGTGGAATGATATTGCTAGATGTCGAGTCGATTCCAACTCGTGTGGCGTAAATGATTGGCACTCAGCTATGAACATAAAGGTTGGCAGTTCAAACCCACCCAGTGGCACTGTGGAAGAAAGGCCTGGAGATCTTCCATAAAATTACAACCAAGAAAATCCTATGTGGTAGTTCTACTCTGTAACCCCTGGGATCGTCCTGAGTCAGAATCAACTCAATGGCAGCGGACTGATATTATTGGCCTCATTTTACAGATGAGAAAACTAAGCTCCTGGGAAGCTGAAAGCACTCTTCCATGTTACACAGTTATATGGGGGCACAGCCAGGACATGAACTCTGGTTTTATGATATCGAGTCTGATGTCCGCACACCGAAACTACTTTATAACAAGACAGCTGGCTAAAAAGAACTTACCCCTCTTCTTAAAGAGGCCTGAACTGAGGGGGAAACATTAGTGAGCCCTGAATTCAAAAGAGAAATGATCATGCCCTTTCAACATCAAGTTCCCAAACTGCTAACACAAAGTTTTGTGCAGCTTGACACACACCAGCCCTTCATGTGGGAAGTCATTTTACCCCCAAAGCGCTATAGGCCCTGTGCCTTGGGACCACAATCTGCAAGGGCTTCAAAGATGTTTGAGACCTTAAATATCAGTCACTCGAAACTACTAAAAGTGCAAACTCAAAATAAATAAATACTTCATATATACAAATGTCATTGCTTGTTAAATTTAGTATGCATTAACATTTTACAACATTTGGATGAGATTTGTAGGTTAGATTTCCTTGCTTCGCCATACATGATTAGCTGCAAAACCTGAAAAACCATGACTAATTACAAAATAAATGAGTTACTTGGAGCCATATCATTTCAAAAGCAAAATCATAAAAAATACTTTGAAGTTTTATTAGCAAAAATAAATTTTGCTCTGCATATATTGTGAGAGTTTTTAGCATTTTTAACATGACATGAAGCAGGACCATTAAAATAAGAGCACGTTGAGGATTGATGGAGGGCTTAAAATGGTTCCACTTATACGTAAGGCTGTGGTGCCCATCACCCCCATCCTAAAACACGCTGCCCAGGCTTTCTGGTGACGCCATTCTGCGATACAGCCATACCACTGACCCTGATCTTCCCTATCCCTGAGCGGTAAACGCAGGGACCATGGGGCTCTTGGTGGGGCAAGAGAAAAGATTCTGAGGATAAAAACAAGGATTTCCTCATCTCTTCATCACAATTAATGATGGAAATCTCCATTTGGGCATTGATTTTTTTCTGAACATGCTGAGTTCTTAAAGTCTCCATTTTAACTGAGCTATCTTTCATTTATTCTTCTCATTGGCTCCTCATACTTTCCCAAATAGCTTCCGTTGAGGTCCTTTGTGTTACTCACTGCCCACACTGGATGCGACCAAATTGGCCTCCTCAGAGCAGACATGGACTTCTTTGATAGATTCCTCTTCTTTCCTTCTCCTTAGAGAAGCACCCCCCCACCCCGCTTTTCTTTCTTTTCCTTTTCCCTCTCTCTCTCTCTCCATCTTTTCTTTCTTTCTTTCTTCCTTCCTTATTGGGGTGTGCTCCCCGGATACACACCTGGAAGGAGGATGAAGGAAGTAGGATTTGGTAGAGGAAGGAGCCAAGGTGTGATCTAGCTGCCACAGTGACGTCTGCCCATCCGGTAGGGAGGTGTGCAGCTGGGATGGCCCTCAGAATTGTCCTGAATCCAGGCAAGGGGGCTGAGCCTTTGTACCTCTGCATGGACCAGTCATTGGATGTCTCCTTCCCTCCCTCCCTCCCTGCCTTCCTTTCTTCTTCCTTCCTTCCACCCATCCCCATCACACCCACCCTCTTAGGCTAGACACAGTGGTAGGTACTAGGAATAAACCAAAAACCAAACCTGTTGCCATCAAGTCAGTTCCAACTCCTAGCAACCCTAGAGGACAGAGTAGAACTGCCTCATAGAGATGCCACGGCTGTAAATCTCTATGGAAGCAGACTGCCACATCTTTCTCCTCCTGAGCCACTGGTGGATTCCAATTGCCGGCCTTTCAGTTAGTAGCAAGCGTTTAGCCTCTGATCCACCAGGGCTTCTCTGATACTAGGAATACAGAACTGAAAAACATGTGAGACCTTCCCTTAAACCGAGTGGGGAGAGAAAGAAAGGAGAGTAGATACCTCCATAAATAATCAGGATTCAACATCTTGCAGATGTACAAGTGGAACCATAGGTATAAAGAAGAGACAATAGAAGCAACAAATCCCGGGGTGGTGCAAACAGTTTGCACCTGGCTACTAGCCTAAAGGTTGAAGCTCTAAACCCAGCAGTGTGGTGGAAGAAAGACCTGGTGATCTGCTTCCATAAAGATTACAAGCAAGAAAACCCTATAGAGCACAATTCTACTCTGTAACACACGGGGTCACCATGAGTTGGAATCAACTCCATGGCAGTGGGTTTGGTTTTTTGGATAGAAGCAACAGAAAGAAAAACCAAGATGCTTTTGAAGAAGTCAGAAAAGGCTTCCCTAAGAGCATTTCCCGTGCATGAATGTGACATCATTCTGATTTCATGTTGTTTGAAGCAGATTTGGGGAAAAGTTTAGGAGGTAGGCAAGAGATGCTGCCATTTGAAACACTTGTGCCAGATTCCTGGTCAATTTATCATGTTGGGGGATGTGATTTTACGATCCTGAATATATTTTCTATGTAGACCTACTGTGATGGTTAAGGAGCCCTGGTGGTACAGTGGTTAAAAGCTTGGCTGCTAACCAAAAGGTCAGCCGTTCGAATCCACCACCTGCTCCTTGGAAACTCTTTGAGGCAGTTCTACTCTGTCCTGTAGGGTTGCTATGAGTCAGAATTGACTTGACAGCAACGGGTTTGGTTTGGTGATGGTTAAGGTTGTGTGTCAATTCAGCTAGGCCATGACTCTCAGTGGTTTGCTAGTTATGATGTAGCTTGGCAGCAATGTAGTGATGTAATCACCTGCATAATGAGATCTAATATAATGTAATCACCTCCATGATGATATCTGCTATGAGCAGCCTATCAGTTGAAAGGGAATTTTCTTGGGGGTGTGAACTGTATCCAATATATGTGAACTTTCTGGCAAAGCTCCCTGACTTTTGCTCACTCCGAATCCTGCAGCTGGCTCCTGATCTGACCTTTGGTTCTTGAGACTTGAGCTAGCAGCTTACCTGCTAATCTTGGGATTTGTCAGCCTTCACAGCCTGTGACCCAGCGGACTGCCATCTTACTTGCTGACCTTGGGATTCCCTGGCCTCCACAGCCTGTGTGCCAGAGGCCTGCTGTCTGACCTGCCAATCTTGGGTTCTCCAGCCTTTGCAGCTACATGAGTCAGGAGAAGCCTCCAGCCTGATACATGGACTTGGAATTTTCCAGCCTCTACAACCACATGAGCCATTTCCTTGATAAAAATCTCTCTCTGTCTCTAGGTGTGTATGCGTACACACACACACACACACATATATATATATAAAAATATATATGTATGTATTATATATACATACGTAAGTGGTTAAGAGCTTGGCTGCTGATCAAAAGGTCGACAGCTTGAACCTACCAGCCCTTCCTTGGAAACCCTACAAGGTAGTTCTACTCTGTCCTACAGGGTTGCTATGAGTCAGAATCGACTCGATGGCAACAGGTTTTATATATATATATATATATAAATGTTTCACTGATTTTGATTTTCTAGAGAACCCAGTCTAAGACACTTACTTAATAAATTCTTCCAAGTATTTGGAGCCAGGGAAATGTTTGTCTTTCCTCATTAATTGGCATCAGACAATGAGAATGATGTAATTCTCCTCAGTCTGATGGGAGATAATATTCATGATGAAAGCTAAATTCTTAGCCTGCCCCAGCCCACTGGTTTTTCTCAGTGGATTAAGGCTATATTACCTTTTTAGAGGGGGTAATGGTGGTTCAGGGGTAGAATTCTTGCCTTCTATGCGGGAGAACTGGATTCATTCCCGGCCAATGTGCCCCTTGTGTACTCACCACCCGTGTGTCAGTGGAGGCTTGCATGTTGCTATGATGCTAAACAGGTTGCAGTAAAGCTTCAACACTAAGATGAACTAGGAAGAAAGGCCTGATGATCTACTTCTGAAAATTAGTAAATGAAAACCCTGTGGATCGCAATGGTCCAATCTGCAACTGATCGTGGGAATGACACAGGACTGGGCAGTCTTTGGTCTGTTGTACCATGAGCCAGGGTCTCCTCCGAAGCAGCTAACAACAACATCTTTTTAGAAAAGAAAATGATTAAGAAACTTATTGGCTGGCACATTAGCTTCATGAAATCAGGGACTCTAACTGCCTCATTTATCACGGTAATAACATTACTTGGAAAAACTGGGCAAAATGATGGGTACTCAACAAATGTTTGTTGTATGAATAAGTGAACGAGATATCCATGAAGACAGAATCACATATTTAAATGCATATTAACCTAATGTTCCTCTTTATCACTCAATTCTCCTTATCTCCCTTAATGCCAGATTAATCTTTCTCTGGCATAGAATGGGTTATGTTATACTGTCTTAGTTATCTAGTGCTGCCATAACATAAATAGCACATGTGGATGGTTTTAACGAACAAAAATTTATTCTCTCACAGTTTAGGAGGCTAGAAGTTCAAATTCAGGGTGCCACCTCTAGGGGCAGGCTTTCTCTCTGTGTTGGCTCTGGGGAAAGGTCCTTGTCTCCTTTCAACATCTGCGGGCCTAGCATTCCTTGGAGATATCCACGCATCTTGGCATCAATCTTCCCCTGGGTCTAGAAGGTTCTCAGTGCAGGGATCCCAGGTCCAAAGGACATGCCCCACGTCTAGCTCTTCTTTCTTGGTGGTAGTAAGTTCCCCCTTCTCTCTGCCCCCTTCTCTTTCTTTTTATCTCTTGTATGATAAAAGGTGTGACTCAAGCAAGACTGTGACTTGAGTAAGTCTGTGACTCAAGATACGCCCTGCACAGATCTTGCCTCATTTACAAAAAGGAGAATAATTACATTAGATCACAAAATGAAGGAGAACGACACAGTACTGGGAATCATGACCTAGCCAAGCTGACACGAATTTTGGGGGGACACTATTCAACCCATGACGTATACCTTCCTCCTCCTCCACTTTGCTCTGAAGCTTTCCAAGGTTCTTCTTTGCCTTTGTAGTTGAGGTAGGAGACACTTCTTACTTCCCTTTGGGAACTGACCCACTTTAAGTCCCTGAAATTTATGGTAGGGAGCTCAAGTTCAGGATTCTGTCTCCCTGGCTGTGGAGGGCAAGAGGATGTGACTCTAACCGGGACAAGTAAGGACTATGTAAGTCGGGAGTTTCTGGGGCCATTCTTCCCAACAGAAAGCTTGCCAGAAAATAAAACCAACGCAGAGAAATGCAAAGCAAGGGATAAAAAGAGACAGCCTTGATCACCTGGATCTAGCTCTGCCAGAATCTATTTCAGTTCTGTCAACTGATATATTCTCTTTTTGCTTGAATTAGTTTGAATTGGACATCTGACACTTGAATCTTTAAGAGTCCTGACTGAGGAGATCAAGTGTAAATTCTAAACTCCTCTCAACGATCTTCGAAAAGAAACCCCATAAGGTATTGTCATTGAGAAGGTCATAGGGTGAATCCTCTGTGGTCATGCTTCTCAAGCTATCTTGGTGAAGGACCTTTCTTAAAAACAATTTCCATCTCAGATATACCCAACAAAAAAATTGTATCCAGAATGTTAAAATAACTCCTACTTTTCAATAAGAAAAAGACTGAAAACCGATAGAAAAATGGGCAAAACACTTGAACCATCGCTTTAAAAATATAGAATATGAAAAGGCCAATAAACAAGACCAACTAAGAAAAGGAGCTCAACTTCAGTAGCTGTCAGCGAAACAAAAAGAAATTCACAACAAAATCCCATGCATTCTTGTTAGAACACACAAATGAGCAGCTGAGTTTAACTGCAGAACAATGCTTGATTCTACTATGCCACACTCCTCCTCAGCTCACACCACACTCAACTTGCCACACAGGTGAAAAATACCTGAATTGGTTTACACCCTCTCCACCAAGACAAGTCTACTGATCAGATACTTGGATATGGCGTCATTGTCAGATTGTCATAGACATATCTAAATGCCCAGTCTCAAATTCTGTGTCTATCTCATTGCAGAACAATAACAGTTCATGGCTGGCCTGGCAGCAGTCTACACACCACACTTTGAGTAGCACCGATCTATAACTATTGCTGCCAAGATCCAGTTGGCCAGCAGATTCCTTTGCAGAACGACGCCTTAGCGAGGTTTGATTTAGGGAGGAGGGCTGCAAGTTAACCAAGGTTTACCTACCTTAAACCACAGATAAAGATAAGACCACTAATTCTAAAATTGCTCAGAAATCTCCAAGGTGATGGACATGAATTAGAGCTGCAGTAAAAGAAGATTGAAGTACACACTTGAAGATAACTTTATACACTCATGGAAATATAAGGTGCTATCTAAAAATAATAGCCCAATGGGAAGTTGGCTGGGAAAAGGTCAGATCCTGTGTCAAAAATCTTTTCCTGTTAATGCAGATCTCTGAAGACAGCATAACCTGTCCCTGGAGAACTGATTTGTACTCAGGAGGTGTGCCGTTCCTTCCCCCATGTGCCTGGGCAAGGAATCACCTCCAAGCTGAGGTCACTAGGAACATGCGACAAAAATCAAGAGGTGCTGATTCTGGAGACTTTTATCCTTCAGATTTCCAACTGCCTCTTCTGATCTCCCTCCCTCTACTTCTTTCTTTAAACCAGAGACTCTGGAGCCTGGCTTCACAACAGAATCACCTGGAGAGTTTTAACAAATACTTACGCACCAGTCCCACTCCCTGAGATTCTATTGTATTTATCTGCAGTGGGGTCCATGCATTTGTGTTTTTTTGTTGTTGTTGTTTTGTTTTGTTTCTTAATCTTCCCAGATGAATATAGTGTGCAGGGTTGAGAATGTATACCTTAACCAAAATAACTCACTCCTCCTATGGGCAGTTGACTGTAATCCACCCATTAGTCACCAACATTTTCTGAACTCTTCATGTGTGCAAGGGTTGCAGGAAACGTGACAAAAACTTAGTAAGAGGTATCAACCCATGGCTCTTCCAGAGCAGTGGTCTCAGAGTGTGGTCTCTGGACTGCAGCATCAGCATCACCTGGATACTTGTTTGAAATGCAAATTCTCAGGCTCCAAGCCAGATCTACAGACTCGGAAACTTTGGTGGTCAGACCCATCAATCTGAGCTTTAAAAAGCCCTCTAGGTGACACAGTGGCTGCAACAATGGGCTCAAGCATAATGATTGTAAGGCTGGCATAGGACTGGGTAGTGTTTCGTTCTGTTGTACACACGGTCGCTATGACTTAGAACAGACCAGACGCCACCTAACAACAACAACTAGGCAACTCTGAGGCACACTAACATTTGGGGGAAATTACTCCAGGTCCGGAGCACTGACCATTCATTCATTCATCTCACCATTAGTTCATCATCATTCATCACGTACTGAGTGCCCTCTGAGTCCCAGAAGTTGTGTGAGGCACTGCAGGAGCATCGTTCCTGCCTCATAGAATTTAGAGTCCAATGCGAGAGACAGACATCAAGCAAATGACTACATAAATCATTATTTAATCACAGTTGAGGTAACTTCCGTGAAAGGTGGCATGAAATAGAGGGGTTATTGGAGGATATCACAGGATCCTGACCTAGCTTGGAGGAATCATAGAAAAATTCCCTGAGGAAGCCAAAACCTGAAGGATGATTAGTAGTTATCTGGGAGAAAAGTTGTAGGCAGAGCATTATAGACACAGGGAAGAGATTCTGCAAATGTCCAGAGGCAGGAAGGAGGTTGGCATGTTTAGGAACTGAGAGAAGATAAATGTGGTTGGAGCTGAGGGAGAATGGTGAGAAATGAGTCTGGAGCAGGAGCCAAGGCCAGGCCATGAAAGGTCCTGTGGACCACATCGGGGACTTTGAATTTTATCCCATGTGCCATAGAAGGTTAGTAAAGATTTTATAAGCAGGATCCAATATTGGTAATATTTCTGAGGTGGGGAGTTTTTTAAAAAATTATGCATTGGCTCTGGCAACTTAAACTACCTGTGCCATAGGTAAGAGGAATGAGTTAACTGCCCTGTTCTCAAGCCGTTTACATCCCAGTTGAGAACACAGAACTTTCACAGACTTAATAATGTCCTCAGTATATTTATAGCATGTATTAGCCAGAATGGGTTAGGTTATGCTGTGGTTTGAAAAAAAAAGAAAAAAAGCATAAAATCTGAATGACTTAAAATAACAAATGTATTTCTTGCTAACTCTACATATCCAAAAGTCAATAGAAGACTCTTCTCCATACAGTCACCCAGGGACCCAGGCTGATGGAGTTACATCATTTGTATCATGTAGTCTCCATGGTCACTACAGCAGAAGAGAGTGCTGAGGGTCACAGACTAGCTCCTAAATGCTTTGACCCAGAGTGAAACATTTTTCACTTTTCATGAAGTGAAATCATTTCTGCTGATGGTCCACTGACCAGGATTAGTCATGTGACCCATCTAACTGCAAGGGGGTTTGGAAATGTAGGGGAGCATGTTGTAGTTGTTGGGTGATAAATGTTTCTATTGCACAATAAAACATGCCAAAGAGTGAATTTTCTTACTAAGGCATCTGTTGTTGTTATGTGCTGTCAGCTCATTTCTGAATCCTAGTGACCCCATGTACAACAGAGCAAAATGCTGCCTGGACCTGTGCCATCCTCACAATCCTTGCTATGTTTGAGTCCATTGTTGCAGCCATTGTGTCATTTCGTCTCATTGAGGGCCTTCCTCTTTTTCGCTGACCCTCTTCTTTACCAAGCCTGACGTCCTTCTCCAGGGACTGGTCCCTCCTCATAACGTGTCCAAAGTAAGTGAGACAAAGTCTTGCCATACTCACATCTAAGGAACATTCTGGCTGTATGTCTTCCAAGGCAGACCTGTTCATTCTTCTAGCAGTCCATGGTATTGTCAACATTCTTCACCAACACCATAATTCAAAGGCATCAATTCTTTTTTTTTTAATTAACTTTTATTAAGCTTCAAGTGAACATTTACAAATCCAATCAGTCTGTCACATGTAAGTTTACGTACATCTTACTCCCTTCTCCCACTTGCTCTCCCCCTATTGAGTCAGCCCTTTCAGTCTCTCGTTTCATGACAATTTTGCCAGCTTCCCTCTCTCTCTATCTTCCCCTCCCCCCTCCAGACAAGAGTTGCCAACACAATCTCAAGTGTCCACCTGATATAATTAGCTCACTCTTCATCAGCATCTCCCCCCCCCCCCCCCCCCCGCTGACCAGTCCCTTTCATGTCTGATGAGTTGTCTTCGGGGATGGTTCCTGTCCTGTGCCATCAGAAGGTCTGGGGATCATTGCCGCCGGGATTCCTCTAGTCACAGTCAGACCATTAAGTATGGTCTTTTTATGAGAATTTGGGGTCTGCATCCCACTGATCTCCTGCTCCCTCAGGGGTCCTCTGCTGTGCTCCCTGACAGGGCAGTCATCGATTGTGGCCGGGCACCAACTCGTTCTTCTGGTCTCAGGATGATGTAGGTCTCTGGTTCATGTGGCCCTTTCTGTCTCTTGGGCTCTTAGTTGTCGTGTGACCTTGGTGTTCTTCATTTTCCCTTGCTCCAGGTGAGTTGAGACCAACTGATGCATCTTAGATGGCCGCTTGTTAGCATTTAGGACCCCAGATGCCACATTTCAAAGTGGGATGCAGAATGTTTTCAGCATCAATTCTTTTTTGATCTTTCTTATTAATTGTCCAGCTTCCACATGTATATGAGGCGATTGAAAATACCCTGGCTTGGGTCAGGTGCACCTTAGTCCTCAGGGTAACAACTTTGCTTTTTAACACTTTAAAGAGCACTACTGAGTTACAAACACCACACTCATGTGATCACTCCAGATGAGGAATGAGATGCATCTGATTTCCTCTAAAAAAAAAAAAAAGCTGTGTCAACAAGGCTCCAGTTTGAGTATATCTTGTAATCAGGCACCTCATTAAAGAGTGGTGATGAAGATGTTCCCTCCCATTTTGAAGGTGCCCACATTCCCTGGACAGACCAGAGCTTCCTCTATATCTCTATCAACTACTAAATCAGATGATGCTAACAGTGGATGGGTAAGCCTTTAGAAATCATCCAACCCAACCAGCTCATTATGAGGAGGAAACTGAAGCCCAGAGAAGAAGTGACTTACCTCACACAGTGAGTTAATGACCAAGCTAAGATTAGAAACTTGTCTCCTGCCTTCCATCCAGTGCTATTCCAACCCCCAGAAGATGAAAAATAGTATAGATAAACTCCAATTTTTAAAAAGGAAAGTAAGTTGAACCAAAACGCAAAAATTCTATCCAAATGCACAAAAGGAAAAAAAAAAAATCAAAGATGACGATTCAACAAATAGATGCAATGCTGGAAGTGCCCATTCATCTATAGCAAGAAATTTGGAAGACAGCTACCTGGCCAACTGACTGGAAGACATCCAAATTTGTGTCTGTTCCAAAGAAAGGTTATCCCACAGAATGCAGAAATTATCGAACAATATCATTAATATCACACACAAGTAAAATTTTGCTGAAGATCATTCAAAAGTAGCTATAGCAGTACTTCAACAGGGAATTGTCAGAAATTCAAGCAGGTTTCAAAAGAAGACATGGAATGAAGGATATCATTGCTGATGTCAGATGGATCTTGGCTGAAAGCAGAGAATACC
This sequence comes from Loxodonta africana, assembly GCF_030014295.1. Classification (NCBI taxonomy): domain Eukaryota; kingdom Metazoa; phylum Chordata; class Mammalia; order Proboscidea; family Elephantidae; genus Loxodonta; species Loxodonta africana. The sequence continues at coordinate 21,606,572 of NC_087357.1, forward strand.
ACCAGAAGGATGTTTTTCTGTGTTTTATTGACTATGCAAAGGCATTCAACTGTGTGGATCATAACAAATTACGGATAACATTGCAGAGTATGGGAATTCCAGAACACTTAATTGTGCTCATGTGGAACCTGTACATAGACCAAGAAGCAGTTGTTTGAACAGAATAAGGGGATACTGCGTGGTTTAAAATCAGGAAAGTTGTGTATCAGGGTTGTATCCTTTCACCATACTTATTTAATCTATATGCTAAGCAAATTATCTGAGAAGATGGATTACATGAAGAAGAACAGGACACAAGGATTAGAGGAAGACTCATTAACAACCTGCCTTATGCAGATGACTCAACCTTGCTTGCTGAAAGTGAAGAGGACTGGAAGCACTTACTGATGAAGATCAGAGACCACAGCCTTCACTATGGATTACAACTCAACACAAAGAAAACAAAAATCCTCACAAATGGACCAGTAAGCAACATCATGATAAATGGAAAGGATTTCATTTTATTTGGATCCACAATCAACACCCACGAAAGCAGTAGTCAAGAAATAAAGGATGTATTGCATTGGGCAAATGTGCTGTAAAAGACCTCTTTAAAGAGTTAAAAAGCAAAGAAGTCACATTGAGGACTAAGCTGCGCCTGACCCAAGTCATGGTAGTTTCAATCGTCTCATATGCATGCGAAAGGTGGACAATGATTAAGAAAGACCAAAGAAGAATTGATGCCTTTGAATTATGGTGTTAGTGAACAGTATAGAATATACTATGGACTGCCAGAAGAACGAACAAGTCTGTCTTGGAAGAAGTACAGCCAGAACGATCCTTAGAAGTGAGGATGATGCGACTTTGTCTCACATCCTTTGGATATTATTATCAGAAGGGACCAGTCCCTGGAGAAGGACATCATGACTGGTAAAGTTGAGGTTCAGTGAAAGAGAGGAAAACTCTCAATGAGATGGATTTACGCAGTGGCTGCAATGATGGGCTCCATCATCACGGTTGTGAGGATGGCACAGGTCCAGGCAGCATTTTGTTCTGTTGTATGTAGGGTCACTTTGAGTTGCAACTGACTCAATGGCACCTAACAACAATAAGAAAACATTAAATAAGATGGCAGAAATAAATCTAAAAATGTCTGTGATAACAATAAATATAAACGGGTAAAATTCTTTTATGAAAAGCCCAAGACTCAGATTTTTTTAAATACAGCTGTATGCTACCCACAATTCAAACTGGAAGCAAAGTGACGCAGAGGTTAAAAATAAAAGAAACGATGAAAGATAGAACAACCAAATGCTTACAAAACTAGAGTAGGTATAGTAACATTGATATCAAACCACACATTCAAAATTAAAAGCATTAAACAAGATAATCTGGTTGGAAGCCTGGCCGTTTTTCTAAATGAAACAGTCATGGCCCCCAAAATTCAAAACACATGGATGGTATCTATGGACCATCAATATGGCAAAGTTAAAATGGAAATGCCTGGGTGAGATGCGTGTGTGTGTGTGTGTGTGTGTATAAATATGTATATGTGACTGCATGACCAAAATACTTCTGGGATCTGTAAATCCATCCCATTTCCTTTTTCAAACACCTGGCCATGCTGAACCTTAACTATCTGTCCTCCGAGAGTTGACACTCCAAGCCAGGCAGGTGCCTAAATAGCATGGCACATATCCTGATAGGCTGGAGTTCTGCCAGTGAGGAAGCTAATACAGCATTATGAACCAGCATTGGGGAGCAGAGATTGCCCCACAGGTGGGGGGTAAGAATTACACTGTATCAGGGTGTGTGACTCATGGAATCAGTGCCTGCTCCTGATACGACAGCCCCGACTGCAAAGCCCTCCAGGGAAACTCCCAAGCTGGCAACTGCCCTTTTAAGAAACACCTGCTTCCCTGAACACTTGGCTGGGCACATGGGGACTCCAGCTGCTGAGAATTCTTGCACAGGCCCTGTCACGCTGGGCGTTTCCAAAGCAAATATCCCCAAGGCCCACACTAGGCCCATCTGTTTCCCATTTTGAGGAATGAGTTTTACACACCAGTTTATTAAGAACTCCACTGGAGGAAAGAAAAGAAACAGCTTCCTAAAAACACCCAATGAGTCCTGCCCTTGCCCTGCAGTTTTACGGCAGCACAGGGCAGCCAAGGGCCTGGCGGACTGCCTACCAACAAGTGGGCCTCATCTCTGTGCTCTCATCCATCAGAGCCCCATGCCAAACCTTAATGGGGGCGCGCTAGGCACTGGGTGTTTATGGCAGGCTGCTAGTTATTGGTTCTTTATTTCTAAAAGCATCAAGGAGCCTCAGAGCTTCCATCTGAAGGGTGGGAGGTTTGCCGAGAGATTGGGAGGGGTGTTGGATGGGGCAGAAGAGGCGCTGAGGTGGGAGATCATCTCTGCAGTAGAACTCCAGGTCAGGAGAGAGCTGCAGCCACTGCTGGGAACTGGACTGCGCAGCTCTGTGTCTTTTGTTGCCTCTGATTGTCCCTCCTGCAGCCCACCGTGGGGACCGCTGAATGCACTGCAGACATTTTTGGCAGGCTGGCCTCTGTGCTGGGCTCTCGTTCATTAATCTGCCTGCCTTCGAGGCCCTGTGAAAAGAGGAAATTGTTCCATGCTCACGGAGAGACAAGGGGAACAGGCTCAGGGCGGGAAGAAGGCCCAGATGCAAGATGCGTGGCTGGGATTTGGGTGATGCGGTGTCGCTCCGAGCGGGCAGGGCACAGCCCCTTTGGGGAGCATGCAGACCCTTCTCTGGGAGGCCCTTGGAAGCCATGGCCGTTAATTAGCCCAGTAATGGGGGCTGGCTGGAGTTGCTCTGGCTGAAAGTGCAGGCCTGGAACAATTGGGGCCTGTTTTCTGACAGAGATGACAAATGGAGGAAGTGAAAGGGGGTGTGTGAGCATAAAGAGAAGCATGGACAAGAGGAAATGCCAAGTGCAAATTGCAGCAATGAATTTTAAAGGCAGACTCTTGAAGGTAGGAGAAAAAATAGAGCTTCCCAGAGCCAATGTTGGGCCTTCCTCTCGGTGCATTTGGAAATGACAACTGTTGAGGCTGCAAACATGGACGATGATGCAATATAAAAGGAAGCAGCTCCACCAGCTCACTGAGGCCTGGACCGGAGCTGGGTCCATTTCTGAGTGCCTTGGGGAGGCACTAAAGAAACGAACCAGTTGCCATGGAGTGAATTCCAACTCATGGTGACTCCATGTGTGTGAAAGCAGAACTGTACTCCATAGGGTTTTCAGTAGCTGATTTCTTGGAAGCAGATCATCAGGCCTTTCTTCCGAGGTACCTTTGGGTGGACTTAAATCTCTAGCCTTTCAATTAGGGCCAAGCACATTAACCTTTTGCACCACCTGAGAACTTCCACTGGGGTGGCCTAGAACTCAGAATACACAAGGCCTGCTCACCCTCACTGATGCCCGGGACCCATGATCAGTGTAGTAGGAGAAAAAGACAGTTGGCGTTTACACCAGGAGGAGGATGGATCCTTAATGAAAAGAAGGCCCCTTGTTCTGCTGATTACCTGGGTGAGTCTGGAGAGCTGCCCTGTGGAGGAGATGCTGGGAAATCTCAAGCGTTGTGTTTAACAAAGGAAAAAGCATCTGGGGAGAAAGACCAGGGAGCCCACAGATGGCAGAGGCCCAGGCCTATTGAGTTGCCCTTTCCTATAGTGCCCTCCCCTGTCTTCTGTGAAGTCGGCCAAGACCTCAGTGCCTGGCATGAATGGATTTTGGGGAGCCAGGGAAGAGGCTGAACTCAGGCCAGGCTGACATGGGGAAAAAGGCAATTCAGCCTGGAGATGCCGGAGAGGAAGGGGCCACAAGAGCAACATCACGCAAGAGCAGACATTACGGCAAAGGCCTTGGACTTTACAGACCTGGTTCTCCAAGGGATGAGGAAGTCCTATGGGTCACACGAGGGTCGTGGGTGGTTACAGCCCCCATTTCTTGGCCACAGGCCCCTTTACGGTGTCTGCTCACCCCACCTGAGCATTCAAATGTGTCTTCCGTCTCCTTTTCCTTCGTTTTTTAAGCTATAATTTACATAAAGTTCACCTTTTTTAGTGTACAGTTCTGCCCATTTTGATCAATGTATACGTTTGTATCCCCCACCATAATCAAGATATAGGACATTTCCCTCATTCCCAAAAGTCCCCCAGTGCCCCTTTGAAAATCAGACCCTCCCCTCACCCCCAGCCCCTGGCAATCACTGATCTGTTTTCTGTCACCATGGTTTTGCCTTTTACAGAATATCATATATATGGAATCGTATGCTATCTAATCTTTTGAGTCTAACTTCTTTCACTTAGCCTAGTGTGTTTGAGATTCATCCACACTGTTGTGTGTATGTGTCAATAGCTTGTTCTTTTTTTTTTTTATTGCTATGTCGTATTCCATTGCGTTGATGTACCACTTTGTGGATCCATTTTTTAGTCGAAGAACATGTAGTTTACTTTTCTCTCATGACCTTTTTTTCTTTTGTATATTTTTGTTGTTGAGAATACACACAGCAAAACATATACCAATTCAACCGTTGCTACATGCACAATTCAGTGACATTGACTACATTCTTAGAGTTGTGCAGCCATTCTCACCCTCCTTTTCTGAGTTGTTCCTCTCTCGTTAACATAAATTCACTGCCCCCTAAGGTTCCTCTCTCTTCTTTGAGCTGCTGTTGCCAATTTGGTCCCATATAGATAGTTCTTAAAAAAGCACAGTGCTCAAGGAAGACATTTTTTAGTAACTAAGCTAAACTACTGTTTGGCTTTAAGAAGACGTCAGGGGATATTTTGGGTTTAAGGTTTAAAGATTATCTCAAGGCAATAGCTTCAGGGGTTCATCCAGCCTCCATGGCTCTAGAAAGTCTGAAGTCCATGAGAATTTGAAATTCTGTTCTACATTTTCTCCCTTTTGATCAGGATTCTTATATAGAATCTTTAATCAAAATGTTCAGTAATGGTAGCTTAGAACCATTCAGTTCTGTTCTCATGGCAAAGGAGGCAGTTGTTGATTTTATCTTTCGTGTGATATTTTAAGTGGTGGGGATAGAAAAAAGTAAGCCTGGCCAGCATTTTGGTAAGTCTTCTTCCCCACACTGTACTCCTTCAGACTATCTTGGGTTCTAGTGACAGAAGCCCAGCTCAAATTAGCATAACCAAAAAAACCCCACTGCCATCAAGTCGATTCCAACTCATTGGGACCCTATAGAACAGAGTGGAACTGCCCCATAGTTTCCAAGGAGTGCCTGGTGGATTTGAACTGCTGACGTTTTGGTTAACAGATGTAGGTCTTAACCACTATGCCACCAGGGTTTCCCAAATTAGCATAAACAGGGGGAATTCTTTGGCTCAGTTAGCCAGGGATATAGGGGTACATCTGGCCTCAATCATAATTGGATTCAGGGACTCGAATGCTGTCATCAGGCTCTCTTTCTCCATCCTTCAGCTCTGCTTCTGTCTAGATGATGGCCTAGTTCTTTCCTGCAATGGACAGGTTTTCTCCACGAAATGGGAAAGCTAGCCATGAGCAACTCCAAAACTATAGCTTCCAAGCTTAGCTATTCCACCAGAAGAAAGAGGGCCAGTTTCCTTCTTCAACATGCGTATAACAATCTCAGAGAAGGACTCCAATTGCCCCTGCTTGCTGCATATGTTAATTCCTCAAGCAATCATGTGGCCAGGAGGCGGCAGTATTAAGATTGACCCAGACTCAATCACATAGTAGGCAGTTTGTGATACCAGACAAGAAGGGGAGAAGCAGTATGTCAGCTATGCAGACAGAAACAGTAACTACCATTGCACTTGGTCAAATGGCTGCTCCAGACAGTGACAAATGCCCACCCCCCCCCCATATGTTACCACTGCTGTTACTACTATCACTGCCATTCAGCCCCCTATTGCCAGAAAGTGAGTGGAGCCTGAGCAGGCTGCTTTAGAAAGAAGACAAACCTCAGGTCTATGAAAAAATCCAACCCCTCAGCCCTACTCCCCTTTCTGGAGGAGACACTGCTGTATCTAAACATTTTCATCATCTGCTTCTTCCAACTCACTCCCAAGGCGTAGCTCATCTTTCAGGGGCCACGCCTTCTTTCTTCCTCACTCTAAGGTATAAGAACATGAGGTGCCCAGATGTACCGGCTGTTTACATTGCACAGAGCACGAGGCCGCGCGTGTGGCTCCCTGCTCATCCCTGGATTCCTTCTCGCTGCAATCCTAGGCTCTGATGATTGCTACAAGCCAAATGGTCACGGACAAGCCTGGTCATTATGCTGCCTTTTACCCTGGACTCACTGCCTGAAATATTTGGTTTCCTCATCATAAGGAGGCCTAGGTTTCTTAGCTGCTTGATTGACTGTTAAATGAAAGCCAGGCCCTTTTGTTTGGTGTGAGGTTTTTTGTTTATTTGGTTTTTTGCAACATGTCATGATTAATTCATCTCTAGCCTGTCTCCATGAATGAGCTGTAATACTTGGCACCCTCCTCCCTTTATCTGTCTCCCCTTTCCCTTCCTGTCCCCCAGCCCCACCTTGGTAAAAAGCATTCTTTTTCCTATGAGGGTCACCAAATACTTCTTGTCTACAGGTGATCTTGGACCATCACATCAAACTGCCTGGAGATTAGGGCTTTGGGAAATAAAAGCACTATTTGCTTAAAATAGTTGGATGGTTCTGAACCATCGGCCTGTGCCATATTGAAAAATAAACCACACAAAATAGAAATAAAATAAACAGAACCAAAAAATTTTCATTATCAAATGAGTTACTCACAAGCTAAAGAAACTTTACCAGAATGATCAACTGACATTACCGTTATTATAATGAACTCGGTATGGTAACACTTTATCTTTCTCAAAGCACTTTCATATCTACCAACCCATTTAATTTTCTATAACCATACACAAAGTAAGCAGGATAGGAATTGTCATTACTTCCATTTTGCAAGTGGAGATTAGGTATGAAGTTGGTGTCAGACAACACTAGAAATGAAGTCTTGTCAACTTGTCCTTCTCCAGTGCACATATTTCCAGTTTACCGTGCAAAGTCAGCTGAAAACAAGGCAAAATCCTGTAAAAACCATAATCTTGAAGCCAGCTAAGGAGAGCGCGTAGTCCCATCTTACAGGTGAATAAACTGAAACAGGAAGGGTCACCCCGTAGCTAGATTAAATCATACAAATAGCTGGCCAAGAGAGAAATAGAAACAAATGTTACCCAGACACAGCACATTATTCTACTTTGTCACTGAGGTATAGGACGATTTTCCATCTGCACGCTTGACAGGAATGTAACTCCCATCAAGAAGGAAGAAGAACTGCATATTCCCTCACCCTGTCCCACTGTGCCTCAGGAAAGCTAAAACTATAAACATACAGATTATTGTTTATATGGCAGGATTGTGGGCTTGAGTTGAGAAATTCACAAAATCTACCTTTTATACTGTGAGCTTTGGATTCTTGGTTTCCTTAAAGGCAACAGGGAAATGAACGTGGTTCTCTCACTGGAAACTCAGAGTTACAGGCCACCTGAATGAGCCCAGTAGGAATAAGAAAACAGGAAGAGAAAGGCAAAAGGACAAGGATCCTCCAGAGCAACATGGAAGATATGGGCCATGTCTAGGTAACAAAAAAAGCAGGACAAGTATAATTAACAGTCATCCATCCGTTCATTCTATCACTAATTCAATAACCATCCATTACAACGATTCTCGACTCACCTTGAGGTTCTTGTGAAGATTGCGGAGTGCTTCCCTGGGTTCTAGTCCTGTGCCATCTTGGACAAACACATGGAGACAAGAATGAAGGTGGCATCTGTGTATGTGTAGACCAGAGAGGCTCTGCAGGGGGAACAGCAGAGAGAAAATGCAGTATTGAAGGAGAGGCCGGAAGAGGCAGGACCATCTTGAATGCCAACCCCTCAGTAATCTAAGACACAGGATTGCTATGACATTTTCAACGATTCTCACAGCACAATCCCCCAACTAAGCAAGTTTAGGGCTTAAATAACCTCACAGTCAATAGAGTTTCTAGGATATAGAGGAAGGAGCACTGGGCCACAGAGCCATTTTGTCTGTGCAGTTTCCTTTCTGTGGGCCTTGGGCAGGAACCTTAACCTCTCTAGTCCTGTTTCCTTATTTGCAAAGCAAAGGGGGAAGAACTAGATATTTTCTAAAGACCTTTCTGACTCTGCACAACAGTAAGTCAAGGTTTTCCTTGTGCAAAGTCACACATCTTTCTCACTGTAACTTCAGTTCATTTCGCCATGACGTTAAGTGGCCCTAGTCTTCCCGACATATGCTCAGTCCCCTCTCCTACAGGCTCTGTAGCTCTAGAACTTCCCACTTTGGCTTCCTCTGGGGAAGTGATGGCAGAGGCCTTCCTGGTATGGTTAGTATCATTCCCATAGAGAAATTGTTGGGATGAGTGGGGCAAGGCCAATGGAATGGGACCAGTCTCATCAGAACCAGTTGGTTCCAGCCACTTCCATAGCCACAACCAGTCCCATCCTCCAGAAGAGAGAGCAACTGAATGGGGTTCTCAGGAAGCACACTAAGGATTTCACTCCAGAAGTCTCCCTCCCTGGAGAGGCCTACCCCTAGAAATGGGACCTATAGAAATAGTAACTCAAGAACCCCTCATAGAGGTTTCCAGGAACTACCATCTCCTTTAGTACGGACTCATCAAGCATTCGGGAAAGGATTTCTGTGTATCCAACACTCTCCTAGGCCTATAGGCACTCCACCTCACATAACCTTACCATGTCCCCATTGTGTGGCTGAGGCACCTTTGGTTAGGCATCTTTTGGTTAAAGCTTCTTCCCATTGGCTCACAAAAGGTTAGGGGCAAAGCCAGCATTCCAGCCCAGGTGTGTCTGAACCGAAAGACTGCTGTGGACTTTCTAGCTAAAGAGATGTCAAGAAGAGGTTCTGGTGGAGACCAGATTTCCTGAAGGTGCAGCGAGCAGCCAGAGGATGGAGTAAAGGGACAGGGCAAAGGAAAGCCCTGGAAGAGGAAGCCGGAGAAGCCTATGTCAGGAAGACTGCCCACATGCAGACTGTAAGGTTTGAGGGGCATGGCCGCCAGGGGTAGGATGCTGCCTGCTGTTCATCCTCTGCCTCCCATCACCCATCAGCCCAGCACAGCCCCGCAAAGGCTGGGGCTTGGGACCCTGACCCCAATTCCTGTATCTCAGGGATGACCACTGTGTGCACTTGCTCAGAAAGTACCTTGTACGAGCACAGGTACCAAGGGAGGGGGCACTTCACCTGCCAAGCCTTGTGCCCACGGGGCTGTGTGTGACCACAGAAAGTGACTTTTTCCAATTCATGCAAAGGTGCTGGATGAGCAAGTTGTGGCCCTGCTTTAAGCATCGCCCAGAAGAAATACAGCCCGAATGCTCCTTAGGAGCAGATGATGAGCCTCTAGTTGCCTTACTTTGAACAGATCATCAGGAAAGAACAATCACTAGAAAAGGGCATCATGTTTGGTAAAGTAGAGGGTCAGCAACAACAAGGGAAACCCTCAATGAGATGGACTGACACAGTAACCACAACAAGGAACTCAAACATACCAATGATCTTGAAGACGATGTAGGACCAGCCAATGTTTCATTCTGTTATACATAAGGTCTCCATGAGTCAGAGCCAACTAGATGGCAATGAACAACAACATTCAGTGAACGACAGCCGAGCATCGGCTCTATGTCAGGCACTGTGCTGGATGCTGAGGGTGCAAAGATGAGGGAGACATGGCCTTGCTCTCAAGGAATTGAAGGTCTCGTGGGGGACACAGGCACTCACAGAGCATGAAGAAGCAGCAACATGGGCCCAGGGAGTCTCTCATGGCCAGTCAACTCCACTTTGTCTCCTTGCTCCCTCTTACTTGGCAAATAAGAACACTGTAGACAGCCCAACCACTCCCACCCTACCAGCTGCTCTCGCTCGCCAGATCTCCAGCCTCCTGTGACCCCAACTGGTCACCCTTGACCCCCAGGTGTAGTCAAAAGGTCTTTTGTCTCTGGGGATTATGGGAAATTCCTTCCTTCCTCTCTGCTTGGGGACCTGCCACTCTTAATAGGTTCAATATTTGATTGTCTACAGATGGAAGGTCAATTCTCAAAAAAAAACGAGGGCTTTAGGTCTGAATTGTTTCTTTAAGTCCCTCCAACTCTCCACAGAATCCCAGTCCAAGACGTTAGGCTGAACCAAAAATCAATCAGACCCCAGGCTACAGAAAAAGTGGCTCAAAATGCAAAATGTGCTCTCAAATACAAGGCACGTTGCTTCCTTTCCAGAGCACAGACACCCTTTGTCCCTGACCAGTTTTAAGAACAGCACAAACTTCAGTCAGAGGTGGCCAGGTCCTTTCAAGGATACTGAAAAATGACAACAACAATAACAACAAGGCATCCCTCTTAGCATTTCCAGACTGCCGTTTACCTAAATCCTATTTTCTGAAAGCTCTCCCACACACCAAAGCACGGTGTGACCACTTTGGCCTCACCCTTCCCTTGCTTACAGGGTGCTGACCAAAAGACAGCCAGGGGACTTGAGAAGAGACCAGGGGCCTATGTAGAAGGTGGAACCAGGACTTTCTTGGCTGATCTCTTTGCAGAAAGCTACCAAGTAAGGAGACTGAGTCCACCTCCTTCCTGTCATACAAGGTTCACCAAAGCCATGCTGGAAAGAGAGTATGCCCGCCAAACGTGCAGACCCACCATTATTAGAGGCCTCAGAAGGACCAGGTGCTGGGGTCAAGGCTCTGGTTCGGTCAGTAACACACTGTTTGTTACCAAAAAGAGGTGACAGCCACCCAAAGACTCTGATACCACCTAAGCAAGCCCCAGAAACTCCAGCTGTGAAAACAAAGCTACCCAAAGGAGCTATTCTCCCTCTACTGCTATGAACAAGAAATCACTTTGGATAGAAACAGTAACTGGGCATCATAATAGCTTAGAACCTAAAGCTACACAACCACCCTCCCACCTCCCCACCCCCCACCCCCCCACGCAGGAGGACCCAGGGCTCCAGGCAAAGATTTCCCCAGCCTCCGTCTTCCTCTGACTCTGAGCTCTCTCAGCCTCCTGCTCCTGGGCCAAGGGCAGAGTGGCCAGGGGCAGATGGCAAAGAGAAGAAACGCCCACCTTCCGGGGGCAGGTATCCTACAAAACTCAGGGCATGGCTATAAATAGCATAGTGGGATATATGCAAATATAGGCAACTCCCTGGAGAGTTCTTACTCTATTAAATGTTTTCTGAGGCCTGAACAACTGATTGGCTTCATGGAGTAGAAACAATAATAATAGCTAGCATTTATTGAGCACTTACTATCTGTCAAAACCAGAAAATCAGAGTGGTCGGAGGAAGACTCAGGAGGTTTTGAGAGGAGTTTGAAGTGGAGTAGAAACTGTTCCTGGCAAGAAAGGTCAGGAGCAAAGGCCTAGAGGTAGGAATGGAGGCCCCAGGAGCAGGACTACTACAAAGGCCTTTCCGGGGGAAGGTATACTGGCTCCAGGTCAGGGTCTCACCTGCAAGACCCGAGAATGACAAGGCCTGCATTTCTCACTGTGGAAGGCAAGCACGTTCTAGAAGTTGCTTCCTCGCTCAGGTCCCTTTACAGGGCTGTTGAGCCCAGGGCTGAGCAAGGCAAAAAGCTTTTGACAGTTTCATTTTATTCTGTTCTAAACAAGAGATAATATGAAATAGACACCTGGGAGTGGTTTGAATTAACAACCCAAACCCAAAGACCAGCTGCATCCCAGAGAGGGGGAAGAAAGTTTCCTGCTCTCCACCATATTTCCTTTCAGCAACATTGCATTAACACTTATGAAATACAGCCGAAAAGTCAGGCAGTATTGAAGGCAAAGAGAAAGGTACTTCCATACTCTGTGCAAAACGTGCAGCCAATTAATTGGCCGTGTAAGCCTGAGTTTTCAACTCATCCGCTGAAGTCTCAAGGTTAATGAAACCATTTCGTATGCACGGATGTTGTGGGAGGGGGGAGAAAAGGATAATTGACAACGCTGTCCAGCTAGCTTTTCTGTGTGGGCTATTCTTATCTGACAGTGCTTATCAAAGTCAGGTGTGTGGGCGGAGGGTGGAGGGATGGGTCTCTCAGAGTGTGTGTGTGTGCGTGTGCTTGTGTATGCGTGTATGTGCACCCCTGTGTGTGTAACCATGCTAATGAGAACAATTATATTTCTCCATCTGGAACCCATTAGCCATGATTAGGATGACGGGCTGTCCTACCCTTATTACTATCAGGATTAGCTAACCCCCTTATTACCCAGACCACCTTTCTCATCTCCTCTACAAAGCGGAGGAGACGGTTTCCTGTCATCTAAGCCATCTCCCTCTCTCCCACTCTCGAGCCATTGTAAACTCCCTCACCCCATCTCGATTACAAGAGCCCTAATAGGCCCTCATGTCCCAAGTGACAGGCCTCCGCAGGTGTTTAGGAGGCAGAGGGGTGGAGGATGGCCAGCTGATCCATGCGGTCATGATTCTTACGTGCGCTCCGTCCTGCTCATGGCACAAGGCCTGTGTCTTGCAGGTGTTCTGCAATTATCTTGGCCCAGTTACCTCACCGTTTCTTTGGGTGGATGGAAAAAATAAATAAGGCGCATTAAAAGCGTTCTTATTGCAAAATAGGAGAAGCCTAAGAGACATGCAAGACCCTAAATGGAATGCTTGCTTCCTTCAATCCAGCCTGTGGCTTCGAGAACAAAACCTCACCCAGCGGCCCCCTAGATTCAAGACAAGGAGATGATCCGGGGTGCTTTCTGGCTGAAGAGTCTGATAAAGTCTTTCAGAGTCCCGGGCTTGGGCTTCCTCCCTCCCTTGTCATTGTTGTCATTGGCTGCCATTGAGGTGGCCCTTGACTCCTGGTGACCCCATGTACAATCCAGCTAAAGCTGCCTAGTCCTGTGCCATCCCCATAATAGGTTGCAGATCAGACCATTGTGATCCATAGGGTTTTCATTGACTGATTTTCAGAGGTAGATCCTCAGGCCTTTCTTCCTAGTCTGTCTTAGTCTGGAAGCTCTGCTGAAACCCATTCAGCATCCTAGCAACACGATGGGTAGAGGCTGCACATAAGGTGCACTGGCCGGAAATCAATCCCAGGTCTCCTGCATGGAAGGAGAGAACTCTACCACTGAACCACCAATGTCCCCATGCCCTTCCTCCCGCAAAAAAAACCCAGTGCCGTCGAGTCGGTTCCGACTCGCGACCCTGGAGGACAGAGTAGAACTGCCCCATAGAGTTTCCAAGGAGAGCCTGGCAGATTCGAACTGCTGACCTTTTGGTTAGCAGCCTTAGCACTTAACCACTATGCCACCAGGGTTTCCTAGCAGCCCCATTATCCCCTCTCCCCTGAGGACCTTATTTCCTGAGCACCCCTTGCCCTACCCCACCCATGGGAAGAATAAGTGTGGGCTTGAGACAGCAGCAGCAAGCAGGGACACTAAAAAACAAAATTTGAAAAACATTATACAGAATGTAGAAGAAAAACTAGATAACTGGGAGCTCCTAAAAATCAAACACTTATGCTCATCAAAAGACTTCACCAAAAGAGTAAAAAGACTACCTACAGACTCGGAAAAAGTTTTTAGCTATGACATTTCTGATCAGTGCCTAATCTCTAAAATCTACATGCTAGTGCAAAAACTCAACTGCAAAAAGACAAATAACCCAATTAAAAAATGGGCAAAAGATATGAATAGACACTTCACTAAAGAAGACATTCAGGTAGCTAACAGATATATGAAGAAATGTTCACGATCATTAGCCATTAGAGAAATGCAGATCAAAACTACAATGAGATTTCATCTCACTCCAGCAAGGCTGGCATTAATCCAAAAAACACAAAATAATAAATGTTGGAGAGGCTGTGGAGAGATTTGAACACTTCTACACTGCTGGTGGGAATGTCAAATGGTACAACCACTTTGGAAATCAATTTGGCGCTTCCTTAAAAAGTTAGAAATAGAACTACCATACGATCCAGCAATCCCACTCCTCGGAATATATCCTAGAGAAATAAGAACCTTACACGAACAAATACATGCACACCCATATTTATTGCAGCACTGTTTACAATAGCAAAAACCTGGAAGCAACCAAGGTGCCCATCAACGGATGAATGGATAAATTATGGTATATCCACACAATGGAATACTACACATCGCTAAAGAACAGTGAGGAATCTGTGAAACATTTCATAACATGGAGGAACCTGGAAGGCATTATGCTGAGTGAAATTAGTCAGTTGCAAAAGGACAAATATTGTATAAGACCACTATTATAAGAACTTGAGAAATAGTTTAAACTGAGAAGAAAACATTCTTTTGTGGTTACAAGAGGGGGGAGGGAGGGAGAGAGGGTGGGAAAGGGGTATTCACTATTAGATAGTAGATAAGAACTACTTTAGGTGAAGGGAAAGACAGCACACAATACAGGGGAGGTCAGCACAATTGGACTAAACCAAAAGCAAAGAAGTTTCCTGAATAAAACGAATGCTTCAAAGGCCAGCGTAGCAAGGGCAGGGGTCTGGGGGCCATGGTTTCAAGGGACATCTAAGTCAATTGGCATAATAAAATCTATTAAGAAAACATTCTGCATCCCACTTTGAAGCGTGGCGTCTGGGGTCTTAAATGCTAGCAAGCAGCCTTCTAGGATGCATCAATTGGTCTCAACCCACCTGGATCAAAGGAGAATGAAGAACACCAAGGACACAAGGCAATTACGAGCCCAAGAGACAGAAAGGGCCACATGAACCAGAGACTACATCATCCTGAGACCCGAAGAACTAGATGACAGGGAACACAACAGAGAACCCCTGAGGGAGCAGGAGAGCAGTGGAATGCAGACCCCAAATTCTCATAAGACCAGACTTAATGGTCTGACCGAGACTGGAAGGACCCCGGTGGTCATGGCCCCCAGACCTTCTGTTGGCCCAGGACAGGAACCATTCCCGAGGCCAACTCTTCAGACAGGGATTGGACTGGACAATGGATTGGAGAGGGATGCTGGTGAGGAGTGAGTTTCTTGGATCAGGTGGACCCTTGAGACTATGTTGGCATCTCCTGCCTGGAGGGGAGACGAGAGGGTGGAGGGTGTTAGAAGCTGGCGGAATGGACACGAAAAGAGAGAGTGGAGGGAGAGAGCGGGCTGTCTCATTAGGGGAGAATAATAGGGAGTGTGTAGCAAGGTATATATGGGTTTTTGTGTGAAAGACTGACTTGATTTGTAAATTTTCACTTAAAGGACAATAAATATTATTTTAAAAAAATATTTTGAGGAGAGAATTTGATTTTTCCCAAAAAGCCATCAAAGAAGTCACTATGAGTGAAGTCAGAACACTCATTTTACCGTCTAGCATAGGTTTTGTTTATGTGGGATGAGGTTGGAGGTATGCACTATGAGTTTTTCAGGACCCAGTTCCTCTAAACCAGAGCTTGCCCTTGGTGTGCCTGAGATACCACTGCCCTCAGCCTTCAAGGCAGCCTGAGCCCCAGCGTGGGGCCTGCCATCCCAGCATGGCAGTTAATGGGATTACTTCCATGTGCATCAAGACATGAAGAAGGTTGGGAAGCAATGCTCCAAAGGCCTGATTTGACCCTGCTCCGCATCTTTCTTCGCCTCCTTTTTCTCAGGCTTAGGGTGTGAAAGCTCTAAGGACCTTTATCTTGGCCACCAATGTCCTCCTCGGGCCAGTGAGGACAAGGAGGCCCAGCGAGTTCTGTGGTCTGCCTGAGGTCACACAGCTCTGTCGTGGCAGAGTTGGGACTAGAATTCAGGCCTCTTGGCTCCCAACCAAAGTCTCTCGTAACTCCTTCTGACTTGGGCAGCCTTTTTCATTGTTTCACAGCACTTGGGAGCCATTGTCCTGTCCCCTCCCTGTCTCACTCCCCTGTCCCCTTCTGACCAGCAAGTGTTGGTTTGAACTTTCAGCCACAAATCTGAACAGCCAGGGCATCAGGAATAAATCCAAGTTAGGGAACTCACGGCTTTCACGAACTCAGAGGAGAAGGTGGAAACAGGGGCTTTAATCTGCCATTCTTGGCTGTAGCCCGAAGAGGCAGCATGGCGTTCTCGGAAAGGCAGCCCTCTGAGTGTTCCTTTGTATCACATGGCGAAAGCACATGTGAGCTGCCACAGGCCTTGTTTGTGCGACTTAGGAAAAGCTGGCCCCGAGTGTTAATCCTTCTTCATAGCACATTGGCACCTGGGTCGTCATGAGACTGAAAACCAAACGCACTGCCCTTGAGTCGATTCTGGCTCATAGTGACCCTACAGGACAGAGTAGAACTGCCCCACAGGGTTTCCAAGGCTGTAATCTTTACAGAAGCAGACTGCCATATCTTTCTCCCGTGAAGCGACTGGTGGGTTGGAACCCCTGACCTTTCAGTCAACAGCTGAGTACTTTAACTACTGTGCCATCAAGCTTCTTCCATGGAACCCGGAAGCCAAAATTCCGAGTGAGCTGGCCTCAATGTGGGCAGTCTGGGGGGAACCACGTGGTACCATATATATCCCTTTTACAAGCAAATTCTAAAGCTGGACGTTGGAAACCAGAAGAGCTTCTGTGAAGATGAGCCATCGTGGTGATTCTCGTCGGTTCCCACTTACAACCCTGATTGAACATGGTCACTGAGTTGAGAGATGTGGGAGTTATTTTTGGCACTGTCAACATCAAATGCTTTTCCCTCTGCAAATAAAGATCTTCCATCCCCAGGGAGAGGTGGCTTCATCTGATTGCATCCAGGATGAATTAGGAGGCGATGACAGATTTGTTCTAACTCTTCATTGGGGAGCAGAGAAACGAGGGCAGGGTGATTCCTACTCAAAAGTCAAGAAAATTAGCAGTTCCCCCATAAATTGCCACATCCACACCTCAGAACTGGCATGACGCATAATTTCAT
Organism: Loxodonta africana; assembly: GCF_030014295.1. Taxonomy (NCBI): domain Eukaryota; kingdom Metazoa; phylum Chordata; class Mammalia; order Proboscidea; family Elephantidae; genus Loxodonta; species Loxodonta africana. The sequence continues at coordinate 21,623,500 of NC_087357.1, forward strand.
CCAAACTATAGCTGATGACCATTTGGAGATCTCATGGGGAATGATAGGGCAGCTCTATGTATTTTCTAAAGAACTCCAAGCTATTTCAAAAGAATCATAGTAGTACTTAGTGACGATGCACAGGCTGAGAAATGGGCACTCTCGTAGATTGCTGGCAAAAATAAAAATTGAAACAACCTTTCTGAACAGCAGTTGGACAAATATATACCAAAAACTCGTTGCCATCAAGTCAATTCCAACTCACAGCAACCCTATAGGACAGAGTAGAATGGCCCCATACAGCTTCCAAGGAGCAGCTGGTGGATTTGAGCCTTTTGGTTAGCAGCCAAGCTCTTAACCACTACGCCACCAAAAAAAGCCAAACCCTTTGCTGTCTAGTCAACTCTGACTCATAGCGACCCTATAGGTCAGGACAGAATTGCCCCAGAGGGTTTCTAAGGAGTGGCTGGTGGATTTTGAACTGACAACCTTTTGGTTAGCTGCCAAATGCTTAACCACTATGCCACCAGGGCTCCAATATATGTCAAAGACCTTAAAAATACACATACTCTTTGAGTCGGCAATTTTAAGAATTTTACCCCAAGGTAATAATCATCAATGTGTATAAAAGTCCATGTACATGAATTTTCATCACAGCAATTATGTATAGCAGGAAAAAAATAAAAATAACCTAATGGAGCCCTGGTGGCGTTGTGGTCAAGCATTTGGCAGCTAGCCAAAAGGTTGGCAGTTCGAATCTACCAGCCCTTCCTTGGAAACCCTATGGGGCAGTTCTACTCTGTCCTATAGAGTCGCTATGAGTCGGAATCGTCTCGAGAGCAACGGGTTTTTTTGTTTGTTCCAACGCCCAATAACAGAGATCCACTCTTTTTTAATAATTACATATTGTAATGGAGGTGTTAAAAATGAGAAATTAAAAATTCCTATTAACTTCTTCAAAAACTTAAACATAAAATTATTACAGAACCCTGGGCTTCCACTCCTAGGTATGTGTCCAAAAGAATTGAAACAGTGATTCAAACAGATACTTGTACGCCAATGTTCATTGCAGCACTATCCACAATAGCCAAAGGGTGGAAACAACCCAACTGCCCATCAACAGAGGGAAGGATAGACAAAATGTGGTATCTGCATACAACGGAGTATTATTTACCCAGAAAGAGGAATAAAGTTCTGATACATGCTATGACATGGACGAATCTTGAAAATATTATGTTGAGTGAAATAAATTAGTTACAAGAGGATAAATATTACATGATCCTACTTATACAAAATACCTAGAATAGGCAAACGCATAGAAACTAAAGTTTATGAGGGGTGACTAGGGGCTAAGAGAGGGGAGAAGGGAGACTTATTGCTTAAGGGGTAGTGAGTTTCCTTGGGGGTGATGAAAACTTTTGGAAATAGTCGTGATGGTTGTATAATACGGTGGCTGTGATAAACATCTTGGAATTATACTCTTAAAAATGGTTAAGTTGGCAAATAATTTGTTATTCACCTTTTACCATAATAAAACATCTTTAAAAAGTCTATTAAAACAGGTAATTTTTATATAATATAATTGCAAGTTAAAAAAAAGGCTATAAAAGAGTTTCTATGGTATTATTTCAATTTTATAAAATCTATGTATGTGAGTGTATATGCCATGTACACCCTTAGAAGATCTATTTGAAGGCTATGCTCATATTTTTCATATTTTCCATAATAAATATACATTGCTTTTATAATCAGATGTAAAAATGTTAAAGAAATAAAACCAATTTCCTCAGCTCTGAATATAGAGAGACAGTGGAATAAACAGTACCTTTATTATTATTATTATTAATCTAAGCACAGCCCTTACTCTTAACTTTCAAACAAAACTTTTTCATATATCAGATCTGATGACAACGAAACTCATCCAAGACAGGAACTAGTAGTATCACCTACACACTGTACTGTGCAAGTTTCCAGGTAAAACTGAATCTCCTTCACACTCTTCACTTGTGAGAAAATACATCTATTTGCATGTCTGGCATTTGGGACTGTTATCTTCCTAGACCTAAAGGACCTGGGCATTCCCTGCCCACCACTTCTCTTCTGTAGAATATCTTGACAGGATATTATCCAAGGTACAGCTTTTCCATGAATAGCCTCATATTAGACTTTCTCTATTTGACAACCGAAGCCAGAGAGATCCTGGGAATTCCTAGCCCCATTACTAGGAAAGAGATGCCTACAGGATGGAAGACAGACTAGAATAGGTAAACCACAAGGGTACCTTTGCTTGAGAAGTCACAATCCATATCTGAAAAATCATAAAACAAGATTAGATTAGAGAGTGCTCTTATATCAATGAAACAGTCATTGCCAACCGAAAGGATTTTTAGTGGCACAAAGGTTGGTCTTTACCACAAAGTAAATCCTGGGAATAATTACCAGCTAGCCAAAGCTTGTCTTTACTAACTTCGTCCACCTCTACCACTGCAGCCCTCTTAGGTCTACTGATACCTTTGCTTGCCCAAGGTGCATTATTTGGACATCCCCTGCAGGGACATCCAATGATCTAAATTGCTCCTCTCTGCTCCCAAACTATCAAAATGCTTATTCCCTCAAGAACGGCTGTTTAGAGGCATTGATAGGAAAGCAATCCAAGTTATTCACATTAAGATATAAATGACTATGGTCCAAGCTTTTCCTGAAGGTGTCTTTTAAATGACTCCAATTAATTTCTTTTCTAAGTGTAGTTTTTGAATCATCTGCATTACAATGACCTGGATACTTGTCAAAATTATGGGTTCCTGGGCCCACCCATATGGATCAGAATCATTCCCGGTAGACTCCAGGGATCTGCATTTCAAACCAGCCCCTTGGATTCTTACGCATGCTGAAGTTTGATAACTGGTAGTGTGAGAGAAAGTTGCTCTCTTGAGCAGGGAAGCCTTCTCAGTTGAATGATTTCCCTTGCCACTGCAGGTTACCCATTGCCATCCAGGTGACTCCAACTCATAGCGACTCTATAAGACAGAGTAGAACTGCCCCATAGGGTTTCCAAGGAGCACTTGGTGGATTCAAACTGCCAACCTTTTGGTTAGCAGCTGTAGCACTTAACCACTACACCACCATGGTTTCCCACTGCAGAAGCACCCATATCAAAGAACAGGGGTTAGTATTTCCCCCAACATTTAATAAATGCTTATTACACAGCAGGCACTGCTGTCATTCACATCTTAACAATGGGAAACTGAGGTTTGGAACAATTAAGTAATTTCCCCAAGGTCACACAGCTTTAGATGTTGGATCTGGATTTGAACTCTGGCGATCTTAAGAAAGCCTCCTGAAGACTTGTTTCGAATACCAAGTTATAACTTCTCTAACTTAGCTAAGACAGACAGCAGTGCCCAAACTTGGAAGGCTGTGAAGACACCTCTAAAAAGAGAAGAAGGAATTTAAGTGGTAAATTACTTAGAGCACTACACCGTGAGTCAATTCTCATTGAACATTTTGGACACCGATTTGGGCTGCTTGATGTATTATAGGCTTGCCTGAGAAGGCTCAGAACTTTGAAACTGTTCTCTTTTGTGCTTTGATTACACATTCACTCTGACTTCAAAAAGGATTATGTTGTAAGGAGCCACACACTCCCTCGCAGCACTTTGCGGCTGTTTCCTCCTGTAATGATTGTTTAATGACTGTTTAAGAAAGTGCTGCCTGAGGTTCTCTAATCACCCAGTTTTTATTAAGTGCTCAAGGAACTCACACAGGTACAGAGTTGCCTAACTGACAGGCACCTGTGAGTTGCCTGGAGCCCCCTTCCTCCAGAAGGGAAAATGCAACGCTGAAGGCCATGGGACCCCCAAAGGGGGAAACCTCCATAATGTAGAGGGAATAGCCCCTTGGTTTCCCCAGGGGGAGCACAAGACGGATTTAAGAGTCTGGGGGCAGACATGAGAAAAGGCAGGGAACTGGGAGGAATAAATATTATGAAGAGAATAGGAGCAGGATCTAGCAAGGATCAGGGAATGGGTGGAAGAGACTTTCTTCTCCTCCTACTCTGATAAGCATCTTTCAGCCCCATCTCTACCCCAAGAGCTACGGACATCTTCAACCCTAGCTAGCATGAGCTTTGGAGCTGTGTAGTTCAACCCATGGCCACTGATTGGCCAGACATTATTATTAGGTGCTGTCAAGTTAATTTTCAACTCATAATGACCCTGTGTGACAGAGAACTGCCCCATAGGGTTTCCTAGGCTGTAATCTTTATGGAAGCAGACTGCCACATCTTTCTCCCGGAGAGCAGCTGGTGAGTTCTAACTGCCAACCTGTCGTTTAGCAGCTGAGCACTTAACCACTGTGCCACCAGGGCTTCTTAGGCACCATACTTGTTGCTACAATACTGGAACAAAGATAAATGAAGCATGATCTTTACCTCTGAGGAGCTTAACATCTGGGGCAGGTGGGGAGGCACAGATATAAAACTGGCAATACACACCATTTAGCCCTTCTATGCACCACACACTGATAAGAGCTTTGCAAACATAACTGGAGAATATTGTTCCCATCTCCAAATGAGGAAATCAAGACTGAAAGTACCTAGGCTACTTATTCAAGGTCATGTAGCTAATAAGTGATGGAGCCAGGATTTGAACCGAGGTCTGGCTCCAAAGCCCATGTTCTTAACACTCTGCTATATAGGGTTACTGTGCATACCCTGGTGGCATAGTGGTTAAGTGCTACGGCTGCTAACCAAAGTGTCGGCAGTTCAAATCCACCAGGCACTCCTTGGAAACTCTATGGAGCAGTTCTGCTCTGTCCTATAGGGTCGCTAGGAGTCAGAATTGACTCAACGGCACTGGGTCACTGGGTGGTGCATATGAAGACCAAGAAGCATCCAGGGAGTAATGGGGTACTGAGAGTGGACACTTAGGCCAACCTGGATTCAAAACCTGAATCTACTATTTACTAAACATGAGTCCTTGGGCAAAGAACTTAATCCCTCTCAACCTCAGTTTTTTTCTGTCTCTAAAATGGGTTCAATAATACCAACCACAGAGGATTATCTTAGAATTGTTCTTGTGTGCCAATGAGTCAATTCCATCTCATAGAGACTCTATATGATAGAGTAGAACTGCCCCATAGGGTTTCCCAGGCTATAATCTTCACAGGCTAGGTCTTTTCTCCTGCAGAGCTGCTGGTGGGCTCAAACCACAGACATTTTGGTCAGCTGCCCAGCATTTAACCATTGTGCCACCAGGGCTCCTTGTCTTAGAATTAAAGGGGATAAAGTATGTTACACATCCAATGCAGCATCATCTTGTAGATCACCTAAGTAGGTGCACAGGTGATATTGTTTTCCTTCCCCTTTCTGGCTACTTCTGTGAAATGGTGCAGGCTGAGAAATGGTGGGAGCTGTGAAAGGGTGGGGGCTGAGAAATGGTGAGGGCTTGCAGCCCAAAGCAGAATCAGGGCCAAGTGCACAGGGAAGCAGGGAGTCCTATGCAGGGACCAGAGGTGCAGCACCCTGCCCTGACGAATCCGCTACATTCAGCTCTGTTCCTGTTGTTGTTAGGTCTGTCAAGTCAGTTCTGACTCCTAACAACGCTAGGTGCAACAGAACAAAACACTGCCTGGTCCTGCGCCATGCCCACGATCGTTATTATGCTTGAGCCCATTTTTGCAGTTACTGTTTCAATCCGTCTCGTTAAAGTCTTCCTCTTTTTCACTGACCCTCTACTTTACCAAGCATGGTGTCCTTCTCCAGGGACTGGTCCTTCCTGACAACGTGTCCAAAGTGTGTGAGATGCAGTCTTGCCATCCTTGCTTCTAATGCACATTTTGGTTGTGCTTCTTCCAAGACAGATTTGTTCATTCTTTTGGCAGTCCATGGTATATTCAATATTCTTCACCAACATCACAATTCAAAGGCATCAGTTCTTCGGTCTTCCTTATTGATTGTCCAGCCTTCCCATGCATATGAGGTGATTGAAAACATCATGGCTTGGGTCAGGCACACCTTAGCCTTCAAGGTGACGTCTTTGCTTTTCAACACTTTAAAGAGGTCTTTTGCAGCAGACTTGCCAATGCAACGTGTCTTTTGATTTCTTGACTGCTGCTTCCATGGGTGTTGATTGTGGATCCAAGTAAAATGAAATCCTTGACAACTTCAATCTTTTCTCCATTTACCATGATGTTGCTTATTGACCCAGTTGTGAAGATTTTTGTTTTCTTTATGTCGAGGTGTAATCCATACTGAAGGCTGTGGTCTTTGATCTTCATTGGTAAGTGCTTCAAGTCTTCTTCACTTTCAGCAAACAAGGTTGTGTCATTTGCATAGTGCAGGCCGTTAATACAAAAAAAAAAAAAAAAAAGAACATCTTCCTGCAATCTTGATGCCCCGTTCTTCTACATGTTGTTTTGATTGTTAGGTGCTGTCGAGCCAGTTCTGACTCATAGCGACCCTATGCACAACAGATCGAAACACTGCCTGGTCCTGCACCATCCTTACAATCGTTGTTATGTTTGAGCTCATTGTTCAGCAAACAAGGTTGGTTCAAATTTACGAACCAACCACTAAGGCCAAAGATGATGAAATTAAAAATTTTTACCAACTTCCACAGTCTGAAATTTTTCGAACATGCAGTCAGGATGCATTGACAATTACTGGTGATTGGAATGCAAAAGTTGGAAACAAAGAAGAAGGATTGGTAGTTGGAAAATATGGCCTTGGTAATAAAAATTATGCCGGAGATCCCATGATAGAATTTTGCAAGACCAATGACTTTTTCATTGCAAATATCTTTTTTCAACAATGTAAACGGTGACTATACATGTGGACCTCTTTAAATATAATACCTAGAAATCAAATCAACTACGTCTATGGAAAGAGTCAATGGAAAAGCTTGATATCATCAGTCAGAACAAGTCCAGGGGCCAACTAAGGAACAGACCATCAATTACTCGTATGCAAGTTCAAGTTGAAATTGAAGAAAATTAGAACATGTCCACAAGAGCCAAAGTACAGCCTTGAGTATATCCAGCAATTAAGAGACCATTTCAAGAATAGATTTGACACATTGAACACTAATGACTGAAGACCAGATGAGTTGTGGAATGACATCTATACTTGAGGTGAAGGAAAAAGAGAATAGAAGTGGGAGATAGAGTAAAGGAGGAGGGAGCTGGTTGTTTAGGTGGACCCGTGTCACCCTGTGCCCTTAGTGTATAGCACAGTTCCTGGTAACCCCTCCCAACACACTGACTGAATGAATGTATGGACAAGAACTGGAGACTTTTAAAGAGAGGTACACAATAATAGAGTAATCATATTAGAGTAGTGTTATGGATTCTACTGTATCCCCCGAAAAGATATGTTCAAGTCCTCACCCCAAGTACCTGTGAATGTGACCTTATCTGTATTACATTACGGAAGTCATTAGTTAAAATGAGGCCATTGAGGTGGGCCCTAATCTCTTTATGACTGGTGTCACTATAAGTTGGAGAAGAAGAGACATAGGGAAGACAGCTGTGGGCAAATGGAGATAGACATGGGAGTTATGCTGCCACAAACCAAGGAACACCCAGGGCCACAGAGCAGCAAGGGATAAGGAAGGATCATCCCCTTGAGCCTTCAGAGAGAGCATGGCACTGTCCACACCTGAATTTGGACTTCTAGCCTCCCTAACTGTGAGAGAATGAACTTCTCTTGTTTTAAGCCACTCCGTTAATGGTACTTTGTTATGGAAGCCCTAGGGAACTAATGCAGGTGGGGTTAGTTTGAAACAGCTTCTAGAATGGGTCAGAAATCTGGTCTATGATTTTCTCTGTTCCAGAGGGTGCCACTAAACCACCTTCCCTGCTATGCTAATCGAAAAGTACTTCTGGGCTGAGTGTAGAAGATTAACCAAAGATACTCTGACTTGCCTGAAAAGACAGTGTGTTAACACCAACTTTACAAAATTTCGCCCCAGAAAATAGAAGAGGGTATATTTCCCAACTCATTTTAAGAGGCTACTATTGCTCTGATACCAAAACCTGATAAAACCCATAATCCATTGCCGTGGAGTCGATTCCGATTCATAGCGACCCCATAGGACAGAGCAGGACTGCCCCACAGGGTTTCTAAACAGCACCTGGTGGATTGGAACTGCTGACCTTTTGATTAGCAGCCGTAGCACTTAACCACTACACCACCAGGGTTTCCAACAGATTAAAGACAGCACAAAACGAAAAAAAAACTGCAAACCATTATTTCTCATGAGCTCAGACACAAAAAATACTCAGCAAAGTATTAGCCCATTAGAATCCAGCAATGTACAAACAGAGTCATATACCATAACAAAAACAGGATTTATTCCAACATTTGAAAATCCATCAGAGGAATCCACTATATCAACAGGCTAAAGAAAACAAGGCATATGACCATATCAATTGAAGCAAAAATAAATAAATTTGAAAAAAACCCAATACCCATTCGTGATACAATTTCTCAACAAACTAGGAGTAGAGGGAAGTTTCCTCAATTTGCTAAAAGCATCTGCAAACACAGACAACTAACATTATACTTCATGGTGAAAGACAGAACTCTGTGGAGATCAGCAACAAGGCAAAATTGCCCTCTCTCACCACTCTTACTCAGTGCTGTGCTGGGAAAACAGTATACTTATTGGGCCTTCCTGGATTTCCCAACAGTAGGAGCCAACAGCTGGATTTCCATCTCCCTTAAGACAGGTAAGACAGGTGAGTGTCTCAGGGATAAGCACACAGGTCCCACCCCAAGTATCTAAGATTATCTAAGCAGCATTTCAGTCTGAGGTCCCTCCTGCTGGCCTCTCCCACAAGCTTTAATTTTTTTTTAATAAATAATTTCCCCTCCACATCGATTATTGAATTCAAACCCTCACAGCATCCCTTTGTTCTTTTGAAGCTAAAGAGTTTCCCAAGTTACCATCAATCCTGCCTAAGCGAAGTGAAAAGCATCCACGTTGCATGCTGTTTTATATTTCCTGACATCAGGGTTTAAAACCCTCCACAAATTGCAAAATGCTTTCTTGCCTTTCCTCCAGAGTCTGGCAGGATGAATTGCTCTCTCCCTTGTTCTCTCATAGCACCCTGTACATGCACCCTTTGCCACGCTCAGTGCTTCCTGCTAATGTAACTTGTTCAGGTTTCTCTGTCTTCTGGGAGCTCCTGGAGGGAGCACACAGAGATTCTTTTAATATCTTCTCCCCAGCACCTAGCATGGGCTCTGGTCCAGAGAGAAACCAAAACCAAACCAATTATCTTCAAGTCAATTCCAACTCAGGGTGACTCCCAGTACTTTAGAGCACAACAGTACTCCTTAGGGTTTTCGAGGCTGTGACCTTTTGGAAGCAGATCACCAGGCCTTTCTTCTGAGGTTCCTCTGGGTGAATTCAAACTGCCAACCTTTTAGTTAGCAGTCAAGAGTTTAACCATTAGCACCACCCAAGGATTCCCTGGCTTTTAGGTAGAGTTGAATTGAGAAGTAGTAAAGAGCTCGGCTGCTAACTCAAAGGTTGGTGATTTGAATCCACCAGCTGCTCCCTGGAAACCCTGTGGGGCAGTTCTACACTGTCTTATAGGGTCGTTATGAGTCAGAATCAACTCGACGGCGATGGGTTTGTTTTTTTATTATTGGCACAGAACCCCTGGTGGTGCAGCGGTTAACGTGCTTGTCTGCCAACCAAAGGTCGCAGTTCAAACCACCAGCCACTCCACAGGAGAAAGATGTGGCAGAAAGATTACAGCCTTGGAAGCCCTATGGGCAAGTTCTACTCAGTCCTATAGGGTCGCTATGAGTTGGAACTGACTTGACAGCAATGGGTCATCATCGTCAGGAATCCCTGGGTGGTGCAAATGGTTAAGGGCCAGAATACTAAGCAAAAGGTTGGCAGCTCAAAGCCACCCAGAGGTGCCTCAGAAGAAAGGCCTGGCAATCTGCTTCTACGTGGTCACAGCCTTGAAAACCCTATGGAGCACTTCTACACTTGCACAAATGGGGTTGCCATGAGTTGGAATCGACTCGACGGCAAGTAACAACAACAAATTGTTGGCACACAGAAGGGACCCGGTATCTGTTGGCTGCAGTGGAAGGCTGGAGAGATGAAGAAGCCCAGACCTGACCACGCTAACAGCATCAAGGTCACGCAGCTGGTGGTCACAGAGCTGGGTTTTAACACAGATCTCTCGCCTTTCATTGAGATAAACAAATGCTCCTCACCCGCTGATGGTCTGCCCTGTGGCTCTGGAGGGACCCTACCCGAGGAATTCAGTGGAGGGTTGAACTCCGACCCCGGCATGGAAGCTAAAGAGAAAGAAGCAGCCTTGTTCCCGAGATGCAGAGACACGGCACAGACGCAGAAAAACTGCCGAGACTCTCGTAGCCTCTGAAAAGTGAACGCAAACCACAGAGCCCAGCCTATCACAAGTCCAGCCAAGTTTCTCCACGCTGAACTCTGAACTTTGAGAAGTCTGGAATCTTTAGCAATTGCTTCTTGCCTGCAGGATAGATGCAGTTAGGGCCCTGCCTTCTGGGCATGCCCTTAGCTGCAATCCTCATTGAAGTTCTATGCTGCTGCTTTCAAAACTGCTCAAATGCCTTCACTCAAGTAGTCTTAGCACTGATGTTGATAGGGAATACTTCAAAGGGTACATCTTTACTTTATCAAATCTCATCTAATTTTGCAGATAGAATCAAAGAGGTTCATTTCGAGTCTAGTCGAGTTTGCCAACCGAGCCGGAGAGGGGGCAGAGATGCCTTGTCGTCTGAGTAATTAACCTAAACAGAAGGGTCCCAAAGACCCGGTGGTTGGTGACTGTGGAGTCCTGGAGACCCCTACGGTGAGGTGGGGGCCGCTTCCGAGTGAAGGGAGAGGGGGACAGGGAGCACTGGTCTCCGTCATCCTGGGACCCACGGCTGGCAATCGCAGTCAATGACAAGATGGGTGTTTCAGTGGTGCGCTATGAAGACAGACAATATAATGAGCTTCAGTGTGCTTGACAGTCTTTAAAGAGTGCGCTGTGTGCTGTAGGGGAGCCCTGGATGCGGGCAGCCAAGGCCCCAGGTATTAACCTTCACCCTCGGAGGCGGGAACAGCCACGTCTCTTCTCCCAACCTGACACTTCTTATACAATCCCAAACTTGATGTCAGTGCTAATTCGCCCCTGATACCTGCGTTTGAAGCTGGATCCAGGCATGGATTCAGCTGCATAGACAGACAGTAATTTCCCCACCGAGCTATAATAATTGTTACGGTAAAATGTCTGCTCGCCTACAACACGCCAGGTCAGGAGGGGGGAAGCCATTGCTTTTGGTGTTCAGAAAAGTTCTCTGTGGCTCAGAGAAGAGATGATTCTGGCTGGCTTTGCTTTATCTCAGATACGTGCACAGGAGAAGTCGTTTTGTATTGAAATTGAACACGAAGGCAAAAGGCTTGGGATTTAGTCCTCGATGTCCTCAGCTCTGGGGTCCCCCTTTTCAAAAGCTTTTCAAAAACTCCCACACACAGCCTGCTCCTACCCCTTCAGCTTTGGACATTTGAGGAAGTCACGCTCATCTGCCAGCCTTCGGGAAGGTCAGCGGGAAACAAATGCGGGCTTTTGTGCGTGGCCCATGCAAATCCACCATAAAAAGGTTCCACAGCCCAGGTGTCTGCCCACAAGTTCTGGTCATGAAGAGGTTTGGCGTCACTCCACCTCCCCTGCGGAGGAGAAACCAGGCCAGGCCTGGGGAGGCGAAGAGGCTGACCTGAGCCCTAGCTTTCAGCCCCTACTCCTCTCCCTACACACACACACACACACGCACACGTGCGCACACGCACACGCGCGCACGCGCACGCACACACACCCGCCTTCCCCAGGCTCTTTACCTCCTGGTTATGATCTCATCCAAGGTCCCTGGGTGGTGCAAATGGTTTGCACTCATCTACTAACCTAAAGGTGGTGGTTCAAACCCACCCAAGAACACTGTGGAGGAAAGGCCTGGCAATCTACTTCCATAAAGATTACAGCCAAGAAAACCTGATGGAGCACAGTTCTACTCTATAACACATGGGGTCACCATGAGTTGGAATCAACCAGCGGGCAGCTAAAGAAGTGGTGATCTCATCTACCTGGCTCTCCTCCAAAGCTTCACTGCCTAGCAGTCAGAGTGATCCTCTAGAAACATCTGATCAGTTCTCACTCTCAGCTGGCAGTGCTCTCGGGTAAAGACTGAGGATCCCGACCGTGGCCTTGAGAGCTCTACGATCTCCCCGACAACCTCCCAGCCTTCTGTCTCAGCAGGGCTGGCTTCAGGGTGTGTAGCCCATGCCGTTGCCCAGGGTCCCACACCCACAAAGTCCCTCCTCTTGCCGTCTTGAAATTCTTAATAATTTTTGAACTCCACATTTCCATTTTGCACTGGGCACTACAAATTATTTAGTCAGTTCTGTCTCCCACCAAGCTCTGCAAACTCTCCCATGTGCCCTCCAGCCAAGGGGCTTCGCACATGTTATTCCCTCTGCGTGTAATGCTCTCTACATGCAGTGCCTCCACCGCCAACACCACCCTTTACTTACTTAAGTCCTACTCATCCTTTGAGTCCTAGCTGAATTGCCACTTCCTCTGGGAAGCCCTCTTTACCCTCCTCCCAACTAGGTCAAGCCCCCTATTACAGGCTTCAGTAGCACCATGCTCCTGTCCTCCATAGCTCTGTCCCCAGTTGGGACCCTACATTTATTATATGTTTACACATATTTGATTACTGTCTATCTCCCCATCTAGACTATAAGAGCAAAAGAGCAGAAACAACATCTGATGTTTTGTTCAGTATTTGCAGCTTCAGTGCCCAGCACAATGCTAGACACATAACAAAATCTCCATAAATAGTGTTGAACTATCGATATAATGTCTAAAGAGAAAGCAGTAGAAAGTGGTGGTTGGGCGCAGACTCTGCCATCACACTACCTGGCTTCCTATCTACTTCTGCTCCTGGCTGTGTGACCTCAGGCAAGCTCCCTATCCTCTCTGTGGTTCGTTTTTCTAATCAGGAAAAGGGATAAACTGTGTAGCTGTCTCAAAGGTCCCCTGCAAGCTTTAGATGAGAGATGTATAGGGAGCACTCGGGTCATGCCTGATGCACATGACCAAACGCCCAGCTCTGCTATTAGAGGAGGGCTAGTGTGCACTGCAGGGAGCCCTGGTGGTGCAATGGTTAAGAGCTCAGCTGCTAACCATAAGTTTGACAGTTCGAGCCTACCCAGTAACTCTGTGGAATAAAGACTTGACAACCTGCTCCCAGAAAGATTACAGCCTAAAAACCCTTATGAGGCAGTTCTACTGTGTCTTACATTTCCCTGGAACAACCCCCTATGGCAGGAATTCTCCCTAGGCTGGCATGGCTAGCAAGTCTCCAAGCAGGACAGGAATCCATTGCCCATGTCCTCAAGCCATGGTTATGTCAAAGACGTGGTACCTAAGGAAAGATAGTAGATGGCATGGCCAGGGAGTTACATAAGCCCAGGTTCAAGTTCTAGCTCCATTCCTTACTATTGTGTGATCTTCCACACTTTCCTGAGCCTACTTAGGTCTCAGGCTCCTTATCTGTAAAACAGGGATAATAAGCGAGGCCCTATCTCACAGGGTTGCCATGAGTTAAAGTGAGATAAGCCCGGGAAACCCTTGGCACAGGATGTGGTTTGTGGTAAGTATTCAGTATGGCTTCGCTTTCAGCGTTGTTGAATTCATCTGATGCGGTCATTCCGTGAAGGTGCTGCGGGCAGCCTCAGGCTCAGACCTATCTTCCTCCCATAGACACAGCCACAGACGTTCCTAAAGGGGGTACCGATTGTTCATATAGCAGAGAACATCTTTTTCTAGAATCCCCTTCCACTTCCCACAGTCTCTGGATACTGTGCCTAGATGAATTATGGTGGCAACAACTCTTCTGCCTTCCAAAACAAGCAGCCCAGCCCTCTCCCCCAGCTGAAGGGTTTGGGTTTTTTTGTTCGTTTTAGGTGAAATTTCACAGTACGAATTAGTTTTTCATTCAAAAGTTTTATACACAAATTGTTTACAACATTGGTTGCAATCCCTGTGTGAGCACTCTTCCCCTTTCCCTTTCCATCCTGGGTTCTCAGTGTCCATTCATCCAGTTTTCCTGTCCCTTCCTGCCTTCTCGTCTTCGTTCTTGAGCAGGTGTTGCCCTTTTGGTCTTGTATACTTGATTGAACTAAGAAGCATGTTCCTCACGTGAGTTACTGCTTGTTTTATAGGCCTGTCTAATGTTTGGCTGAACGGTGGACTTTGGGAGTGGCTTCAGTTCTGAGTTAGCAGGATGTCCGGGGGCCATAGTGTTGGGGGTTCCTCCAGTCTCTGTCAGACCAGTAGGTCTGGTCATTTTTTGTGAATTTGAATTTTGTTCTACATTTTTCTCCCACTCTGCGTGGGACCCTCTATTGTGATCCCTGTCAGAGCAGTTGGTGGTTGTAGCTGGACACTATCTAGTTGTTCTGGGCTCAGGCTGGTGGAGGCTGTGGTTCATGTGGTCCATTAGTCCTTTGGACTGATATTTTCCTTGTGTCTTTAGTTTTCTTCATTCTCCTTTGTTCTAAACGTGCTGGGACCAATAGATGTATCTTAGATGGTTGCTTGCAAGCTTTTAGGACCCCAGACACTATTCACCAAACTAGGATGTGGAACATTTTCTTTATGAGCTATGTTACGTCATTTGACCTAGATGTCGCCCGAGACCACGGTCCCCAGCCCTCAGTCCCAGTAACTCAGTCTCTCAAAGTGTTTGGATGTGTCTAGGAAGCTTCATGGAGCCCTGGTGGCACAGTGGTTAAGCATTCAGTTGTTAATAAAAAGATCAGCAGTTCGAATCCACCATCCGCTCCTTGGAAATCCTATGGGGCAATTCTAATCTATTCTATAGGGTCGCTACGAGTTGGAATTGACTCAATGGCAACGGAGCTTCTGTGGCTTTGCCTTGGTCAAGTTGTGCTGACTTCCCCTATATTGTGTGTTGTCTTTCCCTTCACCAAAGTTAACACTTGTCCCCTCCCTTGAAACTATCAAAGATTGTTTTTTTCTGTGTGTAAACCTTTTCTACTCTGTCCTATAATTTGTTTTTTAAACCTTTGCTTTCCTTTTAAACCTTTTTTTAAACCTAGTGGTCTCATACGATATTTGTCCTTTTGTGGTTGACTTATTTCACTCAGCATAATGCCCTGCAGATTCATCCATGTTGTGAACTGTTTCGCAGATTCATCATTGTTCTTTATTGTTGAGTAGTATTTCATTATGCGTACATCCCATAATTTGTTTATCCACTAATCTGTTGATGGGCACTTAGGTTGTTTCTGCCTTTTTGCTATTGTGAATTATGTTGCAAGGAACATTGGGTGTGCATATGTCTATTCGTTTGGCGGCTCTTATTTCTCTAGGATATATTCCTAGGAGTGGGGTTGCGGAATCATATGGTATTTCTAGCTTTTTAAGGGGGTGCCATGTCATTTTCCGTAGTGGCTGTACCATTTTACATTCCCACCAGTAGTGCATAAGTGTTCCAGTCTCCCCACAATCTCTCCAACATTTGTTATTTTCTGTTTTTTTTTTTTTTAATTCATGCCGGTAATGTTGGGGTGAGATGGTATCTCATTGAAATTTTGATTTGTATTTTTCTAATGGCTAATAATCGTGAGCATTTCCTCAGGTGTCTGTTAGCCACCTGAATGTCTTCTTTGGTGAAGTGCCTGTTCATATCCTTTGCCCATTTTTTAATTGGGTTATTTGTCTTCTTGTTGTTGAGGTGTTAAAGAACTCTATAGATATTAGGATTAGATCCTTGTTGGATATATCATAGCCAAAAATCTTTACCTGGTCTGTAGGTTCTCTTTTTACTCTTTTGGTAAAGTCTTTTGATGTGCATAAGTGTTTCATTTTTGGGAGCTCCCAGTTATCTAGTTTATCTTCTAGTGTTTGTACATTGTTAGTTATGGATTGTATTATATTTATGCCATGTATTAGGGCCCCTAGTATTGTCCCTAGATTTTCTTCCATAATCTTTATCATTTTAGGTTTTATATTTAGGTCTTTGATCCATTTTGAGTTAGTTTTTGTGTATGGTGTGAGATATGGGTCCTGGTTTTTTTTTTTTTACAGATAGACAGCTTTGCGAGCACCAATTGTTTAAAAGACTGTCTTTTCCCCATTTAATGGAGGTTGGGACTTTGTCAAAGGGCAGCTGATTATAGGTGAATGGATTTACATCTGGGTTCTCGGTTCTGTTTCATTGGTCTATGTGTCTGTCATTGTACCAGTACCAGGCTATTTTGAAGTCTGTGGCTGTATAGTAGGTTCTGAGGTCAGGTAGTATTATCATCCTACTTTGTTGCTTTTCTTCAATAATGCTTTGTTTATCTGAGGTCTCTCTCCTTTCCATATAAAGTTGGTGATGAGTTTTTCCATCTCATTAAAGAATGCTGTTGATATTTGGATTGGAATTGCCTATATCTGTAGGTAGCTTTGGGTAGGATTGACATTTTCACAATGTTGAGTCTTCCTATCCATAAGTATGGTATGTTTTTCCATTTATGTACATCTCTTTTGGTTTCTTGTAATAGTATTTTTTAGTTTTCTTTGTATAAGTCTTTTACGTCCCTGGTTAGATTTATCCCTTTATTTTATCTTATTAGGGGGTATTACAAATGGTATTGTTTTCCTGATTTCCTTTTTGAGGTTATCTTTGTTGGTGTATAGGAATCCAACTGATTTTTGTATGTTTATATTATAGGGAGGGTTTTCAGGAGACCAGCGGCCTCAGGGAAAGACCTCTGAGGCTCACACCCCTTTCCGACCACCTCTCCATGGAGAAGACCAAGGTCTGGTGAGTGAAGGGTTAATTTCAGTAGGTACAGTCCCTTCTCCACACATCAGAAGAGGGGGACACCTTCACGCAGTCAGAATTACTAGAGTGAGCTTATCTGAGATTAAAGCAGAAATTCGGCTCCTTTCTCAGCCAATAACTTAAGGCTTTAAGGAGAAGAACCATGCCACTATGGCCTGGCCCATTACAGACCCCTCAGCTCACAAGAAACACTCTTTCTGCCTGCCTATCCCATGCATTTTAATCACATGGGCCATCCTCTCCTTTACTCAGAATGAGTCCAGGCAGGTGGAGAGGGGAAACCAGGTGTGGTGGAGCAGTGGGCTAGGAGGAGTGGCCTCAACTGTCATCCACACACTGTGAGCTGGGGGTCCCTGGGCTCAGAAGGAATGCCTTGGAGCTACTTATGGGGGCTGGGGAGGCTGAGAAGGTGAGATGCTGGGTTCCCTCCCCCACTTCAATCAGAACACAAGTTTGTCTGTTTAATATACGTTGCTGTTGTTGTTAGCTGCCTGACAAGTCAGCCCCAACTCATGGTGACCCCATGTACAACAAGATCGAACAATTGTGATCCATAGGGTTTTCATTGGCTGGTTTTTGGTAGTAGATCACCGAGACTTTCTTCCTAGTCTGTCTTAGTCTGGAATCTCTACTGCAACCTGTTCAGCATCATAGCAACACACATGTATATGAGTTCCAGGGAGGGTTTTATTTGGGGGAGAAAAGTCACTTTTGAAAAGTCACTATTAAAAGTAAAAATACTGATTTGTCCATCTCCCTCATTTACACATGAGAAAGCTGAGACTTTGGTAAGGCTTTGCGGCTTCCCTGCACAGCTAGTTAGCAGGCATAGAGAGGGTAGAACCTGTCTCCTGACTCTCTACCTGGGGCTGTTCTGCCCCAGCACTCACTGATAAGTGATTGATTTGGAAGGGTAGGCTGGGGATCTGCAATATGAAAAAGACGTGGAGGGAACAGAAGAATCCCTGAGTCAGATAAATCTTGAGAAAAAGTCTTCCCTTTCCTGGTCTGAAAGCAAGTAGGGCTGAATACAGCTGCATAGGCCCACCCAGAGCCCCTCAGATTCTTACGTGGGGCAATGTTGGAGTAAAGAAGCCAAAAAGTAACTTCATGCCCATTTCTGGAGACTTCTACCCATAGCCTTGTGACTCCCCTTCAGGTCCCTCTTCCCCAGGAGCCTCTAAGGAAAAGCACTAGCCATCAGCAGTGGCAACGCCTCAGTAGATGGCCATTGGCCAAGGATATTGTTGGGTGCTCATCCCTAAATTCTTTTGAGACTAGTTTCATCACCTTGGAGCCACAGGCTAATTAGTTGGCCATAAGAATGCTACTAATTGATTGCAGCAAATGACCCTGGGCATACAGTTATGACCTCTGGCTGGTTAATGGAAAGCTTGTCTTCCTCTGTTCTTTCTTCTCTTTACTAACCTTCCTGCTATGGTGGGTCACAAAAGATTTTGAGCAGGAAGGGACCTCCAAGGTCATCTAGACAAATGCCTTTATTGTACAGATAAGGATGCTGAAGACCAGAAATAAAAAGTAGACTGCTCAAGTTAAGAAAAAGTGTATAAGAATAGACCTATGCCTCTGGGGTAGAAGAAACAATTGTGTCTCATCTCTCCCGAAATTGTGCCTCATCTCAAATCACATGCATCCTCTTTCCTGAGCTACAAGGCCCTCTCTACTCAATCCCCTAACCCCCACACCCCAAATCTTATATTAAAAATTGCTGTCCCATTGATAATAAAGTCTGGCTTCTGAATGAGTCATAATATCTATCCCTTTACCACTCCAATGGATGAAGCCATGCAGGGGACATTTTCAGGAGTCTTTGGTTGGTGTGGGCAGTAGAGGACAGGCAAAGGAGCCATGGAGCCCCAGAAGTTGATGGGTCCCCTTGATTCTGAGTCAGGCCACCTTTCGTGGTCTGTGAAGGACTCCTTCATTTGGCTAAGCTTTGCCCAAGCCCTCATTCCAAGGCAATGAATCAACTTAGCAAAAGCCAACCTACAGAAAGTGGGTCAGGTTAGCCAAGACTAGCTCCTACTAAAAGGATCTTCCATTTAATTGGGGCAACATCAAAGTCATCAAAATACTCAGATTTGAAAGGGATTAACAGGAATGGATCCCATTTTCCAAATCACAGAGCTGATATAAAACAAACATAGAGCTAAGGAATGCTTGCCTGAGTCAATCAAAACAAGAACAATGGTGATTATGGCAAATCAAGGTGCCAATGAAGAGGCACGGGGAAAAATTTCAACATCCCATCTTGGTTTATGAGATTCATGGCTCATTAGCCTCATTTGCCCTAATCACTTCTATCCATTTCTCTTGCAATCTTTAAACACTTCTGATTTTTACCATCAGTTATTCATTCAAAAAAAAAAAAAGGTCAAGATCAAGATGTTGGCTAAACTCTCATCACCACTCAACACACTCTTTCTGCTCCCCCATCCCTCCCTGTCCAACCTCTCCTCCAAAATAAGCCCATGATGAAAGTGCAGCAGACTCTGCATTTTAAAGAGTTAGCCTATTTTCGACTATAAAATAATATGTGGCATAGAAAACAGCATGTAGGATGAAAAAAGATCCTGTTTAGTTTCAGTGTGACATTTGCCTGGGGGAAGAAGTGCAGAGCTCATTGGGAAGCCGATTGTTGAAGCCCTGACCAGTCAGTTACAAAGTGTCATCATTTAATATGCCAGTCAGCTCTGCCTTTTCGGGGCGAATCACTCCTTTTGTGCTGGGGAGAGGGTGGCAGGGGATGCAGAGGAGAAATCCAGTATGGGCTTGGGGGTGGGCACAGGAGAACGAAGGATGTAAGGGGCACACAAGAATGGAAGGTTATAGAAACATTTTATTGCTCAGTCACCCTGCCACCTTTGTGTCTACCTTGCTGGTGCCCACTGGAGCCAATGGCCAGAGCCCAGTGGCTCAAGGTCATGGTAGCTATCCAGGCGAGGCATCTGTAGATTAAGGACCCACTCCCTCCCCATATCCTAGACATGGATACACTGGGACCCAGCATCCTAGAATTGACCAGTGTCCATAAAGCTACAATTTTCTTCTAGCCCCAGATGCTCCCGGAAACACCAGTCTCTAAAGTTATGGGCAAAAAGGTCAACAAATCTCAACCTATTACTACCTCCTGCAAACTCAACACATTTCTCTGTTTAGACATCAGTTCAAGATCCCTGCTTCCTTTCATGACCGTGAGCTTTGTATCCAACTTACCATTAACAGGGTTCAGCCAAGGCAGGGCTTTTGACTCTCTCTCCCTGCCGCGGCCCCCTCTCTCCGTCTGTCAGCCTTTTCTTCATCAACTATATTTGTTACAATCAAGTCCTGTCAACTGTCACAGCTTACATACAGACTGCCAGTAAATATGTCTTTCCACTCATTAGACATTCCTCCTAGTCACCTTGGGATTTCTACCTTGTCTATCTCACTCCAAAAAACTTTTGTTCAGAAGTATGAGACACCCACTGAGCAATGTCAGCTTGCGGCCATTACCTCAGGAAGTGACAGAAAACACCCAACTGTCACTCATTAAGATCCATTTTTCCAGAGTTGATGTAAGTCAGACTTTGCCCCCAAAACGAATCATGATTTATTTAATATATTTGCTTCTACAAGTGTCAGCTCATCAGCTTAAAATGTTCCTCCTTTAACTCTATTGAGGACTGTACAGAAAGTTTTCTTTGAAACCTAGTTTTTGCTTTAAGGCTTAATAATTAAAACAGAACCAAGAACAGTCAAGACTCTGCTCTATAGGTGCACTTTGGTGGCCCCTGGTTTTATAATTATAGGTACAAAGCAGTCGTGTTGGAATTATCGCTGGACACACTGGGAAAATTGCCTCCCACTGGGCACGCTGGCTTTTTCTGCCAGACACACTGGGCTGGGGCAAGATGAAATAAAAACCAAGGATGGTTTGAAAGCAGGGACAAAAATAACAATTAGGGAGGCGAGGAGGAGAAAAATGCTGTTTCTTAATTGCTCAGCCCATGTGCCAGCGGGCAGCTCCCTGTCACGCTGCAGGAGTGTAGGGACCCAGGAGGAAGTGGTGCTGTCCTGAGGCCTGGGGGTGCAGACAAAGGTGCTTCAGCTACAGCTCTCTGGGAAAGATGCCCGAGGCCTCACTTTGGCCTGGATTCTGGGTGAGATCAAAGCCTGAGCCAAAGAGGAAGGTAACTTGACGGGCTGATGGCTTCCTATGGGGGGGTCTCCTGTCCAGGGTCATTTCAGCCACCCTCCTCTCTGTTTCAGACTCACTCTGGCTGGTCTTTTCCCCTGGGGGAAGGGGAGGCTGAGCACCATGGCAGCGGCCACTTGGAAGGCCAGAACAATGCCGAGCAATGTGAAGCCCTTCTAGGCTTGGCAATAGGAAAAAAAAAAAAAAAAAGCTGGGGTTAATTCTCACACTACATTGAGGATTGCTTTCCAGGGCATGGGAACCTAGCGTGAGATCCACCCTGGATAATC
Source organism: Loxodonta africana (assembly GCF_030014295.1). NCBI lineage: Eukaryota > Metazoa > Chordata > Mammalia > Proboscidea > Elephantidae > Loxodonta > Loxodonta africana. The sequence goes on from NC_087357.1 coordinate 21,644,873, forward strand.
CTCCATCACCAAAAGGACCTAGCCACCAGACCCATACATACACCCAAGTTAGTGCTATAAAATGAGGATGAGCAGAGAAGAGTAGAAGAAAGAGGAAAATCCATGCAAATTGCCCCAAGATGAGGTTGGTAGCCTGGGGAGAGAGTGAAGCTTCTGTCACCAAACAGTCAAATTCAACAACCCCTTGGTGGGATGTGGTCTGAGAGACCCAAGCCTCACGTGGGCATCCAGGCTCAAAGACACTCAAAGCTCCTCTCAGTTGAAGGTCTTAGAATTCTAAGAGTATAATATTTCTTCAGGTGTTATTTCTGTTTGCTTCTGCATTACCTTGACTAAGTAGACCTCCATTCTCACGATTTCCCCCATCACCTGGTTGAGGGCTCGGATCTCATCCCAGGGCCTGACCTTTGTTATTGTTGTTCGTTGTCATTGAGTTGGCTCCCACTCATGGCCACCCCATGTACAACAGAAAGAAATGCTGCCTGGTCCTGTGCCATCTTCATGATCACTGGTATGCGTGAGTCCATTGTTGCAGCCACTGAAGTAGTTTGAGTGCCTTCTAGCCTAGGGGCTCATCTTCCAGCACTGTATCAGACAATATTCTGTTGTGATCTGTAAGGTTTCCATTGGGTAATTTTCAGATGTAGATCACCAAGCCTTTCTTCTTACTCTGTCTCAGTCTAGCTCTGCTGAAACCTGTGCACTGTGGAAAACCCTACTGGTATTTGAAATACTGGTACCATAGCTTCCAGCATCACAGCAACATGCAAGCCACCACAGTATGATGAAGCGACAATGGTGGTAAAGCTCACAGTACCCAGTATTCCCAGGTGGTCTCCCATCCAAGTACTAACCAGGTTTGGCCCTACTTAGCTTCCAAAATCAGACAAGATTGGGCGTGTTCATAAACCAGAGATTCCAGCAGCCTGAGACCAGAAGAACTAGATGGTACCTGGCTACCACCAATGACCACCCTGACAGGGAACACAACAGAGGGTCCCTGATGGAGCAGGAGAAAAGTAGGGTGCAGAACGCAAATTCACAGAAAAAGACCAGACTTAATGGTCTGACTGAGACTAGAGGAACCCCAGAAGATCTGGCTCCCAGACTCTCTGTTAACCCAGAACTAAAACCATTCCAGAAGCCAACTCTTCAGACAAAGATTAGACTGGACTATAAAACATTAAATAATACTCATGAAGAGTGTGCTTCTTAGTTCAAGTAGATACACGAGAATTAATGGGCAGCTCCTATCTGGAGGCAGGATGAGAACGCAGAAAGGGATGGGAGCTGGTTGAATGGACACAGGAAACCCGGGGTGGAAAGGGGGAGTGTGCTGTCACATTATAGGGATTGCAACTGGGGTCACATAACAATATGTGTATAAATTTTTGAATGAGAAACTAACTTGAGCTATAAACTTTCACCTAAAGCAAAATAAAAAAAAGATTAGGCGTGTTCAGAATAATATGGCCAGGAGGGCTAGAAAAGTGGAATTTGTCCTTTCCCACTTCCACTTGCCTCCAAGGTTCACAGGGTGGAGAATTCTACAAATGTAAGAAGGAGTATCAGATGCTGGGCCTCCAATAAAAGAAAACGTCTTCTCCCACCTCAGCTTGTTGCCAAAGTATAGCTTTCCCAGGGAAGCTAGCCAAAAAAAAAAAAAAAAAAAAAAAAAACTAGACCTAATGGAGGACATTTCCAATCCCTCTAGCTCCCCAAATGTCAGGAACAGGGCCATTTGCCACCAACCACTCACCACATCTCCATCCTGCTCCTCAGCAGGGCATGACATCCAAACTGGGGGAGTAAAAACACATTGAAAATCAGCCTGCAAATGGAGCCTTTTCATGTTGCTCACAATCTGCAGCTTGGATGGTAAGATCAGATATGGAAGTGTTTGATGAGGTTAAGTCCATTTCCAGCCCTTTATTCCAGCATTTAGAACCATCATCTGTTTTAAGAAGTGAAAGGCTTTAATATGCAGGGGGTGCTGAAGGAGCCCGGCTCCTGCTCTGCATTTGAGTACCAGGACAAAGGGGCCAAGGAAAGCTCTGGAATATTATTTCTCCGACCTCACAATGGGGGAAAGTCCCTACCCGCTGCTCTCTAAAAATTGTTGCTAGTGATGCACAGCTGTGCTGAAATAGGGACCTGTGTTAATTATTAAGCTGGGTAGGAGATGTTTGGGATTGATGCAACTCTTTGGAGGCACTAAGCTGAGGTAGCCTCCATTCCCCAAACAGGAACAAAAGGAAGCAGATGTGTTTTATTCCTCATTGGAGGGTTGCCCCAGTGCCCCAGCTAAAATCATACTTTCTCCATGAATCCTTCACTGACTAGTGACTCCTTGCTCCTGAACAACTAGAGCATCTGTTGTTGTACATAATATAGCATCATTAAATCATTCCTTCACCAAATCTTCATTAAGCCATGCCCTGGGCCACTCAGAAGGTTTGAGGTGGAAGATACCTTGGAAATCTTCTTCTAACAGATAATAATATTTATTTTTTCGATAAAGACTTATTATCTACCTGCCATGTTGTTGTTAGGTGCCGTACAACAGAATGAAACACTGCCTGGTCCTGTGCCATCCTCACAATCGTTTTTATGCTTGAGCCCATTGTTGCAGCCACTATGTCAATCAATTCCATTGAGAGTCTTCCTTTTTTTTTTTTTTTTTTTGCTGATCCTCTACTTAACCAAGCATGATGTCCTTCTCCAGGGACTGGTTCCTCCTGATAACATGTCCAAAGTACTTGAGACAAAGTCTCACCATCCTTGTTTCTAAGGAGCATTCTGGCTGTACTTCATCCAAGACAGATTTGTTCCTTCTTCTGGCAGTCCAAGGTATGGTCAATATTCTTCATCAACAACAGAACTCAAAGACATCAATTCTTCTTCAGTATTCTTTGTTCATTGTCCAGCTTTTTTATGCATATGAGGCAACTGAAAACACCGTGGCTTGGATCAGGCATACCTTAGTCCTTAAAGTGGCATCTTCGCTTTTAAACACTTTAAAGAGATCTCTGGCAGCAGATTTTCCCAATGCAATGTGTCGTCGAATTTCTTGACTTCTGTTTCCATGGGTGTTGCTTGCGGATCCAAGTAAAATGAAATCCTTGACGACTTCAATATGACTACCATGATTCAATGTATAGCCAAAAAGGTAAATTGTGTGGCATTCTTTTTTTTTTTTAATTGAGGTAGGTAGGTAGAGAGATAGGGATATATGTAGAGAGAGATCAAAACATGCCATTTCGACATTCTGCTTATGCACAATTCAGTGACGTTGATTATGTTCATCATGTTGTTCAACCATCACCATTACCCATGGAGACCTTCCTTGAATAGACATGGAAACTAAGACACTGGAGGTGGGGATAGGGACAGAGGTGGAGAATGACTCGCTGAAGGTCGTACCCTGTCTACCCACACCCACTGCCGTTGAGTTGATTCTGGCTTACAGCAATCCCATAGAGTTTCCAAGGCTGTGAATCTATACAGAAGCAGACTACCACATCTTTCTCCTGCAAAGCCACTAGTGGTCTCAAACTGCATAACTTTTGGATAGCAGTCAATTTTTTTAACCACTGTGCCACCAGGGCTCCTTTACAGTGTCTACAGAGCCTTTGCATTCCCTACAGCTCCTAACAAACCGGGTCCCCACTGACGGTTTAATATGCCCCACCTAGGCTCTGTTCTTTCAGTACCTGCTATCAGCAGCACTGTGCTCTAATCTCAAGTCTCTCCACCCCACCAGACTTCGAGCACCTAGATCAGCATTTCTCAACCCTGGCTGTGCATTGGAATCATCTGGGGAACTTGAAAAACCACTGATGCTTGAGTTGCACTCCAGGGATTCTGATTTAACCAGTCTGGAGCATCACCTCTCCCCCTGGTGACTCTAATAGGCAGCCAAGGTTGAGAAGCACCATTCTGGAGCACTGCTTCTCAACCTTTAATATATACACCACGTCTTCTGAGGATCTGGCTAAAATGCGGATTCTGATTCAGTGGGTCTGGGCTGGGGCCTGAGAGTCTCCATTTCTAACAAGCCCCCCACTGATGCTGATGCTCTCCAGAGGTGTAGAACTCCCTATCTCAGGATGTGATGAGTTTTGTTTTTTTTTTATTAACTTTTATTGAGCTTCAAGTGAACGTTTACAAATCAAGTCAGTCTGTCACATATAAGTTTACATTTCTTACTCCGTACTCCCACTTGCTCTCCCCCTAATGAGTCAGCCCTTCCAATCTCTCCTTTCGTGACAATTTTGCCAGTTTCCCACTCTCTCTATCCTCCCATCCCCCCTCCAGACATGAGATGCCAACACAATCTCAAGTGTCCACCTGATATAATTAGCTCACTCTTCATCAGCATCTCTCTCCCACCCACTGTCCAGTTCCTTTCATGTCTGATGAGTTGTCTTCTGGGATGGTTCCTGTCCTGGGCCAACAGAAGGTCTGGGGACCATGGCCGCCGGGATTCCTCTAGTCTCAGTCAGACCATTAAGTATGGTCTTTTTGTGAGAATTTGGGGTCTGCATCCCACTGATCTCCTGCTCCCTCAGGGGTTCTCTGTTGTGCTCCCTGTCAGGGCAGTCGTCGGTTGTGGCCGGGCACCAACTCGTTCTTCTGGTCTCATGATGATGTAGGTCTCTAGTTCATGTGGTCCTTTCTGTCTCTTGGGCTCTTAGTTGTCGTGTGACCTTGGTGTTCTTCATTCTCCTTTGATCCAGGTGGGTTGAGACCAATTGATGCATCTTAGATGGCCGCTTGTTAGCATTTAAGACCCCAGATGCCACATTTCAAAGTGGGATGCAGAATGTTTTCATAATAGAATTATTTTGCCAATTGACTTAGAAGTCCCCTTAAACCATGGTCCCCAAACCCCCACCCTTGCTCCGCTGACCTTTGAAGCATTCATTTTATCCCAGAAACTTCTTTGCTTTTGGTCCAGTCCAATTGGGCTGACCTTCCATGTATTGAGTGTTGTCCTTCCCTGCACCTAAAGCAGTTGTTATCTACTAATTAATCAGTAAAAAACCCTCTCCCTCCCTCCCTCCCCCCCTTGTAACCACAAAAGTATGTGTTCTTCTCAGTTTTTACTATTTCTCAAGATCTTATAATAGTGGTCTTATACAATATTTGTCCTTTTGCCTCTGACTAATTTCACTCAGCATAATGCCTTCCAGGTTCCTCCATGTTATGAAATGTTTCACAGATTCGTCACTGTTCTTTATCGATGCGTAGCATTCCATTGTGTGAATATACCACAATTTATTTACCCATTCATCCGTTGATGGACACCTTGGTTGCTTCCAGCTTTTTGCTATTGTAAACAGAGCTGCAATAAACATGGGTGTGCATATATCTGTTTGTGTGAAGGCTCTTGTTTCTCTAGGGTATATTCCGAGGAGTGGGATTTCTGGGTTGTATGGTAGTTCTATTTCTAACTGTTTAAGATAATGCCAGATGGATTTCCAAAGTGGTTGTACCATTTGACATTCCCACCAGCAGTGTATAAGAGTTCCAATCTCTCCGTAGCCTCTCCAACATTTATTGTTTTGTGTTTTTTGGATTAATGCCAGCCTTGTTGGAGTGAGATGGAATCTCATCGTAGTTTTAATTTGCGTTTCTCTAATGGCTAATGATCGAGAGCATTTTCTCGTGTATCTGTTAGCTGCCTGAATATCTTCTTTAGTGGTGTGTGTTCATATCCTTTGCCCACTTCTTGATTGGGTTGTTTATCTTTTTGTGGTTGAGTTTTGACAGAATCATGTAGATTTTAGAGATCAGGCGCTGGTCGGAGATGTCATAGCTGAAAATTCTTTCCCAGTCTGTAGGTGGTCTTTTTACTCTTTTGGTGAAGTCTTTAGATGAGCCTAGGTGTTTGATTTTTAGGAGCTCCCAGTTATCTGGTTTCTCTTCGTCATTTTTGGTAATGTTTTGTATTCTGTTTATGCCTTGTATTAGGGCTCCTAGAGTTGTCCCTATTTTTTCTTCCATGATCTTTATCGTTTTAGTCTTTATGTTTAGGTCTTTGATCCACTTGGAGTTAGTTTTTGTGCATGGTGTGAGGTATGGGTCCTGTTTCATTTTTTTGCAAATGGATATCCAGTTATGCCAGCACCATTTGTTAAAAAGACTATCTTTTCCCCAATTAACTGACACTGGGCCTTTGTCAAATATCAGCTGCTCATATGTGGATGGATTTATATCTGGGTTCTCAATTCTGTTCCATTGGTCTATGTGCCTGTTGTTGTACCAGTACCAGGCTGTTTTGACTACTGTGGCTGTATAATAGCTTCTGAAATCAGGTAGAGTGAGGCCTCCCACTTTCTTCTTCTTTTTCAGTAATGCTTTGCTTATCCGGGGCTTCTTTCCCTTCCATATGAAATTGGTGATTTGTTTCTCTATCCCCTTAAAATATGACATTGGAATTTGGATCGGAAGTGCGTTAAATGTATAGATGGCTTTTGGTAGAATGGACATTTTTACTATGTTAAGTTTTCCTATCCATGAGCAGGGTATGTTTTTCCACTTAACTATGTCCTTTTCAATTTCTTGTAGTAGAGCTTTGTAGTTTTCTTTGTATAGGTCTTTTACATCCTTGGTAAGATTTATTACTAAGTATCTTATCTTCTTGGGGGCTACTGTGAATGGTATTGATTTGGTTATTTCCTCTTCGGTGTTCTTTTTGTTGATGTAGAGGAATCCAAGTGATTTTTGTATGTTTATTTTATAACCTGAGACTCTGCCAAACTCTTCTATTAGTTTCAGTAGTTTTCTGGAGGATTCCTTAGGGTTTTCTGTGTATAAGATCATGTCATCTGCAAATAGAGATAATTTTACTTCCTCCTTGCCAATCCGGATGCCTTTTATTTCTTTGTCTAGCCTAATTGCCCTGGCTAGGACTTCTAGCACGATGTTGAATAAGAGCGGTGATAAAGGGCATCCTTGTCTGGTTCCCGTTCTCAAGGGAAATGCTTTCAGGTTCTCTCCATTTAGAGTGATATTGGCTGTTGGCTTTGCATAGATGCCCTTTATTATGTTGAGGAATTTTCCTTCAATTCCTATTTTGCTGAGAGTTTTTATCATAAATGGGCGTTGAACTTTGTCAAATGCCTTTTCTGCATCAATTGATAAGATCATGTGGTTTTTGTCTTTTGTTTTATTTATGTGATGGATTACATTAATGGTTTTTCTAATATTAAACCAGCCTTGCATACCTGGTATAAATCCCACTTGATCGTGGTGAATTATTTTTTTGATATGTTGTTGTATTCTATTGGCTAGAATTTTGTTGAGGATTTTTGCATCTATGTTCATGAGGGATATAGGTCTGTAATTTTCTTTTTTTGTAATGTCTTTACCTGGTTTTGGTATCAGGGAGATGGTGGCTTCATAGAATGAGTTCGGTAGTATTCCGTCATTTTCTATGCTTTGAAATACCTTCAGTAGTAGTGGGGTTAACTCTTCTCTGAAAGTTTGGTAGAACTCTGCAGTGAAGCCGTCTGGGCCAGGGCTTTTTTTTGTTGGGAGTTTTTTGATTACCATTTCAATCTCTTTTTTTGTTATGGTCTATTTAGTTGTTCTACTTCTGAATGTGTTAGTTTAGGTAGGTAGTGTTTTTCCAGGGATTCATCCATTTCTTCTAGGTTTGCAAATTTGTTAGAGTACAATTTTTCATAATAATCTGATATGATTCTTTTAATTTCAGTTGGTTCTGTTGTGATGTGGTCCTTTTCGTTTCTTATTCGGGTTATTTGTTTCCTTTCCTGTATTTCTTTAGTCAGTCTAGCCAATGGTTTATCAATTTTGTTAATTTTTTCAAAGAACCATCTTTTGGCTTTGTTAATTCTTTCAATTGTTTTTCTGTTCTCTAATTCATTTAGTTCAGCTCTAATTTTTATTATTTGTTTTCTTCTAGTGCCTGATGGATTCTTTTGTTGCTCACTTTCTATTTGTTCAAGTTGTAGGGACAGTTCTCTGATTTTGGCTCTTTCTTCTTTTTGTATGTGTGCATTTATTGATATAAATTGGCCTCTGAGCACTGCTTTTGCTGTGTCCCAGAGGTTTTGATAGGAAGTATTTTCATTCTCATTGCATTCTATGAATTTCCTTATTCCCTCCTTGATGTCTTCTATAACCCAGTCTTTTTTCAGGATGTGATGAGTTTTTGATGGCTGCAGAGAAATAAGATAAAGAAGTGGCTTCACTTAGTATATGGCAAGGAATCTAATGAATGGATGAATCCAAGCCTTGATAAACAAGAGCTGGTAAAATCAGAAAAAGAGAGGCAATCAGATACCATGTACCCCCTGATGGAAGGATACAACATCACCTGGGAATCTGATGGACTATTGATTTACAAGCAACATGGAGGACAGATGAACACATTAAACTATACCACAGGGATGGAATCAGCAAAGTCCGGACTGGAAAACTCCATGAGTCAAATGACTTGGTTTCTTAAACAGGTGAATATCAAGGGAGAACCTATAGATTAAAAGACATTTAAAAAACATTTCTGCCATTTGCCATGAGTAGACCTTATTTGCATCTTGGTTCAAAGAAACAACTGTAGAAAATACAAGTAGAAATATGAACACTGAATATTTTATGATATTGTTAAATTATAATGTGTAATACTGGTTTAGAGGCTATATTTTAAAAAAGAATATTTACCTTTTACAGGTACAAACTGGACTACTTACTGATGGAATGACATTGATATCCAGGAGTAACCAAAAACAAAACCAAACCCATTGCCACAGAGTCAATTCCAACTCATAGCAACCCTATAGGGAAAGGGTAAAAATGCAGGATGGCACAAGATTGGCTCTGTGCTGATAATTGTTGAAGCAGAGGATGGCTTCCCCATACTATTCTATTTTTTTAATCAGCTTTATTGAGATCATTCACCTACTATACAAATCACCCATTTAAAGTATACAGTTGAGTGACTTTTAGTATATTCACAGAGTTGGGCATCCATTACTACAGTCAATTTTAGAATATTTTCATCATCCCAAAAAGGAACCTGCATCCTTTAGACATAAATCTCCTATTTCCTCTACCCTTACCCACTGCCCTAGTCAATCACTAATCTACTTTCCATCTCTATAAATCTGCCTATTCTAGATATTTCATATAAGTGGGATCATACGATATATGGTCCTTTCTGACTGGTTTCTTTCACTTAGCATAATGCCCAAGGCTCATCCATATCGTAGGATGTATCTGGACTACAGGTTCTTTATATGGCTAAATAATATTTCAGTGTATAAATACATCACATTTCATTTATCCATTTGTCAGTCAATGGACATTTGGGCTTTTTCTACTTGTTGACTATTATGAATAATGCTTCTATGAACATTCACATAGGAGTTTCGTGTGGACATATATTTTCATTTCTCTTGGGTTTATACCTAGGAGTGGAATTGCTGGATCATATAGTAACTTTATATTTAACCATTTGAGGAATTGCCAAGCTGTTTTCTAAGTGGCTGCAACCATTTTACATTCCCACCAGTAGTATTCTATTTTTGCATATTTTCTAAAATTCTCCAAAATAAAATAGGAAAGCAAACAAAAAACCTACCTTCATAGACTGAAAACCACCAAGGCATCATCACCACGTCGGAAAGTGCGACTTTTTCTAACATGCCTGGGACACTTTTAATGACAAATGCACTCTGGGATACGATTAGGACCCATTTTCGTTTTTTAACTCCTTCTTGTTTGTTTGTTTGTTTTTTGTTGTTGTTGTTTGTTAGGTTTTCAGGCACATACCTTCTCCCTTCCATTTTGGGGACACAGCTTCTCGAGAAAGTGCAAAAAATTAGAATCAGCAAGCAAGTCCTCAGAGCAAAGGGAATTAAGAGGCAGAAGTCCCATCCTGCAAAGCAGCTAAGTAAACGCTGGCATGATAACTGCCCCAACATAATTACATAAAATGAAGGCCACAAAGGAAATAATTGCTGTAGGAAGATGAGAGGAGGGGAGAGAGTCTTCAGAGCCCCAAGGTTAAATGCTGGGGCATAAAGAAATGTAAACAAGAGAAGTCTCTCAGCACAACAATTTGGGAAGTAATGGCGCACAGAGCCACATTCTGCAGGTGTACAGCAAGCGCTCGGCTGTATTATTCCATCTCGGGGTCCTGTTTTCTCTGTCAAGAGGTCTTTGACTGAAGACACAATTGTCTTCCAAAGAAAGGCTGAAATGCCATGTGAATGGCTTGAGTGAGAGGCTGTAACATCTTGGATGCTCAAGAAAAAGCAATGCTAATGGATTTGTACACTAAATAACATGAAAAGGGAGCCGCTGCACAAGCCTATCCTGGAGCCTTCCTCTGAGATATTTCTGGGAACCAAGGCTTTGGTAAAAAACATCCTTGGTCATGACAAAGAACACCTGGGGTCCAGGGGTCCAGCCCTGACTCTGCCTTCCCCCTCACATTCAGCCTGGGCTGAACTCCCTTTCTGAAATTCTCCAAAGACTTAGCAGATGTCCTTGCACAAACTTTGAGGTATCTAAGGTCCCTGTCCAGTGCTCTGTGAACAACATCTCTGATACCTGAGGGCAAAGCATCCTGGGAGCTCTCCCACCCTGCCAGGTAAAGATAGCCCAACCCTTGATAAGAGTTTATAAGCTCACTAGAACACTCAAATGAGCACTGTTATGGGATAAGGAGGTGAAAGAAATATCATAGGATGCAGGCATGGCAACCGATCTGGGTTCATATGACCTAACCCCCTCCTTTTGCAAAGGAGAATGCTGAGAACCAGGGAGGGCAAGCAGCCCCAGGAGGTTACATTACCAGTTCATGCCTACTTATGAAATTCCACTCCTTTCCCCAACAGAAGGTGGAGTTTACTGGAGGAAAAATTAAAGAATATCACCCAAGAATCCTCTCTTTAATATGTCTGCCCCTAGGCATGAGACAGGACAGGGAGACTTAAGATTTTTATATTCTAATATTTTAGGTAACCAGGAACTTGAAACCACATCTCAGGAGTTCCTATTGAAGATGACAATAGCCTTTGATTGCAGGCTAAGTTGTTCTTGTCAGTGGTATCAGCAGTGAGGAATTGGACAATGGATTTGGGGGGATCATATAGTCCATCCCTCTTTATACAAATAAGGAAACTGAGGCCCAGAGAAGAGAAGGAATTTCCCAAGAACATCGAGCCAGTTGTACTGCAATATTCTCCAGAGTACCACTCACCATCTACGCACATGCAGGAGCTGGAAACCAAGGAAACACCTTGAGATGTGCCATCACCAACCCGCCTCCATCCAATCTCTCCCCAGTCTAGCACCTCCCGTTTCCTCTGCCATCACCTGAGATGTCTTGCTCAGATTCCTGTTTTCAAGCATCTACTCCGGTCCCCTCCCTCCAATCACTGTCAAAACTGCAGCTAGAGGGATCTTTTCAAAACCGAATTTAATCACAACGTTCTCCCTATTAAAACCCATCAGTGGCCCTAGAGATCCTCATATCTACAAAGCCCTGCTTGGCCTCACCTCCAGCCCTCTCTGCCCCCATTTTCCTCATTCAAGCCACACTGACCTCCTCTCCATCTGTCAAATACACCATGTTCCTTCCACCCCAGGGCTTTCGCGAATGCTGCTCCCTCTCTCTGGAACATTCTTGTCCCGCTCCTCACTTAACTGACTTTCAGGACTGGCCTGTATCCTTCCTCGGGGAAGCTTTTCTGACCTCCAATACCGGGTAAGGCTGCAATATTTCATGGTTTCATGGCAAAGCTGCTTTCTTTAGAACATTTATCCCAGTTTATAATCATACGCTCATCAGGGTGATGAATAGAACCTGGTCTCTTTCCCCAGACAGTAAGGATGGTGTCTGTTCAGCTTCACTGTTACTTTCCCAGCACCAGCATAGTGCCAGAGCAGACATATATTCAGTCATTTTGCACCTATGTGACCGGGGCAGTTGTTAAAAATACTGAAATGTTTCTATATCTGTCAGTGACTAACTTCAGTCCCAAACCTTCCAAGTGTGCCCATGCTACCTGAGTCCATCTAGCCCCTCCTCTGGACCTTCCAGGCCACCCATAATCCAGTAATAAAAGGATAAAGTCTGGCACAGCTCTCAAATAATGATGGCGAAATGTTTTGAATATCACTGCAACATTGTAGGTACGTCATAACTATGAGTTGATGAAAAAACAATGGTAGAGCTAGTATTTTAACCCAGATCTTTCAACCCTTTATTATTCTTTCTACTTTGTTCTGCTGCTCCTCACTCCTGTCCCCCCAGTTGGCATAAAGCAGTTTGTCTTCCAGTTCCAGAGAGGGCACAGTCAGGGTCACACATGGGTCTCCCAAGCATCACACTCCTCACTCTGAGCCTTCAAGAGCACAACCGCAGGTACTGGCACCCACTTGGCTGCCTGGGCACTGGATCCATGGCACACAGTTGCTTCCAGGAACACAGTATGCACCACCTGCCAAGGCCCTCTAGGGCATCCCCCACTTCAACAGAAGTCATGTGACTGTGGAAAACCCATCCGCACTTTCTGATGGGTGAGACCAACTTGATGTCACCTCTTTATCAGTTTTCCCTCAGGGGAAGACAAGAGAAACCTTTCTTCTACTACAGAAGATACTCAGTTGTAATAATTTTTGATACCCAGGCCACTGTCACCATGGTGGGGCTCCCTCACTTCTGAGCCTTGAGAAGGTGGTGGCTTTCTTAATTTGGGTATCACTAACAGAAGACCCTAAAGCAAAGATTTGAGTAAAAGCATTTTATTTAAGAGATGAGTCAAGAAAGCACAATGAGAAAGGAAGCAAGATGGAAAGGAGGAAAAACAACCCACCCACCCACCTACCCATTGCCATTGAGTCAATTCCGACTCACAGTGACCCTGCAGGACAGAGTAGAACTGCTCCATAGGGTTCCCAAGGCTGTAATCTTTACAAAGACAGACTATCATATCTTTCTCCTGCAGAGCAGCTGGTGGGGTTATACCATCAACCTTTTGATTAGCAGCCAAGCACTCAGCCACTGCACCACCAGGGCTCCTATGGAAAAACCAGGGCTTCAAGCCAGTTCATTCTTGTTTGAACCCCTGCTACGAATTTGCACTTCTAGTAAGTTCTCTGCTGATATTTGCATTTCACACCACAGATATACTGAATCAGAATCTACATTGTAATGAGATCCCGAGGTGATTCTTATGTATAACTTCCTGGGAACTTGTTAGAAATGCAAATTCTCAGCAGGGGTTCAAACCAGACAAAACCTCTTCAAAGCCCTGGGAAAAACAACAGCGGGTGCTAATGGGCAGGGCACTTCTGTGGGCAACTGGGGCTCAATCTCTCAACAGACTGCTTCTGAACTGTCTGTTGGAGGGGCAAGAAAGCTGGACTATTTATCCACCAATCCTCCTCCCTCATTGGTTGAGGATTCCTCTGGGAGTATTAACTCTCTGGCACTTCTGGCTTGCCTTGTAATCTGGCCAGTTGGGAGGCCAGAAAAGGCCTCAGTCCTGGAAATCCACGAAGCCATTAGAGTGTTTGGGAAATGTCTGTTGGTGACCTTGCCAACGGCCAAGTGGATGTGTGTGAGGCCCTGTCATGGATTGAATTGTGTCCCCAAAAAATGTGTCAACTTGGTTAAGCCACAATTCCCAGTATTATGTGGTTGTTCTCCATTTTGTGATTGATGTAATTTTCCTATGTGTTGTAAATCCTAATCTCTGCCTGCGGTTAATGATGGCAAGATTAGGTTATGTCAAAGAAGATTACGGTGGGATGGAGTACCCTTACTCAGGTCACATCCCTGAGGCAATGTACAGGAAGTTTCCCTAGGGTGTGGCCTGCATCACCTTTTATCTTACAAGAGATAAGAGAGAAGCAAGCAGAGAGACAGGTGGACCTCATATCACCAAGAAAGCAGCCCTGGGAGCAGAGCGCATCCTTTGGACTTGGGGTTCCTTGGCAGAGAAGCTCCTAGTCCATGAGAAGATTGATGACAAGGACCTTCCTCTAGAGCCAAAAGAAAGAGAAAACTTCCCCTGGAGCTGACGCCCTGGATTTGGACTTGTAGTCTACTAGACTGTGAAAGAATAAATTTCTCTTTGTTAAAGACATCCACTTGTTGTATTTCTGTTATAGCAGCACTAGATGACTAAGACAGGCCCCAAAAGCTTCTGCTATAGTGTTTAAATGCCTTAGATGAGAAATTAAGAATGCTTCACCTTGGACGGTGTGGTTATAGTCAGAAGGGCTTGAGCTCTTGGATTGCAAGCCTTGGGTTTGAATCTCTGCTCTGCCATTTACTAACTGGGCCACTGAGTCACTTAACCTCTCTGAACTTTATTTGCTTTTCACCTATAAAGGCTGCAATTGAATTAAATGGTATATGTAAAATGATTAGTACTGTGCTGGACACATAGCAGGTACAGTGCTAGGCGCATTATTGATTGTAACTAACATAATAATAACTAAGTGAAATAAACCATTTACTGGGGGATTCTCATGATCTAGAAGGCTTACCAGACTGACTAAAAATGAGTAGACATTACTCTATTTAAAGGGAAGAGTAGATAATTTTAACTCTTTTTTTTTTTTTAATTCACTCATTCGTTTATTCATGCCACAAATATTTATTGAGAATGCATCTCAATTACCTCACTAGCAAACAAGGAGGCTTGCAATAATTGCTGCAATAGTTATTTCTCAAATTCCTTCTGGTATTTGCCTTTTTTCAGTCTTCAGCTGTCTCTGCAGGAAGACAAAACCCAAACCAAACCCACTGCTGTTGTGTTGATTCCAACTCATAGGGATCCCCTAGGGTTTGCAAGGCTATAAATCTCTATGAAAGCAGACTGCCACGTCATTCTCCTGAGGAGCCACTGGTGGTTTTGAACCACCAAACTTTTGGTTAGCAGTCGAGCACCTTGACCACTGTGCCAACAGGGCTCCTAGCTAAAAAAGCAAAGAATATCACCCTTGAGCACTGCACCCTTTAAAAAAATGATCCATATGAGACCAAGTAGACAACAGTTACTCTAAAGCATGGATGAGAAGAAGTTTGGAGAGGTAGGAAACTAAATTAGTCAGAGTAGAACAACTAGATTAGAAATAATAATGATAATTGACACATACTGAAGAATGTAATCAATGTCACTGGACATTACATGTAGCAATTGTTGAATGGGAACCTGTTTTGCTGTGTATACTTTTGCCAAAAATACAATATTTAAAAAAAAACTAGGGTTTAAAATAGTGACTCTTCCCACTTATTAGCTATATGACTTAGAGGAAGTTACTCAATCCCTTGATACCTCTTCATCTGCAAAATGGGCAAAGTAACACCTACCTTGCAGGGCTGCAGCAACACTTAAAAGAGAAGGCATTCTACAGATCTCTGCCAGGGTCAGTCACATGATAGAAACTCAGCATTGTTGGTTCCTTTCTGTATCTCTAGGATACACATGGTTCGAGAGCTAAATGTTAAGCGGCATTAAAAGAGTTAGAATTTCGGGTCTCTACAACACACACACAGAGATGAGGGTGACACAACAAGCCAGAAATGCAGCTGAGCTCCTCCTACTCCTGCACAGAGTAGGACCTTTGTCAATATTTGTTGAAAAGTAAATGAAGCAAAGACAGCCTGCTTTTTTGTGAATGCAATAACAGCACAACAATAATATACTTCAGAGAAGACACCATGGACATACTGCAAGGTTTACAGCAAGAAGTATCGCCAATGGGGCAGCCAACACAGGGAAAAAACCAGTTTCTATTGAGTCAATTCCAACTCATGGGAATCCTATGTGTATCACAGTAGAACTATGCTCCATAGGGTTTCCAATGGCTACTTTTTCAGAAGTAGATCACCAGGCCTTTCTTTCAAGGTACCTCTGGTGGCAGTTCTTGGTACCCAATGACAACCCAGCTAGAAACTTGGTCCCATAACATTCTAGCTAAATGGAGTAAAATGTCTCCTAAGATCAGGAGCCACCCACAGTAGAAATACAAACCTTTGGATTGGAAGGCCCTGTTCTGAAGAGAGCCACTTAGGATCGTAATCATTTAAACAATACATTGTTTAGTCTAAAAGGCACAGTTATATGGGTGAGCAATTGACGCAAACTCTGAGGAACCTTGCTACTCAATGTGCAGTCCACGACCCGCAGTATCGGCATCACCTGGGAACTTGCTCAGAAAAGCAGACTCTCAGGCCCTACCCCACATCTACTGAACTAGAATCTGCACTTTACAAGTCCCCTACTCCTCAGTGAGTCTCAAGATTGAACCACCTCGCACTGGTTTTCAAACTTGGCTGCACATTAGAATCACCTGGGGAGCTTTAAAAAAACACCAATGCCTGGGTTGCACCCACAGAGATCCTCAGTCAATTGGTCTGGAATGCAGGTTGGCCAATGTGGTTGTAAAAGCTCCCCAAGGGATTCTCACATGCAGCCCAGGTTGAGGGCCCTGCCTAGACCTCCAGAGGAAGTCAACACAGGGAATAAACCAGTTGCCATTGAATGGATTCCAACTCATGGCGACCCCATAGAGGTCAGAGTAGAACTGCGCTCCACAGGGTTCTCAATCCATAGCTTTTTCAGAAGCTGGCTCCCAGGCCGTCCTTCTGAGGTGCCTATGGGTGGACTCAAACCTCTAACCTCCTGGTTAGCAGCCAATGGTGTTAACTATTTAAACCACCCCAGGGAGAAGGAGCCCATTTTTCCTCATAGAGAATGATTTCCCCAGTTCTTCATGGAACCGTGTACGTGGCCATTAGGAAGAAACCTTTAATGTCATCTGAGCGCCCCCCACCAGACCAGACCTCCACCTACTGAGAGAAGAAAGAGTTAACCCAAAAGTCAGCCTTCATTTTCCCCTTTCCTGTGTCCATCCTCCGCTGAACCCCATTCACAACACCGGACTTTGTACATCTGGTTCCATTCCTTGGAAACGTCTCCCCTTCTCATTGCTTCCCTCCCCTGAGGGACAGCTTTCTTGATTCCTGCCCAGAAGAATGACCCTGGGGCCGGCAGGATCTAGCCCCAGAAAGTCCCCACAGCCTCCTCCCAACCAGACCTCCAGGTGGAGTTTTGAAGTGATTACATCAGCTGTGGCCGTGGCCGGGGCAGCCCGTTCATCAGAAACTTTCCAATCCTCCCAGGAATCTCCCTGGGACAAGTACAAGGTTCTGGCTAATTTTAAATGTAATTAAAAGATTTTCTTTCTTTCAAGGCATGTTCAATTTCCATAGCTCCCCCTTCTTGGAATACAGTTCCTCTGAGAGCTGCTTTTTGTGTTTTCCAGATTTTTCTCTCCAAATGAGAACACTCACAGCAGATGCAAATCTTTTGCTTATTTGGCCTAGTTTATCAGCAGTTTATTTGCAGAAAAGTTTTTAATGGGATATAGAAAATGTCTTTTCCCTCTGAAACACTAATAAAAAAAAAACCTCCCTTTTCTTTATTTTCTCCAAATTGCTTTTTATAACCCATTCAGCATTTTCAGGGACATAATTAAAAGATCAAACAGTTTTCCTGCTGGTTATGCTAAAATTTGAATACTTGAGGCAGCCACTATTATTAGATATTAAAATGGACTTGAGTATGTATTAAAAAGATCCTCTTAAGTAACTATTCATTTGGGTTTGCTCTGTTTAACATAAAGACAAGCCCCATAATGGGAAAATACCTGTTTCTAATAAAGACCATAATTGGTAGCAGGAGGATATTTTTTAAAAATATAAAATATGTATTTTGTTCACTATTTTTCCAGCTTAATGCGACTAATTTCCCCATTCAACTTTATCCCTAAGGGAAAATAAAGAAAATCCATTACCAATACATGAAGCTCAGGAGTCCGCTCTTCTTAGATGTAATTTGCTATCAAGAAGGCTAGTAGCTGGGTAATTTTGCTTTAAATGAGTACATAGCCTGAAAAAGGAGAAATTAACCTTTGTAGGACTGAAATTAGATCCCAGTGAAGGATTGTTCGAGCTCAAAGCACACGGAGTCTGGGGCAGGGAAATGTCCTCCAGGAGGAAAAGACCCGAAGATGCTAAATGCTGGCTGGATGGTTGCAAGAGAGGAGAAAGAACAGTCAAGTCAGGGAGAAAAGGCTGGCACAGAAATGGTGATTGTTTCTCTTGTTTTTCCAGGGGCTTGTGGATACTTTTTAGATAAATAGAATTTTCTCTTTTCACAAAACCCCAGCAGGCTTCTCAAAGACTAAAGCAGATCGAGTCAATTCATTCAACAAATGCTTGTTGTGAGCGTCTCACATGACAGAACCGTGTCTGCCGCACAAGGAATAATTGTGGAATGAATGTGTGCATGCTGTGTGAGACTCAGCCCTTTTCTTCCTGGGGCTACGAAGGAAAGGGAAACTGATGAGCAAATCTAGAATACAAGATGGCGCCTGTTGGTACACATGTCAAGTGCCTGATGAATGGCACACACATTAGGAGCTCAGAGTCACAGTCAATTGCTTTTGGTTCAGGGCATGAGGGAAGGCTTCTCAGCAGAAGTGGCATTGAACTGACCTTGAAGGACATGTAGGCTAGAGAAATTACGGCCTGTTAAGTCCTCAGCCTTCTAGAAATGCGTGCAACACCGGGGTATGTTAAAACTCCTGGAATCTATTTCATACCTTCAATTCTACCTAAATGAACTCATACTCGTGAGTTCTGTGCTTACTTTCTTTGCGGGATGAATAGGAAGAACGATCAGGTGATCCACAAACATGAACTGGGTGTATACCCATACAAGGTACTGTTACATGTGGCTACAAAACGAGACAAGGTAGTAAAGTTAATGTCTGCGGCTGGCAATCGACTTAACAGATCAGGTGGCATACCACCACCATCACCCAGATCTACTCGTAGGAAGTGTACAGTTGTAACCAAACAAGTGCCACAGTTGTCGGTGCCGTGGAAAGAGAGGAGTGGCCCCCTAAGGTCCTGGCAGCTGGAAGACTAGCTTCAGAGCGTTGTTGTTAGCTGCCGCGGAGTCGCCCCTGACTTAGGGTGACCCCATGCACAACAGGACTGGACAGTTGGGAGAACATACGACTTGAATTCTGAGCTGATAGGCGGAAAAGCCAATCAAAAAAAAGAACCAAACCCTTTGCCATCGAGGCAATTCCATCTCATAGCAACCCTATAGGACAGAGCAGAAGCGCCCCATAGGGTTTCTGAGGAACTGCTGGTGGATTCGAACAGCAGACCTCTGGGTTAGCAGCTGAGCTCTTACTACTGCGCCGCCAGGGCTCTGCTGAAGGGCCAGCTGTAGGTAAGGAACGCGGACAGCAGAACTCAGGCAAGGAGGAGCGGAAAGTGCATTCCCAGGCTAAGACACTATCGGCACTTCCAAGCCAGGGAACAGATCGTTTCAATAAGGAGTGAGAGATTCCCAAGAGGCCAGTTCTCTCGCTTACTCTGCTTCCTCTGTCCTTTCGAAGCACACCCTAGTCCCCAGCCCTTATCCAATTTGATGATGCTGGCCAGGGTTACTTTGGGAGGAACAAGGGCTGGGAAAGGCTCCACTGCCAAATTCTTCTTGATGAAAGCCTTTTCGTTCTCAGCCCCATAACCCCCACCCACTCAGAGGGCTGGCCCAAACCTCCGGGCCCCAAGGTTAAGGACCCCACACTGCAGGTGGGAACACACCTGGGAATGTCTCTGCTCTTCCATGCCCTCCCAAATGGAGTCCTGATAGATGGTAAACACAGAAGGGGTAGAGCTCTGTGGAGCGAGCGCCAAACACATATCTGAAGCCAAAGAATTTTGTTTCACTACCCTCTGATGAAGTAAAAACAGCTCCAAGAGTACTCCCCGGGGTGTGAAATGGTTCTCTCATCACACAGGGTTCAAAGACACTGTGAGGCGTGTAGTGTAGCTGAAAGTGTCTGTGTAAAATAATGCCTTTATGATGTTGTTTTGTTTCTGGCTTGCCTTTACCTGAATTATCTGAAGACATTGTTTGAGGCTATGAAAAAATATGAATAATATTAGGCCCTGAGATCAAAATCATTTTTTTTATCTCCATGGTTGTTAGCCGCCAATATCCCACGCATGACTCTCAATTTCTAAAACGGCAGTGAAGTGCTGGGGAGATCAGGTGAGGGTTTTTTTTTTTTTCTTCTTATTTTTATTTTTGTGATTATACACTGGTCTTGATTTTTGAAGCTATCGAAAGCTGTTTGATGTGGCAAAACCAATCATGGGAGGGGAAAACACAATTTGAATGTGAGATAAAAGGAACTATGCATACATGCATAACAAGATGTCCACCGAGTGGAACGCATTATTTATCGCCTTCCAGGACAGCCCTATGTGCTCCAGCAACCCAGCATCCCTTGAGAGGAGAAGCTGCCAAGGAGCAAGGACCGGCTCTGGCTGGAGATCCAAAAGGGTCTTTTCATGTGAGGACACAAATCTCTGGCTCACCCTTTGAAATGACAAACAGGTCTTTTTTTTTTTTTCCTTCACCACTTTGCTCATTCAACCGTGCCTAATGAAGAACTAAGTCTGAAGAATTAAGAAGTTTGAGTTCTAGCCCTGGTAACCCAACCAATGGACAGTGCCCACCAATCCCAAGAAGCAAACAAGAGCCAAAGCCACACCTGACAGACGTTCACCTCAGGATGGTCTGCTTTCAGGCATGGTCCCCAGAATTTGCCATGCCTAACAATCCAGAATCCCCCATGCCTAGCATTCCAGGATCCACCATATCTAACATTCCAGGATCCACCATGTCTCACATTCCAAGATCCACCATGTCTAACATTCCAGGATCTGTATGTCTAACATTCCAGGAACTGCCATGTTTAACATTCTAGGATCCCATACCTAACATTCCAGGATCTGCACGTCTAACATTCCAGGATCCACCATGTCTAACATTCCAGGATCTGCATGTCTAACATTCCAGGATCCACCATGTCTAACATTCCAGGATCTGCCATGTCTAACATTCCAGGATCTGCCATGTCTAACATTCCAGGAACTGCCATGTCTAACATTCCAGGATTTGCCACATCTAACATCTGATACCAGACCACTAACATCTGCCTTATTAAGGGTTTCCTGACATAGGAAGACAGAACTTCTAGCCTGACTTTACCTTTAACTAGGTTACAAATTTGGACAAGCCTCAAGTTCTTCATGCTTTCTCCATTCGCCCAGTTATTAAGACTCAAAATCAGAGACCAATTAGTGCCTCAGTCTCCACTACACCATATTCCCAACCAATATGTGAGTTACAGATTCAAAGCCTTCAACCACCCTCTTCCTTTTCATTCCAGCTGCCCACGCCTTACTTCAGGCACTCACTGCTTCTTGCCTTGACTCTTAAAAGGGCTCCTAACCCACATCCCAATCTCCAGTTTCTTCTCTTCTCCCTTCCTTTACTCCATTCACACACCACTTTCAGTCTCATCGTCATAAGCATGGCTCCAGTTCTGCCCCTAACCTGTCAAGAACTGTCAATGGCTCCCCACTGTCTCTCAGTTAAGTATATACTTCTCAGTCTGCCAGTCACAGTCCTCTATTACCTGTCTCAAACTACCGTTTCATCCTTATTGCCCCCTGCTCCCCTAAATGCAGCTACTCAGCAACCAAACAGCTCTTCTTGCTTTTCCACATGTCCTTCAATGCCTTCCCATCTCCACACACTTGTTCACACTGGTTTGCGTTCCTGGAATGCTCCTTCCCCACTACCACTCTCACCCTCACTCAATCAGATAGATAGATCTTTCTATCTGATTTATGTATAAGAAGATTCAGCAAAACATTATTTATAATTGTGAGAAAATGAAAACAACCTGAATGTCTAATTGTGGAGTGCTTAAACAAGTCATTGGACATGCATACGATGAATTTATATGTCATGATTTTGAAGAATATTAATACTAGAAGAAAACTCATTCTTCTGTTAAGTGAATAAACCTCAAAAGTATTTTATTCAGTATAATCTCTGTTTTGTGAAATACATATTTGTATGCATGAATTTATACACATACATTCATAAATAGAGAACATTCTGAAAGGAATATGCAAAACGTGCTTTCTCTCAGGGTGCTGGAACTGAGTACTTTAAATTTTCTTCTCTGTGCTTCTTAATATTTTCTATAATGAACATGTATTGCTCTTATAATTTAAAAGTACTGCAAAAACAAAAACATTGCCATTGAGTCAATTCCGACTCATGGCAACACCGTGTGTTACAGAGTAGAACTGCTCCATAGGCTTTTTTGGGCTGTAATCTTTATGGAAGCAGATCTCTAGGCCCTTCTTCTGAAGTGCTGCTGGGTCAAATGCAAACTGTCTGTACCACTCAGGGACCTCAGAAGTACTGTAAATAATCATTATCTACATAATAGTGACCAAAAGAAATCCTGTCATTTCTCAATTGCCATTTCAAATGTTATTCTTTCCTCAAAGCCTTTCTTGATGGCATGCTCCATCCCCCCCAAACATTAACTTGCACCGGTTGGATGTAACCATTCCTTCATTTGAACCCCCTGACATAGCTCTACTTCCTATTTGAGCTACTGTGTGTATTTCTTTTCCCTCGCCTTTGACTATACGCTGCCTGAAGTAAGGACTCTGCATCACATTTACCTCCTCACCCAGTGCCAGGCATGCAACTGGGCCTCCGTAAATATTTCCTCCTTAAATTGGCCACATTCAGGCTCTAGAGCTAAAGGACTAGTAACTGCATAGTCTGAACCTCTACACCAGCCACCCAGGTACATGTCTTCTTATAGAAAACTAGTTTGAAGAGAAGTACCTCAAACAATCTTTATTTCTTCAGAAAAGAGGGAGATTGGTACTGGAACTGAAGAGGAAGCCAGCTCTAACTCACCTCTGGTCTCTTTCTGTTACCAAGTTCAAGAGATACTTGGCAGTATTGACTTCAGGATACAACGGCTGCACTTAAGGCTTCCAAATGAGTGTTTGTCCCTAGAAACAAAGAATATCCTCATCCTTAAAAACCTAAATAACAGATGTACAGCCATCACACAAATCCTTCACCTCCTGGGTCCTGGGCTAAGAAGTCTCAAATATTATAGAATGAGACCAACATGACCAGTAATCTCACACTAAGCTCTAGTTCCAGGCTTTCCCAAGAATTGTCGTGCACTTAGACCTCAATCCAAGATTCTGAAGACTCAGGGAGTCCCAAGTACAAGAATTTTCTATTCTGGCCTTCTGAAGCCTTGCCAACAGGAATATTTCCCCCAGCCCTCATCATTTCTTTCTCCCTGCACCAGCCAGAGAAATGCAACCCCCTGAGGAATGTCAGCAGGACTGATGGAAATTGCCCAATTAGGTAGTAGCTCCATCATTCAGGGAAGTGGAATACATTTCCTACTTTTGAAGAGAACTGATATATGCAAGGATGATTTAAGAGTTACCATAAACCAGTCTCCAAGTGTGTCCACCCTTTCCAAGTCCTCTTCATCCTTCAAATCCTGCTCAAGTCACATCCCCTCGAGAAAATCCTCTGAGACTACCCATCCTCAATTGCTTCCTTACCTGAACTCCCACAGTTGACTCGATACTTACCTCATAAAATTTTATGAAAACTATAGACAATTGAAATAAAGCATCCAACACAGGGCTAAACATGCAGTGGGGCTCAATAATTATGATTAATAAGCTACTGTATAGACTATGACGAATGAGGAAGAAAGGCCTGGTGATCTATTTCTGAAAATCAGTCAATGAAAACCCTAAGGATTACAACAGAATATTGTCCAATACAGTGCTGGGAGATGAGCCCCCTAGGTTGTAAGGCATTACACAATGGCCGCAATAAAAGACTCAAAGATCTCAAAGATCATTGAGATGGCACAGGACTAGGCAATGTTCCGTTCTGTTGTAAATAGGGTCACCACAAGCCAGAGCCCATAGGATGACAACTAATAACAACATAGTCTTTATTAGTGCTTATCCAATCAATGTCAGCTCCTTGCAGGTAGGGGGTCATGTCTTCAAAAGTAAAGCTTTAGCTACTCATCGGCATTGGGGAATGGATTTTTCTAGATCTCAGGAATTTCCTGGAGTGTGGCACGCATAGATTCCTTCAGCTACACAGCAGAGTCTAGGTGTTTTAAGTCAGCATCCTCAAGGACTGCTTAGAGGTACAAGGACTTCTGTTTTGCCCACCACACAGCAATCCTACCTGTCTCCCTTCTTCACAGATGCCAGCCTCCACAGTTTGAGACTCTGCCCTTTGCTTCCTCATTGTCACATCTAATCCCCCAACAGCCCCTATGACTATTTCTGATTGCTTCCACTCTCCAGTTCTCTCTGCCCTCTTCATTCTTTTCCCTTTTGTCTCCTCTCATACTCCCTGGCTCTTGTGTTGACATGTGTGGCCTTTCCTAGGCACTGCCAGATGTTCCCCTTGGGTCCCAGAGTGTCTGGGGTCTCCCTTCTTGGGTCTTCAGATCACCACAGCCACCCCTGTCTTTACTTCTTGAGGGGGTTCTTTTCCTCTTTAACGTAGGTCGATTATCTTCCTGGATAATGATACTAAACCTCAAGATAATGGAGCTTCTCCCTCCTTCTAAACGACCTCTCATTCCCGGAAAGAGTTGAGACACTAGATTTTCAATAAAAACTGGCAGGTAGATTTGGTGAGGTGTTTACTGAACAAGAAAGTACGTGCTCAGCACTGTGCTCAGCCCCGACACATAAAGGATGAATGTGATCCCCAGAAACTTCTCTAAGCCATCCAAGGCTGTGCTGAGTTTTGAGGGGAATAGAAAGTTTTAGGAGAGCTAGTTTGATTTTTGTAATTTCCTAAAGACATTTGACATCAGAAGCTTCTAGGGCTCCAGACATCTTGGTCTCTGTGGCACGACCCAGCGTGAGGCAAGATGCCCAGAGAACAGACACCGCCTCGTCCTGCAGCCCTGTGCAGATAATTAGCACGGCAAAGGAGCAAACAAATTCATGCCTACTGCTCTGTCTACGTGGCTTTCATTGAGGTCTGGAAGACAGGGACTTTTTCTTCCTCAACCAAGGCACGTGGAGGTGACTGGGGAGAGAAGCGTGGAAGATGAAAACGCTGTCTCGTGAAGTTACCCTGCCACACACTCTGTGAACTCCTTCTGATTTGCAAATGAAATTTCTCCCACAGACAATGCAGGCAGCACCAAGGCCTGACTGAAGACACAACTCATGAAAGTCTCCAAGTCAGAGTCAGAAAAACCTCCAGCCACTGAAAGCAGAGCTGGAAATAATGAACCACATTAACTAAGAAATCGCAAAAGCCATCTCTATTAGACAGCTGGGCAGGTCAAAAGGAAAGCAGACAGGAGACATCAAGAGGAAACTCGGGCTCCCCAGCATAATTGCAGTGCAATTAATACCGACTGAGTCACTGCCCAGGGTGGAAGTGGAATCCTGCTGCAGCTAGGGGAGAAGGCTCTCAGACCAGTCCCTCCATCTGTCGGCAGCACTGCCCCTTCCTCACCATCTGGGGGACTTGAGGAAATGGCCTCAGGAAATAGGTCAATAACATGACATCGCTCTAAAAAAAATCAACTACAGAACTCACAAATATCAACACAGAACGTGTATCTCCTGGAGACCTGGAAATGGATTTAAAAGACATCCATTCCAGTTCTTAGGTCCATTGGGTCTCTAACAGCAACACTGGCCGACAGCCAGACACCAAGTCAAGCCTTGGAAGGAAAAGGGAGGGTGGGCTGTTGTTAATATGTACTGAGCACCTGCAGGGTGTTGGGTGCTGAGTGAGATGATTTCCTCCCCATCACCCTGTGTGCTAAGTATTTGTATCTTCATTTCGTAGACATGGAAACTGAGGCTCAGAGATGTTAAAGAATGGCAAACCAAGAGGAAAATACAAGAAAACAGAATTAGGGGTTGAGGGTGGAGGATGAAAGGAAACAGGATACTAGTTAATCCATGAAAGATTCCAGGACCTACTCACATTCTCCTTATATCCCTCTTGACCCTTTTCCCCACGGGATCCTGACTTCAGTATGACAGGGGTCATTATGCTGTAGAAAAAAATCCCAGGGTCCTTTGAAGTGCCAAGTTCAAGTTACGTGCAGGACTGAGCAACTCCTCAGCCTACTTAAGCACATAGCACATGCACCAAGCAGAAGGGGGAGTGCACAGACTCTGCTGTGCAGCAATCAACTGGGGATAGAGCTACAAATGCAGACTTGTGAGCAGACTCTGGATCAGTTGGTGATTCTGATGGAGAGAGCTAGCCACAAACCACACTTTGAAAAATACAATCATTGTTGTTGTTAGGTGCTGTCAACTTGGTTCCAACTCATAGCGAACCTATGTACAACAGAATGAAACACTGCCCTGTCCTGCACCATGCTCACACCCGTTGCTATGTTTGAGCCCATTGTTGCAGCTACTGTGTCAATCCATCTTGTTGAGGGTCTTCTCCTTTGTCGCTGACTCTCTACCAAGCATGATGTCCTTCTCCAGGGACTGGTCCCTCCTGATAACATGTCCAAAGTACAAGTGACAAAGTTTCTCCATCCTCCCTTCTAAGGAGCATTCTGGCTGTACTTCTTCCAAGGTAGATTTGATCATACTTCTGGCAGTCCATGGTGTATTCAATATTCTCCACCAACACCATAATTTAAACGCATCAATTCTTCTTCTGTCTTCCTCATTCATTGTCCAGCTTTCACATGCATATGAGACAATTAAAAATACCCTGGCTTGGGTCAGGTGCACCAGGTCAAACAATCATAGAAGTTTTAACTTCCTGAATTAAAAACTGCGCATGGTTACTGCCGTCAAGCATTTCTCCCTTCCCACCCAGGAGCACCTACAGAAGTGTGAGAAATTTCTGGGATACTGAAGGAAGGAGGGATACCAGCCAAGTATCCCAATACTACTTCTCTCATCTTTATAGCCCCATCCATAAGTAAATTAGTTAGGGTTCTTTAAGTTGGAAGCTGTATTGTGGTGGTGCTGGCTGGTAAGAGCCAATTGTTAAATGTTCAAAAATTTTGCAAGCCAGTGGTTAAACCTTGGCTGCTTTAAATCTGCTATAGTGAGAATATTTATACCATGGAAACTGGTAAAAACTAAAAAATAAGGGTTCTTTTTTTTTTTTTTTTAAGAAGTGTCGGAAAGGCTACTCAAACTAGCTTAAATAAGAAGGGAGATTTATTTGTTGTTACAACAAGAATCCAGGGGCGCAGCTGCCTTTAGAGACAGCTGGATCCAAAAGATTAAAAGGTACTGTTAAATCCTTGTCTCTTTCTCTACCTTCAGCTCTGCCTTGAATTTCATCTCTGTGTTAGTTTCAATCTATGGACAGCCTTTCTCTATGTGACAGGAATATGGTGACTACCTGGCCCATATTCACATCCGCCAACTTACAAAATCCAAGGGAAAGGGACCATCCTCCTGCTGGCTCACAGAATTCCTAAAAGAACAATGATTAGCTTTGGGTCATATACTCATCCCTGAACTAATCATTGAGGCAAGGGAGAAAGAGGACTCTAATTGGCCTGCAAGGGTCATGTGCCCTGTCCCGAGATGGGAGGTGGCCGCCATGACTGACATCGGGGAGGGGCTTTGAAATACCTAGAGCAGAAGATTGATATCTGGCCAACCTCTCTGATGTAGGTGAGACAATGGACAGCAAGGGCCTCTAAGATAAAAGGTTTTGCTCAGCTTATCCGTTCATAGAGAGTGGGAAGGATTTAAATAGCCAATGGGAACCAGGCAATGAAAACCCCCATTGCCGTTGAGTCGATTCTGATTCAAAGCGACCCTAAAGGACAGAGTAGAGCTGCCCCATAGGGTTTCTAAGGAGCCTCTGGTGGATTCGAACTGCCGACCTTTTGGTTAAGAGCTATGGCTCTTAACCACTATGGTACCAGGGTTTCTGGGCAATGAAGGAAGCCCATATAAAAGAACTCAATACAGGTAGTCCCCAACTTACAACAGGGTTCCGTTCCAACAAGTTCATTGTAAGTCAGTTCCAACGTATGTTGAATATCTCATTTATTTATTTCATTACTGCGTTTTATTATCAATATCCTTACAAATTCAATCTTTATCTTTGGGGGTTGGAAACATCATATATGAACTTACAGATATGATGACATCAGCAAATTTCATGCTGCAACAGTGAATGTAGTACATATTACTAACAATAAGATGTACCAAAAAAAAAAAAAAAAACAGACAGTTCTAAGTGTGGTTTGTCATAAGTCAGGGACTACCTGTATCTGTCATGGGGACCAGATAGAGAAATGGGAAGCATAGCGTACCAGATCCAGATAACATTAGCTACTACCACATGGAAACCCTGGTGGTGTAGTGGTTAAGTGCTATGGCTGCTAACCATAGAGGTCGATAGTTCGAATCTGCCAGGTGCTCCTTGGAAACTCTATGGAGCAGTTCTATTCTGTCCTATACAGTCGCTATGAGTTGGAATTGACTTGACAGCAGTGAATTTGTATATATATATTTTTTTTTTGTTTACTACCACACAAGTTTTTGTAAGGATTAAGTGAGACCTACATGAAGAGAGTGAGAGAGATGCTTAACAAGTGGTAGCTGCCATTATTATGGCCTCTATCTATTAGGGTGGCCTCAGATTCCTCACTTATGAAAAGATGATAATAAGAAGACCTACTTTGTGGGGTTGCTGTGAGGTTAAGAGATGCTGTAGTTCGGGGCCTAGCCTATTATGACTGTGTCGTATAAATGGTAGCTATCTCTACTAAGTGGAAACATCTTTCCAAGACTCCCTTGCTCTTGTCTCAGCTCCTCTGAATCCTCAAAATCCATGCTTGACATTTTTCTTCCTTTCCACTGAGCACATCAAGAAATAGTCCAGGAAATAAGACAACCATTTTGTCTCCAAAAAAGAACCTTCTGGAAACATGTTTCTGTTAGTTTTCCAGAGCAGGGTGGGTTTGGTTGAAAGAAAGTCAGACGTGAGCAAATATTTTCTCTCATGCTGATTTCCTGAGAAAATTGTACAAGTTACTGAAAGGTTAAAAAAATCCTCCATCTCTCCAACTTCAAAAAAGACATTAAAGCGGATATCACTGAAGCACACGAGATCTTTAGCGGAGTGGATAGTATCAACGCAGGTTGCTACTTTTGATACTGTCTCAATGACAGGAGTGGGGGCAGAAGTGGAAGTTCAAAAAAAAAAAACAAATTCAGAAGAGACAGATGGAAGAGCTTTGTCACTCAAAGAATAATAAATGTTTGCAATGGCCTACTGGGCAAGGCTGTTAAAGTAAAGACAGTGGGTTCATTCAAGTAGCAATTAGATGCTATCCTGGGGGAAACACCTTATTACAAGAGAGAAGCATCAATGTGGTGAATGGCTTTTCACGTTCCCAACACTGCCTATGTTCTTTTCGTACCCAGCAGAATATGTGAGCACAGAAATAAGGCCTAGCAGTGTCCCCTGGGAAACTGGGCCAAGAGAAATAAAGCTGTTCAGGCAGGCCCACAGTTTGTAATACTCTGCTGTAGCATCCATTTCATCCACACTGTTTCTTAGGCCTTGGGAAACACAGATGATGCCAGGGCAGGAAGTAGGTGACAATCAAATCCTTAGGTCCCCATTAGCTATGTTCAGCTATGCCCAGTTATGCCAAAACCCATGCCGGCCACATAAGGTCTGCTACATTTCTGGGTTGGTGAATTAAATGTCATATACAAAACAGGGTATTAAAGTATATGATGATGCTAAATAAGAAAGGACATTGGCTAAAGTGTTTTGTTTTTATTGTGATGAATTATACATAATAAAACATTTACCATTTGTTTTAAACCAACTATGCATTCAGAAATTTTCTTCTTGGACATCTATACCGATCTTTGCCTATCTGAGTCCCAGAGCAACTAGACAAGAAATCCCTAAGACATAAATTATCTGAACAACACTGTCAACCACACTGACATAACTTATATTTGAAGAACACTAGACCCAACATAACAGTAGAATATACATTATTTTAAAGGGTACATGACATGTTCACCAAGATAGACCATATGCTGGGTGTTAAAACAAGTTGTAATAAATTGAAAGGACTGAAGTCATACAGAGTTATGTCCTCTGATTACAATGGAATTAGAAATCAAGAGCCAGAAGATATCCAGAAAAATTCCCACATATTCAGAAATTACATAAAGACATTTCTAAATAACTTGATGGATTAGGGGAAATTTACAAAGGAAATTAGAAAATATTTTGAACTAAATGATATTGAATTTACAACCTACCCAAATTTGTGGGATGCCACTAAAGTAGTGCTGTAATACTTTCTTATTGCTGTTGTAACAAATTACCACAAACCTGGTGGCTTAAAAGAAGATTTATTCTCTTCAAGTTCTAGAGTCTGATATCAGTTGCACTGGCATAAGGTCAAAGTTTCAGCAGGGCTGATTCTTTCTGGACACTCTGAGGAAAGAATCCATTTCCTTGCCTTTTTCAGCTGCCAGTATTCTTTGGCTTGTGGTCCCTTCCTTCATCTTCAAGGCTTATCACTGTGATCTTATCACAAGGCCTCCTTCTCTGACGCTGACTCTGACCCTTCCTATATCCTCTTATAAAAACCATTGTGATTACATGAGGCCCACCTCAATAATCCAGGATAATCTCCCTGTCTCAAAATCCTTAACCATCACATCTTCTAAATCTCTTTTGTTATATAAGCTGACATTCACAGGTTCTGGGGATTTGGGTATGGACATATTTTGGTGGCCATTATTCAGCCTTCCACAGTGCTTACAGGAAATTTTACAGCACTAAATGCTTATATTAGAGAAGAAGATAAGTCTAAAATCAGTGACCTATGTTCCACTTTAAGACACTAGAAAAAAGGAAGGCAAAGTAAACTCAAAGTAAGTGGAAAGAAATGATAAAGATAGACAAGAATTCAATAAAATAGACAAGAGATAAACAATAGAGAAAATTAACAAAATTTCATCCTTTGAAAACTCAAAAAAGTTACTGTATCTCTAGCTAGACTGATTAAGAAATTAAAAAGAGAACACAAAGAACTAATATACAGAATAATAAAGGGAATATCACTACAGATTCTACAGACATTAAAAGTATAATAAAGGAATATTATGAAAAATATTATGCAATAAAATTTTGAAAACTTAGATAAAATAGAAAATTTTCTTTAAAAAAAACTTACCAAAACTGACACAAGATGAAATAGAAAAACATAAATACCTCTATGTCTATTTAAAAAATCGAATTTACTGTAAAAGCAAAAACCTTTTACACACACAACTCCAGGCCCAGATGTTTTCACTAACATATTTTATCAAATATTTAAGAAAGAAACAACATCAATATTACAAAAAGTTTTTCAGGCAACAGAGGAAGAAGGAACATTTCTCAACTAAGTTTATGAGGCCAGCATAACCCTGGTACTAACACTGTCAAAGACATTAGAAAAAAAAAAGACAATTCCAAAACAATATTCTTCATGAACATAGATGTAAAAAAAAAAAAAAAAAAATTCTTAATAAAATATTAGCAAGTTGAGTTCTGCAATATATAAAAAGAAAATACAAGTTGGGCTTGTCCTAGGAATGCAAGTTTGTTTTAACATTTGAAAATATATTATGTTAACAGGATAAAGGACAAAAACTATACACCTATTCCTTATTTATTGACTATCTCATTATATGATATTTCACATCTACAACAATAGTAAAAAACCTACTATCCAACTGTTTTGCACATTAAGGAGGAGCCAAGGAGGGGGAGGAGGCAGAGGGGAAGGTTTGTGAGAGGAAGCAAGGCTTCAAAAGCCAGTGGCAGTTCATATTACCCAGGACCTCATCCAGCACAGGGTGGGCAGGCAATGGGAAGGAGGCCGGAGCAGCCAGACTGTGAGGAGGTGGGAGGAGCAGGGCCACAGGAGTCAGGCAGGGGCCAGAAGTCTCTTCTTCCAAAGAGGCCTCTCCTCCACTTCCGCAGCCTCCACTAGGCCCAGGTGGTCAGGCCTCACCTGCCCACAGGTCCAGGGGCCAACCATCTCTGGGCTGGCAGAGCAGAAGGGTGGAGAGGTGAGGTGTGGGGGTCCCTGTGGAGACCTGAAATATGGCCAGGTGATGGTGGGCCCTTGCTTCTCTGGGGGCAGCAGGCAATCCCTGACCACTACCACCCCCCATCCCCACAGGCTCTGTTGTGGTGGAGAAGACATGGTAGGGAAGGGGGGCCCCCTGTGCAATGCATATTCTGTGAACTGCCAGGGGTGCCCAACAGGCAGTGAGTAACAGGGTGGTGGGGATCCCCGGGGCTGAAGATAGGGCATGGCCTGACTCTTGCATAACGCTGATTTTTGCTTGACGACCTGGTCTTCGAAGCTAACCATGTCGATAAGTGAGGAGCGAGTGTATGTGCATCTCAACAGAGATGCAGAAAAAGCATTTGACAAAATTCAACATTCGTTCATGACTTAACAACAACAACAAAAAAAACTACTCCGCAAATTAGGCATAGAAGAAAATTTCCTTGATCTGATGAAAGTATCCGTGCAAAACCTATAGCTATCATCATACTTATTAGTAAAATACTGAATGTATATTTATCAGTAAAATAGTGAAGGCAAGGATCTCTATTCTTAGTACTTCTATTCAACTTTGTACTTTAGGCCCTAGCTAGAGCAAGAAAAAAAGAATAAATAAAAAGCATAAAGATCAGAAAGGAAAAAATAAAACTGTCTCTATTCACAGTTCACAATTATGTAGAATATCACAAGAAATCTACGGAACAACTACTTTAACTAGTAATAATTGAGCAAATTTCTAAATATAAGATGTATATACTAATATAAATTGCAGTTTTACATTTACCAGAAAACAACTGGAAAATGAAATTTAACAAAACAATTCCATTTACAATAGCTTCAGAAAAGATAAAATTCTCAGAAATAAGTATAACAAAACACATGCAAGACCTATTTACTAAAAACTACAAAACGCTGCTGAGATAAATTGAAGATCTAAATAAATAGATAAACCATGAACATGGATCAAAGTCTCAATATTGTTGAGATGCCAATTCTTCCCAAATTGTTCTGTATTTTCAACACATTCCGAATAATAATTTCACCAGCTTTTTCCTGGTAGAAATTGATTAGCACAACCTGAAAAAATACATGGAAATGCAAAGGAACTGGCATATTCAAAGAAATCTTAAGAAGGAGGAGCAAGGTGGAGGACTTACACTATTTAACTTTAATATTTACTTTGTTGTTGTTAGCTAACATCCAGTTGGTTCTGACTCATAGCAACCCCACGTATAACAGAATGAAACATTGCCTGGTCCTGCACCATCCTTTAAAGGTACACTAACTAAGGCAATTCAGAACTAGCATAGGAATAGACAAAGACACTGGAACTGAAAATTACAATCACAAAATGGAGGACAACCATACAATACTGGAAATCATGGCCTAACCAAGTTGATATACACATTTTGGGGGGGACATAATTCATGACAATCAACGAATCCCAAGATTGGCAGGCAAGACTGCAGGTAGTCTGCTAGTTTAAATCCCAAGAACCAGAGGTTAGACGAACTGGAGCCAGCTGCTGGATCCAGAGTGAGCAAAAGCACAAGCCTTGCCAGAATGTTCACTTATATTCAATGTAGGCCACACGCCCAAGAAAACTCCTTTTCAACTGATTGGCTACTCACGGTAGATTCCATCATGAGGGTAATCACAACATCATGCAACTGCCAAATCACTGAGAATTATGGCCCAGCCAAGTTGACACACAATCTTAACCACCACAATACCAAGTATCGAATGATGATGCAGAGCAACAAGAACACTTATATATCACTGGTAGAAGTGGATGGACAGATAATGGTACATCCACTTTGTATGTTATCTAGAATATATGAAGTACTTCTACAGAGACATTCTGCAAAGAAACATAAATATGCCTAATAAACCCAGAAAAAATGCTCAATATTTTAGATATGAGGGAAAAAAAGTAAAACCAAAATTAAATTTGATTTTACTTTACTAGAGATAAAAAGAGAACACTGAATGTTGGCAAGAATGTGGAGCAACTGAAACTCTTATGCACTGTTGGTGGAAGAAGGTGTACAACGGTAAATCACTTTTGAAAACTTTTTGACAGTTTCTAACACAATTAAATATGTATCTTCCATATGACCCAGCAATTTTACTCAGATGTATTTCCAAAAAGGCACTAAAGCATATGTCCACAAGCAGATTTGTTCAAGAAAATTCATGCCAGTTTTATTTATAATAGCGAAACACTGGCTAGTCCAGGTGACAATCAACAAGAGAAAGGATCCAAAAACACAAAAAACTGGTCTATTTATACAATGGAATACTACTCAACAATTTAAAAGAATGAACCACTGATAGACCCAACATGGATGAATCTCAAAAATATCATGCTAACTGAAAGGAGTACCACACAAAATAACACTTACTGTATGATTCCCTTTATATGAAGAACAAGCAAATATTAATTTCTGGTGAAAAAATAAGAACAGTAATTGCACATGGGGGTTGGGGTGGCAACTGGCTGGGAAAGAACACATAGAAATTATTTGGGCTAATGAAAATGTTCTATATCTAGACAGGGGGATTTGAGCTACCCAAATACGCGGTTCACCAGAGATTCTTGTATATGTATTTTACCATAAAAAGAACTACGGTAAAACCTGAGAAAGCTAGAACTTGTGTAAGGTGAGAACCTATCAGAGAAGGAAAAGTACAAATATTTTCCACTAATAGAGAGCAATATAAAACTGGTAAGACCTGTCAAAGGCGGAAAATGTGTGAGACCTGGAAAAACCAGGCAGCGCTGCCAAGTTCTGGCTCTCACTGCATAAACAAATTTTGAACTGCAGTCAATGACACACATGCTGAAATGTTTAAGGGTAAAGGATCTAGATTTCTGCTATTTATGTGACATACCTTTAAAAATATAGATGGATTGACAGATAGAGGGATGGATAAATGGATAGATATTGATCTAGCAGACACAGTAAAATATTAATTATAGAATACAAAGGAAGAGGTTCAAGCTGCACTGAATGCATTGGTGAAAAACAAGGCTCCAGGAATTGACAGAATACCAACCCAGATGTTTCAACAAATGGATGCAGTGCTAGAAGTGCTCATTCATCTATGCCAAGAAATTTGGAAGACAGCTACCTGGCCAACTGATTAGAAGAGATCCATATTTGTACCCATTCCAAAGAAAGATGATCCAACAGAATGCAGAAATTATAGAACGATATCATTAACATCACACACAAGTAAAATTTTGGTGAAGCTCATTCAAAAACAGCTGGAGCAAGTACATAGACAGGGAACTGACAGAAATTTAAGCCGGATTCACAAGAGAACGTGGAACCAGGGATATCATTGCTGATGTCAGGCGGATCTTGGCTGAAAGCTGAGAATACCAGAAAGATGTTTACCTGTGTTTTATTGACTATGCAAAGGCATTTGACTGTGTGGATCATAACAAATTATGGATAACATTGCGAAGAATGAGAATTCCAGAACACTTCATTGTGCTCATGAGGGGCCTGTACTTAGACCAAGAGACAGTCATTCGAACAGAACAAGTGGATACTGCGTGGTTTAAAGTCAGGAAAGGTGTGCGTCAGGGTTGTATTCTTTCACCATACTTATTCAATCTGTAGGCTGAGCAAAATAATCCAAGAAATCGAAGTATAGGAAGCAGAATTCAGCAACAGGATTGGTGGAAAACTCATTAACAACTTGCGATATGCAGATGACACAACCTTGCTTACTGAAAGTGAACAAGACTTGAAGCACTTACTGATGAAGATCAAAGGCTACAGCTTTCAGTATGGGTTACACCCCAACATAAAGAAAAAAATTCTCACATTTGGACCAATAAGCAATATCATGATAAACAGAGAAAATGTTGAAACTGTAAAGGACTGCATTTTCCTTGGATCCACAATCAACACCCATGGAAGCAGCAGTCAAGAAATAAAACGATGCATTTCATTGGGCAAATCTGCTACAAAAGATCTCCTTGAAGTGTTGAAAAGCTAAGATGTTACTTTAAGGACTAAGGCACACCTGACCCAAGCCGTGGTGTTTTCAACTGCTTCATATGCATGCTAAAGCTGGACAATGAATAATGAAGATAAAAGAAGAATTGACGCCTTTGAATTATGGTCTTGGTGAAGGATATTGAATATACCATGGACTGCCAGAAGAACAAACAAAATCTGTCTTGGAAAAGTACAGCCAGAATGTCCTTAGAAGTGAGGATGGCGAGACTTCGTCTCACATATTTTGGACATATTATCAAGGAGGGATCAGTCCGTGGAGAAGGACACCATCCTTGGTAAAGTAGAGGGTCAGTGAAAAAGAGGACAATCCTCAACGAGATGAACTGATACAGATGCACCATGGATATTGTCCCACAATGCTTCAGCAGCATTTCAGACACACCAGCAAACAGCATGGCTCTGGCCATTCCAGAGAAATTGAGGAGGAATCATCTTAAGCTTTGCCCAGAGAGTCGTATCAATTGTGTGAGCATATGTGTGTTGCAAGGATGGAGGTGGTAGGGTGCTGTTAAACTAATGTTGTTTTTGTTGTTGGGTGCCCTTGACTTATTTCCTACTTATAGCGATGCTATGTACAGCAGAACAAAACACTGTCCAGTCCTGTATCATCCTCACAATTGTTGATAAAGTTTTCCTGATAACATGTCCAAAGCATGAAAGATGTAGTCTCTCCATCCTCCTTTCTAAGGAGCATTCTGGCTGTACTTCTTCC
The DNA here is from genome assembly GCF_030014295.1 of Loxodonta africana. Classification (NCBI taxonomy): domain Eukaryota; kingdom Metazoa; phylum Chordata; class Mammalia; order Proboscidea; family Elephantidae; genus Loxodonta; species Loxodonta africana. The sequence continues at coordinate 21,681,716 of NC_087357.1, forward strand.
AAGACAGATTGTTTGTTCTTCTGGCAGTTCATAAACCCATTGCCGTTGAATCAATTCCGACTCACGGCAATCCTATAGGACAGAGTAGAAGTGCCCCCTAGGATTTCCAAGGAGTGGATGGTGGACTGGAATTGCTGACCTTTTGGCTAAAAGCCAAGCTCTTAACCACTGAGCCATCTGGGCTCCTCCCATGATATATTCAATATTCTTCACCAAGACCATAATTCAAAGGCATCAACTCTTCTTCAGTCTTCCTTATTCATTGTCCAGCTTTCACATACATATGAGGTGATCAAAAATACAACGGTATGGGTCAGGTGCACCTTAGTCCTCAAAGTGACATCTTTGCTTTTTAATACTTTAAAAAGATCTTTTGCAGCAGATTTCTCAGTGCAATACATCCTTTGATTTTTTGACTGCTGCTTCCAGGGGTGTTCCAGTAAAATGAAACCCTTGAAAACTTCAATATTTTCTCTGTTTATCATGATGTTACTTATTAGTCCAGTTGTGAGGATTTTTGTTTTCTTTATGTTGAGGTGTAACCTATACTGAAGGCTGTAGCTCATAATTTTCATCAGTAAGTGCTTCAAGTCCTCTTCACTTTCAGCAAGCAAGGTTGTGTCTTCCGCATATCACAGGTTGTTAATGAGTCTTCTGCCAATCCTGATCCTGAGTTCTTCTTCATATAATCCAACTTCTTGGATTATCTGCTCAGCATACAGATTGAATAAATATGGTGAAAGAATACAACCTGACACACACCTTTCCTGATTTTGAACCAAGCAGTGTCCCCTTGTTCTGTATGAATGACTGCCTCTTGGTCTATGCACAGTTCTGCTTGAGCACAGTTAAGTGTTCTGGAATTCCCATTCTTCGCAATGTTATCCATAATTTGTTATGATCCACACAGTTGAATGACTTTGCGTAGTCAATGAAACACAGATAAACATCTTTCTGGTATTCTCAGCTTCCAGCCAAGATCCATGTGACATCAGCAGTGATATTCCTTTTTCCATGTGGTCTTCTGAATCAAGCTTGAATTCCTGGCAGTTCCTTGTGGATGTACTGCTGCTACCTTGTTAGGGATTCATCATTTTGAGTTCAGCATCACCTTCTTCTGTTATCTTCTGTGAACATGCATTAGTTTATTCTGCACCTTATTACAATTGTCCTGCTCATTATCCTCGTTTTATAATGGAGAAACTTGAGGCACAGACTTGACGTAAATTGTCCAAGGTCACCCAGCTATTGAATATGTATATGAATATTTGGCAGAGATATCTGACTGAAAGCCCAAACTCTCAACCAGATTAAGTCAGTTGCTGTCCAACAGGGAAAAATATATATATATAGCCAAGATGGGATTGGAGGAATCCTCTCAATTGCAGCAGGTGCTTCCAGTCCACAGACCCAGTCTGACCCAGGAGCTGGAATGAGTTTGCCCATTACTTACCGTGATGGTTAATGTTGTGTGTCAATTTGGCTGGGCCATGTTTCTCAGCTGTTTGGCAGTTATATGTAGTTTGGCAGTTATGTAATGATATAATCACCTCCATAATAAGATCCAATATAATGTAATCACCTCCATGATGAGATCTGCTACGAGCAGCCAATCAGTTGAAAGGGAGTTTCCTTGAGGGCATGGCCTACATCCAATATATGTGTACTTTCTGGCAAAGATTGCAGGCTTTTGCTTACTCTGGATCTTGCATCTGACCTCCAGTTCTTGGGACTTGAATTGGCAGCTTACCAGCCTCCACAGCCTGCAAACCAGCGGCCTGCTGTCTTACCTACTGATCTTGGGATTTGTTGGCCTCTGCAGCCTGTGAACCAGAGGCCTGACATCTGATCTGCTGATCTTGGATTCATCAGCCCTACAGCTACCTGAGTCAGGAGAAGCCTCTAGCCTGACCCATGTGCTTGGGACTTTTCAGCCTATACAGCCGTGTGAGCCATTTTCTTGATATAAATCTCTCTCTCTATGTATATATCCTTCACCGGTTTTGTTTCCCTAGAGAACGCAGCCTAAGACACTCACCTGTCTTTCCTTCTTCATCACACATCTCTGGCACACTGTCCTGTTGATAGTAGACCCTTGGGCTGGTGAACACTTATCATGTGTTCCATAAAGCACAATAAGGGCTGGAACACTTGCTTTTTTAGATAGATATTGGTTACGAACAATATGGGCTTTGGAATCAGAAGGACCTGGGTTCAAATCCCAGGTTTGCTACTTAAAAGCATGGGTTCTATTCCTCAATGTCTCTGAGACCCATTTCCTTATTTGGAACACATGAATAATATACTGACCCCTGGGTCTGATTATGTGGATTATTCGAGAGCACCTGCAAAGCTTGCCGCCTGGTACTCGCAGCTCCTAACAAACATTAGCCAGTGTAGTTGTTATTAATACTAAAGGCTCACCTGGGAGTTCTCATTGCTGAGGACAGTGACAGCTGCTCAGTATTCTTGCTGACCCATTTCTCAGTGTGTCCATGTCTCTTCAGAACACTGAGGCAAGCACCATGGAACACTCAGACTCTCTGCAAACCACTGCCCCCTTGCCGTAACTCAGCTCTGGTGATTTAAAATCAGTTACCATTGACTCTGACTTATGGCAACACCATGTGTGTCAGAGTAGAACTGTGCTCCGTAGGGTTTTCAATGGCTGATTTTTCAGAAGTAATCACCAGGCCTTTCTTCCAAGGCAACTCGGGAAGGACACAAGCTTCCAATCTTTCAGTCAGCAGCCAAATACGCTGCCCATTTGCACCACCCAGGGACTCCCTGGTGAGCTAGCAGTTGGCATTTCTACAACTTCATAGATATCTCTCAGGGACTCTCAGTTACTCTGTAAAGCAGGTAGCATTATCTTCACACGGAAAATGAGATAGCTGAGACCCAAAGAAGCAGAGAGAGTGGCCCGAGGATACATGACAATTTGGAAACAGCTGAAGGAAAACCAGGCCCTGCCCTTCACTGGCTCCCTTCATCTCACATCCCTTGAGAATATATCACAAATAGAACACCCCTCACCAGGGAGCACTCAGGAGGATTGGGCAGCCACCTCAGCCAGGACTCATGAGACCCTTTCATTGTAAACAGGACTCTCTGTGAGTCTCCTCCACAGCCCAGGCAACATCCCCTGGAGCCAGGCACCACCATGGGCCAAGTTCATTGCCAGCCAGCTCTGCCAAGAAACAGGCAGTTCAACTACACTTGACTCTCAAAATAAATACTTTAAGTCAGAACAGATGCCGTCAGCTTGGCCTGGAGCCACTGGTGACACCAATGGGTTGTAGAAGGTTCTTGGAGCAATGGGAATGTGGCAGGGGGCCCCTTGGAGGGTGCTGGGTCAGGCTTTTCAGGCCCTCCAGAGCACACTCCCCTGGAGGTGAAAAGTGCCTGAGACATATCTCAGGAGAGAAGAGGGTGTGGGCCACGTGGAAAACCCTGGAGGGCTGAAGAACCAGTTCTCTTCCCAGTTCTGCAGCTCCAACAAGACCCTCCACCCAGGGACTGAGTTTCCTCACCTGTAAGTGAAGGTGGTAACAGAGGTTCAAAGAAACTAAAGCTAAAAGCCAAACCTGTTGCTGTCAATTCTGACTCACAGTGACTCTACAGGGCATAGCAAAACTGCCCGATAGGGTTTCCAAAGCTATAATCTTTACAGAAGCAGACTGCCACATCTTTCTCCTGCAGAGTGTCCGGTGGGTTCGAACAGTTGACCTTTTGGTTAGCAGCCGAGTGCTTAACCACTGTACCACCAAAGAGTCTAGTGAACTTAAATAGCCTAGTTGCCCAGGTGGTAGGGGATAAAAGGAACCTGAGGTCATCCTGACATGCCTTCTGTTTTATCATCAGGCAGATCCAGAAGGGGACTGTCCAGGAGGCCAGGGCCAGAGGACAGGAACAAAGGAAGGCCATGGAGAGAATCAAGACCTCTTCCCTCCTCCCGGTTCCTAAACAGAAGGCTCCTGAACACAAGGTTCAAATTTTCTCCACCTGCATTACCTTCTCCCTTTTTCCTTCCTTTCCTCTCTCCTTGTTGTCTTTCTTCCTTCTTTCCACTCTATGGCTTCGGCCATTGCCAATTTTTCTCCCTTCCTGAAATAGGCCATGCTTTCTCTCTCTCACCTCAGGGCCTTTGCAACTGCTGTGTCCCCTTTCTGGACCACTCTTGCCACATCTCCTCCTTGTCTTTGGGGTCTCAATTTAGATGTTGCCTCCTCCAAGAATTCCTCTCTGGGATGAGTGAGACACCTTCTTTCAGGTTCTCCTAGTGCCCTGTCTCCATGATTATCCAGCTCTCCTTGGAACTGTGAGCTCTCTGAAGACAGCGACCACTTCTTATCTATCAGCCTTCCTTAGGGTAGAGGCTCAGAGAATGTGCACTAAATGAATGAATAGGGAAATATTTCTTGGGACACAGAGCCAGAGGATGGGTCCTTTGTAAGTCCAGTGTTCATTCATTCACTCATTCCTTCTGTCATTTTTTTCTTCAGTTCTTCATTCATCCAACAAATATTTGTGGAGCACCTTCGATAGGCCAGGCACTCTGCTAAGTGATGGACACACAGCGGACAAAAAGACACGTTCTTTGTTCTCAGAGAGTTTTCATTCTAGTGAGAAAGGACATGAAATAACAGACAAGGAGAACAAAATCAGAGAGGGATGAGTGCTACATGGAGAATCAAAACAGGCTGGTGTGATAGAGCTTGACTGTGAATACTTTAGACTGGGGATACAGGGTGGGCCTCTCTATGGATGGGATTGAGAGGAAATTAAAAGAAAAAAAAGGACCTAGCTTTATGAGTGCCAGTGGGAAGAGTATTCCAGGAGAGAGACAGCTGGTGCAAGGGTTTAAGGTAGGTGGCTTAGAGCAGAATGACAGAATCCAATGGATAAAGTTGAGTATGTTTGAGATAAGGCTGGTGAAGTAGGAAGCGGCCTGTTTGTGTGGTGCCTTGTGCACCACGATAAGGAGGTTCTATTTTAGTCAAGCACAATGCAAGTCCGTTGGAGGGCTTTAAACTAGGAGTGGTGCGATATAATTAATGTTTTGAAAAGATTAGGCTGCCTGCCATGTAGAAAATAGATTTGAGGGGTAGGAGATGGGGGAAGAACAGAAGTGGAGAGGCCAGATAGGGGGCTATGGTGCTACTCCAAACAAAAGGACGTTGTCTTGAGCTAGGATAGTCAGAGTGATGATAGGGAGAAGTGGATGGATCCATGTTGGAAGGTAGAGTTATTTGGACTTGCTCGTATTTAGAAAGTAGAATTGATAGAAAGTGCTCATGGATTGGATATTGGGGGAGGGTGGTGTGGGAAACAGGAGTCACGGCAACTGGGTAGATAGCAGTGCCCTTTACTATGAGTGGGAGATTGGAGTTGGAGAAGGCTTGGGACAAATGATCAAGATTTATTAGGCCATGCTATTAGATATCTGGAGCCCTGGTGTCACAGTGGTTAAGAACTTGGCTGCTAACCAAAAGGTCAGCAGTTCAAATCCACCAACCACTTGGAAACCCTATGCGGCAGTTCTACTCTGTCCTGTGGGGTCGCTTATGAGTTGGAATCAACTGCCAGCAATGGGTTTATTAGATAGCTAAAAGAAAGTGTCACTTAACAGTTAGATATACAATACTGGAGTTCTGGGGAGAGATAAGGACTGGGCAGATTTGGGGACATTTAGAGTTATGAATCTGAATGAGATTACCAGGAGAGAGAGAATGTGTGGGTAGAGAAGAGAGCCCAGGACAGAGCTCTGGGGCACCCCAACACTGGGATCTACAAAAGAGAAGAAGTCAGCCAAGAGACCAAAAAGGAACAGCTAGAGAGGTAGGAGGAAAACCAAGAGAACGCGGTCCTTGAAGCCAAAGGAAGGAAGGTTCAAGCTGCCTTTCTTCTATGACTTTGCTTTCCTACCACATACCTCCAGGGCTTCCTAGATCAATCCCACATCTCTCTGAGCTGCCAAGGAACTTCCCTGCCTCTTGGATCAGCTGCGCTCCATGGCACCACAGTCACCCCACTGACCAACCCCATAGTGCAGTCCCTCCCAGCCTCCTTCAGCATTTTGGCACTAAATACTGTGTGGCTTTTGTCAGGTCCTTGCTCCTCCTGGGGTCCCAGTTCCTCTGACAAATGAGGAGGCTGGAAATGGCGATCACTTGCTGATGGCTCTCTCTGTGCCAACATGACTTCGGCTCAGCTTCTCCCTCCCAATGGCAAGTGTTCTCCAAGTCCAGGCTTTGGCAATGCTCTCTTCCCACTGAGCTCTAGCTCTCTTCTTGTCGGTCCTTTCTTCTCCCAGAGACAATGGGACAGTGGTCTCTGAAGACCATCCAATAACAGGGAGGCTTATGCAAAGCATAATCCATTGGTGGGACTCATCTATGATGATGGCCATGAAAACCCACTTGGAAAGAATCCCAGAGGCGTGGGTGCCATGTGAGTTTTCCATGATGTGTCCTGTCCAAGGGTGTCCAGACACTGGGGGTGCTCTGCTCATCAAAGCAGGGCACCCATGGAGCCACATCTGCCCAGAGGGGACAACTTTCTAATTTGCACAAAAGAACCATATAAGTAGTGCCATGCAACTCTACTTTGGACCTGTCACCTGTATTCCTTGTTCCTGCCACCTGACTTCTTTTAGCCCACTGCCTGGTGTCTTCGGGTCTGCTATCCATTTTTTAAGCCTGCCATTTACATTATTTAGGCACAATGACTAATACCTGGGCCTGCCACCTGATGTCTTTGGACCCACCCCCATATTTCTTAGGGTTGGCTGTCTGAATTATTTAGGGCTTTGGTCTCATATCTTTGAGCCTACTGCCAGAGTGCCCAAAGCCCCGGGAACTTGGGCTGCTGCTGAATATCGGGGCTACCTGAAACATTAACACTGTTCTGTGGGGCTGCAGTGGGGAAAAGGGAGCGAATGCCACCATCTCCAGCCTCCAATGGTGGCCACTGTGATTAGGCCAACAGTTCAGCCATGCTTTGAAAGGAACAATTGTATCATTTCTTTCCCTCCAAGAGACCTCCAAGGCTAAATCCCCCAGAGATTGATTCATTTACACATTTTGCCTTTTTTTGTAATCCATGTTTAATAGGGAGCCGTGTATGCAGCTCCCCTGTGCCACTGGCCAGGAGCTCAGTGCTGGCAGGGTAGACAGGCAAGGAAGCCCGGCAGCAGGGGTGAGAGCAGTCCAAGAAAAACCCCCAGGCCTCAGGCAGTGGCAGGAAGGTCCGTCTGGAGGGTCTGCTCACCAAAGCCTGGCCTCAGAGCTCCCTGGACTGGCCTGGCCTGTTACCAACAGCTGCTGCTTAGTCCCTTTGCAAAAAACCAGGGAGACAAAACAGCCCAGTTTTAAAACACAGATACAAAATGGTCTCTTCACAGAGCCCTGCAGCAATCTGGACCACCAGAGACTAATGTTTTCACATAAGGAAAGGGGTCTCGAGAAGCATAATGTACAATACTCATCACGTGCAAGAATGTTGGGCTTGAACAGGATAATAAATAATGCAGCTCGGGTTTAGCAAACCCTCCTTATAGTGTGCTAAGTGCTTTACACAGGTGATCTCAACTAACCTGCACAAGAGTGTCATGTAGGCACAATAATGGTGTTCACTTTACAGATTAAAAACCGTTCATACACCTCTCAGAATGGCTAAAATTTTTAAAACTGATAATATCAAGTGGTGACAGGGATGTGGGGAAACAGGAACTCTCATACGCTTCTGGTGGAAATACAAAGTGGAAAACAGCTTGACAGTTTCTTTTAAAATTAAACATATACTAACCATATGACCCAGCAATCCCACTCCTAGGTATTGACCCAAGTAAAATGGAAACCTAAATCCACACAAAAACACGGGTATAAATGTTTGTAGTGGCTTCACTCATAATCACCAAGAACGAAACAACTGAAGATGCCGACTGAGGAATGATAAACAAACTGCAGTTCATCAGTACAATAGAATATTATTCAACAATAAAAAGGAACAAACTACTGGTATATAAAAAGCATGACTCTCAAATGCATTTGCACAAGGTCACAAACTGTATGAGTCCATTTATATTTGTCCAAAGGAAAAAAGACAGGACAGAAAACAGATGACTGGTTCGGGGGTTAGGGGTGGGTGGGTGGAGGGGATTGGCTATAAAAGGGCACAGGAGAATCTGGGCGGAGTAGTGGTGAAAATGTTTTGTACATATCTTGATTGTGGTGGTAGTGGTTACACGAGTGTATAAGTTTACCGAATCTTGCAGAACTGTACACTAAAAAGGATGAATTTTACTGTACATAAATTAAACCTTAATTTTTAAAAAGTGTGCAGAAAAATCTGAGGTTCAAGGAGATCAAATAACTTGCCCTAAGGTAACCAGCCAGGAAGTGGCAGAATCAAGGTTCAAGCCCGGCTTCTTAACCACTATGCTATGCCACAAAACTATCTGTTCCTGGGACCATCTGGTCTGAGCCCTCATTGACCAAGGGACCTGGTTTCACCAGAATATTTAGGGAACGATAGATTCTGGGGAGCTGGATTTTTTTTTTTTTTTTTTAATTAACAAAGGGTTAATTTCTAAATGGAATCTTTGGGTAGTACATTAACTACTTGAGTAGTTAATGTCCTTGGCTGCTACCTGAGAGGTTGGCACTTCAAGAAGTCCACCCAGAAGTGCCTCAGAAGAGATCTACTTGCAAGAAATCAGCCACTGAAAACCCTATCGAGCACAGTTCTACTCTAACACACATGGGGTCACCATGAGTTGGAGTCAACTTGATGGTGACTGGCTTTTTAATCTCCAAACCATTTTACGTTCAATCCCCCTTGCAAAAAATGTTTCTAAGGTGTCAGAAGATACTGTCTCGCCTTAACTACTCAGGTCAGACTCTGTTCTACAGTGAAATCTGTGAGAGCCAGAACTTGACGAGACAGCCTTGTTTTTCCAGGTCTCGCCAGTTTTCCGCATTTGACAGGGTGCAGTCTTACCACTTTTCTATTGCTCATTTTAGTGGAAAATATTTGAGTTTTCCTTCTTGGAAAGGTTTCCGCCTTACACAAGTTCTGGCTTTTACAAGTTTTACTGTGCTTCAAAATGGTGCAAAGCCATGCCCCAGGAGTCATCCCTCACTATCTGCTGTGTCACCTTGGATATGTCATTCACACTTTCTAGACCCCAGTTTCCTCATCCATGATGAGGTGATAACCTTACCCTTCTAAGATTAAAGGGGAAGTTCAAAGGAGAATCATAGAACCTATAGGTTTAGATCTTCATGATCTAATTCAATTGCTTCATTTCATCTCAATGAGATGAAATAAATCAACACTTACATGCTACACAATTTACAGGCATTTAATCCTGCTATCAAGTCTGAGAGGTAGTAGTACCCCAATTATAGAAAAGTGAGATGTTAAGAAATAAAGTAAAACAGACTAGGAAAAAAGGCCTAGCAATCTACTTCCGAAAATCAGCCAATGAAAACCCTTCACTGGATCACAACAGTCCAACTCACAACCAATCATGGGGATGGCACAGGACAGGTCAGTGTTTCGATCCATGATGCATAGGGTCACCATGTGCCAGAGCCAACTTGATGACAACAAACAACATGAAATGAGCTAACTTGCCCAAGACTCCATAATTAAAAGCAGTAGAGCCAGAATTGACCCCAGGCAGCCCAACTCCAGAGGAATGACCTTCTTTTATGCTAGGTCACCTTTCTAACTCAACTCTCCACTGCCTCTTGAGGGCAAGAAGAGGTAGCTACACACCTTGCCCATTATGAAAGTCACATCTTCTACTGAGCTTTCCCCAAACGGACTTGAGATGCCAAAAAAATATTTTTCTCAAATTTGGAAGAGCCACTGTCCCTCTGTTGGATGTGTGAGCTTTCCACCATTCCACCAAGCAGAGGTGCAGGAGGACAGCTGTGAGGGGCTGCAGGTCATTTGGCGCTGGGAGGCAGATAAGAGGAGGCAGAAGAGAGAAACCACTTTTGTGGGAGAATGAGCAAGTGTCAATAGTCTCTCTACTCAACCCGGGAGGTTTCATTCCGGCTCATTGTTCCTCATTATCAGAGCTAACTATGTTCAGGCGAAGGGCGAACATGTTCCTAAATTTATGTCTCTGTGTGCGACCACGACAATGCGTGTTTTGTATGCCTCTCCCTGAAAAACTCCTCTGGTGACACTGGCGACCCAGCTTGGACTGGGTCTTTCATGTGCGTTACCCACTCTGACTGGAACCCGCTGGCAGATTTTTCTTAAAGTCTAAAATGAGGGGCTAACCTTCTCTTCTCGGCTTTTTCTTCTCTGCTACCTATAATCTTGATTTGACTCACACAAAAGTGACTCAGTGGGAAACCCACTCAAGAAGGCTTTGACAGGGAACAATGGATGGCACCTCCATAGACACTGGCCCGCCACATCGAGAGAGGGAAAATGGATTAAAGTTTAAAGATGTCATGTATGTTAACCGATCAGTATCGGTTTTATGTATTTTGTCAAAGAGATAGCAGTGAAGTTGGGCCTATAAGGGCCAGGGGGTGCCAAGGACGGAGAAGTGGCCCCCACACACTTTGGCCAAAGGCCTCACCAGAGATAACGAGCCCAAGGAGCTGGAGTGTTTGAAAGGTAATAATAACAATAATAAAGAAGAAAGAGTTGAGAGGAGATTGTCGTGGGATTGTTGTGTGTGTCAGCTTTGTCCTTCCACAATGGCCCAGGGCCAGGAGCCAGGCAGTCTTTGGGCAGCAGAGCGGCTCCTTCAGAAAGGAGATGCTGCTCATTCAGCCGGGATGGCTTTCTTCCAGGATAATGCCCCAGTGGGCTCCCCTGGAGTAAGCAGAAGCTCAGGGGAGTCATGGGTGAGGTAAGGAGAGAGGCAACTGAAAGGCTCGGCCGCCTGCTGGCCACCTCTTACAACCAGGTCCAACACAGCACGCAGGAGCAAGGCAGGTCTCCAACCTGCAAGGGGCCTAGGCCCTGACCTCGCTTCTTATTCTGGAAGGGGGTTACCCACAACGCCCTGCTCTCCTGTCAGGAGAATAGATTCGGCCCCTGAAATTTCTTTCTAGTGTCCCTGAGGGAAAGTGGGATTCTCCACTCTGATTTCTTTGGGGGACTTTTTTTCCCTCTGAGGTCTTTCACTTTCACAGGAATCTGCCTTTGTGAGAGTTGCTAGAATTTTCTCAAGTACTGAATAGACTGAAAATTGAGTATCTTTGAATCTTCTTTGTGAAATAGTCTAGACTCAGGCAGGACAAACTAAACTTCAGTGGGCGAGATGGTGCACAGCAAATGATGCATTTGTAGAATGGTTACTTCCTATTCATCCTCCAGATTCTAAGCACTGGCAAAAAGGGTGGCCTTCTTGGGCTGGTCCTGCCATGTGGGTATGCTCCAAACAGAACAGACTGCAGAGACAAGGCTCTCCATGGCTCCTGTACAGCCATGGGTTGAGGGCAGTAGTATGCTGAATCCAGCTCATGCTGACTTATAAAAGCCAATTGCTAAATTTTCAGGAATTCTGCAAGCCAGTTTTTAAAACTTAAGTTATATAAACATACAACCAACCAAACTGCCTTAACAACAAAGGTAATACATACTCAAAACTCATCATTTCCAATTATGTTTACAATTTTCTATGGTCTTGAGGTTATGTATATGTGTTGTATCTATGTGGTGGAAATATTGTTTAATGATATTCTTCCAAGCATCTCTTCCCAACTCCATGTACAATGTCACAGTGATAGCTTAAAATTGGCCATGTGAAGTATTTACACCACGGAATTTGGTACATGCTGTAAGTCAGGGTTTGCCCCCTGAAGAACCAGTTGTTAAACATTTACCAGTATACTGTCAGGAGGTAGTATGATCCAGCCCCTTGGTCACTGGGCCATGTCACTTGCCCTCTGAAACATATCATCATGGTATCAGAGGGAGAAAAGATGGAATGGCAAGTTTCATCGAAGAGAAACTGCATGGAAGCATGAGTACTTCTGAGCTCCTTGGCCCCACAGTCATACATGCATACATTCATTCATTTGCCCATCTTTCTTCTCTCTCTCTTCAAAAGAGAATGTATTAGGAAAAAAAAAATCAGTTCCAGCTCAAAGACCTTTTATGAACAATCTGGTCCAACATCTGCCTCTAACCAGGGTAAGTCAAGGCTAAAAGTTGGTGCTGAAGTCTATGCTGGGCACAGGAATGGGGGCCAGAAGGGACAAGGCCCTGGCTCTGAAGACTTCTCTGCCCTCTGGGCCCACCCGTGCCCTCACATGGCCTCTGTCACTCTGGGCCTCAGTTGAGAAGTCTGAACAGGTGAGCATTTCTAGGGGGCACCTACATTTGAATCAGAGTCTGGGGAAAGGCTTGGGAGCATTATACAAATTTGAGTTTGGTGGCCTTCCAAAAGCACATCATGCAGGTGATTGTCTTCTCCCTCACAGAAGGCTGACCTTGGTCCAGGTCCTTCCCTTTATTATCCCAGAGAGCACAAGGCAACAGCTAATGTTTATGGAACAAGCCCTAAGTGTCAAACGCAGCCCTGAGCACTTTAATTTCACCTGAGCCGCACAAAAAGCAGGTACATATTAGCCCCATTTTACAGCTAAGGAAACAGGGGCCTAGAGAAGTTCGTTAACTTGCCCAAAGCCACTCACCCAGGAAGCTGCAGAGCTGGGATTTAAGCCCAGGCAGTCTGGCTTCAGAAAACGAAACGAACCCATTGCCACTGAGTCGATTCCAACTCATTGTGACCCTGTAAGGACAGAGTAGAACTGCCCCATAGGGTTTCCAAGGAGTGGCTGGTGGATTTGAACTGCTGACCTTTTGATTAGTAACTGTAGCTCTTAACCAGTACGCCACCAGGGCTCCTTCCGACCCCGGAGTTCACCCTTTAACCACTATACTCAGTTGGCTCCCAGGAAGGTAACCTTTATGACCCAAAGGTCACAAACTTAGGCGGCTCCCCTGTGTCCAGGTCTATTCAATAGAAAACAGGAAAATTGCCAGAAAGGGGGTGAAAGCTAAAGTGTGTGGGGGATGGCAATTGGTCACTCCCACACCTTTACTGGTTACCTCCTCAGCGCTTGAGCCTAGGAGGTCAGACACTACATACACTCTGTGATGGTTAATACTGTGTGTCACTTGGCTAGGACATGCTTCTCAGTGGTTTGGCAGGTATTATGTAATCATTTTCCATTTTGTGATCTGATGTGAGCAGCCAATCAGTTGGAAGGGGAATTTCCTTGGAGGTGTGGTCTACATCCAATGTATATGCATGTCCTGGGAAAGCTCGCTCTCTTAATCCTGTATCCGTCTCATCACACTCTCATCCTCTGACCACTGGTTCTTGGTACGTGAGCCAGCAAGCAGCCCTGCCACCTGACCTGCAGATTTTGCGTTCATCAGCCCCCACAACCACATGAGTCAGGAGAAGCCTCCAGCTGCTTGCCCAACCCACAGATTTGGGACTTGCCAGCCTCCACAATTGCGTGAGGCATTTCCTTAAAATAAATAAATCTCTCTATATATTTACATATATGTTTCACTGGTTTTGCTCATAGAGAATGCAGCCTAAGATACCCTCCCCTCAGAGTGAGGTGAATTCAGGCCAGTTCTAGAGTCTCCCTCCTCTCCTGACATACTGCCACCACCCATCTGTCAATTTGTCACGCTGGAAGTTATAGCAAATACCAGCAAATACTCATGGTGGACAGGTTTCAGTAAAGTTTCCAGACTAAGACAGACAAGGAAGAAAGCCCTGACAATCTACTTCTGAAAATCAGCCAGTGAAAACCCCACGGACCACAATAGACTATTGTCCGATACAGTGCTAGAAGATAAGCCTCTAGTTTGGAAGGCACTCAAACTGCACAGTGGCTGCAACAATGGACTTTAGCATATGAATGATTGTGAAGATGGTGGTACAGGACCAGGCAACATTTTGATCTCTTATACATGGGGAACCACGCATCAGAGCCAACTCAAAGGCAACTAACAGCTGACACACTGAGCCCAATATCTGCATTCCAAGCGGAAGCAGCCAGGGCCTGAGACCAGGAGCTGCCTAGGGTCTCTCTCAGTGGACATACATACCTCCCCTCTTCACAACCCAAGTAGGACAGCATTACTGAGCAGATCCCATGCAACAACAGGGGTATGTCACAAGCTTCCTTCTCCCCAGGGCCTCATCATCTACAAGGCACTTCCAAGTTGGTTTCTCATTGCTCTTTATAATTTTGTGAGGCTGGCACACCTGCCAAGGTTGCCTTTTACAGAAAGGAGAAACTAATTCCAAACGCCTCTAGAGTTTGGCCCAGGCCACTGAGCCCAGCTGGGTCTGAAGCACGGTCTCTGGACTCTCTGTCCAGTGCTCTTTTTACTCCAGCACTGACCCCTGACAAGGCCTCATTACTCAGCAACAGATGAAATCAATCCGGCCCCTGGAAGTATATCAATCTCTGAGGCCAGAAGAAAAGTGCCAAGAGGAGAGGAATACTTGAAATTCCTGTTAGGTAACAATGTTGGGTCTGAGAAAGTAATAATGTCAGACATTACATAATCCATGGAGACAGGGGTTGAAGCTGGGGCTGGGATAGTGGGGTAAATCTCAAAGAGGGCACCTTTCCCCATGGGTAGGTTGAGGGGGGCCACTAACACATACTGGGCTGCTGCCATCTACTAGACATTGGGCAGACACTATTTCAGATAACTGCTGACAAACCCACAGCCTAATGATTACTACCTCTACTCTGGGGTGCCGAGGATCAGCCCCCTTCCAGTGACACAGCTCTTCCTCAAATGCGGATGAGCTGAGTGATTCAGTGTAGTGTTTGAGGGCACGAACTTTGATAGCTGAACGTTGGAAACAACCCAAATGTTCATCAACCAGTGGATGGATAAACCGACTGCGGTACATTCAAGCTACAGAAATATATACAGCAATAAAAAGGAAAGCATTACCGACACAGGCCACGACATGGATGGACCTCTAACAGATTATGCCAGGTCATGCATTCTCAATGGATCAGTTGAGACAACCGAGTCTTGGGGGACAAAAAAAAAAATCTTACAATAATCTGTGGCCTTCCAAAGCTCAGCCGTACTCAACAAAATGGCACTCCTTAGTATTTAATTTCTCTCTTTAGGGAGAGTTTAAATTTAACTTTTCTCCTTGGGGAGAGGTAAGTGATAATAAAAGAAAGGTTGAGAAACACAGTGCTAAATAAAAGAAGCCAGACACAAAAGACCATATATTGTATGATTCCATGTATATGAAATGTCCAGAAAAGACCAACTTTCAAAGGGAGAAAGTAGATTAGCGATAGCCTAGGGCTGGGCGTGGGAATGAGTCACTGCAAATGAGCAACGGGGATCTTTTGGGGGTGATGAAAATGTTCTAAAAATGGGTTGTGGTAATGGTTGCACAATCCTGTAAATTTTCTAAAAATCATTGAGTTGTGCCCTTGAAACAAGTGAGTTTTATGGTATCTAAATCATACTTCAATAAAGCTATTTTTAAAAAGAAGAAGAACACAGGCCTGGGAATCTGAACAGCCCAGCTCCAGTTCCGGTTCCACTGCCCCCATGCCTCAAGGAGGTCACTTTGAGCCTCAGCGCTCTCATCTGTAAAATGAAGTCACTACCAGGGCATGATGGTTAAGCACTTGGCTGCTAACCGAAAAGCTGGTGGTTCAAATCCACCAGCTGCTCCATGGGAAAAAAGACCTGGAGTTATGCTCTCATAAAGATCACAGACTGGGAAACTCTATAGGGTAGTTCTATTGTTGATTTATTCATTGCCTATCCCCACCCTCCGCTGGATTGCTAGCTCTGGGCAGGCATGGATCTTACCTACCAATGAGTACTACACAAAGCAGCAATGTAAAAAATATTAGGTATGACTGACTATTAAACATTTTAGGTGTGACCACAGCAACGATTGTGAGGATGGTGCAGGATTGGTCAGTGTTTCGTTCTGTTGTACTCAGGTAGGGTCGCTATGAGTCTGAACCAACTTCACGGCACCTAACAACATGACTATTATTATTGCTTGAACACCAATTAATGCAATCGTATGAGCTAAGTATGCTCATCAGAGAGTTGAGTGTGACCAGCAAATTTCCAGGGGCTTCTTACCTTCAGAAAAAATTTTATATCAGGTGTGTGAAGAGTGAACCACTGTGAAAAACAATTGCTTTAATTACATCTTTAATTTCACCTACACACCTACTGTAGTGATTTCTTATCCTGGGAGCCTTGGGGGCTCACGAAACTACTGGAAACATATTCACCATGTTGTTTGTATTCAAGCATATACATTTCCTTTGGGGTGATGGTCATTAGCACTTACCAGAGTCTCAAAAGGGTTCAGGATCTAAGCAAGGTCATGATTCTCTGGCCATCCAGGTGAAATGAAAACTTCCACTTATAGAGACCATGGCTGGTCTCCTACACACACACACTCTGTGTCTTTCTCTGCCTCTTCTTCTATGTACATACTCTTTTTGTCACTGTCTGTTCTCTCTCTCACACATGCACTGTCTTCTCTATCTCTCTCACACACATACTTTCTGTCTCTTTTCTGTCTGCATCTTACGCTCCCCCACACACACACACACATATGCTTTCTCTCTGTCTTCTCTGCCTCTTCTTTTATTCGCTCTTTGTTTCTCTCTCGCTCTCACACACACAAAATCACAAACAATCTGACACTCGGATCTTCAGCAGAGGGCCCGAGGCTGGGCAGTGACCAGGAATCTTCATGAAGCTGAAACAGACCAGCTGAGAAGGAGCCCTAGGAGGTGGGGAGCAGGAGGGCTAGAGACACTGGGACTCACTCGACATCAGTTCCTGGAAAATTAAATTGTGGAATTAGAACCTGGGAACAAACAACAACAAAAAAACCAAACCCGCTGTGTCAATTTCGACTCATAGTGACTCTATAGGACAGAGTAGAACCGCCCCATAGGGCTTCCAAGGAGCGCCTGGTAGATTTGACCACTTAACCACTACACCACCAGGGTTTCCAAAGGGTATATAAAATGAAAGCTACAAAGTGGGGGTGGGCGAGTGGGAAGAGGACACCACTTACCTGGAGCATAGCAGAAGGGGCAAGGCACAGTAGAACGGAGGTGGGGGCAGGGCACACCTCAGTCAGGGCCTGAAGGCAGGCAGGTCCCATGCTGAGGGTGTGTGATCAACAGGCTTCTTCCGGTGATTTTCCAGGTAGGTGTGTGCGTGTTATGAGAGATCACTTACCTATTATGAACAAGAACATGTTTAACCATCCACCCTTAAATCAGGGTATTGGGCAGCGAGGGGCGGGAAGCCCAGTTCCCATTCTCTCTGAATATGTGGCCCTTCAAGAATAAATACGAGACAGCAGAGGCCCAGGGAACGGGCTAATTACACCTACCAAGCGACAAATCACTTGGAAAACATAAATACATTTTCAAGGACACTCCTCCACTAACGATGCTAAAGTGTTTTTCTTTCAAACCCAAGCAAGAAAATCCAAGGGATGAAACAAACTTCGCTTATTTTAGTTTCTACTCAATTACCTGTTAATGGAAAAAATCTGGCACCAACCATAATGAGGCAGGAATGAGATCACTGGCGTGGGGGTCGGCGCTGTCAGGGAAGGCTGCAACAAGAACAGCATTTATCTGCCTCTCTATAACCCTTTTCAAGCGCCCTGTCAGGGAGCCCACACTGAGCAGGCAGGAGAGGAGGAACTTGGAACCTGCTCCTGGCCTCCGAGGCCCTCTGGGAAAAGGAAAATTGTTGTTGGCAAGTCTGCCTGGCTCCAGAAATTGATCCAGTGCCCCCCACTTGTCCGAGCAGCAGCAGACAGAGCTAAGAATTTTGTTATAATTAAATAACAGAGTGCTGATTGGTTGCTGGAGGTGGTCTTGAAACCGGTGTTTAAAGCAGGGGAGAACAACGGTTACTATTCATAGGAAAAGCCCAGAGTCTTAAAAATCCATCTGTTTCATTCCCAAATTTAGGCCAAAAAAATGCTCACTTGCTGTCTTTAAAAATACCACCTGCTTTGCGATGCCGTATAATGTGCCATTATGTAAGGTGGAGGGCTGGGCAGAGGATGAGGTGCTGTGGGCCCAGCCCCTTCCTGAGGAAAACAGAGACGGCCTTGGAGCGTTCCAAAGGCCGAGCCCTCCGCCTCACATGTTCAACACTGCCTTGAGATACTGAGAGAGTTGTACCAGAATCACCTCAGACTTGTACCAGAATCACCTCAGCAAATAGCCATCAGAAGTTCCCAGATACCAAGCGCAGGGAATAACTGTATTCATCCACACAACAGATATCCATCCACGCCCGCCTGCCTCAGGGAATGGCCAATCTGGGGCTATGCCGCTGGGTTGGGGTTTGATCTTGCCCAGTGCCCACTACAGCTGGGCTGCAGGATGAGCCAGCTCCTGGAACCAAGGAGAGGAGAAGCATCCAGGCCCCCTCAGCCCATGGGGCAGGGCCGCTTAGTAACTACCCTACCCACACACCACTCTACCCAAGGACGAGGGTCTGGCAGCCACAGTATATACATTTCCCGAGACAACAGCCTTGTTTTTCCCGAGGGGACCAATGCCCTAGTCTAGCCTATCCTGACAGCTTTCCCAAGCCTCTGAAATTTTGGGACTCAGTTTCTCCTAAGATTCTTTCTCTATAGGGTGGCAAAAAGAATTGTTCTGTAGTTATGTTGTTGTTAGGTGTGTGAAGTTGATTCCCACTCATAGTGACACAATGTGACTGACTGTAACTGCCCCATTAGGGTTTCCTAGGCTGTAATCTTCAGGGGAGCAGAACACCAGGTCTCTTCGCCTGCAGAGCCACTGAATGGGTTCAAACTGCCAACCTTTTGGTTAGCAGCCGAGCACTTAACCATTTTGCCTTCTGGGCTGTAGTGACAGCCTCATTTTAATCCCAACTAAGCCACTTTTCAGCTGACAGATCATGTACACGTCGTTACTTAGCTCCCTCCCATGACACTGTAAACAGGAAGACTCACATCACAGGATTTAGGTGAAGAGCAAAGGAAATAATGCCTGCCACTCCAGATGCCCGGGGGCCTAGTATGGTGTCTGGCACACTAAAAGGTGGCTGCTGCTATTCCAGGAGCTGTACACACAATTCAACGCTTATCCATGTTCGCCATTGCACTGGAGTGCCCAAACCTGGATGCTGACCCAAGATTGGGAACAAGTCTGGGAGCTGGCAGCAGAACTAAAATTCCCCACATCAAAGCAAATCAGCAGAGAATTCAAGGCAGCAGGCTGTTACTAGAAAGATCCCTGGCTTAGATTGCTAGGAATCGTGGCCTGTAGTCTAGACCCTGCCAGCACCCAGCTGTGTAGCTTCAGGCAAAACACTCCTGAGGCCCTTTCTCTGGATCTCAGTTTCCTCTGGTCCTTCCTTCCAGCTCTGCCAGACTACGTCTTGCTTACAAAACCCCCAAACCAAACACGTTGCCTTCAAGTCGATTGCAACTCATAGCGACCCTATGGGACAGTAGAACTGCCCCATAGGGTTGCCAAGGTTGTAATCTTTATGGAAGGAGCCCTAGTGGCGCCATGGTTAAGCACTCAGCTATTAACTGAAAGGTCAGCGGTTTGAACCCACTAGCTGCTCCATAAGAGAAAGATGTGACAGTCTGCTTCCATAAAGATTTACAGCCTTAGAAAGCCAATGAGGCAATTCTACCCTGTCCCCTAGGGTCGCTATGAGTTAGAATTTTCTCGACAGCAATGGGGGCTTTTAATCTTTATAGAAGCAGACTGCCATTTCTTTCTCCTACAGAGCAGCTGGTGGGTTTGAACTGCTGACTTTTCTCTCCTAAAATTCCTGCCCAGGAGGACAGAACAACTCTCTCTTGGGAGTTCTAATACCCCAGGGTGTATGGGGGTTAATCAAGGAGCCCCAAGAATTGTGTGAGTCCCTTCCACACCCAGACAACAGCAAGACCTAGCTTCAATTTCACTACCTTACCCAAGGCTTCCCATTACCACCCTGCCCCCCTTGCCCAAACCTTGGTCATAGATACCAGGGTGATTTCTAGCAGGGTGTTATCTGGAACAGTTAAAAGAAACTTAATCTATTTCATTATCATTATCTATTCTTAGAGGCCATTCCAGAATCCCCACTCCATTCACATTTTCCAGTTTTTCCTTCCATACTGGGTACCATTAAATAGGAATGGGTGGCTGGGGTTGGCAATACTTACCTTTGTTTTTAAGTAGCAACCACCACCACCTTTAGAATCCAGACAAGATTAAATTGATTCTACCTCATAGTGACCCTGTAGGACGGAGTAAAACAGCCCTATAGGATTGCCAAGGCTGTAATCTTTAGGGAGGCAGACTGCCACATCTTTCTCCCGAGGAGCAGCTGATGGGTTCGAACCACTGACCTTTTGATTAGCAGCCAACCACTTAACCACTGCGCCACCAGAGATCCTTAAATTAAGTGAAAAGGGGGTATTAAAAAACTTTTCAAAAGCTGTTTCATGACTTTCAGCCATAGTTCTCCCGCCCTCTGTAAGCCACATGGCAGTCATAGCCATGGTGTTTATTACTTGCTCCAGACAACACGCACAGCCTAAAGGCCTTTGTTTCCTCTACCCGTCCAACATCACCTTTAGCGTTTGAGTGGAGAGGAGCCTTTATAATCTAAGAGAAAAATCCAGAGGAATCTGAAGGCGTTGCATGGGAACTACAATTTATTTATCTGTCTAGTCTACTGTTGATAGACAGGTGTGTGTAGTTTTGGGCCATTATGAATGAAGCTCCTATGATCATCTACTGAAGCTAAACATGCCACTAGCATATCCTTTTTTTGTGACTTGTTTATTTATTTTTAATATATAGTCTTCTTTTTTGGGAGGGGAGCTCACTTGAAATTGGTTAAGCTATCCTTTTCTCTTGGTTTTGAAAAATTCTTTATACTTCTGGATATACATATATCGCAAACACTATCACCTAAGTTGTGGCTTGCCTTTAACTGAGATTGTGATAAACATTCTCAACAGAATATGACTCGAAAGGAATTGACTTAATTTGGTAATAGGCATCTACATAAACTTACAGCTTACCCCATACTTAGTGGTGAAATAGTGCACTCATTTCCCCAAGTTCAGAAAAAAGACAAGGAAGTCCAGTATCACCACTTCTATTCAACACTCTATTGGAAGCTCTTGCCAGTGCAAAAAAGCAAAATAAATAAATAAAGAGTATAAAGGTTAGAAGAGTCCCTGTGTGGTACGGAATCTGTTAGAATAGTAAGTGAATTTAACAAGGTTTTGGGATACAAGGTCAATATACAAAAATCAAGTATTTGTATATTGTATTTGTACATACAAAAACAATTAAAAAACAAAAATTAAAATTTACCACTTATGATAATATAAAAAAATCAAATACTTGGGAATAAATTTAATGAAAGATATATAAAACTTCTACACATAAAACTACAAAAGATTGTTGAAATTATGGAATACATCAATAAATGGAGGAATATACATGTCCATGGATTGGAATACTCAATATTGTTAAGGTGTCAATTGCCCCCAAATTGAATAAGAGATTAATCACAATCACAATAAAAAGTCCAGCAGGTTGTGCATTTGTGTATGGAAACTGACAAGCTGATTCTAAAATTTATGTGGCGATGCAAAGGGCTGAGAAAGCTATGATAATCTTGATGGAGAAGAACACAACTGAAGGTAGCAAGACTTAAAAAAAAAAAAATTACAAAGGTACAGTAATTAAAACAGTGTGGTATTGGCCCCAAGATGGAAAAATATCTCAATGGAACAGAACAGTGTCAAGAAACATCCACAACCATACTGACTCAAATTATGCGGGGTCAACTGGATATCCATATAAACAAAAGGTGAACTTTGACCCCCTAAGTCATATCATACACAAAAATCAACTCCAGATGGATCCTAGATCTAAATGTCAAAATGCCAAATAAAGCTTTTAGAAAAAAGGAGGAGAGAATATTTGCATAAATATGGAGTAGGAAAAGAATTCTCAAATGGGATTTAAATGCACAAAGCATAAAATAAGGAACCCTGGTAACTCAGTGGTTAAAAGCTTGGCTGCTAACCAAAAGGTCAGTGGTTGGAACCTACCAACCAACCGTTCTGCAGGAGCAAGATGTGGCAGCCTGCTTCCACAAAGACTCAGGCTTGGCAATCCTATGGGGGCAGGTCTACTCTGTCCTACAGGGTTGCTGTGAGTCAGAATTGACTAATGGCAAAAGTTTTTTTTTAACCATCAAAACTCACAAATTGGACTTGATTAAAATTAAAAACATTTGCTCGAGAGACATCTTTTAAAAAACTTATTTATTTTACTCATTAATAAATATTTGTTGAACATCTGTGAGATATTGGTGATTAAGAGTTATGCTGCTAGCCAACAGACCGGGAGTTCAAACCCACCAGCAGCTCCTGGAAACCCTATGGGGCAGTTCTACTCTGTCCTATAGGGTTGCTATGAGTCTGAATCGACTCAACGGCACCTAACAACAACAACAACGAGATATTAGACTTTGTCCTATATTCTGTGGATCAAGTGAGAAACAAGAAACATCATCTCTGCCCTCCAGAAGCTTACCTTCCACACCAGGAGCTGGCGAACTCCTTATGTAAAAAGCTAGACAGTAAATATTTTAGGCATTACAAGTCACATACAGTCTCTGTTGCCATTTTTTATTTTAAATAACTCTTTGTAAAATTGCCCCTAGCTCATAGCCCTACAAAAACAGGCCATGGGCCTAATTTGGCCTCCAGGCTATTGTCAACCAGCCCCTGCTTCAGAGCATAGAGGAGCCAATGAACAGGAAAATAAATAAATAAATAATTTCAAGTATGTGTGTGTAATACAAATGAAGAAGTGCTATGAAGGTAATAAAGGGGTGCTCTGATAAAGTACAGACACTAGCGAAGTTGTAAGGCGCCCTAGCGGCACAATGCTTAAGCACTAGGCTGCTAACTGAAAGCTTGGCAGATTGCATCCAATTAGCTGGACAAAGATGTGGCCGTCTGCTTCTGTAAAGATTACAGCCCTGGAAACTCTATAGGGCAGTTCTACTCTGTCCTATATGGTTGGTATGAGTCGGAATCGACTCAACAACAATGGGTTTGGCTTGGGTTTAAGAAAGTTGTGGGTAGATTATTAGTGCTCATTCGTATCTGTGTGCTTCTCAACACTTCCCAGCCTCCTTTGCAGTTAGATTGGCCTTGAAACTGTGAGTTCCACAATGAAACACGGGCAGAATGTCACATACAGGTCCTTCAAACATCCAGGTGATGTTCTTACGCTCTCTTTCCTGCATCCATGGGGTTGGAAGATATCTCTGAGATGACCAAGATGTAAATCTTTACTGTTAAGCCATTTAGGGTTTATTTATGATTGCAGTGTAGTCTAAACTACTCTGATTAATACAAGAGACCTTATTTAAGTTGAAATATGTTAATCTGAAATATAAGAATTGCAAAACAATAGCTGTTATTGTGAGGCAGTCTGCTGCCTTACTAGGTGTTCTCTATGGCAGGGAAGAAGGCTCTAGTCCTGTGCCTGGGAAATGGTGGCATCTCTACCTCTATACAGTCCACATATGAATTCTCATTCTCGCTTCCGTTCATCAAAGAGCAAGGTCTCCCAGAGCAGTCTTGTCTACATGCAATGCTGGGATCTTTATATTTACTGACTGGAAGAACAAAATGTCTTAAAAACCAAACCAAACTCGTTGCCGTCGAGTCAATTCCAACTCATAGCGACCCTACAGGGCAGAGTAGAACTGCCCCATAGAGTTTCCAGAGTGGTGGATTTGAACTGCTGACATTTTGGTTAGTGGGTGAGCTCTTAACCACTACACCACCAGGGCCCTAATAATGTCTTAGACCTGCCTGCATCTTGTCGGTAACATTTGTTGTCCGGTCAGTTCGGACTCATGGCGACCCTGTGCATGCAGAGTGCAACTACTGCACTGGGTTTTCAAGGTTGTGACTTTTTGTAAGTAGATCACGAGGCCTTTTTTCCGAAGGTGCCTCTGGGTGGGTTCAAGTTACCAACCTTTCAGCTAGTAGTCTAATGCTAGTTGGCTGGTAGTTTACACCATGAAGGGGCTCCATTGGTTAACAGTACTGGGGTTTAAATGATATAGAAAATTTCTTAAAATTATAAGAAAAAGATTAGAAGCCACAGACTATCAAAGTGCAGAATACCCAGAAAACAACTTTTATACACAAATTACTTTAATAATAAATTAAAAAGAGAAAAAGAAAAGGGAAACGAAACAAAGCAAGCTTCTACGCTCAACGTTAGTTCAATTACGTGGAATCCCAGGTTTGTATATCCAAAATTCAGTGCCTGTTTTTAAAACCCATTTTGGTTCCCAGACTGGCCCCAAGGTCGTGTGCAATTGGGGGAAGTAGACTGCACACAATGTGAGAAAACAAGTCTAGTCCAAGCCTCCCCAAGCATCATGACTCTGCCCTAAGGGGTCCCATCGCTAAGTGATGATGACTTTTTCAGTTCTCGCTGGCTGTGCAGGCTGCAGGCTACCACCTGAGCTGGGCGATCTGACTCTTGACGTCTTTAAGCTTCAGCTTCCCTTGTGTCATCCTTGAGTAAAGCCCCTTTCCAGATGAGCAGCTTGTCCGGACCTCACGAATGTTGGTGTTTCCCCTCACTTCAAGACTCCATCCCGGAAGATGGTGCAGGATTGAGCTCGGGGGAACAAGGGAGACCAAGCTGGCTTCACCCAGGCCTAGATGCCTGCTGCATAGTGTGCTCAATAAACATCTGGTGAATGAACAAATGAGTGAATGAGTTTGCTCACAGCTCCCATCAAGTGTACTCACAAAACGGAACTTGTAAAAGCCCCAAGCTCTAGTTGAGAGTGGTCTCTGGGTAAGCAACATCCATTGACATGTTGGTAGTTACACATGGGCTAAAGGGGAGGGCAGACGGTGTTGAAAGAGAGCATTGAAGGGAAAAACTGACCCTTGAAGGGTCAGGAGAGTGATGTCTCCGTGAGACCCGAAGGATGAGGGGGAATGGCCCAGGCAGGAAACGGGGAGTGGGGACCTAGGAGTAGAACAGCATCTTCCTGGCAGAGTGAAGCTGCATCTTTGAAAGCGGAAGAGCAAAAATGCTTCCAGGTAACTAGCTCTTCAGAACAGCCAGAGATAAAGTGGCTGTGTGAATGAGTGAGTGTGCAGGGCCTGGGTGGTGGGTGAGGGGGTGGGTTCCAAAGTCCTTCGAAAGGATCGTCCCTTCGCTTCTGTTCGGCAAAGGAAGGGCCATTTTACATAACGCAAGGCAATATAACTTAAGTGTGAAGAGCGTGGACTTGGAGTCAGATTGAATTTAAAGCCCGGGTCTTGCAACTACTAACTAGCTGTGTGGCCTTGGAAAAGACACTTAAACTCTGAGTTTCTAAATCCATTAAAAAATAAATAAAATAAAGCAGAAGGCAGTGGGGGAGAATAATATCTACATCAGGTGGTAGTGTTAGGATTAAATGAGCAAATGCACATAATGGCTTGGCCCACCGCCACCAATAACAGATATTGTTCTTATTTAACGTGGGTTTTCTGAGGTCGCTCTGGGCCCAGTGTGCAAAATCAACTAGTGAAGGACAACTAGAGATAGTCCTCCTCTCAACATGCCTGGATTACAAAGCAAAGCAAAGCAAAAGCAAAAGCAAAATGCCTAGATTTTGTAGAACAAAAACTAGCTTGGGCAAAGCCCAGTTTCTGAGGTCCTTGGCCAAGACTGAAAAATGACACTGTGGACATGAACAGTGTCAGTGTTCATTAAAATCAAGTCCTTTGAAAGGCCTGCAATGGGTCTGAAGGCTGAGGTACAGACATCCTAGGTAAGTGGAACAATGTATATACCCATGATGTACCAGCATGATAAATGAATTCAAATGGGAACGTCAGGAAGATGTTCACTACCCCTCACTAGGGAAGGAGTTGAACTGAGGGCAAAGCCAAAGAACTTGGGCCCCAGACTACAAGACCCCTCTACACAAACCTCTGAGTGAATCACCCTTGTTGCAATTTCCTAAAAGACTTCTTGCACAATTGCTCACTGCTAGAGAAGGGGTTTCCATTTGACCCACTTGCATCTGTCTCTGCATGCAACTCTTGGAAGTGAGGGCACTTTCACATCAATGATCCTTAAATGGTGACGATGGAGTTCCTTAAGTCTCATTAAGAATTAAATTCTCTCTGCTTGACACTGTGAGAGGGATGAGTAGGCTAGATCAGAATGAATTTTATGCTCTGTAACTGTGCTCTAAGAGGGCAATGGTGGTTCAGTATAGAATTCTCGCCTTCCATGTGAGACCTAGGTTCCGTTCCTGGCCAGTGCACCTCAGGCACAGCCACCAGCTATCCACCAGTGGAGACTTGCCGTTGCTATGATGATGAACAGGTTTCAGTGGTGCTTCCAGACCAAGACGGACTAGGGAGGAAAGGCCTGGTGATCCACCTCCAAAAATCGGCAATTGAAAGCCCTATGGATCCCAACAGTCTGATCTGACCGATTATGGGGAGGGCACAGGACCGAGCAGCATTTCACTCCATTGTGCTGGGGTCACCATGAGTCAGGGGCTGTCTCCACGGCAGCCAACAACAAAAACTGTGCTCTGCCTTCAGAAATAAACTATTGGTGATGACATAAATTGAATAATACGGGGAAAGACACACGCCAAGGCTTCCCTTTATGTCAGTCATCTTCACTGCAAATGGCACATTGTACAAACCAGGTGTAAGAGGTATGGCAAATGGGCATAAAGGATGGGATGGGGCGGGGAGCGCCTCAACCCCTCCCAAGAGTTCAAGACCACTTTTTGGTTTCTAAGTCACCACCCACTACCCGTGCACTAACCATGGGGTCCATTTCTAGCTCAGAAATATCTTTCTCTTGATGAAGTTAATCCAGTTGGCCCAGAGAGAAAATCCAAACCACAGAAACAAGTGACCAGCCTGTATCTGCACATACTAAGTTGCTTTTATTAATCCAGACAGCATGCTACAGATACTGTACAGCGTGAACATTTATTCATTACAAAAATGGCTTCCAAACCACTCAAAATGAAATTGGATAAGAGCATAAAACGGAACAGTAACGTCACAACTGTTAGGAAACATTCAAAGTATTCACAAAAAATGTTATAGTTAGCATCTTAATAAACCAGAGAAAAATTGGAGACAGTTTTACAATCGCTTCATGTCAACTACAATGGCACTGAATGAACAGGTTTCAGCTTTATACAGCATTTTGCAACATCAACATGCCTAGGTTTTTTTTTTTATTATTATTTTTAAAGTTCGCTACCTACTTGTATGTAATATGTGTACATAGAAGCGGCAGCTGGTTTTTCCTTTAAGAGTAATCTAATATACAGAATTTTGGCCCTTAAGGGTTTATACCTCTTCATTTAAAATGCTTTCTGGACAATCGGCTACCAAGCACATCTTGTTATAGGTGACATTAAAACTACATACAAAACTACCTATGTAACATCACAGCAAAAACATGATGAACAAAAATTACAGCATCGAAAAGAGGGAGAAAGCTAAAGTCACTGAGAATTTTGGCACATCAACTTTTGCACACGGTCAGTCCATGTCCTAATGGCGCAGGGCGTTCGACTGTGAGTTCAAAGGGGAACCCAGGATGGTCCCCGCTGTTTCTCAGACAGCATCGCTAAAATTCCCTCACTGATTTTCAAGTCTTATTTTACGTAATGGCTTTTAAAGCAACTTTTGTTAATGCTACTGATCCTTTAATGCAGCTATTAATGTCCATTTGGCGGCATATGGGTTTCATACAGCGAAAAAAAAAAAAGTCAAAAATAAAGGGAAGAAACAAAAAAAAATATATACACATTTTATATATAAACTTAAAAACTTGTACAAATGAGTCGTTATATATAAGATGCTTATGCTAAGGGGGAAAAAAACTTTATACAGTGTCAAGAAAAAAGAAAACATATTTAAAAAGGGACAACGTACAGGTACGACAAGCAATCTAAAGCAATAAATACTACTGGTCCGACGGCGTTGTGATTCCATTAATTGTTGAGTAGCATCCCCCTCCCCCCAAAAGAACACCACCATGGAACAAGGTAATATTAACACATTTTAACCCTTTGTTTCTGTACATTTAAACAATAACAAGTAACATCACAATAAAAGTTGTTTCACACAGAAAAAAAAAAAAGGTAAGGGCATTGCATTCCTCGTGCCCTTGTGGTTTAAAAACCAGGTGTAAAATGATTGGTTCGCAAGCTCGTATTTAATACAAATAATACAGAACCAACTCCTTCTGGAGGGCTGCTTCAAAATTGCTTCTTTTCTTTTTCTTTTTTAATCAGTCTTTTAAAACTAAGCTATCCGAACTACATAACAGTTATGTATATATATATATATTTTTTTAACGCTACAAAGACTTTAAACAGCTGTTGATAAAAATTTTGGTAGAATCATGAGGTTCTTCTCTCATCTACATATTTAAAAGGAGAAATTGAAATAAGAATGGGTCAAATATTGACCAATGAACTCGAGAAACATCAACTAATGTAGCCACGTGGCACAAAATTAAAGGGTACAAAACAGAATCTTTCAGAAGGGGGAGGAAATAAAGAAAAGGCAAACAAAACACGAAACCAGCCAACCAGGGTGCACGAAGCTAAAGCTATTCTAAAGACTTGGTGACGAGGGACAGCGGCTGGGGTTGGGTCCCGGCCAGCGCAGTGTGGGAATGTAAGGAAGATGTCGACGGCTGTGCAAGAGATGAGGAGGGTGCGATGGGTGGCTGCAAAGAGGCGGGCGGCAGGTCCAGGGCCCCGTTGGGACAGAGGGCAGGGGCCTTGCCGTGGGCGGCCTCGGCGAGGAGGAGGGCGGGTGGCGGAGGCATCATGGACAGGTGGGCCAGGGGGTCGGGCTTCAGGGAGAGCGAGAGAGGCTGGGTCTGCTCAGTCTGTGACTTGGCATCGTGGGGAGGGGAGCCTAGCAGGTTGGGAGAGGGAGGAGGCGAGTCTAGTAAGCTTCCATCTGAAGAGGGTGGGCTGAGGCAGCTGCCTTCACCTTGTATGTAGCGAACGCACTTTTTTTTTCTCCTAGAAACAGGGGGAGAGAGTTATCTGTGAATAAAGGGCAAAGACGCCAAAAGAGAGAGTTATCTAATGCTCAGAGCTGAGTGGACATCAGCTAGCAGAGGCCCCACGGAAATGGCACACCCGATGGCCAGAGAACATTAAAGTCACACCAGGGTGCTCGCTCACTCAACTGCTGCCCACACCTACACCTGCTCTGGCAAGCCAAATATTTCAGAGTCTAGAACTTCCTACCTCCCCTCCCCAATACCCACAGAGCCACCCCCCAAACATAAGTGGGCAGATGAAAGGACACCACCTATGGACGATGGCACCTACTTGCCAAGGATTGGTTTTGTCCAAATTGTGATTAAGTGAAAAGCTACGTGATTTCTCTTTTGGCTTAAAAATGTCACCCTTCCCTCACCTTCCCACCATACTTCCCTCCACTCCCCTTCCGACCACTACTACCCCCAACCCCTGCGTGTGTGTTTAGAAAAGAAAGACAAAGCTCTGTCCCCAGATGCCTCATATCAATACAAAACACTCAGAATGTTGACTGTTGAGCCCACATAGCTGAAGGCAGCACTAGCAAGAGGCTTAAGGGTTTTAACACACCACCACCATCATCACCACCACCACCACCACCTCCACCACCTCGAGGCTGCCGGCGCTCAGAGAGCTTTCGGGCTCGTCTGTTAAGAACCACACCAAATCAAGAGAGGTCAGAATCAGGTGAGAGGGGGGGAAACAAAATTAAAACAACTTAAAAAAACAAAACAAAACAAAACAAAAAAGCCAAACCAAACCAAAACCACCAAAACAGGTAGAAGAGGATAAAACAAAGGTAGGGGGAAGAATAAGAAAAACAGAAAATGATCCAAAGGAACAAGAATAACTGGTTGTATGGCCTGCAGGTTGTGGATTAAGATTCAAACTTTTTTTTTTTTTTTTTTTTAAGATTTGGGGTTTCCCGTCCCCCACCCCAGAGTGAGAAGGTTGGAAGTAGAGAAGGTGAGGATGGGGGTGGAAGGGCGTGGTCCTTGGTAGGGCCCTGGAGTTGTCAATCTGCAGAGGCTGAAGTCAGGCTCAGCATGTGAAGGGTGCAGCACAAACCCGTCACAGAGGTGATGACCAAGGAGACCTGCCAGGAAACCACGGCATGGACCTTCTGGGGGTTGGGTGATCGTGATTCGTTTTAAAACCAGGAAGTGTTGCACTGTACCTAAAAGAGAATCCCCCTCTTCTCCACTACCCTCTTATGGAAGAAACAGAAATGAGAATCTTAGAGCCTCTCCTGTTTGCTTATCATCAAAGGATGAGGTTGTCAAAATCCACTAAAGAAATTGTGCATGGGACTTCAAAACTTCTGCTACCATGAATCCCACTTTGAAGGGATATTATTGGTGGGAAAGGTGATCGTGGAAAGTGACCTTGCTAATGCTATAAATGATGCAGATACAGGGAACTTGCTGATCTAAGGAGCCACAGGATGTAGTCAGAACCAAGGCTGGTAATGCTCCATCTAAAACCAAATGCATGAGCACTGGCTGGCTTTCTGTCACTGGAAAGCCACCAAGACGCTGCCTGGTTGAGGGCCACCACTGTCAATGTCACTGGCTTTTGAAAGGAAGGGGGCATTGCGTTCCTCCTCTGTCCATGCCCCAGAGCTTTCCGATCATGCTCCTCACTGTGTAGGGTGTGGACTCAGCAAGATGGCAGAAGGTAGGGAAGGAGAGGAGGGGTAGAAGGGAACATGCTCAGTCCTCCCTGCTTTCCAGAGGCTAAAACCCATCGGGTGGTGCCCTCGGGGTCTGTCTGTCTCCTCCAGGTCAGAAGGGACTCTGGGGGGAGTGCAGGCCATGCCACAACTCCCTTCTCAGCCTCAATTTGGTAAGGTTCCTTTTCCTTCCCTGGATAGAATGAAATAGACTGTGGGTTCTGCTCCCATCCCAGAATCCAAGATAAATAATTAAGCCTTTCCAAGTTTTAAACCACCTTAGCCTGCAGATCAAAACATGCTCAAAGACTAAGATATCCATGCAATTTAAAAATGGCAGAAGGAAGGGGACAGGGGTAGGGGTGGCATAAGCCAAACGGAGAAAGCAACAGGGGAGAAAAAATGAGAAAAGAAAGGAAAGCAAAGAGAGAAGGGGAAAAAACATCAGGGAAAACAAGGGAATGACATCAAGCAGCATTCCATGCTAAATTAGGACAGAGTGAAAAGATGGGAAAAGCAACTTGGTGGGCTCAAAACAGAATCTTGTTAAAATGTCCTCAAATAAAATTAGAAACCCTGTGCAGCAGGCTAGGAGCCCTGATTGGCTGGGATCAGTTCTAGCGTTCTCCTCACCCCTCCCACCCTCCTTATGAGGTGGAAGTTTCCATGTCATGGGGATGAGTGGGCCATTTGGAACCCAGGCATGAAGACTGTGAATGACAGAGTGATGGTACTGCTAATGAGTGGCTGAGCAAAGGCAGTTGGAACACAAACACACTTTTGAGCAGCCAGAAAACGCCTCAATTTGCAACTGCTTTGCTTTCTTCCTTCTTTTTTTTAAAGCACATTTTGTCTTATTGGTTTAGCATCAAGCCAGACATGGCAAAGTTCAATGGAGTTGAAAAATGAAGAGACAGGTAACTAGCTGTACAAACTCCAACTCGTAACCTCCCCACCAACTGGGCTCCATATGTCCAATCAGAGGGGTGGCTTCTTAAAAAACGTATGTTTAGCTTCTAATACATTTATTCTGTTTTTGTAAAGGTATTTAGTTTATTATTGAACTAGGAGTTCTTTCTGATCCTGCTCCAGAATGACAACCTGAACTGTGCACCCTTGAAAGTGTACACAATTGTGTCTGTCGTAGAGTTTACAACTCATGAGAACTCTGTCTTCTACATGCACCTTAAAAAACAGCAGAATTGCACGTGTTAGTGCTTCTAGCGTATGAAAAAAAAAAAAAAAAAAAAAACCCTGCACAACAGAATGGCTGCTGGGAAAGTTCTAATAGTGCTGATGCTGGAAGGAAACCCATGGGGATTGAGGGGCCCTTATAACTAGAGGCTTCTCAGCATCTGTGATAACAGAAAAGTTGCCATGGATAATTAGTTAGCCCCCAAAGCCACACTTTAGAAAATCATACTGCTAAAACATGAAGCAGCAGCTACAAAGATTTGTTTTGTTTTGTTGGTTCAATGTCAGGAAAACACTGTTGTCCGAAGGAAGACACCACACCCCGCTTTCAATAAGGTGTGGGTTGTGTCTTAGGGATGTCTGTCTAGGCCAATGTTAGAAAGGGGTGGAAAAAAAGTCATGTCTAACTTGCTGCAACTGCTTCTGAAACAAAAAAGGGATTCATAAACCACACCCACCCCTACAATTAAGGTAAATAAAGCAGGCACCCGAACCAGCCTTACTGTGCAGTGCACACAATGGTGTCTGTGGTACAAGTCTACAACTCATGAGAACTCTCTCTTCTACACAGACCTGTGATCATTCACCACGGCTGGGCTTCTCCGAACAGAACTCCACAGCTAGTTCTCTTCCTACTCAGCATGTGTAAGATCCTGACACAACAAATTCAATGCCTAGACAGGGTAAGTGGAATTCCCATCTTCCTTGGCTAAATCTGTTGCCGTCGAGTCAATTCCAACTCATAGCAACCCCACAGGAGAGAGCAGAACTGCCCCATAGGGTTTCCAAGGCTGCAAATTTTTATGGAAGCAGATTACCACATCTTTCTCCTGCAGAGCAGCTAGTGAGTTTGAATGGCCAACCTTTCAATTAGCAGCCGAGTGCTTAACCGCTGGGCCACCAGGGCTCCTTTTTTCTTGGCTAGTCCTCATTAAATATCCAACATCTCTCATCAAATTCATGAAACTCCATTCTGTTATAGGGAGAAAACCCTTGGGCTGTATTGAAAGGACATTTGTCCCTTCTATTAGCACTGCCATCTCACAGCAAGACTGCCTGCTCAGGTATGAATTTCTCTCCTACTGGGTGTGCAACAAAGGCCCCAACCTCCCCTCACCCTCCACAGTCAGAGAGTCCTCTTGTGCAAGTCCATATCAATAAAGACTCCTAGGTCCTCTTCACTCTAAACGCTTGGTCAATGGAGGCACTTCACCAATCCCTCGTACAGGCATCAGAGAGGGGGGAAAGAGACACAGGAGACTCGTGGGCATGCATGTGATGTGATGAACATCTGATCTAGAGTCTAAACATGGAGCACATGGTAAAGGCATGGAGGAGAGGAAAACGTGACGAGGGAGGCACTACAAACAGGAAGGCGTGTTTGGGGTGTTGAGATACCTACCATCATAATATTCCAAATTCAAAGACTGCTTGTATCAGAACAAAGAAACAACAAATTTAACCAAAGGTGGTCATTAAAGGAAAGGAAATGAGACAAGAACTAGTTGGTACCCCTCCACCAAGAAGGAAGTACCTACAGCCTTCCCTGAGATTACAAGTCAGGTGGAAACCTGCAGGTGGAACATGGCTGTTTAATTTGGACTCTTCTGGGCTTTTCTGATTCCTTTTGGTACCGATACTATATCTGTTCACACATATTTGTTAAATTCTGCAGGCCTGGCACCGCTGCAGTTCGTGGCTACCTGACTCACTGCTTGCAGCCCCTTAGCTGGTGCATGCCGTTCAATGCCACGCTTCTTTTCAGCACTGTAAAACAATGTCAGCTAGCCAAGCTCCTCTGTGCACAGACAGGTGGTTTTTAAATGCAAAAGAAAAACCGAAAAAACAAACAAAAGAAATAAGCCTGCCCCAGAGCACGTCTCCAACCATTTTGACTCCAAGTGCCTAGGAATGCCATCACTGCCAAGTTTTAACTCATTTAAATCTTTGGATATGGTGGCTCTATCTGCTCAGGACACGTGCCACCAAAGCAGTCATTGGGCTGGGCCAGCTCTGGGACTCTGGCTTTCAAAGCAAAAGGAGAAACCCCCTTTTTTTTAAGGTTCTGGTCTCAGGTCTACCACCAGGGCCATGTTTGTTAAGAGCTGGGGAGAGAGAGAAAGAGAAAGTGGAGAGAGGAAATGGCATAAAATTAGCAAGGAAATTTTGAAGAATGAGGATTTATTAGTCATTGATGCCAGTGGGGAAGTAGATGGGGACAATATATTGTCACGCTAAGGTACCAGAAGGACAGAATGCTTTGATTTTCCCAAAGGCCTAACAGTGATAATATACCTGCACGGTTTGCACCATAAAGTCTGTCGGTCAAGCCCGAACAGTGCCCGACACTTCTTTGGAGTATTTGCATCTGTTAGCATAAGGTAAACACAAAAAATACAACACAATGGTGGGTCGAGCTCAGGTGGAAGTGACATCTTAGCTACAGCTTACTTTTCTGCTACATCACCATGGTTTTATTTGATTCTCTTCCCTTACCAAGGACATGAAAGGAAAGGGCTTCTATGAGTCAAAAGGGAAAAAAAAAAAAACAAAAAACAATAAAACACAAAAGAAAAACAACAACCAGAAACCAAAAAACAACAATGAAAAACAAATCAAAAGAGAGAGAGGAGGAGAGGGAAAGGTGACGTTGTTTGCTTCCACCTAGGCCAGGATTACAGTGGATGTCACTGAACCCCGTCCTAGGCTGTCCTGAGGAAGGGGGTTGGCAGGCAACATTCCCTGGGAGGGGGCGCGCTGGGGTTTGCTGTCGCTGACCCGAGGAGGTACGAGTGAGGCTGTTTTACAGTGGCATTTTGGCTAGCAGCAGCGGGGAGAACAAGCATATCCCTCACAGAGCCCAGCACACTTGGCAGTGCCCCGCTCCCTCGTGTCTCCTACGATCCACACACAGCTACAAAGCAACAGGGCAGAGAAGGGGGAAAGGACCGAATAAACCAGCTGCAAACCAGCACAGCGAATCTGGGAAATCTATACACACCTGCAAGGGCCGCACCAGTTATTCTGTTGATCAAGGCCAAAGCGCGCTCGGCATTTCTTAGGAGCGCTCAGGTCTGAATGAGTTCAAGAGAGAAGCGAGCAGAGAAGGAGGAAGTGGGAGAAAGGGAGAGAGAGAGAAAGAAGGTGAGAGGGAGGGGAAAAGAGAAAGATACAAATAAGAAAAAAATAAAAATAAAAAAAGGGAATAAATCAATGACCTGGTTACTAATGGCAAAATATTGACTTTCGATTTTTTTTAAACTTTAATTAAAAAAAAAAAAAGGTAGAAAATCACATTCTTATTCAACTCGTGAAATTAGCTGTTGCAAATAAAGCTGCAGTATCCCTTCTTTAAGGACTGTCTCTCAGATTTGGTTTGAGTTGATAAAGGGAAGTTAGATACTGAAGAACTAACTCTCTTAGAATTTTTTCTCTTTTTTGGTTTTGCTTTTATTTTTTTTTTCCTCAATTTTTTTTTTCTTAAAGAAGAAAATAAAGCGAAGGAGGGAATTAAGTTTGTAACATGCTTTTTTCTTCTCAGAGTATAACAGTTTAAAAAAGGGAAAAAAAACTACAAATAAAAACAGAACAAAATGAAACAAAACAGGAAGAAATAAAGAAAGAAAAGGGTTGTGGTATTGGGATATTGCAGCTTTTGGAATGTTCACCGTTTCTCTTCCTGTTTATTTATTTACTAAGAGAGGAACAGATAAGGATATAAACAGGCTGTGTGAATGAGCTGTTAAGAGTTAGTTGGAAGCTCATAGCAGCATTTAAGCAGGCACAGTCAGTAAAAAGCTAGCGGGTTCCAAATTACAAGCAGCAAAGCAAAAGGAAGAAAAAAAAGAAAATTAAAAAAAAAAAAAAGCAAAGGAAAAAAAATAATCATACTGCGGTTGCATGCGTGCGTGAGAAAACTTAGTGGGAGCAATGAAAAATGCCATTAGATTAAGGAGGTTTATTACTGAATTCCTTCCATTTTCTTTTTTTAAAACCAGTCTCTTTTAAAGAAATACTGCATATTCAATTTGCACAGTTAGTTCAATTCTAAATCACTGTTGTCACTGCTTAAACAACTGTTATGGGAAAAATAAAACAAAAGTTAAATTAAATTCGAAGAGAAAAAAAACAACAGAAGCAACTGCAAAAAATTCTACTGAAACATACGAAACCGTGTAGATGGTCATTTTAAAGACTGTTCAAATGTCATACGTGTTTAAATGTTAATAAAACTACCATGGCAAGGAAAATTAAAAAAACAGTTTATCGACTATTTTAATGACTCAAAATGACATTAGCACCTGTAATCGGAGGAAGTGAAAGGCAAGGATTTAGGAAACATTCGCTGTGTTCTGAAAAAAAAGAACAAATTATACAAAGCCTTCAAAATGGTTTGTTTGTTTGTAAAAGCCTGGCCTTCTCCAAGGGACCGCTGAGATTGCCTATGCAGTATTTCTAATTTCTTCTAGAGAATGACAAACCTCCTTAATTTAAAATGGGTGCAATTTACCACTGTAAAGGCATGCATCGGAAACATTCAGGAACAGCCCAGTTAATATCAAACACTCACACGCTCCTCCCCTAGCCCCCCTCCTCGGCCCTACTCAGACACATACAAAATAAGCGGGCTATAAATCCCGGCCTAGGCAAGCCTACGGCCCTCCAGTTACAGGCTTTGCAGTTATTTAAAAACACATTCCACTAGAATTACAATGCACTTTTCATGCAACAATGAATGTTACTAGCTTTAAAAGGGCGGTCGTGAAGCAATTAATTAAAATGCATAAACAAAAAGGCTGGCTAAGATGGGTTCCCCCACAATGTCCTGGCCTTGGATTTCTCCTGCCTCCCCCAGACAGAAGCCTAACATAAAAGCGGTCCTCAGGTACCGCTCCTGCCTCCCTACGGATGGATGGATCCTTGTTACTTACCATTGGTCTCTCCCGGCTGCTTATCCCTTTTCCTCTTCTTCTTCTTCCCCTAGAAGGAACAGATGAAACACAGCATTATTTCAAGAAACAGGGGAGCAGGGCACCTGGGTTCACCTGGCAGGCGAAGGCAGGAGGAGTGAGCTACTACTATCTCCACCTGCAGCACCTGCTTCCTCATGCTTTCAGACCTCCAGCCCTATGATTCAAATGCTGTTGAACTAGATACCCACTCCTCAGAAGAGAAGCAACTGGTAGGTGGTACAGAAAAGACCTTTTTTCTCACTCACCTATGTCCATCCTTGAACCTGACCCAGGGCATTTTATTTCAGAAAAGGATAGAGGAGAACTAGAGGAGGAAGATTCAGGGAGGGAGGGATTGGAAGCAGCTCAAGAGTCCACAGCAACTGGGCTGCTTGGTCTTGGGCAAACGAACACTGATGGCCACTTGGCTTAGAGAGCTGCCTCGCACCACATGGATCTCTTACTTATAAAGGCCAATTTACTTGGCGCTTCGTTTCAAACTTGGTCTTGGTTTTAAGAGGTGGGTGGGAAAAAAGGCAAAATAGAACCAGAAATCATCTGAGCTTCTTTCAGAACTATGGGATGGGCATCTAAGAAAGATGGCCCTGTTCCTTCCATTCCCCCCTACCTTATATAAGATTATGATAATATTTCTAGTCAAAAAGAGTTAACATTTAAAAATGACCAAGGAGTCCTGATGGCGTAAACAGTTAAGTCCTCAGCTGCTAACAGAAAGGTCTGCAGTTCAAACCCACCCAGCGGCTCTGTGGGAGAAAGACCTGGAGATCTGTTTCCATAAAGATTACAGCCAAGAAAACTCTATGGAGCAGTTCTACTCTATCACATGGAATCGCTATGAGTCAGAATTGATTCAGCGGCACCCAACAACATAAATGGCCAAATAGAAGCACCTAAAGAAATACCAACAAGGTCCTACCACAACCAAATCCATAAAGCTGCAACTCTGTGATTCTTGCCCCAAAGACTATTCCCTGGGGCCGGGAAGGAAGGAGTGTGTGTGTGTGTGTTCATGCCCACGCCTAATAAGTCATCACGACACGAATCTTGCAGTTCGCCTTATAAAGAAAGTTTCTGCAGCCCTAACATTTATTGAGCACTTAATAGATTGCTCCATGTAATCTTCACAACAATCTATGCTACAGGTATTACCACTATTCCAATTTTATAGATAAGGAGGCTGAGGCACGGAGAGGTTCTGTAACTTTCCTAAGGCCACAAAGCTAGCAGGTGGTGGGACCAGGATGTGAACTCCGGCAGTCCTGGCTCCATAGCTAGTCTGGCTTCACTACTAGTCTGCACTGCCTACGTAGCTGAGGAAACTCATTTTAAGGAAGGAGCATGAGCTGCATGGAGTCATTTACAATCTCCAAATATGGAAGCCTCACTGATACCAGCACTATCCATGAGAGTTAGTGTCACAAACAAAAGGAATGTTTTATATTTCATTTGTTTCAGAATATCAGAATAAGACTGTCTTTGCCTAAAGAATCTCATGGTATGCTAACATCGACCCCGGAAGACTAAAGGACAAGAATCTCGTGGTATGCTAACATCGACCCCAGAAGACTAAAGGACAAAGGTAGGTTAAAAAAAAAAAAAAAGCCTTGAGAATCCCTTAGGCCCTGTAAGAAGAACCTCATGAAGCACTCATGGTTCAGGGGTAGAAGTCTCGCCTTCCATGTAGAAGATCTGGGTTCAATTTTCAGCCAGTGTACCTCGAGTGCAGGCACCACCCATTTATGTTGTTATAATGTTTTGGTGGAGGTTTCAAAGGAGCTTTCACACTAAGATGAACTAGGAAGCAATGCCTGGCCATCTACTTCTGAAAATTAGTCAGTGAAAACCCTATGGATCACAATGGTTCTGTAGTGCATGGGTTTGCCATGAGTCAGAGGCTGATGCAACAACAACTAACAACAAGGAGAACTTCAAGGCAGAGATGCCACAGTTTTAGCTCCACTCCAGGGCCTGAGAGCCAACTGCTGCAGAGAAATTCCCTCTCTCAGGTCTCAGGGCCAGCGCCACATGGGAAATTTATGTTGGCTTTCAGTTCAGTACTTCTGTTTGAACCATTTGATATTCCTTGGTATACAATGAATTAAAACAAAAAAAAAGAAGTTCGTATGCCTTCTAATAAGGCACGTGTCTCAGAAGCCTTCAGCACCCCATCTTTGCCCCATCCCCATGCAAACAGCAGCCTACCACCTGGCTGTCTAAGAACAAGCTGGGGGGTCTAGTTTCGATTTACTTAGGAGCCTGCAGTCAAAACTCAACTGGGCACAGCAATGTTTCAACTCCAAGGGGTGTCAGCATCCATATACCCAAGGGCTTCAAAGTCATCTTTTATACAGCATTCACCCATTTTCAATCTCTTACCATATATTCTGAAAGGCAGTTGAAAATTCCTCTACCCATGGGAAACTGTCAGTTGAGGATAGGTAACTGAGATGTTCATGACTGAGGAAATAATCATTTACACTGAAGGCTTCTAGAGGACAGGGGCTGTGTTTTAACAGGAAAAGGAACTGAAGAAACTTAATAAACACTGTACAGTGAAGAGGGAGATGGGTCTCAAGGAAGGCAACCACTTCATTACCTCTTTATACGTAGCAAAAGAAAGAAAAGACCTAATACATGGGGGCAAGGAAAATAAAAACCAACTGAGATATGCAAGTGGCCCAGATTTAACATCCTTTACCTAATCTAGAAGAGCTAGGGGAAAAAAAATAACCTGAAACAATGCCAGAGAGACTGGGTATCACCATGGAATCAAAATGTTTTCCTTGTGTTCTAGAATGTGCCAAGTTTAACAACCCAAATGTGACTGTTTTACTCAATTCTGTTTTCCTAAGGTAGTAACATAAAGACTTGTATCATCACCACGAGGCTGGAAAAACAGCAACATTAAGGACGCATGAGGTTAACACAGAAAACTTTCA
Source organism: Loxodonta africana (assembly GCF_030014295.1). Lineage (NCBI taxonomy): Eukaryota > Metazoa > Chordata > Mammalia > Proboscidea > Elephantidae > Loxodonta > Loxodonta africana. The sequence goes on from NC_087357.1 coordinate 21,721,702, forward strand.
CTGGAAGAACCTCTCAGAATTTACAGATAATCAAAGCAATTTCTAAAAACTCCTAAGTCAAAGCAATTAAAAAAAAAAACTAATAAGGTCCTACCATAATCAAATCCATAAAAGCTTCATAGAAGATTCTTGCCCTATAGACTGTTCCTTGGAATAGGAAGGAAGGAAGGAGAGAGAAAAAGGGAGAAAAAGAGCACACACAATGTGTATTGAGTCATCATAACAGGAATCTGGCACTTCCTTTTATAACAAAGTTTTTTTTTTTTTTACCCCTAAATCCAGATTCACCTCTATTCTTTCTCTTAAGTCTTATCAAGAGTTCCCATGTCATACCAAACCATTTTCCCAATGTAAAACTCAGCTAACATCATCACACCTGTCTCATGGACCTTCTGAAACCTAGAAAGTATGACAAAAAAAGCTTTAGGCATTATTAGGTCAACATGACTCCCAGGTAAGCCAAGCGCAGCATTCTTTGAAAGCTATCACAAAGTCTGCCTTGTACTTTTGTGAAGACTGTACCTTGCCCAACTCCAGGGGGTAGCATTCATACAGACCACAGTGTGAATGGTACACCCTGTGCAGCTGTGCAGTGGACACCCTGTGCAGCTGTACATAAAGGCCCTGCTATGACCGAATCTACCTACTGGAGATATGATCCCTATAGCTTGAGTCTTCTCTGAGGCACCATTCTAGATGACTCAAAGATTAGATCTATAGAAGGGGGAAGTTAGAGATGAACTCCAAGAGCTTGTGACTGGAAACCAGGAGAGAAGCTTAAGTGAAATGGAATGGCTACACGTGCAGGGGCTGCAGAGTCTGCCTGCTGCTGGGAAGACCCAACTTGGGGCCAGGTGTGGGTGAGCAGCGAGCCTGCAGAAACGCACTGACTTTCTCATGTTCTTTCTTTCAACACTAGAAGATAGGCTTCCCCACTGCACACATGCTGGGGACAGACGGAAAAGGTTCCAAGTAGTAAAGACCCTGTGCCTGCCTGTTGGTGACACAATTCTCAGCAAAGCAAATGTCCCATTTAAGAAGTCCTAGCACTGATTCTGATTTCAACTCCCACAAGGGGTACAGTCTAGAGACCGACACTGGCAACTGAGGGTGGTGGGACCTAGAGGGAGATGGGTGGGGGCAGTGACAAGGACATGGGAGTCAACCCCACCAGTCTCTGTTCTCCATGCTCCCTCACCTGTACACCAAAGAGCAGACCAACAAGCGTATGCTTCAAGGTAATGAGAATACAAAAGGAAGGAGACTTGAAATAGCTAGTCAGAATAAGCAGAAAGCAGTCTTCACTCAGGGCTTACATGTCCATGCAGATGTTTGTGACTTCTTGATGAACAGTTAAGTTCTGAGAGAGTGAGACACAGATCTGATTTTACTGTGAACCCCCAAAATACCTGTGCACAGTAAGTTTGTAATCAGTTTAACAATTTCATGAGCCCCAACCCACGCACGTGGAGAGCTTCAACACAGACGTCTAGAGAGGGTCAGGTGAGAAGAGCACAGGAAGCTAAAGCAATCACCCATGGCTCCATGACACCACCAAGAAAGGAGGGAAGATGGTCACTGACCCTTAGACAAATATGTTCCCTCTGAGTGAATGGTTGTTATGGATTGAACTGTATCCCTCTAAAATGTGTGTCAACTTGGCTAGGCCATGGCTCCCAGTACTGTGTGACTGTCCACCATTTCGTCATCTGATGTGATTTTCCTATGTGTTGTAAATCCTACCTCTATGATGTTAATGAGGCAGGGTTAGAGGCAGTTATGTTAGTGAGGCAGGACTCAATCTACAGGATTAAATGTGTTTTGGGTCAATCTCTTTTGAGATATAAAAGAGAGAAGCAAGCAGAGAGACCGAAGGACCTCATACCACCAAGAAAATAGTGCCAGGAGCAGAGCATGTGCTTTAGACCCAGGGTCCCTGCGCTGAGAAGCTCCTAGACCAGGAGAAGACTGATGACAAGGACCTTCCTCCAGAGCCGACAGAGAAAGCCTTCCCCGGGAGCTGGCACACTGAATCTGGACTTCTAGCCTACTAGACTATGAGAGAATAAATTTCTCTTTGTTAAAGCCATCCACTTGTTGTATTTCTGTTATCACCCAAAAAACCCAGTGCCGTCGAGTCGATTCTGACTCACAGCGATAGCTAAGACAATGGTAAAATCACTTCAGAGAACCCAGTGCCAGGCAATAAATTGTCCGACAAAGTAAGAGGCATTTCATCCATCTAGAGAGTAGAGAGAGCCCAGAACTGGAGGTATTGTGCAAAACGCAGAATAAATGATAACAATGGGAACTCACAGAGGTCTCCAACCAAAAAGGAGAGCAAGTTTATGGGAGAAGAAGGATCCCAGGTGTCACAACCACGGCAACAGTGAAAACAGTAATCCTATTGTGTTTCTTGAAAACCAGGAGACTAAATTAGGCAAGTGCAACAGGCAACACAGTAAGCAGAGACACACACATCACATAACACACACCAAGCCCCTACCCCGGCTGGGGCCCAATATCCTGTCCATCTTGCCAAAGGACAACTTCCACTGGCTACTTTAAGGGATATGCCCCTTTTAGGACAATATAGACTTCCCACTTGTACTGTGCCATGGTATCATAAGGTAACTGTTTTGTTTTTTCCTCTTAAGGATGAAGACCCTGCTGCAAGACCTCTGAGGAATCAAACCCTCCCCTTTTATCCCTACCCACTGGTCTCCCCTATAAGGCCACGCCACCACTGGGGCACACGGAGGAGCTGGGCTAGTACTCATGAGCCCCACTGGGCAAATCCTAGAGCTGCAGCTCTCGAAGATGTGGACAAGCAGGTGTGGACAGTCCCAAATTGACCTCGTCGGTCCCGAGCTGTAACTTGGAACACCAGCCTCCTCCAACCTCTCTAAGGAATGGCAGTGCTGAACAGAGCCATGCTGGAGGCCAAGACAAGACCCTTCAGTCCAGTGCTTGGGTGAGATGGTAATGGTCCTGGAACTGGGCGGGCCACATGGTTCCAGTGCCTGATGTAAGTTGGCAGTTACTATTCTCTTTGCTCATACAACACACAATACAACTGTACAGGCTAGTCCGGAGAACAGTGACCCACTTACGTAGTTATCCCGTGCGGACCAGCCTGGGTACAGCTGCATATGGAGTTGTCGTTCCTTCCGGGCTAGCTCGTAGTACTTCGCCTGCTCTTCTCTGGACAATGCGTGCCACTAAGGGGGCGCCAGGAGGAGACAGACATGCAAATATGTCACAAACACTCTACGGCCAGCGTGTGAATACTAATCTATCTTTTTTGGGTGAGTCCATCCAGAAATGGCATCTGCTGATTCTGGCAATGTGCCGGTTCCTGGCATTAAAGCCTTGGTGATCTGCTTCTGAAAGGTCACAGCATGAAAACCCTATGGGGCACAGTTCTAGTCTGACACACATGGGGTCACCATGAGCCAGAATTGACTTGGTGGCACTTGGTTTTTGTCATTACCGGGAATGTTTGGACAAAAGCCTATCTTGTCATTTACATTGGCATATCGTCCTAGCATTTACTCTCTCTCTTTAGGGGTGGCGGAAGATTTTGGTTGTGGTTGCTCTGAATGTTATCGGAATGCAGAGTTCCTGGTCTGGCTCAAGGAAGGCCGTCGAAGGAGTCAGAATGGGGCTGAAAGGGTTCTCCAAACGAATGGGGACAGGGAGGCTTTCCACCCCACATGCGACATCCTCACCCTTACTTCCCCTTGGCCCACTGCAGCGAGCCTACCCTCCGCCCCAGGATCTGGTTGATGGCCGCGCTTTCTTTCAACGTGCACTCAGCCACGACCTTTGCTCTCATTTCCTTCATATACAACATGAATGCGTTAAGAGGTTTCTTTATGTGGGGCTTCTTCTTTTCTTCTTCCTTTTTGGAGTCCTGATGCTTTCTGGATAGAGACAAAACAGACAGACACAACCCCCGTAAAGAGTCACATGGCCCAACTTCCTCCCTGGCAGCCCTCGCCCAACTCCTCACACCCAAACCTAGCAGTTTTGAATAAAAACCCCCGCTTCCACTTTTGGTCTTCTCCACCCTGGAAAATGGAACAAAAATAGCCTGGGGAGGGGGTGGAGGAAGAGATAGATTTTGTAATCACTTCCTCAAGTTTCACAAATATACAATTTTCCCAAGCCAGAGGGGAAAGCACATGGCTGCCTTCTCCATCTTGAGAGGCGTCTCATTCCTTCAAAACGAAAATGCCAAACATTCTATTAAGGCGTTAGGGTTCAGGGAAGCAGTTGCAAATCCCAGTTCATTCAAGTACACAAAAAAGGGTGTTCTGGTCTACCCCACAATGGGTACAATCAGTAAAGCTCAGCCATAATCCATTTTCTCCCTCTTTGTAGGGAATCCCAGGCCCCAGAAGGGCTAGATTTTTATTGCACTCAAACCAACCAGACCAGGTCAGCCTTAGGTAAGGAGCCATGCCCTGAAGCCAAAGCTGCTCTACTGGGCTTGCTGGACCCTCTGGCAAAGATAAAATCGGTAAGAGCCAACACTTACGAGCTATGCAGTGAGCCGACGTCACTCTGGGAGGATTCCTGTTTGACCGTTGGTGTGACGATGGCCGGGTGGGGAATGCCAGTCGTGTGTAGAGTATGATGTGGTGGGACCATATGGGGTGGGAACCTAGAAGACAGAAAGCTGTGTAAATCGTCAGAATAAAAGTGAATGAATGGGGAGGGATGTGTACACACAATAATAAAAAAAAAAAAAAAAATACAGCATGTAACACTCACATGAAAGCAGCCCAAGGCATATGAAACCTGTCAGCATTAATTAGCGATAAATTAAACATAATGATTCTCATAATGTCATTAAAGCCAATCTTCCCCTTTCATTATTGCTACTGACACGAGACATTATGATTTTTAACATCTTTAGCAAAAGACAAATTCAACTGATGTACTTGGGCGGAAAAGTGGGCTCAGAATACCTGCCGGAAATCACACGTCCACTTTCTTTTCGAGCCATTATTGGTGGCATTCAAGGATACAATTCCCTAAGTCCTAATCTATAAGGTCGTTATGAGTTGGAAGCAACTCGACAGCAATGGGTTTGGTTTTTTTTTTTTTTTTTTGTAATCAGCTCCAGAATGAAAGGAGAAATCTTTTGTTGCATATTGACAGCTAAATAAAATATTAACGTGGCTGAAGTATATACAGATTCTTGACAATGCTGGGCACGCCTCATTAGGCCTCATTCTGGTGATGGATGCAATAAAATTTTTATTTTTCTTTAGCTGTTGGGTCCCACCATTTTGACAGGAATGGGAGAGTGAGACAGAGAGATGGGGGAAAATCCCAGTATTTCCATTTTGGTTCTCATCCTAAGTCCTTGACATTTTTAATAAGTTTGTATCCTCTTATGGAAAGAAGCAAAAAAGCAGTACTTTTATATGTACAAAAATGAAACTTTAAATTCCACTTCATACGTCTTTTCCAGCCCAACAATTCTAGGACCTCTGAATCATTTTTACTTAATAACATGTTGTCTATGCACTAAAAGTCCTTCTAAATTATTATGAAAATTGTAAGCAAAGAAATGAAAGTTTGTTTTCTAATCTAGTACTGGCTATTTTTAGGAAAGTTCTTTGAAACCCATTTTCGGCCCTGAATAGGCATTTCCCAGCCCTGGAAATTCGCCGGGATAGAAAAATCTCATCTCAAAATACTCTCCACCCATCTGCAAACTGATGACTGGGCCTGACAGACAGCCTTCCCATTTTCTGATATGTTTCGGAGTCACTGTGACTTATACTGGGTTAGAAGAATCACGGGTCCTAGACTAGCTTAATACTTCCATAGAGAAAATTAGGGGGAGGGGCCCAGTGGGTAGAAACCTAAAAAAAAGAAAAAGACAATGGCAGCCTCCTGCTCCAGCCTGGCAAGGTTATGCCAGTGAACAGACTGAGAAGCCACTCAGGAGAAGGGGAATCAAGATCACGTCACTTGCAATGCTTTCTTAAGAAATCCCAACCCCAAACAGCCCAACATGCCCTCCCAGGAATAACCATCTGCTCTTCAGAAAGTCGATTTTGGAGGGTCTTTATTTTCAACTGAATCAGCCGGATCTTGTATTGGGCCGTGTATGGGAACTGGTGGTACTAACGAGGGTTTTTATCATAACAGTTATTTCAAAAGGATCCTGCGTTTATTTACAAGGCTCTTTTCATAGACGGACTAGAGATGAAAACAGCTTCCATGTAATCAAAATAATGTAATAAGGGTTAGTTTGGAAAATGATGAAAAATTAAAGTACTAACTAAATCTACAGAGATCAACAGAGAAAAGACCAATAAAGGCAGAGTTGTGAAGGGGGAACATTCTTGACTCAGAAATTACATCTCCATGGGGTCCTCTCTAGCCTGTCTTTGCTTTTAAAGCCAATGTTGGAACTATTACATTTGGTTGATAAGAAATTAGGAATTTTTAGGTGAGATGTTAGTATTTTGGTTATGTTAATAATCTTTTCAGAAGCAAACCAAATCAAAGCCAATGTTCAAAGTTTCGGTAGCAACAGCATGTTTGTTTTTTTTTTTTTTTTAATATGAGTCACAAGGTGGTATAGCGGTTAAGAGCTACAGCTGCTAACCAAAATGTCGGCAGTTCGAATCCACCAGGTATTCCTTGGAAACCCTATGGGGCAGTTCTGCTCTTGTCCTACAGGGCTGCTAAGAGTCAGAATCCATTCAACAGCAATGGGTTTGGTTTTTTGGTTTTAAGTCCATTTAGGGTAACCAAAAAAAAGGAGGGGGGGGGACAGAGGGTGGGGGTAAAAAAACAACTCCCAACCCACTCTTGCTCCAAGGGAAAAAAAAAAAAAGATGGAAAGGAAGCCCTTGGGAGGGCGCCGGGGCTCCTGGGTTACCCCGTTCCTTCTCTTTGTACTAAGGCCTCAGAGGAAACACAAGTTAAGAACATGTGTTCTTGGAAGCCCTTGGGTGAAGCAGTGGGTGGAGTGGCAGCTTTTACTGTGAATTTTAAAGGCTTGACATTCCTCAAATACATATGTTCCCTTCCTGCAGAATAAGAATATGTGTACAGACATGAGAAAGAGAGAGAGGGAGAGGGAGAGAGGGGGAGAGAGACAAAAGCACAGTGTGCACGCACGTGAGCATGCCTACACCAAACACCAGCGAGAGACACCACAGTCTGAGTACATTTTGAGGTGGCAAAAAATTTCAAGCGCTACCACCAAGACCCAACACTACTGACTTCATATACCTAACACCCGTCATACATCTGAAGCACCTATAGCAGAGAAACAGACCGTGTGTGGGGGGGTTGTATGTACACCTTCGCTTAAGAAACTCCTTTCTGCAAGACAGCTATTTCACCAACTGCAATAAACACCCTAAAAATTCTAAGCAGCTCGTTATATGCCCTCGTCTGCTTTTATGGCTCCAAGCCAGAATATAATGATGAACCTTAACTTGTTAAGGACAACTAATTTTTGTTTCTGGCTGTCTCAGGGGCTTCTCTCTTACTCACTCTCACTTTGCTTCACTGTTGACATGTTTCTGTTAACTGGATGTCATCTGCCGGCCTTGATTTTATGCACAAGCAGTGGGACGCATTTTCCTGTGCAACAATCCTGCTCTGAGTTGCATGAGATTTGTCATTATTCTCTCATTTTCCCCCTTGCACTTGTAACATTTCATCTCTTCCTGCCTTATTTTTTGTGAGCCACGGTGCACCCACATTATGGTTTATACATGATCTCGCTCCCTTTGAAGCCGGCAGATTTCAGAGCCCGCTCTCGTCAGGAGAAGAGTCTTGCACCAATTTAGCAGGCTGAGGGCCCGGAGCTCCAACATCTCAATCTAAAGGGGGTCACAGGGTGGCACAAGTGAGTGTCAGCAAGAGCTGTTTAATTGCCAATCTAGGCTTCTCCATGGTGTTTAAAGTATAATGACCCATCACTTAATTCTGAGAAGTCCTGGCCCCGCTGCTGAATAGAATGAATATCAAAGGGTGTTCTGGAACAGGGCAAGCTGCCTACATTTCCTGTAACTGCCATAAGTATAATAGACCTATACTTCTGTCGCCCCATTACCACAATAATGTATTTAATTTGCTGTATACGCTTTTTAACTAGCTACCTTTCATAAGGCCTACCTGGGGAATCGGCTGCCTCCCCCCGCACCTTGCGCCCCTCACCTTTCCTCCCACCATTCCCTTCCATCCCCCGGCCCACCTATAAAGCATCCACTGGCCTCCTAATGATAATTCAATTGATAAGCTTAACCCCAGGCCCTATCCTGCGATTACTTCACCGCTTTTAACCTCTGAACCCACCAAGTAAACAAACGTGCAAAATAAGCGGGTAGGTGAGACAGATGCTGGGATGCGGGGAGGATGCGCTGTGGAGGATCCTAAGTCGCTCAGACACCACACTCCTCCTGGGAGACTCCCTGTTCATTTCCATGCCTTACGAGGTCGTGATGACGTTATTTAATGAAGGTAACCTTCCTCTTCACGATTGAGGGGAGAACACACGAGCGTTTTCCCCACCTAACCAACACTAGTGTGGATTTTGAAATGTAGATGCTTTAGCACATGTGGGAAATACATCTTTATGATTTCATGATAAAGATAGAATAATGACAAATGTTATATATGCTACAGTTTGTTTTTATTAATGAATGGGATTCTCACTCCCTCACCAAAATCTGTTTGTAAGAAAGACAAGGGTACTGTGGCCCGTCTTCCCAATCCTCCCTCTGGTCTTGGGCTTGCCATGTTGGCCACAGAGACTGGAGGAGGAGGCCGGGGACAGCATCTTTGCCATGTAATGCATGCTAATTTAATTACGTGCCATCATCAAAATGGATTAGTTGCTTCAGCCCATCAGGAAAGTCTAAACCTCCACCGATTTAATTAACTTGACTGAAAATCAGATGAACAGAAAATAAAACTATCATTAGGAGCAATTAGTGACTACTTAAACATACTGCTGCCAACCAGTTTGTAAATAAACTAGCAGTCCCTGAAAAAATTAGCCAGAATTAATCAGCAATAGGAAAAGGAGAATATGGGGCTTAGAAACATGTAGATACACATATATGAGCATATGTACGCATATCTATTTACATATACATATATGAATGTATATACACGCTTGTTTGTTGGCTTTTTTAACAACAGAAGATCTAAAAAAATTTTTTTAAAGACTTAATTTTTTAAAAATTTAAAAGATTTACAGCTACACAGGCCCATTGTGGTAGTCACCAGCCCCACGTAGCTATTGAGCACTAGTCCAAATTGAGACGTGCTGTAAGGTGTAAAATTTACACTGGATTTCAAAAACTAACTACAAAAAAAAAAGAATGTAAAATCTCATTAAGAGCTGTTTTACAATGAGTACATGTTGACGTGACACATTTTGGATATACTGAATTAAATAAAATATATTATTAAAGATAACTTCATCTGAATGGTTAAAATGGCAAATTTTATGTTATAATAAAATTTAAAAAAAAAACATAACTCCCTGTTTCTTTCTTTCTTTTTTTTTTAATGTGGCTACTAGAAATTTAAAGTTCTATATGTGGCTCACAGTATGTTTCTATTAGACAACGCTACTTGAGCGAGGTGCATGTGTGTGGGGGGAGGGTCCTTTCACCTTGGCTATGAAGAATCTAAGTTTTGAAAAGGTTAATAACCTCTTCTCAAACTCTTCTTTGTATAATAATAAAATTACTTTCACCCTCTCCTTTCTTACCCAGTATAGGGCAACAGAGAAGAGATACTTTAAGAAAAAAAAGCTCTTCATGTCTATTTCTTCCTGCTTCCTTAATTTGTATAAAAATATTGCCCAATTAAATTGACTCAAACATTAGACCTAAAAAGACATCATATCACCTCACCTACCTTGGAATTCCAGGGCAACTTTTCAGTACATTCCACGAGTAAAGCCTAATGCTACACCATCTACCCCATTAGTAGTGGCAATCCCTGATGGCCTGGTAGAGCTCTAGAGAACTTTCCCAGAAGGTACCCATGGCCTTGGTTGAAGGCTCCAGTTCTGGAACTCACCTGGACATGGAAGCGTTGACGGTCAGAGCTGTTGGGTAGGGGTGTCTGAATCCTCCTGTCGTGATTGGATACACGGGCTGACCTTGCCTACAAAGAGGGGGGGTAAAAAGTGAGAGAGCTGAAATGGGTGGGGGTGGGGAAAAGAAGAAGAAAAGGGAAAAGTTCTCTCTGCACAGTAAGCTTTATTCTCATTTGATCAGAACAAAAATCTTGGGGATTGTACAGGAAGGATCAAAGGGAAGAAACACAGAACAATTTGAATGCCATAAATCTGATAGGAATGGCTAATTAAATTTTATAACCTCTGCTTATGTCAATAGAGACCCTCTCCCCAAGCTGAAACTAGGTGTTTTGTTGTAATAATTAAAGGCGAAGTCTCACTTGCTTTAATGGAGCCATCACACTAATTGAGGGCTACACATCCAAAGGAAAACAATAATGAATGTAAATTTATACCAAAATAAAGTACAGTGAATCAAAGGACTTCAGTTGCGCTTTGGGCCTCTTTCGGTATTTAGATCTTGGTGAGAAAACATTAAATTAACAGAGCTTAATTTGTAGCCTTTTGTCAAATTAACAAGTGTTGACAAGAGTTACTTGGGGGGAGAGTCCCCAAGAAGAATTGTGGGTAACCAATAGACAATCACACCTCATTACAATAATTAAAAAATACAGCAACATGCAAAATAGCATCCTCATGAAAGACACACCACGTTTTTTGACAGAGGGCTGTCTGAGTTGGCTATTCCTTTTTATCTAGCCTTCAAGGATCTCCCCATCAGCTGAGTGGGGCAAATGATGACTGAGAACTATTCAAGAAGTGGCCCATCCTATTTAAGAAGAAATGAGTCACACAATCACGTTCATGCCTACTCTCCGAACAAAAATATGGAGGAAAAAAATTAACAGAAACCTACACCTAGGGTTGGTATTTCATCTAGTTACTACATAGCAGGGGTTTTCTTTGTTTGTTTTGTTTTTTTTTTAAAGCACAGACTCTATTCCATTAGAGAAGTTAAGTGTAGAACTGGCATGAAATCACTCTCAAAGTTTATTCTTTAAGGCTATGAAGTGATGCCTCCCCCAAGACTCAAATTTCAGGGTTTTACCAGGATCTTTTATTTCCTATTTCTATTAGGATGCAACAAATCTTTTTTTTTTTTTTTTTAAGAGAATAGTGAGATCACTGGTAAACATGGAGACATACACAAAACACACAATCACAAAATACACATCATACACACACACTGTGTGCTTAGACATTAAAGGCCTTTCAACTCATTTCGACACATTTTTAAAGTTGTCTAAGAATGGTTAATGGCTGATATTACTTTAAAAAGAAGACTGGGTGACAAAAAGACAAATTGAAAAAGGCAGCTGAATTATCCGGACACTGCCAGGCACTGGGGCTGAGACACCAGGAAGGCCCCACATGCTAGGTGAGGGTTTGAGCTGACCCATCCCCACCTCTCATATTTAGGTAAAGCATTCAATGTTCAAAGATTTTCAGAGATGCTGGCTAAATAATACAGAGAATCTCAATAGACAAAACTGTCTGCTGTTGCTGTCAGCCTTGGGAGTGAGGGTCAGGATGGGGCTAGGGCTTGTGGGGTTCTGAGAGAACAGTCCCCACTCCTACCCCTGGATTTCAAAACTAGGTTGCTCCTGTTCCCGCTCACCTGCTCCCACACAGGCAACTCCTGAAAAGGGATGACTCAGCTGCCTTGTCCAATGACAGGATTCCAGTTTGGGCTCTAAAATAGCACAAGCGTTCTAGACTTGGGCTCTGAACAGTGGCAGAAGAATAAGGATCTGCTTCATTGGACATGAACCCTCAGAGCGTTCTGAATTTCCTTAAGTATCTTAAGGGCACCTTTGTCCATAGAGTAACCCTGGAGCCTCTGAGAGCAATGGGTTCCTATAGCTAAGTATCAATAGCCTTTTCTACATAACCCATCTGAATGGCTACTGACTTGTCTGCTTTCCCATAGGGCACTTCACCAAGCCATCTTCCCCAAGCCCTTCCTCCCCAACCCTGTCTTTGAAAGCACACACATACATGCACAGAATAAATAATAAGCATGCCCATGTAAAAACGAAAAGGAAATTAAAAAATGGAACTCCTTACTGTGGTACTAACCATCCTAGCGGATGGGGGATTTGTCCTACAGTGCCAGGCGATAGTGGGTAATACGGAGATATATCTGGAGGGTGCGGAGGCCGTGGGATTCCTAAGAGAAGAAGCAGCATTTTAGGTACGAAGCGGGGACAGAAGGGAAGAGAAACTTTTGAGGATGGGAACAGGGGAAGGCTGAAGGGAATATCTCTTCTGTAATTCCAGCATGAGGTTCTTTTCATAATTTAGAGTTCTTGGTAAGTTTCAGCTCATTTCTCCTCTTCTTTAGTTTGAAAAACTAGTTTCTCTCATTCTAGATGGACTGATACAGTGGTGGCACTGGACAGACTCAGAGAATGTCATCTTGGGTATTTCCGCCAATGTGATCGCTGTGATTACTTGAATTAAAAAAAGTTAAGTGCTTAACACATAGTACGTTATCAACTAACACCAATTCCCTTTGCCCTCCCAATTTGTCAATTTATCCTTTTAAATTCTGATGACTTCCCTACCTTAGAGTTACTCCTCTGACTTCTAACATACTTTTTGAGTTACATCTTTTGAAAGGTTTCTCTTGCCTACTTTCAAAAAAAAGAAAAGAAAAGCTAACTCCTTTGGAAGGCTTTCCCCTCACCTTAGAAGATGAATTGTAGGAGAATGTGACCAAATACCATTTGACATTTTATCCAGGGTAGAATCAGAACTGAAGGAATGGGAGATGTTGGAGGCTTGGTATACTTGATTCTAGAATAGTTTGCTGGAAGACACAATCACCTGTGTGAATTAACCCCACCTGCTGACTAAGTACCACCTCTCTTCATGGGGCAAAGAATCTTCACGAAGCACACCCGCATGAAGTCTGAAGGCACAAGCCACCGCCCACTTCCTAATTCCACAGGAGCATACCTTGCCATGCATTCTAAGAGAGCAAAAGGCTGGGAGCAATTTTGACAGAGAGGAAATGATCCCCACAGTTGAAGTGGGAAGCAAAATGAACAATACCATGGAACTAACCAGAGTATTGAAGGGAGTGAGGGACCGTTCCTGGATGAAAACTTTTTTTTTTTTGTAATTCATTCAGGAAGCTTTTAATCTGTAAATTAAGTCTCCCTAGGTGACATTTTCATGCAGGCATTGCTTTCTCTCTTATTACAAAAACCAAACAGATTAACTGGGGTTGGACCATACACGGAGCCATCTGAACACTTGAAAGAATGTTCGCAGAGGAAAAGTAAACAGTCCACAGACGTTAATCATATGTTTTACGATAACCATTTAAAAGCTATTCCCTGTACTACCATTATTTAAATGAGACGTTGATGCTGCCATTCACTCGCAGAGCTGGGGCTGGCTGGCGGCCTCCTCTGGCTTCCCCCCTAGCTGTCCAAATGCAAGGCTCAGTCCCAAAGGCACAAAGGGGGCTCAGTGGTGGCAAGGCTGGTGAAAAACAGCTAATGTGTGGCTTCATTCAGGGGCAGAGAAGGCCGCCTAAAGAGGCAGCCTACCTCAGCCTGGAACCAAACAATTCCCTCTGACAAAGTGACACTAAATCACCATTTGAGATCCATCCTTCTCATTAGCTGGGAATAGGAACCCCTAGCTAGTTCTTCTCTGGAACAAAAAGACACACCCCAGCCTTACCCCTTCTCTCAAGACTACCCCACCACACGCTGTGGCTGTCTGCTTGCTTTAAATCTTGCTGTAAGGAGCACTACAAGTAACATCAGCTTTTGCCTTTCTCTATTCCTTGAGGAAAAAGCAGTCAAAGAGCAAGTGGGATGGAAAGAGGATGAAGGGACAACTTTGGACTGAGATCCTACTGGTTGTTCTATGATGAAATTATGAAACTTTCCTGGGCTTCAACTTTCACATCTGTAAAATGGGCTCAAAAATACCAACCATCTTATAGGGGAGAGACAACCGAAATAAATTAGCAAAGAGAACGCAGAACCCAGAGCTGTGGCCTCGGGAGGTAGCATCAACAAGTCACCGTCCAGTGACTAGAGTCCCTTTACTGCCAAGGAAACCAGGGATCCGGGAGCCAGGATGTCAGGGCTCTTATGCCCAGGAAGCTGAGAGGGAACCTATGAGAAGCCTCTTGAACTATTACGTCTTCCAAGTCTGATTTAAGGTGTTGGAGTTATGAGCCACTGCGGGAAAACAGAGTGATTTATAGCGAGGTTCCCAAGGGAGCCTGTCAAGAGTACTGGTACTGGGCACTTTAAGCGTATCTCTAGCACTGCAAGTGGACTTTTCCAACTGGAGAGGGAATCTACTCCCTCACTAGGCTCTGGCCTCCCCAAGAGCTTCCTTTTCAACTCCCAGGAGAGGAACAGGAGCCCCTCCCACCACTGGCCTCACCCCCCGTCCCACGCACCCTACTCCTGGGCTTCCCATGGAAGCCTCAGCAGGTCATTTGGGAGCGCGGAGACCAGCACTCTCTCTTGGCCCCCAAGCACACGGCCTACCTGTTTTGGGGTCTACGTCGGCTGGTAAGTGTGGAGGAGGGTTTCCTGGGGTGAAGTGTTCATTGCTGTACGTAATGAGAGGCGTGAGAGGGTGTACGTGGTGGGGGTGCTGCACAACTGGCACTTTGTTCGACTGTTGGAGGAAAGAACAGAGAAAGCCACCATCAAGCTGGTTCCCAGCACCTGAGTGCTCCCTCCCTCTGATACCTCCCACCTTGATTTTAGAAGCTGCATTCAACTCCCCCCACCCCGAAGCATTTCAAAATAACAGTTGTAAGGCAGCTCTGAGGGTTGGTTTGCTTCAGTTTTTACCTCCCCACTAAGCCTGGCTTTTAAAATACCTTTTCCATTACCACCCCATCATGGAGCCCAGGAGTTTGCACCTTTCCCATCTGCAGGTAAGTCAGAAGCAGCGGACTTTAACCTCCCAGGCCTACTGTGTTCCTGCCTGTGGGGGGACCTCCCACCCCAGGCCCACAAGTGGAACCTCCAGGAGGTGGGCAGGCTTCCTGGGGACTGGGGTGACTAGGAAAACCTTCATTTACAGGACACTTAAACACTTTGGCAGAGCCCAAATCCACCCTGCACGGACCTCTTTACCCACCCCTACCCCCCAGCTCCTAGCCCCTGCCTCTTAGAAACAGTGGGAATACAACAATCCATTATAGACATTGTGGATAAATAGCCCCACTCGTGCTGTGGTAGGGAGTGTGAACTTTACCAGAAAGCTCTAAACTGCCAGGCAAGCACCTGCATATTTTATGCAGATTACAGCAGGTCGGATTCATTAGGAATTTCATTAGGAAGTCATAGGGGACCCCTAATAAATTAGCTGGATGATGGTGAATTGGGCTAATAAAAGGTATGCATTTTAGAAATAGGCAGTTCTAGAAAACAAAGTGTGGGCATTTTTATGTTCGACAAGGGTGGGTAGGAAGAGAGATGCAGAGAAAAAGGAACTCGCTTTAAAGATTCTTCTAGTTGCCATGACCAGGCCTTCCCAAATTATTCTCCTCTCTTTCCCCCATGACAGCCCACCCCTCCTCCCCTACACTATGCTGTACTGTGACTTAGCCTAGCAAGATCACAAAGAAAAAATTAAGCTGAAACAAGCGAACTACTGGGCCATTTACTGAGAGTAATCCAATTGCAAAAAACCCTATTCCCAATAGAGGATTTTCACTAAAATCCTACAACAGGGACATTTAACCAGATTAGGTACCAGCAAAGATAAAGAGGCTAGTATTAGATGATGAATGGATTAGAGTCAAGTTTCATTTCAGAACGTGTCTTCATTTCCTTTTATTACTTTTAGGAAGGCACAACTTGCATTAACATCAAGGAAAACGAATCGCATTAAGAGAAAAGAAGTAAGGTTCTAGTGCTGCCCACTAGCGCCTCTTGGGTTCAGGGACCACTGAGCAGTTCTCTTTATAGTTTTTCTTCTTGTCCTTTTTCTTTTTTTTTAATGGGTGAAGAAGGGGTATAATATGGTAAGAGCATTTCTCACCATGGTTCATTGTGGGAAAGGCGTCATTAAAAGGCGCTTGTAACTTTTTCATGGGTATGGTTTGGAAAGAAAAATATGCCCTTACTAGATGTTCCAGGAAAAAACTACAGAAAAAGAAGTCGACAGTTTCAACGGCCTGGTCTATTGGCTCCTATAAACGACTGGTTTCTTTCAGAGAAAGAGGCTAGCCAGTTGCTCAAAAGTGCCTCTTGTTGTGAGTTACCATTTTGGAATCACTGTTAAGGGCCATCGAGTTGATTTTTGACTATGACGACCCCAAGTGACAGCGCAGAACTGCCCACAGGGTTTTCTAGGCTGTCATCTTTGTGAGTTGACTCATAGCAACCCTATATGACAGAGTAGAACTGTCCCAGAGTTTCCGAAACTGTAATCTTTACAGGAGCACATCACCAGGTCTTTTCTCCCTCAGAACAGCTGGGAGATTCCAACCACCGATCTTTTGGTTAACAGCCAAGCACTTAACTGTTCCGCCACCAGGGCTCCTTTTGGAATCCCAGCACTTAAATTAAAAGCAACCAAAGCAGAGGGAGCTTTGGAAGCCAGTGACACTCCCTGAGTCGGCAGCCATCAAGGTCCCAGCAAGGCCAGAACAACAGGGTTTAGGGCTGCTTGAGAAGAAACTAACAAGAAGTTTCCACCATGTGCTAGGGTGGAGAGGGACAGACAGAGACAGAGAGACAAACACAGAGTGAAGACCATTAGGTAGAAGGGAACAGGATTACTGCTACCCTCCAGAAGCTTTCCATTTTTCCATTCTCTGGCATGAAACAAAGAAAACCAGTCCCGGACAGTGTAAAGTAAATGTAGAAAAATGGTGGGGCCAACAGGAAGAACCATACATAGCTCAGAAGAGAGGGGCTGTCACTTTGGGGTACAAGGCCTTCTGGGTAGGGGGATTGCCAAAAGCAATGGAAGGAAGCAAGAGTATAAATCTGTGATGGGGTTGGAGGGATGACAGGTAATGAAGCCTATAGTTCTCAACCCTGGCTGAGTCAAGCATCTCTTGGAATGCTTGTTATAAGTACTGATCCCTGGTCCCTACTCCTAGGAACTCTATTTCAGTAGGGACCTCATTCAGTAAGTCTGCGCTCAGGCCCTAGGTACCTTGGGTCTGCCTGTTAAGCACCATGGGTGGCTCTTCTACTCAGCTACGATGGAGAATCCCTAGGCCAGAGAATCACATGGACACAGGCAAACACAGAGACTTGAGTTCTAATCATGAGTCAAGTCCTAGTTTTTAGAATGTACGTGGAGAGGGTTTAGCACAGAACCCATAGTCCACGGTAAGCACAAAATTAGAGGTTTATTATTGTTATCACTACTGTTAGGGAGAAGCTGTCTGGATGACATGGTTCCGTCTGCAGTACAACACCAAAATTCCACAGTTGTTTTCCTAGGAAGACTAATAGGAAATGGGGGTGGCGGTCACCTTCTCTGCTTGTTTGGTAAATGATAAAGACAGCATGTAGACAATGGTGATGTTAACAGTGTGTGGGATTTAAAAATTAATTCTCACTCTTTCTCTTAGATACATCTATGAAGGTGATTCCCACAGAAGTTGTACCCTGTTCTGGCTGCTAAAGCTCCTGTATGATTGAATATAATCAACTAGTTTTTCCTGTTGAGTTGAAGTTCTGTACCTTGGGAGATGAGAAGTTTTAGGGGCAGCCTGGCTTTAGGGGAAAAAGTGTGGGCCCTACTAGGACATGGTTCTCTTTTCTGATCTTGATTCCATGCCAGCTAGCCAAGTCCCTGTAAAACAGCATAACTACGCCTCTCCAAGTTGCCTGGTCCCCAGGCAACAAGCGGGAATGCAGTCATACCTGCAGAAACCAGGGTCTAGTCACTGCTCCAACCAACCTGCCTATACCTGGGTTGCTTTTATGTTTGGAGGATTTTCTTTCTATAACACTTTATGCCTTGAACGAAGTTGCATATGCACTTGTCTTGGTCCCACCATACTTAAGGACAAAGACTGTGTCTTCTAGAACTCTGTGTCCCCTGTAGTGCCCAGCCTCTGGGAGTGGTGGACACAATATCGTGAACAACCTAAGAACCACCAGATTGCAAAGGCAAGCAGAAGAAAAAGAGGGCAGAGCCAATCTCACAGACTCCTTTTGCATAAATGGCTGTGCTCTTTAAATACAGTCTACTCGGTCAGTATGAGTCGGGAATTGACTCGAGGGCAATGGGTTTTGGAATCACAGACGAGAGCAGGTTGGCCCTTCAGAAATCATCCAGCCCAATACCCTCACAGCCATCATCTCAGTTACAACGGGGCCTTAAAAAGTGACCAAAGTGAGGACTGTGAAAGCAAGAAGTCCCAGGTTCAAATTCTACCAAGCCAATCTAGCAGTGTGACCTCTCTCCGGTCTCCACTTCTGTGTTTTTGGATGAGAACCGTATCTACCTTACAGAGTTATTGTGAAAATTAAAATGAGATTGTGTATTTAAGTGTTTAGCTCAGTTCCTGGCACATAGTTAAACACACAACATGAAGAAGCTTTAAACTATGTAATGCAATGGAAGCTAATGATGAGGTTAGCTATCCCTCTACGACAAAACAACCCATTCCTGTGGAGTCGATTCCAACTCATAGCGACCCCATAAGGACAGACAAGAACTGCCCCACAGGGTTTCCAAGGAGCGGCTGGTGGACTCAACTGCTGACCTTCTGGTTAGAAGCCAAGCTCTTAACCACTGCACCACCCGGGCTTCAGCTACCCCTCTAGACTCTTTCTTCTAATTAAAATGACAGGCAGCCTTCACTCATTATTTCAAACATAAGGATGTTCATTAGGGACATGGGGCAAGAGTGTGAGGACGTTTTGTAGCCACTCTTCCTCAGGCATACACCCTTCTTAAAAATGTGATATCTGATAAATATATTTTTTATCTCTTTTGAGAAAAAAATATCACTTTATTATGCTCAGAAGTAAGAACGCCACAGAAGAGTTGAAAATTAAATGTGTTGAAGTTGACGAATGTCCTTTCAGAATCTGGGTGAGCTGATATGAATGAAACACGAAACAATATAAATAGAAAATATTCCTTAGAATTTCCTCTTCTCTTTGAACAGTTCCCACTTCTTTGAAGAGGTCTTTAAGGATAGTGCTCAAAACTGTGCCACCCTAAGAAAATTCAAATGTGAAAAGCCTACCTTTGTTTCTTTTTTTTTTTAAAGAAGAGTTAAGAAGTCAGGGGAGGAATATAGACAACCTTCCAGAAATGCATTAATGGAATCTAAATGGATGCAATGATCTAGAATGGAGGTGTTGATGGGGTAAACAGTCTGCAGTATGTATCCCCTCCCCTTTTCTCTTTCCAGAGACCAAGAGTCCTGCGTTCAATGCAAACAACTGCAGCATAAAGCCATGTGCCTTTTAGGTAATTACTTTACCTAAGTATGTCTGCAAAACTACCTGGAGGTACAAAATCATTAACCTTAGTGACAGCTAATTAGTGTTCAAAGTATGGTAGTGGTGGTTGTGGTAGGCTATATGGAGAGCATGTAACTAACTCTTTGAGAAGATGACAGAAACTATGAATGTTTGCTCCACAAAAACAGCAAGAATTCATAAAAGTCCACAACATCTCAAGGTGCTATGGCACAGCTGTCCACGTTCACCACCATCAGCTGTCTCTGAGACACATCACCTGGAGCCATCTGGAGGCCCTTGTCCAGATGTTATGAGGGTGGGGCCTGAGAAACAAGGACTGACCACCTGCAAAACCTGAAGCACTAGAACTGACTCCAGTGCAGGTCACAGCTCCCAATGAATGGAGTCTTGA
Source organism: Loxodonta africana (assembly GCF_030014295.1). Taxonomy (NCBI): domain Eukaryota; kingdom Metazoa; phylum Chordata; class Mammalia; order Proboscidea; family Elephantidae; genus Loxodonta; species Loxodonta africana. Next base: position 21,741,689 of record NC_087357.1, read on the forward strand.
CCCTGTACCAGCTTCTGTGTTGATGAGGGTGTGGCATACTTTCTTCCGTTAAATTCTCACATCGAAAGAGTCAGCATTTGTTATTAATGCCATGCGGTGGGTGAAGAAACCTGGCCCAGGTCACACGCCCTGGCAAAGTGGTGTTCCTAGGCCTTGACACCTCACCTGCCTAACTATACATCAGGGTGCCCCACCACTCCCCCATTCTGTCTGCACAAACCTAGTGGTGTCTGGGAGGCTCAGGGCAGGATGGGGTTAATCGCAGTGTTGACGTAGTGAGATGTGTCCTGATGAGGTGAGTCTGGGCCAACCTTCCCAATTGGATACAGATGCTTCCCAACTCAACAGCAATCAGTCCTCCAGACCCCATACCTAGCAGTCATTGGGATCTGGACCAGGCTCAGGACAATGGGCCCTGTTCTCCTCCAAACCAAAACTTAGGAGTTGTTAGAGCTCTCTGCTTCTGCCAGGGACACCCTTGCCTCAGGGCACTGAGTACTATCAGCAGGGGGTTTTACAGCATTTTGCAGGTTAAGGGAGGTGGAGGGTAAAGAACATTTAATAAGATGTTTCTCCTTCTCAAATGTACACAGGTAATATCAGGGCCCAGCAGGATTCCAATGATAAAAACACATTGTATGTGGTCCCTAACGAGAAACTAAAGTCAGCTAAGAAATGAGCCCGTCAAATGAAGCAAACAATTATCTGTTTAAAAGGAACCAAAACCCTCATCTGACTTTAAATTGTTAGGGCTTTATGCTTCTGACCTGGAGAAAATGCTATTTCCCAAAGCAAGGCCTTCCCCTGTTCTGTTCATTAAGTTCTATGGGTTTTGAGCACTGAATAGTTAAACTATAAAGAAAGGATCCTTTAACAGCCCTCAAAGTGCAAAGCCTTTCCACCCAAAGGATTCATAGAACTACGGGGGGGTGGGGGGCAGGGAGAGGTTGGGCCCCTCTGCAGCTGACCTTTGACCTCTCAAGAACACTTAAGCATAGAGTTCTGCAACTTGGCCATGCCACCCTCATCGCCAGGTGACCACACACTCATCCAAACGCTGCTCACAATTTGGAAATTGGCAAATGAAAGATTGATTAAGGCACTTCTAGATCAGTCCCCTCTGCTAGCTCCCCTCTCACCCCAACCCCTCAACCTTCTATAACTATGGCTAACCTAAAGGGAAAGAAAGCTTGCCATTCACCTCACAACCTATTAATCAACAGACGCTGAAAACAAATACAGCCACTGCTGGCCCTGGCCTCTCCCGGCCCTCCTCTTCAATACTCCTCTATTGCTCTCCCTTTCTGCAGAAGAAAAATGGGGCCAGAGAGTGCCTTTACGAGCCCAGCACAATAAAACAAAAGCAGCACAGAGAAGCATTTGTCAGCCTTTTCCCCTCCTTGGGGTGGATGTAGAAGGTCTTCAGTGGTCTTAAATTATCAGCCCTCCCAGGGTCTGAGACCAGCACCAGGAAGGGACACCATCCGCTCCAGGTTGACATTAAAAGGGGGTTTATAGCTCATCTCCATGTATTTTCCAGACGCTGTTTATTATGGCTGTGCTGAGGCCAACGGCGACTAGTAAAACGTTAATAGATGTTTCACGTCACTGGAGCCATGGAGAGTTGGTGCAGAGGAGGGGTTAGGGACGAAGGGGTGGTTTCTTTTTCAATGAACAACCCTTGGTGACTCAACAAAACTGATTTTTTTCAGGCTATGAACCAGAGGGTGGTGGAACGGTCAGGAACAGTGACCCCCAGCCTCAACAGCCTATTACCCCAACAATTAGCATCCACTTCTTCTCCAGCTTCTGCAGTGACTGAAAGGATCCCTATACAGAGCCATTCTGGAGGTCTGCATGTACAGCCCCATCCCAACACATCTGGCGAACAGCTTGCTTTGGCATCCTGCAACCATCTTACACACAGACAAGGCAAGGGTGGCAGATGAACTTCCACCCTTGGCCAAATGGGCTTCTCCAGAGCCTCTTACCCTGCCCCTCACTTCACAGCTTTCAGACACCCAAGAGCCACCCAGGACCCATCTGGTGGCAGTAGCTAGGGCCCTTTCATAGTTTAATGTTGGTCCTTTCTGTCTGGGGCCATGTACCCAGCTAACGGCACATTGTTTTCCTGGACAAGACTTCCATTGATAGCTATAGCTCTGCCTATTGAAAATAATAAATGAGAGAAGGTTTCACATGGTTCCAGTTTTACTTGGAGCAGTGGGGAGGTATGTCTGTGAGAAACAGAAGAGACGCGACCAGCCTGCACCCTCAAAGGGCCCTGTATCACCCAGCCCGGCTTCTGCAGAATTTACCCTGACTCACAAGGCTGCAAGGAGCCCCGGTAGCTGTTAAAGCACTCAGCTGCCAACCAAAAGGTCGGTGATTCAAACCCACCACCTACTCCCTGGAAGAAAGGTGTGACAGTCTGCTTCCATGAAGACTACAGCCTTGCAAACCCAATGGGGCGGTTCTACTCTGTCCTATAGGGCTGCTATGAGTTAGAATCAACTTGACACCAGCCAGTTTTTCTGGGTTTGTGCAAGGCTGCCAAGTTTCCCTTCTACAACCCAAGAGCCTGACATTGAGGGTGCTGGCTATTTGTTTTTTAAGTGATCAATGGCTGACTTGTCTCCCTCTCGCTCCCTGGAATCAAATCCATTTAGGCAGCAAGCAGAGGAAGAGGAAGATGCTCCCTGCCATCTACAGAATTCGGCCGACTCAAAGTTCCTCATATCCTCACAGAGGCATTAAAATTCTTCTTACTGGGAAATGATTGAACAGGGCAGGCAGGGAGAGGATAAATGTGCAGTCGGTTCTCATCCATTCTCTCGCCCATATGCACAGACATAGAACTAACTCGAACCATCTTAAGGCCTTCGCCTTTAAAGCAAAATTCTCTTCCCTGTCCTTTCTATAACGTAACAACCCAGCTGGTAAAATGGACTGCCAAGCCTTACAGTTCTAGAGAGCGCAGTTCGACTCTTCTTAATGAGGAGGAATGGGGCAGGGAGTGGGCACGTAAAGGGGGACCTTGAAATCTGGAAAATGAGGACGACCTCCAGCCACTGGGCTTTGTGACCACGGCAGCCAAGGCCCGGCCCAGCAAAGGGGAGCTTTCACAGGCTCCTGAACAATTACTTCCACTTAAGTTCATTAAACATAATTTATTTCCACTCGTTCTCATTTATCTTCCGATGAAACGAAAGCATCCCATTGTGCTTTCCTTAGCTAACCTTTAAAACGCCAGTGAGCTGACCTCTCGGCCTGACAAGTCCAGACTCACCCCTCACACTGTTGAGTTTCTGGGGTTCCCTCCTGCTGGCCTCCCTCCAGCAGCATGCCACCGCATTACAAAAGTCTCAACCCGGGAGGGCAGTGAAGGGGGTGTAAATCTGATCGTTCTAATCCCCCATCAGGTCTCAGAGATGCAGAAACTGCCACTTGGCTCCTAAGTAAGTTCCTTCCCAGGAATGTGCAAGCTCTAACCTACTGCAAGATGTTTCTTTACTACTTGGGTTTTAGATATTAGCGTTAGTGAACTCAATCTTGTGAAGTATCCCAGTTAGCAGGGAATGTTCAGGAATTAGGTAAGAGGGTACAGCTGTTTCTAAGAAAGCAGATTTTCAAGAGTGTCAGGAATGAATCTAACCTATTCTAAACAAAGACATCCAAAAGCTCACACCAAAACAACTTGAAAAAAATAATAATTTCTGGACCACCACTCCCTCAAGCCCAACCATCCAAAATCTAGTGATTCCTAAATATAATGGAAAGGAAATCACCAATTTTGATTCTGAATCAATTTTAAGTACATAATGGTTATTACATCCTGGGGAATTCAAGGGAGATGCAGTGGACAAAATCTGATACCATCTTTCTAATTTATTTACAATGAATAGCTGTATAAAAACATCCTTTGTTTTTTCTGTCCCCCCGTGCTGAACTTCAGAATCTAGTCTATATTTGAAAAAAAAAAAAAAAAAAAATTAAGCATGTGAAATGGAATCAGTTAAATGCTCCAGAAACAGCTGTTTTCTTCAGAGACCAGGTACCTTTTCTCTCTAGAAAAGAGCAGGTAAACTGAGAAAAGAGAAATGAAAGTTTTTCCTGTGACCCAACAGACACAAATGCCCAAAGTCTAGGCTTGAGCATGAATGAATAGACAGAAAGGAAGACAAGAACCAGGTTAAAACCACATGGTCCTGCTATATAGTCTGTCTTGTTAGTATCCCACCCTGTTAGTATCTCAAACATGGGCATCCTTTAAGGGGCTTCTACAGCTTCAATGAATGACACACACGAAAAAGACCAGGATCCCACTGGAACGAGCAGGGTGGAGCACTATTGTGATGCTTCTCATGGTGAGCTGTCTTGCTGGAAGTTTAAGGTAACAAGGGAATGACCCAGGCAAAGTTCAATTAAAAAAGCAAAAACAAACAAAAAGCTACCCTCAAATGTGTACAGAAGTATGTAATCTGGAGGGCATGTCAGGATTTCATCATATTCCAAAATATTGCAAAAGAATTCCATTACACAGCTCAGCCGCCGCCCCCCCCCGCAACCACCACACACACACAAACACACACACACACACACACCCCAACTCCAAGCCCCAAAGGGGAGGTTTCCCTAAGAATACATGGTTGCAGGCTCTGTTGCTTCCAGAAAATGCCGATGCGGCAGCCTGTTGAGACAATACAAAGATCATAATATCTGTATCACTGGAATCGGGAATTTACCCTTTAAAGGCAACTCCCTTCTCACAGGATATCAACAATGGAGGTTACTGCCACCAAAGCAGCAAGGCCACTCTTAGGTAACCCAGTAATTTGAATAAACAAAGGCCTTGAACCTTTTAGGAACCTGAAGAGGGGAGACCATAGGGTGGGGAATTGGCGTAGCACGATTTACACACTTGCAGTGCCATCTTCCATTCTCTCTTCCTCACAGTTCTTGACCATTGACACAATCGATTTAACTAGAAAGTTATACACAACCAGAAAGAAGTCCAAGACATACAGTCTCTGTTGTTCCTTCATGCTCGACTAGAGAACTATCTACCACTTTTCGCTTCGATATGGCATATAGGATTTGATACATGTTTGTGAAAACATAAGAACTTTTAGGCCATATAGGATATTTCATTACCTTTCTCCAGAAATTTGGATCTAAGAGCTGACCAACCACTGGGAATGTCTGTGTTTGGCCATTCAACAAAATAATGAAAGTAGTAAAAAAACGTAATGAGCGATTTGCCTAAAAAATTTAAAAGAGTATCCCTATACAGCTTGTGGCAAAAGATTCGACCCATCAGTTGAACACAGTATAATGTGTCCAAAGCCCAAAATTGAGATTGCAAAAGGGCCTTCACCCTAATCATTAAACAGCATGACAAGCTGTCATCGGTCTCCTGCTCCGGTTTCCAAAACACATTTTATATTAAGTTTAGAAAACACAAACACCACAAGCAAGACTAGGGCCAGCATCTAAATTTGCAGATTGCAAATAAATACAACCAAAGATAGAGCAACAGAAAGTGTGCATTAAATATGAAACCAAAATACACAGTTTACACAAGCCCGGCTACTGTAAAAATCTTATTGCTCAAAAATGCCTTAAGCTGCAAAAGCACGATCCTCAATGAGGCAATGTCATTTCTCACTCTCTCTTCCAACTGAGCCCACCCTGGTGGGCAAAGGAAAAAAAAAGTATTTGCTAGAAGAAATCCCAAACCCTGCTACCCCTTTTCAGACACCAGCTCAATCATATCTGAGTCTGAGTTGCTATATAACTGTAAGTATCATGATGAAAGTCAGGCTTTCTCTCCTCCCCGTCCTTTTTCAACCCTTTCTTGTCCCCACCATTTTCCCCTGGGGGGGGCAGGGGGGGAGAACTGCTGTGAAAAGTGTATAGTAAAAGGGCATCGCCTGCGCTGACCACTTTATTCTGGTTTTTATTTTTTCCTTCCTACCGTCTGAATTTAAAAAAAAAAAGCAAAGCACAGAGGTTCGATGGTCAAGACCATTAAGTATGGACACACACACACACACACACTCTCCGCTACTCACCCAGCAATTCAAATTGAGGTGGCAACCGCCCAACTGCTGGAAGAGAGAGAACCCAGAGGCCACGGGGCCTCCCTTCCCACTCAAATCTTCCATTCCCACTAAAATTGCATCCCTCAGGTACATAATAGCTTTGGTTTCCCTTCTCTCCACCTCAAAAAAAAAAAAAACTTTCTCTGTACCTTCAAGATGGGACTGGGCCAGCTTTTTTTTTTTTTTTCCCTCCCTTACTGCTTTTCTCACTTTTTTTTCTCCCAGCTTCCCCTCCCTTATATCTTTCACTTAAAGAGCTGAAAAAAAGCATCTTAAAAGCTCGAGATGGCTCCAGCTGTTGGGCCTGGTATACTCAAAGTGCTCAAAGTTCGCACTCATACTGCCTGCGATTATTTGGCTAATTCTTCCCTTTGCACCCGCATCCCACAAGAAGAAGAAGAAAATCTACCCTGAAAATCAGCTGGTTGTAGGTTAAATTTCAAATTTTTTTTTAATTTAAAAAACGGCTTCTTGTATCTAATCTTCACCGTTATGGAATCCTTGAAGGAAGGGAGAACACCCAATTTCCCCAGCCAGCTCGGGACATCTAAGAAAAGTCCCTCTCCCTCACCCGTTACCTTGGGCCGCAAGGACAGAGCTACCGCTAAGAGTAGCAAAGAAATTACAGTCAGCCATGAGGGAAAATGATCAACCACATGCAGGAGGCAGGCACTTTTTCTGCAAGATTGTCAAATCCCTCAAAACAAATTTCTTAGGGAGAGGGCTGCGATGGGAGAGGGGGAGGGGGAGAAAAGTATATTTTCTCGTCACAGTGACATGCAAGTAAGTGACACTTTGTAGGGCCTGGCCTGCCACATGTACACCCCTCTCTTTTCCTTCCAGAGGAAAAGACTGTGCCTTCAAGATTTCTTCTGGAAGCAGAAGACCAGAAGCTTCCTATGTCCCCTGGCACTCTAAAAGTCAGAATACTAACTGGCTTTTTGACTTTAGAGTTTTGTGAGCTTTCTCCAGAATGAGAGAGACAGGAGGGGTGGAGGGAGGGGGTGGGGAGAGGGGGAG